>NC_140957.1:134476550-135076550 GCF_014529385.1 Adiantum capillus-veneris
GTAACCCGAGTAGCCATCACACACAGTGTATTTCTCATGACCAGCTACTTCATTTAGTATCTCATCCTGAAATGGGAGGGGAAAGTGATCTCTTTTTGTTGCCTCATTAAGTGGACGATAATCCACACACACCCTCCACTTGCCGTTTTTCTTAGGAGTGACAACAACGGGAGAGACCCACTCTGAATTCTCCACTGGATAAATGAAACCTGTTGCTAGAAGCTTTCTTACCTCCTTGAGTAGAGCTTGCTCCTTAATGACTCCTAGCCTTCGTAGCTTTTGAGCCTTAGGTGTGGCCTCTGGCTTCAACTCAATCTTGTGTTGAACAACATCTACTCCACGCACATCGGTGTAGTCTTTAGCAAAAAGCCTCGGAAATTTCCTTAGCACACATTTGAACTCCTCTCTTTCATCCTTTGTAAGTGTTGTAGACAACATACCTTCTAACATTCCTTCATCTTCCACCTTTTGGTTCTCTTGAGGACCTACCTCCTCCAAGCCTTGACAAGAGGTCTCTTGGTTGCTTGGCTTAAACCTTACCCCCATGACTTCGATGGAAGACTCCTCTTCAGTAATGCTGCCGCTACTTTCTTCTTCTAAAGTGCTATCGGTCTAACCTTCTTCCGTCTCACTTTGAGATGATTCTTCATGGAGCTCCTCTTGGCGTTGCTCCTTCATGTCAAAGACAACCTTCTTATGATTGTCATTCCTGCAAATTAATTTCCCACTCTCCCAATCCTGCAAAGCTCGCATTTTCATTAGCCATGGTCTTCCTAGGATAAATGGGTAACCATTTCCCTTGGTAGACATGACATAGAAATCCACTGCCTTCTTAATGCCAAAGGCCTCCACAAAAACATTTTTACAAATGCCCACGCACCTAGCCTTGCTATTGTTTGCTATTTTCACTTTGATTTCAGGTGTCTCATGGATGTGCATGCCTAGTCTTTGCATGAGCCCTTCTGTCATGATGCAAATTTGTGCACCCCCATCCACTAGACCTTTCCTAACCAATCTTCCTTTTATGTAACAATCCAGCACAGGTGTAATATCCTCGTTCATTTCAGCATGTGCAATTTTTACAACAGGAAAACTATCTTTTACCTTTCTCCTAGTGCTAACTGCCTTTGTTAAATCCCTCCTAACTTGTGGGCATAATGCAAGAAACTGAGGCCATGAGATATCAGGACCCTTACCTCTCATGTCTTCCAACAGGTTGTATGGAGCCATACCATGTCCAAGAGGGAAGTCTTGGAGATTGATACGACGTCGAGTCCTCTTAGCTTCCTTGGTCTCCTTTGCCTTCTTGCCTTGTCCATGGTCACTCTGTGGAGGGACACCCTCTTTCTCTTTACCTTTTCCTCGGCCACGCTTAATGCCATTGGCTTCCATGTCAACCTCATTTGAATTTGTCACCTCTACCACATGCACATTTGGATCTGGCAAAGGTGGAACTCCTTCTACCCCTTGTGGAGGTGGTCTTGGTCCATTTGGCCTTTGTAGAAGCCTTGGTTGTTGACCACCTCCTTCTCCTGCATTCATCACTGGGTAATTCATGTTAGGTCTCCCTGGCTCTCCACGGGGCCAAGGACAATTATACATCCCATGTCCAGACGCTCCGCAATTCCAACATTGCAAGACTCTCCTAGGTCGTGGATCTCGCTCTTCAGACTTCTTTGCTTGTCCCTTTGGACCTACAGCTTGTGCAAGGTGAATTGACAGGCTGCTTAAAGATTCGTTTAACTTCTCAATTACTTCCGCCGTTACCTCAGGAAGCTCCCTCGATGTTGATGCTTGTGACTTACCTTTGGGTCTAAGACCTTCTATTGGAACCTCTCCCCTTAAGCACTTGAGTTTCCTATATTTCTCAGCAGCCCTAGTTTCAGCTGCATCAAAGGTAGCAGGTGCACCCGCCTCAACTTTTACCTTAAGGTCAGGAAAGAGTCCGGCTATGAACCTCTCCTTCTTTAGAAATTCTGCACCATCACCAGGATTAGCAACATTTCATATCCATAGAGCCCAAAGACGTAGAAACTCTTGCTTGTACAAGTAGTAGTCATCTAAGTCTTTTTGCTTATGAGAAACAATGTCTTGCCATAATTTTTGAGTGTTTTGGGGATCAAAGAAGTATTTCTTGAAACGATTCAAAACTTCTGTGTAATTCCCCTTAACTTCCTCAGGCAAAGAGTCAAACCAAGTGCTAGCATCTTTCCTAAGGACCACCTCAAACATTTCTACACGTTCTTGATCAGTTATTATCCTCTTGATACGGCAAGACATCTTGAAATTCGCTAAAAATAATTCAGCATCCTCTCCAGGCTCTCCAAAGAAAAGAGGATACTCAGACATTTGGCGTTGGCTTTCCATTGAATTGATTTCAAAGTGACACCCGTTTTTGTTTTTTCTTTCTTAAAAAGATTTACACAATAATGTATCTAGCTTGCAATCTATTCTACAACAAAATAAAGATACTCACATCAAACGACCTATGATAATCAATAAGAGGTAGGATGACAGGGTTTGGTGATGCGAGAATTTCTCCTACTCTTTGGGCACCAAACATGAACACCATACGTTGTTGAAAATGGATTTTCCTACTAATTGCAATGTTTATTCTAATGTGTGGAGTGAAATGGAAGGGGAAAACCTCTATTCCTGGGCCATTATCCATGGTCTATGCATGACCTAATGCTTAAAACAAAACAAAAATATAGACGTCCAAACTAAGGTCGTACCTAATGAGAGGCAAAATAAAAGGATTTACTGAAGCGTTTATCTCGGCCAACCTAAGAGGACCTAAAATTCTACGAATGACACGTTGAAATTGCAACTTAGTACTAACAATTATGTGTACCTTTTCCCTTGCAATGGGAATGAAGGGATCATACAAATTTTCGTGATTCATGCAAACTACTTGACTATGCTAAAGGTTGATTCTACACAAAAATACACAAGCCGTCCTCCGTGGGGGCACCAATTTGAGGCGGTCCGGGGCGGGCAACAAGAAGAGCAACCTCTAGACACCCTTCAAGGCTCCCGTGCTACTCAATGGGGCTGGGACACAACACAACACAAACCAAAACAACAAACCCCCAGCCAAATCCCAACTACACAAGGGGCACCACCTAGTTTAACAGCGAACTAGGACGCAAAAGAGGAGAATCGTTAGAGCAACCCACAAACAAGCAAGGAATTTACACTAACCCTAACACCAATGGAACACTCTCACACACTAAAACACGAGAGAGAGAGAGAGAGAGAGAGAGAGAGAGATGAGAGAGAGATGGTGCTCGGGCTGCTTTGAAGTGTATCGTTAATGATCAAAGCAAACATAAATATATATATGTAAGAAAGGGAGAGAGGGGGGAAGGGGGTGCTTGTTGCACTAATGCCTTCTTACAAATCTGTCATGACAAATCAAGTGAGATTAGTATTTTTTCAACATAGCTTGCGTAAATTTCACCACAACACATCACAAGAAAAGCCACCCCAATCACTGTCTTAAGGCCAGGGGAGTCCTCTCCACCCTGTCGTCCTCTTACAGTATGTGGGATTTATGGCTAGATTGATGACAACACCAGAGACAAGCTATCAAGAACTTAACAAAAAACACCAAGATACTTACGCATCATTGTTGCCCATTACTTCACGTTGGAAGGGAGACAAAGTATCCAAGATTAGTCCAAATCCACCCTCCTTGATTCAGCAAATGTTGGGCTTACACTAGTAGGAGAAATGATAGATTTCCTACTCTCAATTGAATGATCACTCTCTCTCTTACAATGGCATAGAGTTCCCTTGCTAATCCCCTATTACAACACATGCACATGCATAAGACAATGAGCTTCCACTCAAGAGCTCCTTCTAGAGAGGTTGAGCTTGGCTTCTCAAGCTATAGCATAGTGCTCTTGCTTATGGCTCCCCCTTGTTGTGCTAGCTACACCCTCCTTTTATAGCAATTTTGAAGGCTAGGGTTACTCCTCTAACCATGGTTGGGTTAGACTTTCAGCAATTTATCTAATTTCTTTTGCTTGGAATTATCAAGAAGTTGGTGGGGAAAGAGAGAGGAGAGAAATGGAGGTGATAGGACTTTTCATAGTGGGTTAGTGTTAGTAGAGTTACTATTAATTTACAAATGGAATTGGATATTTACAATGGGAGTATCCATGTAGGATACAAATAAGGAAGAAAAACTCTTAAGAGGTAAGAAAAGGTAGATTTCTTACAAGGTTGATGCTCCAAGTGTCTTGAGTAGGGCCAATTTTGACGCTTGTTGACGGTACATTTTTTCTCCACTCTTGACCTTCCTTGAGAGACAAGGTAATTGAAGCTGAGTAATCAACCACCATGATGCTGTCTTTTAAGAGAAGAGGCTGAATTTTGTGGTTTTTTTTAAAGATATGGGTAATTTGGAGGATGAAAAATGAGACTAGGTGATCAATTTTGCAATGGAATTGTGTGTTGAAGTTATGAGTTCACCATGGTTTCTCTTATTCTTCAAGGTTGAGGAGAAGGTGAGTAGGGTGCAGAGAGGAGGGGTGAGAGAGGTGGAGATGATGAGTGGAGAAGTGTGTGTGAAAGAGGAAAATGATAAAGTGGAAGAGAGAGTGTGGCTGCATAACATGGGAAAACTGGGGTCCACTAATAAAATCATAGCTCACAGCTCGTAGCTCAAAAAAATATGAAAAAAGTTGAGGCAAAAGTTCAGCCCATGAGCTACAACGTTTGTTTGTATCACCTTTTCAAATTCGGAGTGCAAGTGAACTTTAAAAATTCAGCAAAACCGACCGTTTTTTTCCACTGCACAAGGTCCTTGTGGGGTCCTTCTTTGGATGATTCTTTTGAATACCTCCAAGAGTGAGCCCTCCATAGTGCATGTATACATGCCACCTACCCTTGACCTTATTTGGTAGGTCTATAATTGAAGATATTGTTGAGATCATGATATAAGTGAATAGTACAACTAAGAAAATCAAATATTGAGGGGTCTAAAAAATATGTACATGTCAAATATAAATAATATAGGTGGAAAAATATAAAGGGGTCAAAATAAATCTCTCTCATTATAAGTCTACCATAAAAAGATGAATATTTTTGGTGGTCTAATTTATGAGAGTAATAGAGAATATATGTAGGAAGGAAAAAATCACAATAGTGAAAAAAATATACACATAAATAGAACTAGTTTTTTTGGATTTTTGTTGGGATGGAGTTACACCAAAAATAAGAGAAGCTTGCATGAAATTATTTTTATATGGAATAAAGAGTATGCAAAATGATAAGAAAAAATATGGTAATGGTGAGGCAATGTACATAGCATAAATAACACACACCTATGTAGAAATATTTAAATAAATACCAAAATAATTATGAAAAAATCTTTTATTTAGGCCCTATATACAAAGAAATATTTACATACGCATGGGCCATAATATACTTATATTTTTTTATTTTTTATTTTTTTTTTGGCTCAACTAGCCCAATGACTAGCTAATTGAGGGTTTTTTATTTCAGTAAGGAGATATGGGAAAAGTCCCCTAACTCACACGCACCTATATACAATGAAAGGGTGAGGGTAACCACAGTGTTTGAGTGATTTGATAGGGTGAGATAACTCACTATGGCAATTACAGAGAGCCGAAAAAATGGCTATCACTAGAAACCATTATCAAAAGTCTTTACCTCACCATGCTAAAATTGATGTGATCCTCTTCAACCAGAGACTCATTATTAGTCTAGCTCCAAGCTTGGTAATTTTTGCTTCATCTTGGTCTATGGGTTGACAACTTTGGTATATGATAATATGGTGAAGTTAAGAAATTTTTTCTACGTGTTGAAAAGTTTCATATCTGATGCTAGTTGAAGATACATTCTTCATGTCTCCTCCAAAGTTTTGATACCTCTCTTTGAAGAGACTCAATTTGTTTCTGAGGAGCACTAACACTAGCACTTGGATCGAGACTTTTTGGAATCACAATATGTGAATCATGCTAGAACCACTTTTTTGTTTAAGAATACAAGGTGATGCTAGAATGCAAGATGTATTATTTGAAATTGACAATTCAAGAAATCCAAAAAATATAAATAACGTGTCACCAGGACTACATATGTACTGGGTTAGCCCCGTGATTATGAATTTTCTACATAACTAAGGGTGCTTATTAATATCCTTTTGTTCTTCATTTGTTATCTTGGTGTTTCTAAACACCATCCTCATTTGAGATCCCCTCAACACAAAAAATGCTTTAGCAGGGCTTGTAAACAAGTCCATTTTTGTTTCTCATTTGGTATTTCATTTTCTTAATACTGTAGTCTTCAATGATGCTTTTGAATCCATTGGTCTCTCTCTCTTTAAAATGTCCTGAAATATATTGTTTTGAGTGGTGCAATATTTAATCAAAGTGATATTTTTATTAAATCATTGTTCTTACATATAACAATTCTAAAGTCATCCTCCAATTTGGTCACTCTATAGTGTATATACACAAAGCAATATAGCTAGTGTTGAGGCTATGGAAATTTGTTAATGCTAAATTTATGTTACCAACCTCTAGTCCCAATAGAATTTCCTTGAGCTATGTTTGAGCCTCATGCCCACATGCTAGCTTAGGTGAGGGATGTGAAGCTTGAACCTAAGTTTAATCGTTATCTTAGTACTCTACAGATCAACCACAAGCGAGGCTTGATCTTTATGTTTGAACCTCACATCCTGGTGCTATGCCTTGAACTAAGTTTGAGTATGTCCACTTGCTAGTTTAGGCAAGGCATGTGAGGCTTGATAAATCCTTTTCTTAATATCCCACACAAACGCAAGAAGTGAGGCTTGAACTTAAGTTTGAGCCCCGTTTTTATGTGCTATTGCCTCATTTTTGTATGGCACAAAGGGTCCCCGCAAACAACCATGAGGTCAAACATAACAAAAAATACTTAAGTTTGAGTCTCATTTTAAAAAATGGGACTTGAATAATTCCCAAAATTCCTAAATCTGTGTTATAGTATTCTTGTTCTTTTAAGCTCCATTGTGATGCTATCCATCCCATGTGTTTGTCTTTCTGTGTTGATTTCCTATCTTTAATCCAAATCGGATCATTGACTTTAACTAAACTGCTCAGAACAAACACTTGCTTGACTTTCCTTTGCTTTCTTTAGTAATTTGGCTGAAATATCTTTGATTTTCTAGGTGTCTCCTTAGAGGTTTCAGTTGGGTCAGCAATTGACTTTAAGTCTTGAAAGCCTGACTTGCTTGAAGAAGCTGATCCATGAGGGTTCTTTGATGTAGAGGCATATGCTGTCACAACTTCTTTGCTAGTCTGTGGAAGGTCCACTTTAGCTTTACCTTTGTCCTATTGATTCGACTAGCATTGTCTGATTGATCTTTGGGATTCCTATTTCTTCTTGGTTGTTTGCAACCCCGTTCTTCTTAACTTCTGACTTTGGTGGCATTCTCTGCTCAATAGATATTGTGGTTGCTCTTTGTTCTGTTTGATCTGCACTTCTTATTGTCTGATTTTCTTTAAGCTCTTCTAAAGTTTTGTTTGATGGAGAGGAATCATCTTCCATAAGATATGCTTTGATATCAGTCTCCATTCTAGCTGTGCTTGAGGACTTTGTGATGTCGTCCCCGCGAGTGACCAGTCTTGGTCTCAATTCTTGGTTGTCTCTGAAGACTCCTTCATGTTTGTACTTTGTATCTCTAGCATCTCCTGGGCCATTGGCATTCCCACTACAATGTCGTCTGGCATACCTTTTGTTGTGATCACATGGAATTGAGCTATGATGATCTGTGGACTTACTTCAATGGTGGTGGAAATGATTCCCCAGCATTATGCTCATTCGTCTCCAGATATGCTCACAAATTCAGGAGCATCTTCCAACTGTGGTTGGCCACATCTTTTCCAAGTGCGGAAAGACACAAGGTTCTTGTCTAACTGAAAATCTAGCTTTACTTCTCTTGACAGCTTTTGTTCGTTCTCACCAACAATGTTGCACTTGATCGTCTCACAATTTGTGTCTGAACTGACTTCTTTTGCTATGGCAACATCCTTTGGTTGAGCTTTATCTACATTTTCTTTGCCTTGACCACTTGCTTCAATTGATGTTGACTCCATTGGCTGTGATACTGCATTTTTTGTTTGCAATTGATGAGCACTGTCCGCCTCCATCTGAGTAACCTTTGATCTTAAAAGATCCATTGTACTTTCTGGCAGAATTTGTCTCTTTGGAGGAGATTTTGGTGGTAACCTTTGTGTAGCTTTCTGGACTTTAGCTCCCATTGACTTTGACTTTTGTGCCACCTGTTCTAGCAGCTTGAGGCTTTGCATCATCTTCAGATAGTCTTTGACTGGAGTCGTATCATCCATAAAGGTTTGTACAAGGTCATGACTTTGATGATATTCATTACCATGTGCATCTTGATATGAATATGTGATCTTGATCACATGTAACTGCTTGAACACTATTGGATTTGTTGGCTTTTGACTCTGACTTGTGGAGATCATTTGAAACTTTTGTCCCTGATGATCTTCATATAAGCATTTGTCTGTAAAATCTGAGGGAACCTCCGTCAACTGGAAACTTCCAAACACCATATGATATTTCAATGGTTTCTGATTTGTTGGCTAGAAGCTCTAGGGCTTCTAACTGCTGTAGCATTTCCTGGTACATAAGATGAGCTTGATGGATTTACAACTCTCCCCTTCCTAGGGTGATAACTATAGCCTGCTTCATTGTAAGAGTTCAAAATTGTTTGGCTTTGGTTTAGTCTCACCTTTTGGGATTGTCAAGACACACTTTGGGTAGCACTGTTGATGTTTGGCATCTGTAAACCTTCTGCATAGTTTCCTATGTATCTTCTTGAAACATGACAAATCATTCCCCAAGCCAAGCAGTAGATAGCATTATCTTTGCCCTGATATTGTCTATCCCATGGGTCTCCTATGAATTGAGCTTCTGTTGTTTAGGACCAAAGGCATCATAGATGCTAGACTCTCATCTATATCTACGACTATTTCAGTCAAAGTATATGCTCGTTTGGATACAACATCAAAGCTTGATTTCTATGGAGGAGAGTTTGGCTCTGAAGAGATATCTGGGTTCACTCGGGTAATATCCTTCAGCTCTAGAGAGAATGGGCTATAATAGATCTTTCCTCTTAATTCTGTTCTATCACTGGACGTACTTCAATGAGCCAGTATGTGGGCCGTTCAAACACTGGTTGATTGTTTTCCCTTTTGGTCTACATAGTGTGCATATGGATTATGTGTACCATACAATGCTAACATCATTCTGTTTGATGTGTCCTTTAGACTCGTGAATGATTGCACACTTGTGTCAGTGGATGCAAAATCATTTGCAAACCTAACAGTCTTTTCAACCTTTGGTGATATCTCGACACCTTGACTAAATTCATGCAAGAATTTGTTGTTCAAAGAATCAATTTTAAGCTTTTCAGGTGCCTGTGCATCTTTATGCTCATTTTGAACTTGCAATGCTTTTAATGGTGCTTCTAATGGTAATGCAGAATCATACGATTGCATTAAAAGTGACAAGTTAGATGCACTTACATCGAGATTTGCATTTTCAATTTTCTATGTACCTTGGTTGGCAGTTGATGTATCCCTATGGTCAGGATTTCTTGGACAATCTTCAGAAAAATTTCCACCTTTTCTTCCACAATCTGAGCAATACGCCATGACTGGTGGTATTTCATTTGGTTCTGCCATGTCAAGCTCTACCTGAGGAGATTCTGTTTCTGAGCTTGCCAAGTTGTCGGCATCTTCTTTCAAAACATTGAACATCAAGTTATAGATTGCTCCATCTTGACCTTTGTACCGTCTTTGGCTTGGTTCTCCCATTAGATTGGCTTCTATTGGTTGATATGTTGGATCTTGCAATTCTGGTTCTTGATTATAGATCTGACCACTGCAAATCCATGTACAATGACCCTAATTGCTTATGCACCAAATAGACTCGCTTTGCGGATTTGTGCAAATTTCTAGATAAACACTTGGGTTGACGTTTTGAACCTCTATCTGCACTTCATCTTTAATCTTGCAATACCTGGCTCCATTGAAGTCTGTGAACATCTGGGAGTTCTTGTTAGGAAATAAGACGTAGCTAAATAGATAATTGAGTAGATTACTTAATGGAGAGAGACAGATTTATATACGCGAGATTATAGAGTAGAGAGAGAGAGAGAGAGAGAGAGTACACACGATATACGTGGTTCACCCAATGTGGGCTACGTCCACGGGAAAGCAGCCACTCAATGTCTTTAGTACTTCAAAACAAGAAGTAGTTTACAAAGGGATTATACCCTTAATGGAGCTCCCGCCTTGCTTCACTCTCCCCACCTCACACTCACCTTGTTGCATCAACTTCACACTATGAAATGTGTGTAGAAATGGCCTCCTTTTATAGGCCAAAAGGGCTGCCCTCTCTTATGAGAGACAGCCATGTGTAGCCGCCCTTGTGCGAATAAGTCCAAATCGGACCCTCCAATCCGCCCATGTGTGGCTGCCCTTGAGAAGACAAGTCCGCTTTTGAATTCGGCCACCGGCCATTGAATTCGGCCACCAGCCACCGGCCATTGACTTCCGACCACCGGCCACCGGCCATTGACTTCCGACCACCGGCCATCGGCCATTGACTACAGGCCACCGGCCAACCGACCGGTTGTTTTTCGACCACTTTCCGACCGTCGTCCGGCCATAATATTTCGGCAAAAAAGAATATTCCGGTGATAAAAAAAGTCTCGGGGGCCTCCGCCCCCGAGGCCTTTAAAGTTGCCCCTGATTCTTGTCTGTGAAAATTTTGGTTTCCGGTGAGTGATTTTCCTTCACGCACGATGGCTTCTCCTCATAATGGGGGCTTTACAAATGTGCGCTTTTACCACAGAAAATTACAAGGGTAAATCAAGTTCCATCTTAACAATCTCCCACTTGGAGACTGATCTCCAAACCAAACCTGTGACTGCTTTCCATTCTGGCTTCTTATCCTTGAATGCAGATTGAAGATGAGCAAAAGCTCAACTTGTCCTTGTTGACCACCTTTGTAAACATGTCTGCAGGATTTTCACTTGTATGCACCTTTCCTAGCTTTAGTTGTCCCTCTTCCAAAAGAGTGCGTATGAAGTGATATCTCACCTCAATGTGCTTTATCCTTGAATGAAAGGTTGAGTTCCTCGCAAGATGGACAGCGCTTTGGCTATCACTGTACAAGACACAATTGTCTTGTTTGAATCCAAGCTCTTCTTTAATCTGCAACCCATTTTCTCCTTACCTTTTACTTCATACCCCTTTGGTTGAAGCATGTAGATTTCCTCCTCTAAGTCACCGTGAGGGAATGCCGTATTTACATCCATTTGCTCGAGATTTAGATCATGAGCAGCCACAAGGCTTAAGACAAGCCTAATTGAGTTCATTTTTACAACAGGAGAAAATATTTCATTGAAGTCAATACCTTTCTTTTGAGAAAAACCTTTTACCACAAGCCTAAACTTGTACCTTTTCTTCCCACCTTCTTCTTCCTTTAGCTTGTACACCCATTTGTTTTGAAGTGCCCGCTTACCTTTAGGCAACTCAACCAACTCCCATGTTTGGTTGCGATGTAGTGAGTCCATCTTCACTTGCATGCTCTTCGTCCATTCTTCTTTGGATTCATGTTGCATAGCTTCTTCATATGATTCCGGCTCTCCAGAATCTGAGATCAAGAGATGGTTGAAGGAAGGAACAAACCTTTTTGGAGGTCTACTTGATCCTGTAGATCTTCGGGGAATAGGTTGAGGCTCCTCATTTGGTTGACGTTGTTGCACATTGTCACCGTTTGCAGTCCTTGAGTCTTCACCGTCCTCAAGCTCCATGTACTCATCACCTGTTTCTTTTGTTTGTTTTCTTTCCAAGTAATCTTTGTACATATTTTGTTCGTTGAAAATTACATCCCTACTCCTTAAGATTTACCATCTTCAGGATTCCATAGGCGATACCCAAAGTCTCCTTCTCCATAGCCAATGAAGAAACACTTTTTGGACTTTGCATCTAACTTTGACCTTAGGCTTCTATCTATGTGCATGAAAGCCTAACACCCAAACACTTTGAGAAATGCATAATTCATCGGTTTACCTGTCCATGCCTCTTCTCGAATTCCCCCATCCAATGCCATTGAGGGTGACCGATTGATTAAGTACACACACGTACTTACAGCTTCCGCCCAAAGCTCAAGCGGTAGGCCTGCATGTAGCCGCATGCTTCGTGCTCGTTCCATGATTGTCTTGTTCATCCATTCCAAAATCCCATTTTGTTGAGGTGTCCTTGGGGTTGTCGTTTGCCTCCGAATGCCATTGCTAGCACAAAAGCTTTCAAAATCTTGGCTGCAATATTCGCCTCCATTGTTGGATCTGAGGCATTTAACCTTGGTACCTGTTTCATTCTCCACAAAGGCTTTCCACCTTTGAAATATGGAAAATACATCGGATTTATTCTTCATGACATAAACCCATGTTTTTCTAGTCGCATCGTCTATGAATGTTACATAGTACAATGAGCCCCCAAGTGATGGTGTACTTGCAGGACCCCAAACATCAGAATGAACCAACTCAAGTTTTTTATTTTTTCTTTCATTTCCTGATTTTTGAAATTTCACCCTGTTTTGTTTACCATAAACACAATCTTCACAGAACTCTAAGTCCACTTCTTTCAAACCTGGTAGAATCTTCTTTGTTTGAAGGATTTGCATTCCTTTGGCACTCATATGCCCAAGTCGATAGTGCCACACCGCACTGTCAACTTCTGTAGTTGCTGCACAAGCTCAAGGTTGCGTGCTAACAGTACACAAGTAAAGTGTACCAACTTTTTCACCCTTGGCAACCACCAAAGATCCCTTTGAGATCTTCCACCGTTTGTTTCCGAATGCAATGTTGTGACCTTCATCGTCCAATTGTCCTGTAGAGATCAAATTTTTGCGAAGAGAAGGAACATGCCTAACATCTTTAAGCTTCCATTCATTTCCGTTAGCAGTTTTGACAGAAACTGTACCTTTGCCGACAATCTCACAAGCTTCATCATCTCCCAAGTACACATACCCAAAATTACCTTTGGTGTAGTCTTGGAAATGTTGCTTGTGTGGTGTCGCATGGAATGAAGCCCCGGAATCTACTATCCAGGAATTAGACACATTGTCTAATGAGAGAATTAGAGCATCTTGCTCTACTTTACCTGCCACATTGGCCTCCGATGTTGGCTTGTTGTCTTGAGACTCTGTCTCCTTCTTCTTCTTGGACCAACAATCCTTCTTGACGTGGCTCTTCTTGCCGCAGTTCCAACATTCAAGAAGTGACTTTGTGCGTGACTTGCTCCGCCTTGAGCGATCATGACCCTTTTGGTTTTTGAACCTCTCCTTAAGCCTTCCTCTTGTTTCCACTGATAGTGTAGCACTTGATGATTCTCCT
Organism: Adiantum capillus-veneris; assembly: GCF_014529385.1. Taxonomy (NCBI): domain Eukaryota; kingdom Viridiplantae; phylum Streptophyta; class Polypodiopsida; order Polypodiales; family Pteridaceae; genus Adiantum; species Adiantum capillus-veneris. Next base: position 134,489,995 of record NC_140957.1, read on the forward strand.
GTGCTTCTCCTTCGCATTTCCTCGCTTAGGAGAACACCCACAACATCATCAAACTTAAGAGTATTTGTGCCAGAGATAGAATTACTTACAGCCATCACAAGGCTGTCCCAACTATCCGGTAGAGATGATAGTATAAGGAGAGCTCGCACTTCGTCATCGAAATTGATTTTCACTGATCGAAGTTGACTTATGTTTGTGTTAAAGACATTTAGGTGTTCTGCAACTGAACCATTCTCTGCCATCTTTAGATTGAACAAGCGCTTCATAAGAAATACCTTATTGGATGCCGATGGTTTCTCGTAGAAGTCGTCAAGTGACTTCATCAAGTCCTCCGTGGTCTTCATCTCCGAAACATTGAAGGCCACCGTTGATGCCAAGCTTAACCGGATTGTTCTTAGTGCCTTTCGATCAAGGCCAATCCATGCTTCATCTGCCATTGTTGCGGGCTTCTTCGCAAGACCGCCTAGTGGCAAATAGAGGTCCTTCTGGTAGAGATAGTCGTCAATCTGCATCTTCCAATGTTGATAGTTTTTGCCGTTGAACTTCTCAATCTTGAGCTTCCCTTCCTCCGCCATAACTCCCACTCAATTCAAGGAATCCTTTCCTTGAGATAATTTAGCTACGAGCAAACCTTGCTCTGATACCAGTTGTTAGGAAATAAGACGTAGCTAAACAGATAATTGAGTAGATTACCTAATGGAGAGAGACAGATTTATATACACGAGATTATAGAGTAGAGAGAGAGAGAGAGAGTACACACGATATACGTGGTTCACCCAATGTGGGCTACGTCCACGAGAAAGCAGCCACTCAATGGCTTTAGTACTTCAAAACAAGAAGTAGTTTACAAAGGGATTATACCCTTAATGGAGCTCCCGCCTTGCTTCACTCTCACCACCTCACACTCACCTTGTTGCATCAACTTCACACTATGAAATGTGTGTAGAAATGGCCTCCTTTTATAGGCCAAAAGGGCTGCCCTCTCTTATGAGAGACAGCCATGTGTAGCCGCCCTTGTGCGAATAAGTCCAAATCGGACCCTCCAATCCGCCCATGTGTGGCTGCCCTTGAGAAGACAATTCCGCTTTTGAATTCAGCCACCGGCCATTGACTTCCGACCACCGGCCATCGGCCATTGACTACCGGCCACCGGCCAATCGACCGGTTGTTTTCCGACCACTTTCCGGACACCGTCCGGCCATAATATTCCGGCAAAAAAGAATATTCCGGTGAAAAAAAAAGTCTCGGGGGCCTCCGCCCCCGAGGCCTTTAAAGTTACCCCTGATTCTTGTCCGTGAAAATTTTGGTTTCCGGTGAGTGGTTTTCCTTCACGCACGATGGCTTCTCCTCATAATGGGGCCCTTACAAATGTGCGCTTTTACCACAGAAAATTACAAGGGTAAATCAAGCTCCATACTTAACAGTTCTCTCAATCTTGCTTTACTCCGATCAATAGGATCTTGGCTCCTTTGCTGCTTTTGTTGCTCATAAGATATCTATGGCCTTCGGAATCTATGTACAAGACTTTGTCTCCATTGTAGCCATATAGTTGTAAAATCTGGTCTTGTGCATTTGTGCATGTGTTGTCACTGCGACAAGCTTGCTCTGTTGTACTTGAACTCTCGACGCGACTTGAGTCCATGTTGGCTCAATTTACAAAAACTATTGATTGGCAGATTTTGGTGTTGATTAACAGAATTTTTGCTGCTCATACTAGCCTAATCTGCAGTCATATGCGAGTTGTACCCTTGTTCGTTTGATTGGAAACTAATTTTCATTGCTACACTTGCACCTGCTCGGTTCTCGCATGCAGAATTTTTGAAATTTATTTGACGCTCTATTGCTTCGAACTGGTCGTTTTGCTTGCTTTTTTGGCTGATCTGATCCGCTTTGCACGGTGTGCTCGGTTTGTTGTGTTTACTCGATGTGCGGTACACTTTTCGGCTTTGCTTTTGCTATTGTGGATCTTCTTTCCGGCTTGTTTTGGCTTTTTCTACCTTTTTGTCTTTTTTTAGCACTTTCGGCTACTTTCTTTTTATTTTTCAAATTTTTTTGTTATTTTATGATTATTTTTCTTAATTAGTTTTTTTGGAAAAGTCAATTTTTTGAGAATTTTTTAATGATTTCCTAAGTCTTTTTCTACTTTTTTGTGTATTTTTATGAATGTTTTACAAACTTTTATGATTTTTTGGGTCAATTTTGATTTATCTGTGAGTGTTTTTTATGTTTTAGTGATTTATTTCCAAATTTTTAAAATTTTTATGATTTTTCTATTTGTTTTTATTTTCCTGTGGATTTTCTATGTTTTTTCCTATTTTTAATGATTTAAAAAGAAATTTGATTTTTAATGAGCTTTTTAATTCTTTGTGATTTTTTCTATGAATTTTTTATTTTCCAAGAAATTTCTTTGTTTTTTATTAATTTTTTTAGTTTCGTTTTTGTTTTCTTTTCTTAATGATTTTTTTTGCTAAAATTCTTTTTTATTGAATTTTTTAATGTCTCTTTTGATTTTTCATTTGATTTTTTGGATTTTTTGAAAGTTTTTTATTGTTTTTCTTTCTTTTTTTTAATGGAAATTGAAATTAACTAAAATAATGCAAAAAATTATATGCATTTACCTGCTTACCTGCACGCCTGGCGGGCTGTTTTGATTCGGTCAATCGTGGCCTGGCATGCGCTGACAGCACTGCAGAAGAAGACAAGCGAGCGCAGGTGTAGAGGGAGGGACGGAGATGGCGGCGCTGATTACGTGGACCTGGCGCGCAGATGCTGACTGGCGACACTTGATTCAGGACAGGCTGGACTCGGGCGCCAGGCGAAGAAGAAGAAGAGAATTTTAACGTGCACTCACTGCAAAGAGAGAAGGAGTGAGAGTAGGAGAGAGAGAGAATAGATTTAAGAGAGAGAAAGAGAGAGCAGGGGAAGAGAGAGAGAGAGAGAGAGAGAGAGAGAGAGAGAGAGAGAGAGAGAGAGTAAAGGTGGAGAGTGTATGTGTGTGGTGGGTTGAAAACAACAAGGTTGTTCGCGTATGGGCAGTGAAAGAGTGAAGGAAGAGAGAGAGTGAATAAGAGAGAGAGAGAGAGAGAGAGAGTTAAGAGAGAAAGAGGGAGGCAAGGTCAAAATTTGAAGCTTTCACCGGTAATTACACTAAACTTGTGGAAATTTCTCGGTTTTCTTCAAGGCAAGCTCAAACTCTAACCGGGATTTTAGGATTTCGATCAGTTAAAATACACTCGACCTCGGTTCTTTTCTACATTGGTCACACGCTGTAGCGAGAGAGAGGGGAAGTGTGACGGGAAGAGAGAGAGAGAGTAAGGGTGTGGGGTAGGTTCAAACAAAGCAGGAGGAAGAAGAAGCGAAGTATTTGATGCTTCGCAAGGCACGGTACCAAAGTCTGAAACCTGGCCTTTTATTTTATGAATTTGTTTTTTTATTTCCAAATGCCAAAAATAGACCGAAATTTAGCCGAAAACGCTAAAATTTGCCAGAAAATCCCAAAATTTGCCAAAAAAATTCCGAAAAATTCTAGGAATCTTAGAAAATAATCGTCATTCACAACAGAGCATTTTCGACACGCAAAAGCACATCGAAAATAGCAAATTTTATCGAAAACGTGATTCACGAAAAAATTGTCCACTCGGTCCCCGGAAATAGCAAAACGCTTAAAACTCGACCACGGAGGGCACAAATGCGAACAAAATGATGCCGTAAATTTGCACACACAAAATAGCTTGTAAAGATCGCAAAATCAAATTTTTATGGAATTACCCAAAAATTGCCAAAAACTTATCCAAAAAATACCCAAAAAAATTCTACAAATTTTCCACACATTGAGGATTAGTGCAGCCAAATAAAATTGCAGAAATCACATTAATTCAATTGCCAACAATTTATCAATAAAATCAAGACTAGGCAATTAAACCGACAAAATTGCCGACAAAAATAGGTCAAAAATTGACGCAATTAGAGTGTTTAAATCCCTGTTTTGAGCACAAAAACACAGAGATTAATGATAACATACATCATTTATGCAATCAAAACATTGAATTAACCATGCAAATTACACACTTTTTAGGCACACACAGACTAAAAAATTGGCAGTTTTTACCAATCTTTAGGTGCGCACACAAAAGGGTTAACTTTGTCGGATTTGCAATGTGACTTCACAAATCATTAGTTAGGCATAAGCACAACATAAATCAAATATCACAATTGAAAAATCATGACGCACACATTGATTTGTAGGTGCTCAAACATGGGCAAAATAGTGCACACACACTTAAAATTAACATACACACACTCAATTAGAATGCACACACACTTGATTTTAGTGCGCACACACTTGAAATTGACCATCCAAGCATGCAATTAACTACCCAATTAGCAACCTACAATCACCAATTAGCAATTGAAACTTATCAAATCATACGCCACCAATTCTTAAAAATTTCGGCATTACGACAGCGTGAAACAAAAAATCACAAAATTTTCAATCCACATTGCATTACATTACATTGCATCAACATAGCATAGCATTACATTGCATCACATTACATTGCATCATGGTGGGATTTCTACACATCTCTAGATTCTAAGGAGGTTGAGAATACCTTCTAAATAACCTCTCCGTTGAAGATCAATTGAATGGTTGAATGCTCCAATCCTTCATAGCACATTAGTAAGTTAGCAAAAATTAGTCAAATTAGCAAGGGATTAGTGAGAAATTAGAGTGTGTAAACACACAATTGGCAAGATAGGGTCACACATTAGGGAATTATGAACACAATGCTTCATGCACACACATTCAAAATCCACAAAAACATAAATACACAAGTGAAATTAGTACTGAAATTAGTGAGGGAACGCATTTGTTTATGCCACAATTACACTAGCGTAGGCCATCATCCCCGGAAACGGCGCAAAATGTTCGGGGTCCCATCATTGCAATAGCTCCAATGACCAACAAAATTATCAATCCGTAGGGATGAGCTACCCGGCTAGGGCATGGAAACACTCACACGGTTAGTGAGCTAATTGTGGCAATACAAATGGTTAACTCTACGAGGTGAGGTTCTCGGCCTATGGAGGAGCTAAGTCGCAATGAAGGGCAATCTCCATATCCACTTCTCTTTACCTCCAATCAACCCAATCCTATCATGCAACACACTAATCGCAAGCAGACACACATAGATCTATCGAGCACCACACTCCAATCAAACCTACATGCACACACAAGCAAAAGAGGGCAATCACACAAGATTAGAGAGGGATTAACCACTAATTAGTTAAGATCTAGTTAATCTAAGCATCATAGGCAATCATAAGAAGTAAGAGAGAGGCATAGTGAGAGAGAATGAATCATTGATTAGTGTTAATCAAGTCTTATGAGCAAGGAGAAGCTCAAGGACTCCATAGCCACACACCTCAAGAGCTCTCACCAAAGAGTGCTCTCAACAAATGACTTGAGAACCCTCATTTCTTTTACACACTGCCTTATATACCTAGGTTAAAAATATGCAATGTCCGAGCACCCAAGGCCTTTAGGGCTCACCACTTACTGAATCTGCAACCTAAGCACAATAAGTGACCTATTCTTTACGACTTGGAACTCCCATTGACGCCGTAACACATTAAAATATTACAATGGCTTGAAATAAATCGGGAATTTAGAATACATGACCATTTTGGGAAAACGTAAAAAATGTGTAGCTCCAATCTTTACTGCTTCTTTGTATTCATCCTCGATGTGCATCCGTACGTCTTTGATTTTTAGCAACTTCTGTTGACTGACGTTGACTCGGTTAACAAACCATAAGCATGATAGTTTGAGGTCCTGTAGACACTGACATTCTTGCTAAAATTACAGAATTTGAATAGATTACATCAAATTCCCTTATTGAGATTTAGTAGATTGGCCATCTATAAATGGGATCTAAGAGATTCCCAAAATCACAAAATATGAGTCTTAAAATTCAACGACAATTATTTGCACAATAATGCATGTTTTCATCTTGTTATGTCATGCCTAAAATATTAGCAAAGCCCACAGATGAAGCTCAACACCAAGAAAGACCTAAATTCTTGTAAAAAGCTCCAAATGAATATCTCACAAAAAAAGCACCCATTTTGTATCTCTTTTGTAACTCCTTTAATGCCTTTTGATATCGGATGTGAATTTCTTTCTCAGTTGGAGTGATGAATTGCATGGTAATCTTATTCTTCTCTTCAATTGTTGAGTAGTCCACTAATCTGGCTTGGAGATTCTTGATGACAAGGCCAAATATTCGTGATTTGAAAGTGAAGAATCTTGTGTAGATCGTCTCCTCAAATATGTGCATGTAGTATGATGGAAAAAACATTACCTTGGCTCCAAGGAGCCTGGAGTCAAAATATTTGGTTAAGTGTAGTGGGCAGCAAACTGTTTTTTGACCATATCTCTTAGCTCGTACGTGTTTTTCACATGACACCAAAGAGAGAAAATGTTTTCAATGATGTGTTTTACCACTAATATGAAGGGTTCAGGTTGATTCATAACGTTTTGTGATTTATGACTAAAACATTGTTCCTACCGTCTCTATGATACGAAGCAAAAGCACTTTTTATGCACGTGTGTGATCATAAACGCATCATGTGTTGACTCCTCATGATAAGATTGTTGACTTTGATGAGAGTCCAACGATGAGTCTAAGTCTATTTTTTTTGTCCTTTAGACTCCTTCTTAGCTCTCTCTTTAGCTTTTCTCTTCAAGACTGCATGGATTCTTTGGCAAGCGGAACCTACTAGCTTGTCGTGGTTTTGGAGCTGATGAAGTGTAGATTTTGAAGAGCGGGTGTTGTAAAAGATGGCTTGGACGGGCTTTCCTACTTTCACTAGGGTGAAAGATGCGGAAACCTAGCTGCAGGGTTATGTTATGTTTGTGCTTGAGAGCAGATTGTTAAGAGAAGACTGCACGGTTAAAGTTTTTTCGCTACTGGTTCGTGGAAAACGGTACGATGGATTACGAGATGAAGAAAAGGCAAATTGGATGACTTTGAAAGTGGATTTTTGATGTCAATATGTGTCAGATGTATAGCTGCATGACATGAAATGGAGGTTGGATGGTCTAAAGCAAAGCCTAGACAGTGATTTTTGAGCATTTGTGTGGGGATTATAATCCCTTGATAGACAAATGATGGAGGTAATTGCTACACAAAGTGTTGATTATTTGAAATTGAATGAATTTTTGGATTGTGTATATGAGACATAGTTTTTCAAGTGCGATGGTACCCAAGCGAACTGAAGCGGTGATAGTCAAGCCAAGGGTGATGCAAAGAGAAGTGTCGGGGCAAGACAAACTGAGGGTTCTATGGCTACAAAGAGGTGGGGTGGTTGTGATTCCAAAGATGCCAATTAGGGAAGCTCCAATTGTGGAAAAATAAGAAGTGGTTCCAGATCGGGTAGGAGGTGCACAGGGCCGACATGGGAAACCGATTCTTCTTATTCAATGTATGAGAAACTTGATCTTTTGCATGTGGATAAATATGTGAAAGTCGTTTTTGAGGAGCAAGAGAAAATGTCAACCGATGTGCTTGATGAATTCCAAGTGTAGTCTAGACCTACATAAGTGGACATGCAGGTAAAGATGCTATGTGATGCCATGTTGATGGTTGTGCTTGTGAAAGTTGCATTGGAGTGTGCTACAGTGGTGCAACAGGTATGAGAGTATGCCGTGAAAGTTAAAGCAAGTTTGGCCTTAGAAAGAGACCAGGATAGTGCAGTAGAGGATGATTATTTATCTGCTTTGGTTGAGGATGAAGTGGAAGAGCAGGTAGATGTAGTTGACAAAGCAAAGGAGTTGGTTGATGTTGAAGGGCCGATTGAAGAAGAAGCACTTGATCATGCTAGAATTGAGGTTGAAGAGGAGATGAAGGAAAGTATAGATCCAATGGAGGAACCAATGCAGCACGTGTGTTCTATGGTAGAAGATGGAGGAGATTCCCAGGATGTGTCCAAGCTTTCAAAAGAGATATGAAGTTCATGGTTGAAAATTATGCTTGTAAGTCCATCTCCACCTTACATGGTTGGGAGGGAGGGTCGGACACGTTTTCTGGATCGGATGATGTGTTTGCAGAGGTGCTAAAGTGCTATGGGCCTATCGTGTGCATGGATGATTATGCGCTTGGGTAAAGCACTATTGGAGGTTGTTGCAGATGGATGGAGGAGAACAGAGACAAGTGTTTGATCCAGGAGGTCATGCTATACAAAAGGTGGGGCAACCCACTTGAGGATTGGCAAGTAAGTAGGTGTAGTGCCTTGTACATATGGTAGTGTTTTTTGGTTTTCTAATAGTGTTAGGTAGTTTCTATGTGAATAAAGGCTTTTTATGGTTGAACTTGAATGCTCAACAAGGAGGTTGGGCAATGATGGTGCAACCAAAAAGTATCAATGTCAGAAAGCATAAAAAGTAGTGTCAAAAGTGCTTACAAATGTATGCCCAAATGTCAAAGCATGTGTGAAGATCCAGTGCCGATGGAAGAGTTTGTGATGTGTATGATTTATGAGGTTATGGGGATCAAGGTGGGAATTTGATGCTTCAAGAAGGTTCATCATGTGAAAAGCATAGTAGGGGAAGTGAAGGTCATGTGGTTGGTGATAAAAGAGGAAAGTGGACATGTGGCTCACTTTTTTTTGCATGAGGACAACTCAAAAGTCCTATATTGTAAAAATTTTACAAAACTTGTTTGTTCTAAAAACCGCCCTCGATGTTAGAAGGAAAACATTGTTTCGGATGTTTTTGCGCCTCACACATGTACGTTAATTCGACACCGTTTGGAAGATATTTTAGTTTTTGTAAACTGGTGTTTTTTTAGTCTATAGACAAGAAAGAGAACGAGACAGAATTCTCAGAGAGCCTTTTGGTGTATGTGCCACCATTGCCAATCACGTATTGAAAAAGAAGAAAGCTTTGATTGCATTGTCTTTGGTATTGTCTCTCCCATCCCCTCTTCTCTTCTCTTCTCTTGTACAAAGGTGTCAGTGTGTGTAGACTGTGTGTGAGCCATTGAACCAAGTGGTGTGTGCAAAGAGGGAGAAAGAGAGAGGTGTTGTGTGTGTGGTTCAGAATCGAAAAGCAATTGTGATGGTTGAGATGCAATACGCTTTGCTTTTGTGTGTGATTTTGGGCTTGGGTGTGTGCAAACAAGTGTTTGCAGTAAATTTTTATCGTTTTGTGTGTTTTGTTTAGTGGACCGTGGTGTTGTGATTCCATCTGAGCTGTAGAGAGGCATGTGTGTGTTATTGGGTGTGTTTCCATTTCCCCCTTCCAACGTAGTCATCATAGTGTCATCACTGACACTATGATGACTACATCCATACACGATGAGCAGTCCTGATGATGTAGTACATGTAGATAGCACATGGGTGGCTAGGGTAGCTAGGTTTGTGCACATTTTGTCATCTTTTGGGTGTCTCATGTACGACCTACTAGTGTCGTGACCCCGACCTAGTAGCTACAATGGGAGAATTTGTAGCAGGGATTGTCAGTCATACGCTGAATAACACTAGCACGATGCATAGTGCAGTGTTCAAAATCATACAGAGTTTTTTGTAAGATTTACATGCACGCTCTAGCATGGATATGCATGCTCGCCTATTTGTAGAGCCGATACTACTACATGTAAATGGACTCAATGAGCCAGTGGGCATAGGGTGAGAGAGTCTCTCACCATTTTTCTAGTACATACTAGTAGTTTAGCTAGTAGGAGCCACTTATCGGCATATTCACCTTTAAATGGGAGATTCTTGGGGTAAAGGCCTTTGTGTGTTACCTGGACGCCCATGACCTTATTATTATACACATACCAAGAATAAGGAGCTTCTCACTTTGAGGTTGACTTCACCCACATAGAAATTCTCTCACCTTCTCCTTCTCCCCTTCCTGCATTGCATTGCACGCATTCTGCACTACACAACGCTCTACAAATACCCACCACTTTCGATTTCTCTTTCTCTAGTGTGCCTCGCTGCATCTTCTCACTTTCTAGCTCTCCTTTCTCTTCATTAGTAGGTGTGTCTTCCATAGACGCCTATTCTCTTTCATTACTGTGAGTGCCCTCTTGCTATGTAATCTCTGTTGGGCTTCATTCCTCTTTGGATCCTCTTGCTCATACATGCGTACATCGTCCTCTACCTTTGGTGCACTGGTGTATATAGTTGATGGAACTGATAGTCTCTTTAGGCTTAATTTTTTCAGGAGGAGGTGGAGTTGAATCTTGAACCCTCTGGTTATGTTGTGGGCAAGTCAAAGGTTCCAACTTCTGCAAGTGCTCTAGCCATCTCATCCTCTTGATCTATCTTCTTCATCTCTACAAGGGAATCTTTATCGTAAAGAGGGTTCTTAGTTCAAATCTTGGTGTGAGGGTTAGGTTGCCAAAATTCCTCAAAATCTCCTTGCAGACCTTGTTCTCTTTAAAAATCTTCTCTTTTGCACTCTATCCTGGCCGCTCTCTGTGATGGTTCTTCAATAATAATTGGTGTTGGTCGACAAGCTCTCTTTGATGGTCTTTCTTCCATTTTCTCTATACATTTATCCCTCTTTCTGTTTTCTTCCTCCAGCTCTAGATCTACTTCACTCTCTTCAGGTTCTTTAATTGTTGGGTCCTCCATAGCCCCTTCATCACTCTCTTCCTTGCTTTCTACTAGAGTGATTTGTGGTTGTTTTATTTTTTATTTCCAAAGAAATGGAGATGGATCCTCTTCATCTTCTTCCTCCTCCTCTCTCTTCATTCTTCAAGCCTGCTTCTAGCCACAATTTTTGTTTTGGAGCTGGTGGAAAATTGTCTGACATCCGCACCGCATGATAAGCAATTATCGTCAGGAATTCCGAGGCTCCAAGATATTTAATTCTTTTATTCTTGTTTGTGATTTTGAGTGCATTTTGCACACATATGAGGTGTGGTTGATGGGAATTGGTAGCCTGATCTTCAGTGTGGTTGTAAAAGCAGATGCCACGGCATGGCTCAAGCATGTATAGCATGGCAGCCTCTTCTTGGAAAAGTGAAATTGTTGGTGAAATATCCTTGTAGGCACCTCCGACGGTTTGTGGATCATGTCTTGGAATGTGGCAGTAGAAATACTCCTAGTGAATACTCCCATTCTCTACTTCTCCTTTGAGAGCATTGATTTGACTTTTGTGGGTAGCTTCAGTGCTTCTTCTACTATCTTCTAAGAGATATTCTCCTCGGTGGGTTGTCTAGCTGCATCTGAAATCTGAGCTGTGTCATCCTCCTAGATCCAGTTGAGTAGCTCATAAGATCTTTGTAAATAGACTCCATATGGCTCCATCTCATAAAATTATTGGACTCCCAGCTTTCTATGTGCTGCATGTAGCTCTTGTGCTTGAGCCACATTTTGGATTTCTCTAGGGGGCATTTGGAGCTCTACTGCCTGGTTGTTTATAGTCTAAAATCTTCCTTGTAAGATTGAAACATTATTCTTCTCTAACAAATCTCTAGAAAATGTCTTCTTGGCTTCTTGGATAGACCAACTAAAACTTTGGAATATCCATAAGTCTTTGTCTCTGAGTCTTCTTCTTGGGGGTGGAGGGTTAGTTTTGATCCTGGTGCAATCATACCATCTATAGGCATTATATGCATTTTAGAATGCAAATCTATATTTTAAGCTGGAATTAAGACTTTGCAAATGAAATTCACATTTAAAACAAAATAATTATTCCACTGATCCATGAAAAAAATGTATGAACATCAAAAAGTGGTTTTGACCAAAAATTTACATCCAAGATAGTATTAAGCGCGCTTATTATCTAGGGCTGCATTTTGGCAACAAAAGTGGCTTTTGGTAGCACACATGGGTTATAGGCAATGAAAATAGATAGGATTTGAAGTTTGGGTGGATTTGGATGGATGGATGCGAGGTTGGGATCACCTTTCCGTTAGACGGCTCTTAAAATGACTAAGTGTTGGTGCAAAAACTTTTTGGTGTCCAAATTGAACCAAATTTTGTGTGTAGGCTTGTGAAAACATGATATAGTTGATGGTAACAAAAAAAAAAATTATTTTGGGGTTACTTAGTCATAGGAGATATTAAGTGCGCTTATTATCTACATTGCCAAATTTCAACTTTTTCTACACTTTTAGGGCTTGGGCAAGAAGTTGTAGGAGGTTTTCCCAAGCTATGAATGTGATCTTGCATATTTTGGACTTGAAAGTGGTTTCCTTAGGCCAACTCTTGGGATTTATAAACCTTAGTGCATTTTTTCGTGTTTTGAACAAGCAATGAGTGATTTTTGGCTTATAAGGGGTCAAGGCCTCCATGCATCATAAGGATAGGGTGCATGAGGAGAAAAAGTGAAAATGGGTCAATTTGTGATCATGAGATAATAAGTGTGCTCATTATCCAAAGCTGTAAATTTTTAATTTTTCCCTCTTACAATGTCATACACTTGTCGTATAAGCCTAATGTGTAACTTCTAACCCTAACTGGAATTTATTTTGATCTCTTAGAGTTTGTTCAATCCTTGGTCCTCTGACTTTGATGTTTTTGTCTTCAGCACTTGAAATAGGTCAATTTTTTCCCAAAATTTGAATGGTATGATGTCACATGTGTCTTGAGGAGTGGCCATGTCAAATTTGGTCCAATTTGGAGTAGTTTTGAGGCCTTAGCTAAAAAATGGTGCTTTGTGGAAATCAGAGCTGATTTCTTATATCTGGGGCCTCAACTAAGCTCTCCTTTTGATTCCACCTAGGTACATTGGTTATAATACCTATGGGGAAGCTCTCTATAAAATCAGAATGCAATTCCAACTCTATGACAAATTTCAACTTATTATCTATAGACCCCCCTAGCCCTTAAGTCAAATGGTCATATGACTCATTCGGACTGTTCTACCAGTGGTTGTTTTTTTCCCCTTTAGGTTACGTATGATTTTGTCCGGAATTCAAAGAGTTGAAGACTGTAACAAATGAAATAATTCATTTTCAAAGCACACGATAGTTGTGCTCCCTACTATATCACACCTACTGGCTTGTACTTCAACTTATTCAAAAATCACAAATATTCCCTCCCATTGTGAAGTTATTTCCCTCCTCCAAAAGGACACAAAGGATGGCAAATGTGAAGATTCGAACTCCCGTTGTTCATACACCAAAATCTATCCTCTAAGTCATCCAAGAAATGGCCCTGCATGATGGCCGTTGCACTAAATACAATAAATAAAAAGCTACTCCCCTTCCTTCTTGGTTTCCTTTCCACTTGGCTACGCATGTCTTTTCCTTGCTGCTTCGCCATCTCTAGAGCTTCATGTATGCCATTTGGCTGCTTGTTGCACAGGTGTTGTCATGGTTGCCCTGCTACCTACAACCTCTCTAGTGTAGTATCGTGCAAGATTCCACTAATCAAGCCCTTTTCAAAATGTGTCTGACCTACTAAGAAGATTCCCCCTAAAAAAACCATTCTTCATCTGCACCTCAGTCCACGTTTGCCATCTACACCCTTGCCTGTAAGAACCCTTTGTCATATGTGCCTCAACCTGCCTTTGCCATTTATGCCCTCTCCTGCAGCACCACCCACCTTCCCCATCCCCCCCCCCCACTCCCCAATCTCCTTTGAGTTGCCTCCCTTGCACCTTGCCCACCTTCTCCATCTTTGTGTCTCTACGTAAAGATCTTTCCTCCCTCCATCTCCATTGGTTTGTGCAACCTCCTCCCCTCCACCTTGCCACCTTCTACACCTTTGCACATAGATGGAATTTGTCTTATTCCTACGGGAAGGAGTTGCCACACACACACACACAAATATTATCATGCAAAAGAAGGGAGAGAGACTCCATATGTCAACTGCATAGAGAGAGAGAGTCAATTCGCCTTCTCCTCCTTTACTCTCTTAAGTGGAGGTGCCTCGCATCTCATTTAATTCTCCTCTTTGTTTCTTTTACAAAAACCGGTAGAACCTACTAGCTCCAATTGTGCACAATTTTATTTTTTTTAAATGCCTGCTACCTGCTCCATTGGTGGTGCCACCTATAGCAACAGCTCAAGGTTTGCTACTGCAACCAGTCTGAGAGAGAGAGAGAGAGAGAGTCTAGATTGCCTTCTCCTCTGTTACTCTCTTAAGCGGAGGCGCCTCGCATCTCATTTTATTCTCCTCTTTGTTTCTTTTACAAAAATTGATAGAACCTACTAGTTGCAATCGTGTACAAAATCTTTAAAAAAAATACTCTGCTACATGCTCCATTGGTGGCGCCACGTGTAGCAACAGCTCGTGGTTTCTTTTGAAAAAATTGAGAGAACCTATTAGCTGCAATCGTGTACAAAATCTTTAAAAAAAATACTCTGCTACAGGTGCACCACTAATGGAGCAGGTAGTGGAGCATTGTGAAATTTTGTCTATCTGGTGGGTAGGTGACGTCATGGTGGCATTGATGAGTCGAACAACAGCAAGCGAATGAAAGTTAACACCTATGAGAGCAACCAAGGCACGTTTTTTGTCTGCTAAAAAAAAAAAGAGTAGTAAGGGAACAAAGAATAAGTAGAATGGATTTCTAGAATGTGGGAAATGATAGGGCCTAGGTGAGGCTGCTAGCTGAAGACGAAGCGAAGGGTAGACTGAGCCTATGCGAGGCCAGATTATGACATCAATTCAACTTGGTGTGAACCTGCATTTGGCCAATGAACTATAGTGTCGCGCCATCAAGGACGGCAATTTTCTTTGTGATGCCAGATTCCACAAAGACACTCACTTCCCCTGACTAGTAGATTTAAACAAGGGCGGGAGACAAAATAGAGTATGGAGGTGCATTGCATTTGCTATTGTATCTCTTCATGTCTTCCAATCAACGATATGATGACCTGAACGCATTGACAATGTCTCAACTTTCAAGGATGCTCTTGATTTGTTTGAAGATGTAGTGTGCTTTAGCAGATGCTGTGGCCATTTGCACCCTTGGACTTTCTCGGAATGTGTCTTTGCTTGGTTCCTTTTGCTCGGTGATTAGAAAATCTCCACTGGAGGTCCCTCCTTTATGGCCATGTTTAGAATCAAAATCAACCTCCAATCCCCATCGGTCTACAGTGTCAAGATTTTGTATTTTGAGGTATTGCATCCCATTTTGGTCCATGTAGAAGGCATCTTCCTTGTTATCGCTAACCTAATCTTAGTATTCAACGGTATGGCTATCTACCCTTACTACATACTCCTTGTTAGGATCCACCTACATTTGATCCCCGTTCTTGTTAGTCTAATAGAAGGTCAAAATGTGCTTGAACCTGAAGTTCCAGTCCTCGATTGGTTCAAAAAGGAAGACATTTTGGAACTTAAGTCAGAGTAAGTGTCTGGCACACCTTCCTCTATAGTCTTTAAAGGTTTCCCTTGGTTTATGCTTTCTTCTATAGATACTCTACTTCAGTCTCTCGATTATAACCTTGATTTGTGACAAAACAACTTGACCTTAGGTACATAAAGACTTGAACTTCCGAGAGAAAATGAATACCTAGCCTTTAGTACCAATAACAACCCGTTTCAGGTGTCCTCAATTCAATCTAGTGATTTCCCAAGTTTTCTTGATATCCCTATGAAATCAAAAGGAATCAAGTTAGTCTGATGATCGCAATACATAAGAACTCTTGATGGAAATTTTCACTTCAATCCTGTCACAATGTCAATATGCAACCTTCAATTCTCAAAATCTTAACTTCAAGTAGCAAATAATGTCTAAATAGCTGCACACTTGCTAGGCTAGTTTCTTAAGGTGTCTACCAACTATTTGGACTAAAAAATGTCAATTTTGACCTCTCTAGCTAGTAGGAGATAAAAAGCGCGCTTATTATCTCCTTGTCCAAAAAACTGATAATTTTGTACTTTTTCTTGTCCATACTAGCCAAATATGTCCCCAACAAGCCCTAATATATGGTTATTTTAATTTTTTTCTAGTTTGGTCTCAGTCCCCAATAGTTTTTGTATCCCTACAAGCTAGTAGCTAGCACCCCCTTCTCAGCCAGGTGTAGCCTCATGCTCTTGGGCACTTTACTAAAGACTAGGCATGATTTTGGAAGTCAACTATCACCCCTTTCCCTTCAAGTTTGCTCCAAATTGACTAATAAAAACATTATTTCAGCAACTAATGTGCCCATAAAAATTGTACTAGGTTGCACCATGATACTCTAGCTTAATTATAACTTTCTTGTACTACCTCAGTGCATTTACGATGTTGCTTTTCATAAAAATCTTGTTTATTCCCATCTCTTCATTGTATGGCCGTTTTTCTCAAACAGTGACTAAAATTCATATTTTCAGGTTTAGGTCATTTTAAAAAGCACATGGCTTTTTAAAAATGCCAAAAGTATAAAAAGACTAAAAATATCATAAACATGTCATATACATATATCAATGTGCTAAACATGATGAAAAAAGCATGGAACATCCTTGTACACATCCAACAACAAGCCCATACGTGTCTATGTATACAAAAAAGCAACCACCAAGAGAGTAGTTTCTTAGAAACAAAGTAGAAAGAGAAGCAGATGATCACTATGGAGTTTAGAGCTTCTTATAGTGATTGAGAAGTGGTTACCGATGGTCAAAAGGCTTCTTGCTTTTGACAAGAGAGTGGTGATGAGAGCTACATAGAGGTCTTCACCACAAAATTGACGTAGAGCATGTACACCGTGAAAAGAGAAGAGAATATGGTAAGCAAGTAGAGAGAGAGAATGTTTTTATTCTTCTTCTTCAAGCGAACGAGATAGAACTTATTATGGAGATGTTGATGGATAGTTTGTACCACTCCATATAATAAGTATGTATGGTTTCACGATAATATTTATTGAAAATTGAGTAGAATTGTTCCTTATATGCTAATTCTACCAACCCGAAGTGTGTCCCAAGCTAGTAGATAATGCCTCCTTCTCATCCAAATGTAGCCCCATGCTCTTCGGAACTTTGCTAAAGACAAGGCATGATTTTGGAAGTCAACTCTCACCTCTTTCCCTTCAAAATTTGCTCCAAATTGATTGCTAGAAACATTATTTTAGCAACTAATGTGCCCGTAAAAGTTGTACTAGGCTGCACCATGATACTCTAGCTTAATTATGATTTTCGCATCCTACATCGCTGCATTTACGGTGCCACTTTTTATAAAAGATAATTCTTGTAAAAATCCTGTTTAATTTTGTCTCTTCATCTTACGGCCGTTTTTTCTCAAACAGGGACTAAAATTAATATTTTTAGGTTAAGGTCATTTTAAAAAGCCGATTGCTTTTCAAAAACACCAAAAGAACGAAACCCATGACTTTCCCTTGTCCACCCAGACAAGAAAACGGGTTCGCCAAAAGCACCAAAAAATATTAAAAGAGCTAAAATAGCATGAAAAGCACTTAGAAAATAGATTTTTACAAAATTGAACCATAGCATCCCTAATACTCTTAGATTAACGATCTAGCTTTGCTTTTTACAAAAAATCACCAATGTTAGCGAGTCACCGCGATGGATGTCTGTAGCATAGCTATCTGGCACTAATAAAATATCAATACTCAGGGAAGCAACTCAGATGGGCACAGAGACTCTTTGGGGGTGTCAACCTCAAGAAGTGAACCTACAAAACAAAGCCATTTTTCACACTAGCAAACCTATCACTGTCAAATCTAGAAAATTGCATATCGCCTATGTCACTGCAACCAATTGTCACGCCCTTTTGGCACACAAACAAAGTCCAAATGCAACGAAACTTTAGAAGAAGTTCTAAGACACCTAAGGCACTATCCTACCAAGTTTGGTCACAATCCACAATGAGGTACCAAAATCACGATCCATCATGATCAAGGTCCTAAAAACTGCAACATAACATACCATAAAGGTAGCCCTACGGTCTAAGAACACTTTTCTATGGTCAAAACCCCAAAAAACAACCATTAAAGCACTCAAAATAGTCGATTAAGCTTGATAATGCATAGTCACAAACCACATCAGAGTTGATAATGATTACACTTAAATAAAATAGCAGTAGACAAGGAACACAATGCAAGTTTTTAAATGAAAATCAGACTACGAGAGCTCAAGTTAGATTGATTACAAGGTGCGTGAGAGTAGCCGCTCTCAATTGTTCCAAAACTCTTAAGCCTTGTGATAATGATAAGTGTGTCCTTTTTCATTTACAAAAAATGAGCTTTATACCTAGGGCTTTCTTTGCTAGTGACCAGCTTCACAACACTCAAACTCGTTCAAAAATGTTATAACTCACATTTGGCATAAACTGGCTTTAAAATATTTGATTAAAATCAGAGACTCTCTTATAATGACAAGACTTTCCAAAAAAATAATGATGGGACATCAAAATTTTAGGGCTCATGAAGAAGAGGTTGACTAGAAGGGTGCTCATCTGGTCCAACTACAAACATTTCCCCCTTCCTAGTCTTTGCATGTCCTTGTGCAAGCTCTATGTTGGTCTTCGTCTTTGGCCTTGGCTACAATTGGTTGTCACTTTGATTTGTTGGAGTCCTTAGTAATCAAATGTCCTCTTTTCCAACGTCTTGGTGAGGTATCTTCACTTCTCTGCTCGGGTCTCAATCTGTGCTTGGATTGCCAATCCTTTGAAAGGATTGTTCATCATTGTGCTTTGGTAATGTGGCGAGCAGGCAGATCTTTGGTCATGGGGTTGAAGATAGTAGAGTCCATTTCAAAGAACCCAGTCATGAACACCTCTTCAAAAGTTTGTAGATACTCTGAGGGCATAAACATGATGCGAGCGTACAATCCCATATGGCTCTATGGCATTTGAACTATAGCTTGATGTGCTCTTAGAGCTCATCAATGTCAAAATCTTGAAATATTTTTGCTGCATATTCAACGATAGCCCTTGAGCCTGGAGATATTGACCCTCGTTTTGATGTAATCCATTTTTGAGAGGTGCGAACCTTCGGCTCTATCTCCTTTGGTACCATTTTCTTCTCTTGCTTTTGCTCAGTAGTGGGAGCTTGCTCTGCCCTTTTAGGTTCCTTTTTCTTGCGGTCTTCTTGCCGCTTTTCAGATTCTTGTTGCAACGAAGGGTCTTGCAGTTGAGTGGCTTCTTTTTCAGTTTGCTCTTTCTCTTCGTCTTTAACAATAGGCTACTCCCAAGGTGGCTGCTCTTGAACTTTGTCTTGCTTGTTAGTTTCATCCTTGGTGTTTTCAGCAAGAGGAGGAGTGGTTGCCTTGGGAGAGAGTGGTGGTATTGTTTCTGTGTGGAGTTCTATGGGTTTCACACCCGTCTCCTCCCTTCGCAGTTCCTTGTCACCCTTTTCTCTACTCCTTGATGAATCATCTCAGGCTTTAAGGTCGTCAATCTTTTTCTTTTTTAACTCCTCTGTTCCATTTTATGCTTGAGGATGTTGTGGATGTGTTTTTGCATGGTTCCGCCAAGCTCCACCTTATCCATTGATGTCCTCCTCTTGTATTGCTTAATATTTTCTAGTCTTTTTGCTTTCCTTTGCTTTAAAGGCTTGTCTTGATTATCCTCATCTTTGTCATCCGCATCATCTCCCTTTGCTTGTACCTTTTTTATTTTCCTCAGACATCTTTTGACTTATTTCTTCTCTCATCAATCTTTGTGCCTCTTCCATTGCCCCTTGTGTCTAAGAGATGGCCCAAATGTGATCCCTTGGTTTTCTTTTGGTCCACACCAGAGGTATGGTGAGATCTGGTTCTTTATCCTCATCTTCTACAGTGGATTGAAACTCAGAAGGTGTGTTCTTGTTTTTGGGTTTAATCTCATCGTTAAACTCAATGTTTATTTCAGTTTCTTCATTCTCTAACTCTTCTTTTTGAAACTTTGTCCCCTTGTCTGCTTCATACCAAGTGTCGATGATGGACCTGCTACTACTGCCAAGACCGCATGCTTGATTTCTTTTTTAAAAGCTTTTTTGAGCTGGATATGACTGTCTTGGAGCTCTTGCAGCTGCTATTGGAGCTTTTGATTTTTTTTCTTTTAGTGTTATTGCTACCACTTGGGCATCCTTCAGATCAAAATCCCTTAGGCTGGTGATGGCTCTCTAACATTTCAATTGTAGCTTGATGTGCTCTAAGTGCTCATCAATGTCAAAATCTTGAAAACGTTTTCCTCCATGTTCAATGATAGCCCTTGAGCGTGGAGATGTTGACCCTTTTTTAAATGTAATCCATTGTTAAGAGGTGCCAACCTCCAGCTGTATCTCCTTTGGTACCTCTTTCTTCTCCTACTTTTGCTCAATAGTGGGAACTTGCTCCATCTTTCCAGGTTCCTTTTCCTTGTGGTCTTCTTGCTGCTTTTCAGATTCTTGTTTCATTGGAGGGTCTTGCAGTTGGGTGGCTTCTTTTTTCGTGCTCTCTTTCTCTTTGTCTTCAACAATTGGCTGCTCCCAAGGTGGTTGCTCTTGAGCTTTGGCTTGCTTGTCAGTTTCATCCTTGGTGTTTTCAGCAAGAGGAGGGGTGGTTGCCTTGGGGGAGAGTTGTGGCACTATTTTCTTGTGGATTTCTATGGGTTCCACTCCGATCTCCTCCCTTGGTAGTTCCTTAATGTCCTTTTCTCTGCTGCTAGAGGAGTCATCCGAGGATTCAAGGTCGTCGGTCTTTTGCGTTTTTTACTCCTCTTGGGCTCTTTGCTCGGCTTAACGCTTGAGGACATTTGTGGATGTGTTGTTGCATGGTGCTGGCAAGCTCCACCTTATCTATTGATGTCCTTGTCTTGTATTGCTTAACCTTTTCTAGTCTTTTCACTTTCCTTTGCTCTAAAGACTTGTCTTGATCCCTTGATTTTCTTTTGGTATGCACCAGAGATATGGTGACATCTGGTTTTTCATCCTCATCTTTTGCAGTGGATTGAAACTCGGAAGGTGTGTCCCTATATTTGGGTTTCATGTTATCGCTAAGCTGAATGTCTATCTAAGTTTCTTCATTGTATGAAGTCTTCTTTTTGGAAGTTTTTCCCTTACCTACTTCGTACCAGGTGATGGGGACCTGCTATCGGCCGGACCGCATGCTTGAACTTGTGCAAAAGATCAATTTGAGAGTACGCCAGTGGTAGTTGGTTGATCATCCCAAGGGCTTGGTATGCTATCGTGGTAAGCATTGGACCTACGTTCATATATGTTTTGTTCCTCTTGCTGCTCTTGAGGTTGGCCTTGACAAGATTTTCAAGGATGTAATTTTCCAAGTTGCATCGGACTACTTTTTGCTCAAAAAGCCCCATTGCCATGACTATTGCAATGTGAAAATTTGGCTTTGTGTACCTTGGTGGCTTATGTAATTTCATATGCTGTGATATTAACCACAATGGAAACTCTATCTCTTTATATACCATGTCTTTTTATGTGAATTTATGACTTGTTTCTTGATGAATGCTTTGTCATTGTCGATGGCCTTTGTCTTGAGCAATAGGTTGTGATTTCCAGGAGGTAGATGGAGTGCTTGGTTGATAAGGCACACACTTTGAAACCAATTCTGACAATAATCTGCATCTGGGGTCATGTATCGCGATCCATGACCCCAGTTCTGAACCCAAATTGGAAAAAATTCAAGGGTAGATTCTTGGAATGTTTTCCAAGCTACTGGTGCACTTTTATCTAGGTTTGGATCAATTTTTCCTTCTGTGGGTCAAAATGACCATTTTGCGAGTAAAATTATGATTTTAGGTGGTTATGATGTCCATTTGATACCAAATTTACAGGGTACATTCCCAAGGCATTTGCAAACTATCTGTACCAAAAATTTCCTATTTGGGCAAGTTGGAGGTCATGGATTACAATCCATGTCCAGCAAATCCATGTCCAGCAACAAAAAGTTTTGTGATGGAAGCAATGGAAAAGCGCTTTCACCAGCATCATTTTGCAACACTTAGTTTTGTAATTGGAGATGGGGGTCACATATCACAATCCATGTTCCACCCCAATTCTCGAGTTTCATGATATGGCCTGATTCTACTAGCAAATTTCGGACATTCCCATGAACTTGTTTATAAATTTGGACCTTGTTTTCCCTCCCTAAAGTGCTCTAATGGTTCCCAACAATCCCATCTTGGATTTGATTGATTATGTTACTATGTGTGTTTGTTCAAAGATTTGACCATTCATAGTTCATCTATTGACAAGGATCATACCCGTGAAATCTAGTGTAGAGTGGGTGTTGAAGGGGATCGGAGAGCACCACAGACGGAGAGTGAGAGAGAGAAGGAGACACATAGAGGAAGGAGAAGAGCACACGACACACAGATATGGGTGGGGAGACTCAAAGAGTGAGCAGCCCCCTATACACTTATGCTATGTATAAGGTATACAAGTCAGTGGGCGCCCAGACTCTGGGCGGCCGGGCAAGGCACAAGCGCCTATACCCCAACAACCTCCCACTTAAAGGCGACTGTGCCTTTAAGCAGGAGAACCTAGTCTAAAGACTACAAAAGGCGAGAGAAAACCGCTCTCAACCGATGCCCACTGGCTGGCTGTGATTGTGTGCATCCGGCTGTCCTGCTCCCGTGTAAGTCCATACACCACCAGACGTACCGCACACGTACTACAAGTATGTACGCAATACCTGCATATCTCCCTCGTGCACTATGCCATCATCAGTCAACAAACAACTGACAACCCCAACTGCAAATGCTCCCACTGCAGCTGCGATATCCGATCTCAAGATCAGCATCTCATACATGAGACCACCGAATGTCGATGCAATGCTAGCGGGCCTTGCTAGCTCTACGGAGCATGCATCAACATATATATCCCTGGCAATAGGCATCTCTGACTGACAAGACGTGTCAGCCACATGCATCTCCTGACTGTCCGCAAAAGACGCATCAACCTGTCATGCAACCTCATAGCAAACCAACTGCTCTAGGTGTCTGCTGGAAGACATATCCTGCACAACTATATCCCCATGCTCATTGTTGAGCATAGAAAGGAATGACTACATAATCGCTGATATCTCAGCCTCCTCTACAATCATCCACTACAAACATGACCACTCAATCTTTTGTGACTCACTAGAGCTCTCATGCTCTAACTCCTTATGCATAGACTCTTGCACAACGTCCTCCTGTCGTGACTCACTAGAGCAAGACCACTCTACCTGTCTATCCTGCATAGAAGTATCTCGCACATTTGACTCTCTGCTTTGCTCAGTCACTAGCAAAGCATGCATGTCTGACTCTGTCACCTCTCTGTGTGACTGCTCAAGTCGTGCCCCAACTGTGTGCACAACGAGCTCACTACTCTGCACTCCATGCAAAGCACCCTGCAACCCATGAGCAAAAGAGACTGTCCGGGTCTCTCGCTCTCTACATGGCTGTAACAAGATTGAGACTAGACCGTCTCGCACCAATACTATGTGCAATGGGTACCATGTGCCAACTCTAGCACCTCTCGCAATCACTAGCGAACCCAAATGCAACGCAAAAGATCGCTCAAGCAACGATACCCGACATACACTATCCCGTAACTGTCTGACTGAGATCAAATCCCGTCTCAGATCTGGCACATAACGCATATGACGCAGGGTAAATCTCATACCACTAGGCAAGGACAAACATACATCTCCTGCACCCTCAATGTCATACACAACACCATCAGCCATGTGCACACAACCAAGTCTCCCACTAGAAAATGTGCTAAACCACTCACAATGCGACGTGACATGGAAAGTAGCATCTGAATCTAGTAACCAATGTGAAGACAATGTGCAATCCGATATGCAATCCGTAGACATAAGATCGTCTGAAGACAAGCTAGATGTAAATGTGACATCGCCGTCACAAGCATACTCAGTAACCATCGTACTGATCTCACTAGCATCTGTCATGCCCAAATTTGCATCACGCATATGTCGCCTCCGTTGTCTCGAACGCCTGAAACATCGATGCCTAATGTGCCCTCTATGTCCACAATGCCAACATGTCAAGTCTCTATGCCGTCGAGACTTGCGTGTGGGAACAATCTCTCCCATGGACATAGAAGTGGGACTAGACTCCCCTGTAGACATGGATGTCGCGTACATAGCATGTAAACTCTGCCATAAAGCATGAGTTGTAGTCTCCCTCGAGACCTGCCAGTAAACAGACTCGACCAGATGCAAATGAATCGTAGACATGGCTAACTCATCAAGATCGTGCCAATCATCATCACGCATAGACTTGGGCTTCGCCGATAAACCACGCAAGGGTTTATCCTGCCCCAAATCCGCTAATGCAACAAGCATATGCTCCTTCCAAGCAACAAAATTTGCACCATCAAACTGTGTCAGACTATAACACTGGAAGTCAAATGAAAAATCAGCCATAATGCTCGCAAAAGAGCAACCAACAATGAGTATCAAATGTCAACCAAATCAGCCCTCAACTGGCTCGAATCGCATCAACAAAAGTCTGCAAATATGGCTCAAAACCTGATGCAAAATTGTACCAATAACCGTGCAAAACCTTGCACAAAATCACAAGTCAATATGACTCGAATCCGGCTACCTAGCTCGTAGCCACACAAGCATACATCACAATATTCACTCCTGTGAGTGTGCCAAGATAACTGTACGCCTGTCAAACCGTGAGCTAATCACCAAGCCCACACTGTGCGGTATCGATGCATACATACGCACAAATCTCCCACCTGCAGAGAACACCACACGCAAATGCTGAGTGCAACCCGCAATCTCTACCTAGATCGCATAAATGATGCGCATAAAACTCCTGGGAAAATTTCGTCAGAGTTTCGACGCACAATGGCTATCAACACAAAATAACCATTGTCCTGCAAGCTCAATACAATGAGCAATCAATGCGCATCAAACTACACTCAACATACATGCATAAGCTCTGCAGACCTGTGTCCAACAAATGCTTACAAAGAGTACCACAGGTGACCATACATGGCATCCACAACTAACCTCTGCACTTGCTCACAAGATCTACTGCTCACCACATAAGCATACATAGAGCATTAACCGCTCAAAGACCATGTATGCAAGCCACAACACTGCAAAAGAACCACTCAACTGCAACTGGCAACACCTGTGGGAGTACTAGACTCAACTTGTACCTGGGAGTCAAACCCGATCTTGTAACACCTCATATGTATCTGCTACCTGCAGTGTGCACGGGTAAGCTATCTGCAGCAAAGAAAACAACAAAGCCCAAAACTGTCCTGAAAAACAGTCTCTGTGTTTTTAATTTTAGACCCACCTGCACTCCGAATCAGAAAATAATTCCTTCTACAAAGCCGTAGAGCTTGAAGCCAGCTCCGTTTTGAACCAAAAAGTTTTGGAATCAGAGCTTTGGAGCTCAAGTTATGAGCAAAACAGTAGACTGCTGTCAAACTGCCAAAAACTGAACGACTTTCTTATGTGCTTCTTTGAGCTCATAGAAAGGCTCAAATTCACTTCCCACCTCGATGTGTGAGCTGAGTGTATCAATCTCACAATGCTTCCATGTCTATGGAAGCTCCAAGCTCCAACCTGTCGCCGATGTAGCCGTTGCAAAGCTTACCGAGAAGAGGGAAGATGTTGTACACAGTGGGCTGATCTGTAGAGGAACTGTGGACTGATCTGTGAGCACTAGGAAGCTCTTGAGAGCTCTCCTGCAAGCCTCTGTATGGCTGTCCACAAGCCTCCTCTATTTCTTTGCTCAGATCTGTGACCTCTTTGCCATAGCCGACGAGTTCATCGCGAAGCCGTCCATCTACGCTCCCATACCTGTCGCTCTGATACCAATTGAAGGGGATCGGAGAGCACCATAGACGGAAAGTGAGAGAGAGAAGGAGACACACAGAGGAGGGAGAAGAGCACACGACACACGGATATGGGTGGGGAGACTCAAAGAGTGAGCAGCCCCCTATACACTTATGCTATGTATAAGGTATACAAGTCAGTGGGCGCCCAGACTCTGGGCGATCGGGCAAGGCATAGGCGCCTATACCCCAACAGGTGTCTTAGCAGGCAAAAACCCGATGAGAAACTCTCTCTCTCTCTCTCTCTCTCTCTCTCTCTCTCTCTCTCTCTCTCTCTCTCTCTCTCTCTCTCTCTGTGTGTGTGTGTGTGTGTGTGTGTGTGTGTGTGTGTGTGTGTGTGTGTGTGAAAGTGTCTATCTGCCAATGTGACTTGATTTCCGCATTTGCCTATATGTGACTAGCTTGTCTCAAGTGCATTGTGCACACGTACCTTACTTTCCCACCTTTTGCATGTCATACCACCTACGGCTCAGACGGTCGTCAATTGGACACATGGTCATTAATTGGTCATGATTCAATAAATCTAGTTCGTTTTAAGTTGTCCCAAATTTTGACATGTGCCAAATCCTTTCATATTTGACATGCTCAAATCTCTGCTTTGTAAGTTTGGTGCTTGCTTTCAAAACTCTAATCAAAATGTTTTGGCTCTGTTTAATAATTTTTATCATTATCAGGTTAAAAAGGCAATCAAAATTATTAAAAATTATGATTAAGTGGCAAAAAATTCTCCAAAATTATTCCTCACACTCATATGTACATACTCTCTCTGTAGGCAATTCACCCATTGAAATTTGTCAATACGGCTCAATAATATGCCTCATAAGAGAAAAATTATGCTAAAAGTAAAAAACAAAAACAAAAATTTAAGCATCAAAACACACTTTATACATTGTACATGTAATCTCTCATCATCTTGCAATTTAAGACCTTGCAACATGATGCTCCAGCTATGGTTACTCTCCCCTTTCCATTCTGAGTTGCCGTGGATGAAGATTTGTGCAATGTGCAAGGGTGCAAACAACGTGTCTATGCAAGGCCGTGAAATGTGGCCCTATCATGCTAATGGAAGAGATGCATTGGGTAACACAGTGTAATGTAAGATGTGGGTAATGAACCAATTGTTCAATTGTTTCGACTAGCGAGGTTTCATCTATGTGGCATTTTCCAAACGAAAGTTGTTGAAAACAAATTGCCCGCTCTTTGATGGTTGGTTTAGTGAGTACGATGGGTTGATTGTTGATTTAGCTTGGTTTGCTATAGGTACCCACTTTTAAGATTGGTTCTGGAGACTTTGACAATGTTTGATGGTTTGATGGTTTTGGTCTCCATTGCCATGTTGGTGCTTTGGCAGTCATTGACTTGTCCGATTGATATTTGGAAATCCGTTTGTATTTGTTGAATCCCAATGAAGCATTGAGCTGTCATTTGGATTTTCACCACCGTTTTGGCTTTGATTGAGTTTTAGCATGGTCGAGTTGGAAGATTGAGTGTCAAGAAATGCTTTGGGTATCCATATCTTCTGCAGTTTGGTTGCCATGATTGACTTTTTGACCCAAACTTGCTTAAACTTTTTTTCATGAGTGCTTGTAGATTGTTGTTGTTAATGATCTGATTGTGTCTCCCCTATCGTCAAGTCTCCTAGATGAGGCTATACATTCCAAATGTGATATGTTTGTGCCAAGGACGTAACACAATTTATGCCCTTGAGATTGTACTTCAAAGTGTCATCCTGCCACTCGAGAACTGCTTTGTAAGTGCGCATCTATGAAAATCCCAAGATGATTTCCTCATTTAGGTCCGTATCAGCCATGATGTGGAATTGATGTGGTAACCGTCAATGCTAATTGAGACATTGGCTTGTCCCAAACTAACCCAGTGTTCCTTGGTTAGCTTCCTTTAGCTCAATCTTGGTCGGTTTAATCATGGAGTTTGATAATTTGAGGTATGTCAAAAACTGTATAGCATTGACATGCGTCCCACCTACTACAAGTGCTCTTTTTGTTGTTCCATTGGCTAGTCAGCCTTTGATTTGTACATTCATTCCTTTGAGCCAACTTTGCTCTATCTGGAGTGCTGCAATAGGAGGAGAAGGTGCTTTTTCTTGCCTTTGTGGAGCTAGGTTTTTTTGTTCCTTGCGCTTCAAAATCCGCAACCAATTAGCTTTCTCCTATGCTCGTTCTTTAATTGCTTGAGCCTTGTGCTTTCTTTCCTTTGCTTCCTGTATCTTCTCCAACATTTTTAAGGTGAGAGGTTGATGATAATTTTTCAATATGCATCCATTGATTCAGTTAGACATTACCTCTCCCTCCTATCTTGCAAGTTGTATGGCACCACTTGGTGTTATGTCATTGATCACAAATGGGCCGTTGCCTTGCTTTTTTAGTTTCTTGGAGTGTTGCTTCAAGGTGTAGACTAAGACATAGTCACCCTTTTGAATCTCCTTGTTTATCACCTGTTGGTCATGAAATTCTTTTATTTATTGTTTTTGTTCTTAGATGGGCTGCAACAGCCTTGAGTCTCAACTCATCCAACTGGATTAGTTATTCCAATATTCCAAACAACTCGTGCCCCTTCCATCCTAATTTTTGTGAAACATGTAGTGTAGGGATCAAGAATTCCACGAAAAGCATATCATTTATCCTAAACACCTAATTGAAAAGTGTCGTATTCTATGGCGTTTTGTATGCTACCAATATGCCCATAAAACTAAGTGTAGTTTCTAATCCCATTCGACTCTTGATTCCTTGACAATATTGTGAGCACCATAATGGCCTCTTACCTAGTGAGAAGGTGGGGGGTGGAGGGGGGTTAGACGGGGGGGCACTTGGAACCTCCAAGTTTCCCTACTTTGACCTGGTTTTGAGAAAACCCCAAACATTTGAAAATTTTAGAAATTTTCAAAAATCAAATCTTATCTTCTTAAAATCCCCTACACCTATTTTATGGTCAAAAAAGTATTTTTTAACCTCCAAAAGTCAAAACTTGCACCAAAAAACCCTAAAATTCAAATTTTTTCAAAAACTTTTGAAACAATGTTTTCTACTCTCCAAAACTATTCCATACCTAAAAAGTGATTTTTTGTCTCTAGAATCCCTTTTTCAAACCTTGCTTGGTTCCAACCATCACAATCACCCTCTACTCCAACACTATCTCTCTACTACCATCTCCAATGCACTAGCAGCAAGGAAGCTCCTCTCTCCTACCCTCCCAGATCCCATTGCCACACCAAGCAAGGATCATCCACCTTCTCTTATCTCCATTGCCACCATGCTCCTCCCCCTCTCTGCCACTACCACCTCCCATTGGCACACCAAGAAACTCATTCTCTTTCTCCCACCTGCATTGTAGCAACAAGCAAGATCCTCCTCCTCCTCATAATTTCCTTTACTCACCATGGCCAGCTCTACTCCGCAAAGGCGGCCAAGGGATGAGGTCACAACACCTGCATGCCACAACATAAGAGATATAAATGGTGAATGGGCCACAAGAGTTCACCAAAGGTGTTTGGATATACATGCAGTCATCTGCTATTGGCCCTCACCGTGTTCAAAATTTGTGCAAACTTGGATCATCATTGGAAAGGAAAGCTCCTTAGCTTCAAGAATCGCAAGGACAAGGGGACAATAGCCATTGTGCAACATGTTTTCTCAATGTCAAGGATGCAATTGCAACAACCATCTTGATTTCTAGCACATTGTAAGTACATGTTTTGAGAATACAAAGTTGGGTGTGAAGTCATGGTGGAATGTTTTTATGGCTTCATAATTATGATTTGGCATGATTTTGTAGTCATATTTTCATCTACATTGGTGGAGGAGCAGCCACTTCATAGCCTCTTTGACACAATCAATGCTATACATGCAGATATTGGAGCAAAAATTTTCACACACCTTTGCCCAACCAAATTGGTTCAAAGAATTATTTTCTTCTATTATCACTCCTATATTGTACCTACTTCTACACAAGGTTATGGGAATCTTGAATTGATCAAAGTATCTTCCTTATTAAGTATAGAGTGGCCATAGAAATATTTCTAGTTGATCACATCATTCAAGCAAAAGATGGTAATAGATGTTTAAAACCCCTTGAAAAATTCTAGAACTTCAAGGTTTGTGGGCTTGAGTTGGTGTTTTTCTATTCACTATTTTGTGCATATCTGTAAAGAGTTTGTATTTTCAAAGACAACCACAATTCTTGTATGTAAAGATAGATCTGCATTATGTGGGTTTAGGGAGGCTTTCAGAAGAGAACTGAGGTTTTCTGGAGGGCATGCACAATGGGGATGATACAATTGTAAGGCTAGAGCGTCACGTATTGGGATGCACTATTTAAAATCCACACCTCCTTGTACATACAATTTCACTATGATCATTGGATGTGAAATCTTGGAGTGTGGACCCCTTATAGTGTGTAGATGGAGCTATTGCAAGCTTTGACATTATAATGAGGATGCCCAATGATGCTTTGGAAGTTGTCCAAGTGAACAAGCATTGGACTCTCAACAATGTGCAAGAACATTTGGTCATTGTGGGTTTTGAGGACCTTCAACAAGCTTAATTTTGTCTCCAAGGTCACAAGCTAAGAATCCTTCCACCAAATTTTTAGTCCATCAAGTATGAAGATCATTGCCTACTTATTGTTGAATATCTACAGATTGGAAAGAGAACGGAAGACAAAATGAAGGTCTAGGATGATTGGGGCATGGATGGAACTATGCTATCACTGTTATAGCTTTGTAACTCCTGCATTTTTGAAAACAATCCCCTCTGTAATCAATTTGCTTAGCTTTGGAAAAAAAATTGAATATATTTATTCATTCTAAAATAGCGGTCTTGTTGTGTACAACTTGTTGAAGTACCATTTTTACTTATTATTGAAATCTACACATCACAATGAGACAAAAGTCCATTTTTGGTAAAAGTGCCTTTTTTAAAGTACCTTTTTTCGAAGAAAATGTTTTTTTTTTTTTAAAGAGCACCATTATAAAAGGGGGGGTTGGATAACTCATTCTAACTTTTGACTTTCTCAACCCTTGAGATCTTCCAATTTTTGTCGACACCCGACCTAGATATAGATGCCTCCATAGCCTCTGCATCTGCACCCACATCCACCCCTTTGTCATGCTTCACCCATGTCCTCAAGGACACCAACTACAAGGGAACATTGGATCTTCACAGCTTCTTCACTCATCTCCCTAACCTTGACGTCATAGTTTCCCTCCACATGGATGCATTTGCTAAGATTTTAGCATTCATGGAGTAACACATCATAAAATATGCATTAACTATCCCCCCACATGTAGGGATCTAGGCGCCTTGTGATATCTTGCACTACATTCACAAAGATGAATGCCCATTCTCCAAGCGGTTGAGACGATTTCAAGAAATTGCCACCAATGTAGGCCATTTCTTGAGCAGGCCCTAGGGGTGCCAGCACTGAAGAAGCGCAAATTAAGGGTGGAGTACCTTTTTTGATTGGCTATGTTCATCTTTCTTGTCAATGAGGAACCTAATTTGGAGGAGGTACACCTTCCACACCTGCACGTTGAGTCCATCATCAAGGATTTTAAGGAGCAGAAGGGTGCCATATGAACCCTTCAGCCAAAGGCCAGGCACTTCAGCTCAAGTAACCTAGAGGACTCGAGGAAGTGGCTGAAAAAACCATCGTTGTAGCTAGCACTAGTGACACTCCAGAGGATGCACCACTAACAGATGAGGCAATCCTAGAACTAGAGATTGGTCGGTTATCATCAGTGGTAGTGGATAGGGAGGAGTTTCTATTTTTGCATGACTTGGAGAAAGTATTTGGCCTATGCATGGATGAGTACCTGAGCGTGCTATGCGCTAGCACCCATTTTTCCCTAGGCAGTATGCTAGATGCCCTTGAAAGAAATCTCTTCCCACTCCGTAACTCTGTTACTAGTACTAGAGCAATTGCACATGGACAAGAAATATTTTTAGGCCACGCAAGACAAGGTTGTGGAAACAAGGATGCCTACTCCAATGCAAAACCCCCCTCTAATGAGCCAAAGTTCATGGATGCGGTGAAATCATGCATCGACTTGGATGCCAAGGGAAATAGAAAGGAGGAGGACAAGGAGTAGGAGGCAAATTCTACACTACTTTCACAGTTGTTTGTACTAACCTTAATTATCTTTTTCTTACCCTTGATTGGTTTATGATAGGACGTCTTGGAGCTTGATGAGTTTGCAGCACGAATGGGCGGCAAGCAGACGACCTTTGGACCACAATACTCCCTTGCACATTACATAGGAAAACTTTCCCCTGGCAATGTTTCTATTGTACACAATGAGTTACTCCCCAAGGCCATTTCATGACATGGTCATTGTTGAAATCTTTGAGCAAATTTTTGTGTTTATGCGCCATTGTCAAAATTGCACATCTTGTGTTCCTAGTGCATAGATCCCTTGTATGCATTGCATTTGGAACTTGGCTTCTCAAGGGTGGCCACACATGGACGGATTGGAGAGTCCATTTGGACTCGTCTACACAAGGGCAGCTACAGCCAACTGCCTCTCGTGAGAGAGGGCAGCCCTTTTAGCCTATAAAAGGAGGCCATTTGTATACACATTTTGGAGTGTGAAGTTGATGCAACAAGGTGGGTGTGAGGTGGTGAGAGTGAATTAAGGCGAGAGCTCTATTAAGGGTATAATCCCTTTGTAACCTACTTCTTATTTGAAGTACTAAAGCCATTGAGTGGCTGCTTTCTCGTGGATGAACCACGTATATCGTGCTCTCTCTCTCTCTCTCTCTCTCTCTCTCTCTCTCTCTCTCTCTCTCTCTCTCTCTCTCTCTCTCTCTCTCTCTCTCTCTACTCTATAATCTCTCGTATGTAATAATTTGTCTCTCTCCATTAAGTAAACTACTCATTCATCTACTTAGCTACATCCTATTTCCTAACAACTGATCTCAGAGCAAGGTTTTCTCGTAGCTAAAGTATCTCAAGAAAAGGATTCCTTGAATTGAGTGGGAGTAATGGTGGAGGAAGGTAAGCTCAAGATTGAGAAGTTCAATGGCAAAAGCTACCAACATTGGAAGATGTAGATTGAAGACTATCTCTTCCAGCAGGACCTTTATTTTCCACTGAGGCAGTCTTGCAAAGGAGCCTGCAATGATGGAAGATGAAGCATGGATTGTCCTTGACCAAAAGACACTAGGAACAATCTAGTTAAGCATGGAGTCAATGGTGACCTTCAATGTTTTAGAGATGAAGTCCACAAAGAAGTTGATGAAGTTACTTGACGACCTCTATGAGAAACCATTGGCAACCAATAAGGTATTTCTCATGAAGCGCTTGTTCAATCTAAAAAATGTAGAGAATGGTTTAGTTGCAAAACACCTAAATGACTTTAACACCAACATAAGTCAACTTCAATTGGTGAAAATAAATTTTGATGATGAAGTGCGAGCTCTCCTTGTACTATCATCTCTATCAGATAGTTGGGACGGTCTTGTGATGGCTGTAAGTAATTCTATCTCTGGCACTAATACTCTTAAGTTTGATGATGTTGTGGGTGTTGTCCTAAGCGAGGAAATGCAAAGAAGAAGCACGTGATAATTGTCAAGTGCTGCACTGTCAATGGAAATAAGAGGAAGGCCTAAGGAGAGGTTCAAAAACCAAAAAGGTCATGATCGCTCAAGGCACAACAAGTCACGCACAAAGTCAGCTCTTGAATGTTGGAATTGCAGCAAGAAGGGCCACGGCAAAAAGGATTGGTGGTCCAAGAAGAAAAAGGAGTCAGAATCTCAAGACAACAAGCCAACATTGGAGGCCAATGTGGCAGGTAAAGTAGAGCAAGATTCTCTAATTCTCTCATTAGACAATGTGTCTAATTCCTGGATAGTAGATTTTGGGGGTTCATTCCATGCGACACCACACAAACAACATTTCCAAGATTACACCCAAGGTAATTTTGGGTATGTATACTTGGGAGATGATGAAGCTTGTGAAGTTTTCAACAAAAGGTACAGTTTGTGTCAAAACTGCTAACAGAAATGAATGGAAGCTTAAAGATGTTAGGCATGTTCCTTCTCTTCACAACAACTTGATCTCTACAGGACAATTGGACGATGAAGGTCACAACATTGCATTCAGAAACAAACAGTAGAAGATCTCAAAGGGATCTTTGGTGGTTGCCAAAGGAGAAAAGATTGGTACACTTTCTTGTGTACTATTAGCTCGCAATCTTCAGCTTGTGCAACAACTACAGAAGTCGACAGTGCGGTGTGGCACTACCGGCTTGAGCATATGAGTGCCAAAAGAATGCAAATCCTTTAAACAAAGAAGCTTCTACTAGGCTTGAAAGAAGTGGACTTAGAATTCTGTGAAGATTGTGTTTATGGTAAACAAAAGAGGGTAACATTTCAAAAATTAAAAAATGAAAAAAGAGAAAAACCTAAGTTTGTTCATTATGATGTTTAGGGTCCTGCAAGTACATCATCACTTGGTGGCTCATTGTACTCTGTAACATTCATAGATGATGCAAATAGAAAAACATGGGTTTATGTAAGAATAATCCGATGTGTCGTCCATATTTCAAAAGTGGAAATCCTTTGTGGAGAATGAAGCGAGTACTAAGGTTAAATGCCTCAGATCCAACAATGGAGGCGAATATTGCAACCAAGATTTTGAAAGCTTTTGTGCTAGCAATGGCATTCGGAGGCAAAAGACAACCCCAAGGACACCTCAACAAAATGGCATTTCCGAAAGGATGAACAAAACAATCATGGAACGAGCATGAATCATGCGGCTACATGCAGGCTTACCACTCGAGCTTTGGGCGAAAGCAGTAAGTACGTCTGTGTATTTGATCAACCGATCACCCTCAACGGCATTGGATGGGGGAGTTCTAGAGGAGGCATGGACAGGTAAACTGGTGAATTATTAATTTCTCAAAGTGTTTGGGTGTGAGAGTTTTGTGCACATAGATAGAAGCCTAAGATCAAAGTTAGATGAAAAGTCCAAAAAGTGTTTCTTCATTGGCTATGGAGAAGGTTACTTTGGATATCGCCTATGGAATCCTGAAGATGGTAAAATCTTTAGGAGTAGGGATGTAATTTTCAATTAACAAAATATGTACAAAGATTACTTGGAAAGAAAACAAACAAAAGAAACAGGTGATGAGTACATGGAGCTTGAGGACAGTGAAGACTCAAGGAGTGCAAACGGTGACAACATACAACAACCTCAACCAAATGAGGAGCCTCAACCAGAAAGGTTTATTCCTTCCTTCAACCATCTCTTGATATCAAATTTTGGAGAGCCGGAATCATACGAGGAAGCTATGCATGTAACATTTAATGGCCTAAAAACTTGTGTGTAGCGGAAATTAGCATGAACATAGTGGGAATTTCATTAGAATAGATTCCTAATAGGAATTACAAGAGTGCTTGGGTGGAGAGAGCAACAAAAATCATAACACCTAGTTAGATAGCATGACCAATATTTTCAAAAGAGAGAGAAATTAAGCTATTGACAACAATTGAGGACCGGATTTGCATGGAGCCGGTCCCCCCTCCAAAAGGCTTTGTATTATGGTTTCTCCCATCAAGAGAGACATTGTACAATACAATTCTTTGTGTTCCTTCAAGACTAGCTAGTGCAATGAAGATGAAAGCTTCATGCACTAAGAAAAACACTTAGCAAACACAACATCAATTATCCCCGGTCTTAGACCCAAGACCTCACACACCTTCGAAGATGGTGAGAGCTAGTAGGATATGAGAGTAGATTGAGAGGAAGAAGGAGTATCTTACGAGAAAGATGTACATCTCCTCACATAATCACTCATATTAGCATAGCTTAGCTTAGTAATTATCTTGGTAGAGGAGATGAGCATGCATTGAAGCTTGGATCTTGGTTGGATTTGCATCCACATGCCAAGAGTATGTCGATGTAGGCTTCTATCTCACAAGCTTGGAGTAGGTGATGAGCTCTCCATTAAAGCTTGGGAAGAGATAGTCTTCTTTACTTCTCACATAGACTGTGTGAGAGTGTGTGTGTGATAATGCCTTGCAAAAATCAGTCCCCTCTCTCTCTTGGGCGAGCCCTCTTGCTATTTGCTCTTGCTCTACCCTCATTGGACCTCCCCAAGTCAAGCCAATGACTATTAAGCAGCATAAGTGATAGCCTTCTGACATGTGTCCCCCTTTCCCCTTTTGTGAGAGCTTTAGGTAATTTAATAATTCAACTAAACTCTCATTGGACCCCTTTGCCTCCTGGCCAATAGGAATCAGGCAAGCCATTGGGCTGCTGAATGCTCATTGGACCCTTTGGGAGACTGTCCAATAGTCATCCAGGAGACTTAATTTTCATTGGTTCTTTTTATTAAGTGCTTTTAAATTAATTAAACTAGATTTACTCTAGTCTAATTCTCATTGGTCCACCTCCAAGGCCATCCAATAGGAATTGGGTACACCTTGTGGGCATCTGGCCTAGGGAGCTGACATGTGTCCCTCATTCCCTTTGTGTAAAGGGGAGCTTGTGTGTGTGTGTGTGTGGCTTTCTCTCTCATCCCCTACATGCAAGGCTCGCCCCCTCCCAAGTAGGGATTGCAAAGACTTTTTTGTACACACACAAAGCATCCAATTCCCTTAAGGTTGACCTTTGGACACAACCTTTGAATTTTGGAACCTTAGCATTTTGGAAGTCTTAATGGGCTGAACCTTAGGGTCTTTTTAGCCCATTGTTGCACATGGCTCTTTTGCAGATGGCCCCCCCTTTGGATCCCTATTTTTTCTCCTTTGGATCCCTACTGTGGCCGGTCTGCTAGCTTAACCAATATTCTAGCTTTTTCTCCCCTGGCACTTCCCCATATTAAATGATCAATTTAACATGAGAAAATCATTTAGGAGAATTAGATATTGATTATTATGACAATGCAACACGAATCCAAAGAAGAATGGATAAAGAGCATGCAAGTGGAGATGGACTCATTGCATCGCAACCAAACATGGGAGTTGGTTGAGTTGCCTAAAGGTAAGCGGGTACTTCAGAACAAATGGGTGTACAAGCTGAAGGAAGAAGAAGGTGGGAAGAATAGGTACAAGTCTAAGCTTGTGGTAAAAGAGTTTTCTCAAAATAAAGGTATTGACTTCAATGAAATATTTTCTCCTGTTGTAAAAATGAACTCAACTAGGCTTAAGTTGTGGCTGCTCATGATTTAAATCTCGAGCAAATGGATGTAAATACAGAATTCCCTCATGGTGACTTAGAGGAGGAAATTTACATGCTTCAACCAAAGGGGTATGAAGTAAGGGGTAAGGAGAAAATGGTTTGCAGATTAAAGAAGAGCTTGTATGGTTTAAATCAAGCATCAAGACAATGGTACTTGAAGTTCGATCGATGGATGTTGGATCATGGATTCAAAAGATGCAACTCATATCATTGCATCTACACAAAGAATTTGGGAGATGGTAAGTTCATCATCCTAATATTGTATGTTGATGACATGCTCATTGAAAGTGCTAACATGCAGGACATCAAAGACCTAAAAGAGGAGCTGTCTAAATCTTTTTCAATGAAAGATTTAGGTGTTGCAAAGAGGATACTTGGTATGAAGATATCAAGGGACGGGACGAAGAAGACAATAAAGCTATCTCAAGAGGATTACATCAAGAAGGTACTAGAAAGGTTTGCAATGCAAAATGCAAAAATGGTTTCTACACCTTTGGCTGGTCACTGTAAACTAACAAAGGATATGTGTCCAAAGACACAAGAGGAGATAGCCTATATGTCTAAAGTTCCATATGATGCAGCGGTGGTAGGTTCTCTTATGTATGCTATGGTTTGGACAAAGCCAGACATTGCACATGCAGTGGGAGTTGTTAGTAGGTTCATGGACAACCCAAGTAAAGAGCATTAGCAAGCTATGAAGTGGATACTTAGGTATCTGAAAGGGACAACAACAAATGCTTTGTATTTTGGAGGAACTGATATTTTTTCTCAAGGATATGTTGATGCAGATATGGTAGGTGACAAAGATACTCGAAGGAGCACTACTAGCTATGTCTTCATGGTTGGAGGCACAACAATAAGCTGTGCTTCAAAGCTACAGAAAGTGGTCTCACTTTCTTCCACCAGAAGCAGAGTATGTAGCAATGACAAAGGCAAGCATAGAAATTTTGTGGCTTCATAGATTCTTAAAAGAGCTTAGATTCAAACAAGGCAATTGTGTCTTGTACAGTGATAGCCAAAGCGCTATCCATCTTGCAAAGAACTCAGCCTTTCATTCAAGGACAAAGCACATTGAGGTGAGATATCACTTCATACGCACTCTTTTGGAAGAGGGACAACTAAAGTTAGGAAAGGTGCATACAAGTGAAAATCTTGTAGACATGTTTACAAAGGTGGTCAATAAGGAGAAGTTTAGATTTTGCTCATCTTCAATCGGCATCAAGGATAAGAAGCCAAAATGGAAAGCAGTCACACATTTGGTTTGGACATCAGTCTCCAAGTGGGAGATTGTTAAGTAGGGAGCCTGATTTACCCCTTCTAATTTTTAGCATTAAAAACGCACATTTAGACGGGCCCCGTTATGAGGAGAAGCCATCGCGCATGAAGAAAAATCACTCGTTGGAAGCCAAAATTTTCACGGCATGTCTCAAGCAAAGCCGGAATATTTCTTTTCGCCAGAATATTATGGCCTAATAGCGGCCGAAAAGTGATCGAAAAATGGCAAGTCGTTTGGCCCGTGGCCGGTGGTCGGAAGTCAATGGCCGGTGGGGCCAGTGGTTGATTTCAAAGGTGGACTTGTCTTCTCAAGGGAGGCTACACATGGGCGGATTGGAGAGTCCATTTGGACTTGTCTACACGAGGGCGGCTACACATAGGTGCATCTCATGAGAGAGGGCAACCCTTTTGGCCTATAAAAGGAGGACATTTCTACACACATTTTGGAGTGTGAAGTTGATGCAACAAGGTGGGTGTGAGGTGGTGAGAGTGAAGCAAGGTGGGAGCTCTATTAAGGGTATAACCCCTTTGTAACCTACTTCTTATTTGAAGTACTAAAGCCATTGAGTGGCTGCTTTCCGGTGGATGTAGCCCACATTGGGTGAACCACATATATCGTGCTCTCTCTCTCTCTCTCTCTCTCTCTCTCTCTATATATATATATATATATATATATATATATATATATATATATATATTATATTATATATATATATATATATATAATCTCTCGTGTGTGATAATTGTCTCTCTCCATTAAGCAAACTACTCATTCATCTACCGAGCTGCATCCTATTTCCTAACATGCACTCCTAGGGCTTGCTCGTCCAAGAAATGGCTTGCATCGACAACGATTTCTTGGAACCATCTCAAGCGCTTTGAGATTGGGCGGTCACCTTTGTGGATGTAGCGCAAGAGATCGCAAGGCACCCATATCCTTGCATGTGGGGGGATAGATACGGCATACTTTATGATGTGCTCCTCCATGAATGCTGCAATCTCGACAAATGCATCCGTGTGGAGGGCAGTTGTGGCATCAAGGTTGGGGAGACGAGTAAGGAAGGTGGGAAGATTCAACTTCCCCTTATAGTTTGTGTCCTCGAGGAAGAGAGTGAAGCGTGACAAACGGGTGGATGTGGGTGCAGATGTAGAGGTGGTGAAGGCATCCATATCTCGTTTGGGGTGTAGACAAAAAGTGGAAGACCTCAAGGGTTGCACTTTTTCCATTTTAAAAAAACAAACTCTAAAAAAAGGAACTTTTAATAAAAATGGAAATTTGTCTCATTATGAT
Organism: Adiantum capillus-veneris; assembly: GCF_014529385.1. Lineage (NCBI taxonomy): Eukaryota > Viridiplantae > Streptophyta > Polypodiopsida > Polypodiales > Pteridaceae > Adiantum > Adiantum capillus-veneris. The sequence continues at coordinate 134,529,460 of NC_140957.1, forward strand.
GCATAGATTTCAATAATTACTAAAAATGGTACTGAAATAAGTTGTATACAAGACCACTACTGTAGAATGAAATATTCTATTCAAAGTCTAAAATTTATCGAAGCAAAGAAAATTGATTACTGAGGGGATTGTTTTCAAAAATGCAAGAGTTACAAATCTATAACAGCGATAGCATAGTTCCATCCATGCCCAATCCTCCTAAACCTTCATCTTGTCTTCCATTCTCTTTCCAATTTGCAGACATTCTCAACAATGAGTAGGCAATGATTGTCAAACTTTGATGGAGTGAAATTTTGGTGGAAGGATTCTCACCTTGTGACCTTGTAGACGAAATTGAGCTTGTTGAAGTTCCTTAAAACCCATAATGGCCAAAGGTTCTCGCACCTTGTTGAGAGTCCATGCTTGTTCACTTGGACATCTTTCAAAGCATCTTTGGGCATCCTCACTATAATGTCAAAGCTTGCAATAGCACCATCTACACACAGTAAGAGAGTCCACACTCCAAGCTTGCACATCCAACAATCATAGTGAAATCATATGTACAAGAAGGAGGTGTGGATTTTAAATAGCGCATCCCAATACCCGATACCCAAGAAGGAGGTGTGGATTTTAAATAACGCATCCCAATACCCGATACTCCAACCTTACAACAGTACCTATTCCCATTGTGCATGCCCTCCACAAAACCTGAGGCCTCTTTTAAAAGACTCCCTAAATCCTCATAATGCACATCTTTACATACAAGCATTGTGGTAGTCTCCACAAATTCAAACTCTTTGAAGATATGCACCAAACAATGAAAAGGCAAACACCAGCTCAACCCCACAGACATAGAAGTTTTAGAATATTTCAAGGAGTTTTGTACATCTATTACCATCTTTTGGTTGAAAGATGCTACCGACCATAAATCTGGTTGTGGCTACTCCATACTTAATAAGGAAGATACTCTGATGGGTTCAAGCTTCCCATACCCTTTTATAGAAGTAGGTACAATATAGGAGTGAGAATAGAAAAAAATTCTTCTTTGAACCAGTTTGGCTAGGCAAATGTGTGCAAACATTTTTGCTCCAATATCCACATGTATATCATTGAATATGCCGAAGAGGCTATAAAGTGGCTACTCCTCCACCAATGTGGATGGAAATATGACTGAAAATCATGACAAATCATAATTATGAAGCCATAAAAACATTCCATTGTGACTTCACACCCAGCTTTGTATTCTCAAAACATGTACTTACAATGTGCTAGGAATCGAAGTGGTTTGCAATTGCATGCTTGATATTGAGAAAACATGTTGCACAATGGCTACGGTCCCCTTTCCTTGCGATTCTTGAAGCCAAGGAGCTTTCCTTTCCAATGATGATCCAAGTTTGCACGATTTTGAACACAGTGAGGGCCAATAGCAGATGGTTGCATGTATACCCAAGCACCTTTGGTGAACTCTTGTGGCACCCTCTCACCAATATAAACCTCTTGTGTTGTGACATACAAGTGTTGTGACCTCATCCTTTGGCTGCCTTTTGCGGAGTAGAGATGTCCATGGGTGAGCAAAAAAAATTAGGTTGAGGAGGAGGACCTTGCTTGTTGCTACAATGCAGGTGGGAGAAAGGGAATGAGATTGCCAAGTGTGCCAATGGAAGGGGACATTGGCAGAGGAGGGGAGGAGCGTAGTGGCAATGGAGATAGGAGAAGGTGGATGACCCTTGCTTGGTGTGGCAATGGGAGGTGAGAGGGGAGGAGAGAGCAGCTTCCTTGTTGCAGCAGTGGAGATAGTAGTAGAGAGAGAGAGTATTGGAATAGAGGGTGAGTGTGATGGTTTCAACCAAGGAGGGCTTGGAAAAGGGGTTCTCAAGAGAGAAAATCACTTTAGGTATGGAATAGTTTTGGGGAGGCTTTGGATAGTACAAAATGATGTTTCAAAAGTTTTTGACAAATTTTTAATTTTAGGGGTTTTTGGTGTACGTTTTCACTTTTGAAGGTCAAAAAATGCTTTGTTGAGTATAAAATAGGTTTTGGGGGTTTTTAAGAAGATAAGGTTTGGTTTTTGAAAAATTTTAAAATCTTAAACTTGTTGGAGTTTTTACAAAACCGGGTCAAAAATGAGGGAAACTTCCCCCTTCTCACTAGGTAAGAGGCTATTAAGAAGTGTAAGCCTACTTTGTCCCCCTACTTTTTTGAGGGCATAGAGTGTGTCCACCACCCTCTTCTCATTGGATGGCCTCTAATTACCCTTAATCCCAAAGGGCCCCTAGAGGGTTCATATGTTTCCTATTGCTCCATCATACTTTTGTATGGCACTTATGCATGACATGCACTGTATACTTTGCACTTTTAGTCTGTGACATTTCATTGCAAGATGATATGTTTAACTATTCACATTGCTTTTTTGTAGCGTGACTCAAATATTGGCCTATAGATTGGACAAGCAAAAAGCACCAGTACAACATTGCAATTCAGTAAAGCACTTCATTTCTTCTTGCAGTTCATTGATGCTTTATACAGTTGCTTGTTCTATAATTTTTCTTATCATGTCCTTTGGTTTGGTTTACTTGGATGTTGTTTTAGAACTATACACTCGATGTCAATCAACATCTACACATGTTAATCACACATAAAACTCTTTGCATATGGTTCCTAGCCAATGTATGTGGTGTATTACAATAGTGAATGCATGTGGTGTATTACAGTAGTGAATGCACCTTGTGCATCTTTACTTTAGCCCTAACTAACTGATGCCATGCTATATATGTCCTCATGTCTACCATACTAGGTCTCAGTATGAAGTTCTCAAGGCCTACAAGACTACAATCCAAGCATCAAGAAGCCATGCAACAAACTGTAACTAGATTGAAACTAGTTCACCATCCATGCGCTAGGTCGTGGTTTGAAATTATTGTGCATTGTATAAAGATTGGACCATGTAATGTGATATTCTTGCTCACTATCTAGAAATATGTCCTCTTTGCCCGACGTCAGACCTCACATATAACGATAAACAAAATCATCAGACAAATGAAATAGACACTCATGTTGCCCTCACTTCAATATACTGCTTGGTTTTGGAGCATGTAGAAGTCAAATACTCAGTGGACGACTTGTACTTCATCCAAATCCCATCCAAGATATGTTGTCGTCCATGCACCTGACTACTTACAACAAATTCTTTCTACACAACAACTACATATACAATTGCTTAGCAGTATCGACGTATCGATCAGTGTGACAAAAACTACACATCCAATATTGCAGGGACTACTAGAGCAGATGTCATTGCTAGATAACCCATTGATATCTTGGTCAAGTAATGCTAGTCTACACTCTACAATTCATGAACTGCCCACCTCAACCATTTCAGATGTCTTAGCTTTCAACATCAAGAACAATTTCATATTGCAGAGATATAAGTGCATGGCTGAAAAACTACACAAAAAAATAGGGTTGCGCATATTGTTTGAAGAGGTTCTAGGAAAAATGATTTATCCGCATTCAGAGCTACAATCCTTTGACTTGATAGATCAAGTCCAGAACAAACGCAACTTCTTGCATATACCACATCCAATATGCATGAATTTGACTCCATACAACTTTGCCATGGATATATGATTCTCAATCATGTGTACAATGGCTTGCCAAGCCAGATGTCAGAGTTCAAAGACATCACAATAAAGTCATTTGTTTTCCTGTTCTTATTTCCATATATACATGGTCAGTACAATGGACATATTTGATTTAGCGACTACATTTGAATATGAATCCACATCCTACTCTCTTTGTATACATTATACAAGCCATATCTCCTGCTACTGTACCAGCTGAAGCAAACAACTTTGATCACAAATAGCACAACAACTACCATTTTGCAGAGAGATGTTTACAAGTATAAAAGAGCACATAAGAATGCAAGCGACGAGGAAGCCATAAGGAACATATTTTGCTTCAACCTTCTAAAAACAAAAGAGCACACAAGAATGCAAGCGACAAGGAAGCCAAAAGGAACATATTTTGCTTCAACCTTCTAACGACGATTGCTGGTAGTCCATCCTGGCATAGATGTTCATTAAAGGACTCGATCAACATAATTGATGCACAAGGTTTACTAAACATATTCATTACATTCCCAACTCATGAAGTGACCGCTACAAAATGGAATGATGTATGCACAATCGAGAATATAGCTCAAACATTCAACCCCAAATTCTCTTGGAAAGATTGCCCAGTTGAATGCGTGTTGCTCTTCCACAATCAATTAAAACAGTTGATGAATCGCTACATATTACAAGGAAGCCAAATCCTAGGCTGAACTCATAGAACTTAAACAATATATCATGTCCAAATCATACAATGTTGTGATGCACCCTGTTGATTTGTATTGTGTTAGACCAACCTCCCTTGAAAACTTAACTGTAACATTTAATGCACTAGTAACTTGTGTTAGCGGAAATTGATAACATAGTGAGCATTTCATTAAGAACAAGTTCCTAATGAGCATAGAGAGAGTACTTCATTTGAGAAAGCAACATAACAATTTACACCTAGCTAATTTGGCATTGACAATACTTGAAAAGAGGAGAGATAGAACAATTGACAATAGTTGAGGACCGGATTTACTTGGAGCCGGTCCCCCCTCCCCATAAAGGGTTTGTATTATAGCTTCTCCCATCAAAGGAGACTTTTGTACAATACAATTCTTGTGTTCCTTGACAAAACTCGTTGGTGCAATGAAGATGGAAGCTTCCCGCACCAAATTATTCTTGAAAAAAACACACCTAGTGTCCCTAGCCTCAGTCCCAAGACCTCACACACCTTCAAAAATGGTGAGAGCTAGCAGGGAATGAGGATAGATTGAGAGGAAGAAGAGGTATCTTATGAGAAAGAAGGATTTTCCTCACATAATCACGTTAATAGCATAGCTTAGCTTAGTAATTAGCATGGTAGAGGAGATGAGCATGCCATTGAAGCTTGGCTCTTGGTTGGATTTTCATTCCATAGCCAAGAGTTGTTGGTGTAGGCCTCTGCTTCTCAATGCTTGGAGAAGGAGATAAAGTTCTTCTTGCACACATGATTTGTGTGTGTGTGTGTGTGTGTGTGTGTGTAGCATTGAGTTAGAGTAAAATGAAGCCCTCTCTCTCATCTTGGTCGACCCCTCTTGCCAACTGCTTATGTTGGCATCCTATTGGCTCCTACAAAGCTTAGCCATGACAATTAAGAAGCATAATTGATAGCCTTGTGACATGTGTCCCCCTTTCCCCTTTTGTGAGAGCTTTAGGTAATTAAATAATTCAATTAAACTCTCATTGGATCTCTTAGTCTTCTGGCCAATAGGAATCAGGCAAGCCATTGGGTGCTGAATGCTCATTGGACCCCTTGGTAGAGTGTCCAATAGTCTTCTAGGGAGCTTAATTATTATTGGTTCTTTTATCAAGCATTCTAAAAATGATTAAACTAAATTTACTCTAGCCTAATTCTCATTGGTCCACCTCTATGGCCATCCAATAGGATTGGAGGGGAGGTTGGAGGCAACTGGCCTAGGAGCCTGACATGTGTCCAGTATTCCCTTTGTGTAAAGGGGAAGCTTTGATGTGTGTGTGTGTGTGTGTGTGTGTGTGTGTGCGTGTTTCTCTCTAATACCTTACTCTCATGGCTCGTCCCCTCCTTGATAGGGATGTGGGAAGACTTTTTAGTCTTTCCATGACCATCCAATTTTCTCCTATATTGTCCTTTGGACAATTAAATAAAAAAATTAGGAACCTTCGCCTATGTAAGTCTTAATGGAGATGAACCTTAGGTCTTTTATGTCCCATTGAAGCACATTGCTCTTTTGCAGAGTGTCCCCCTTTGGATCCCTATTTTCCCTCCTTTGGATCCCTACAGAGACCAGCCTAGTAGCCTTACCAATATTCTAGCTTTTACTCCCCTGGTACTTCCCCATATTAAATGAGCAGTTTAACATGAGAAAATCATTTGGGAGTTTTAGATATTAGTTTTTTTGACATAACATACCATGAAAACCACATTGTCAGAAAATGATGATCGTAGAGTGCACAATCCATACCTTTGCTGGACAACTACAACAATGCCATCAAATGTCATAAAAGATTGGTCAGGTTCACCGAATACCATCTAGGACACCACATAGAGACCTTCTTCTATAACGTCTTGCTGCATCATGTATGCTTCCTAAGAGAGGCCGAGCTTCTATCCCCTGATAATGCAATTGCTGGCTCTTACTTTGTAGAGTGTCAAACGAGGGATCTGATCCAAAGAAACGAGGACTTGGAGATGTGCATTATAGAGTATACACAATGAAATATGCTCGTCAGCGAATAAATCGACCAGCTTATCCATATAATAATTCAAAAGATAGCATTATGAAGAGCAAATGAAACAATAACATTTTCGACAGACAATGACTCAATCATGGACCACCATCGACTGAAGTCATTGGCCATATTAAAGGAGTTTCACTGTTGTCAATGACTCAGAACTCAGAACAGAACGTTCTTGATCAACCGTAGATGAGATCGATTGTTCCTTGGGTGCATATATTATAGATGAAGCGCATGTATATGGCTACATCAATAGCTCCACTATGATAATCTGTACTCATAGATCAGACATCCAACACTGCAACAACCTTGCCTTGAATAAGTTGTACAATCAAATTGACATTACACAAGTTGACATGAAGACAAGCACGAGTAACATAAATATGCTTTAGCAGTGGCTCCTAGACACTAAGTTCAACAAGCTGTACTCGATCACAATCGGGTGCTCTGAAAACATCGACTTGAAAATTGGTGTAGCAAACAGTGTAACATGCATTGTCGATGCGATAACATTGAACACAGAAGGTCAAGTTACATGTATCACTGTCCTCATTCATTGTACTAGGAAAAAAATGGTGCTTCATAGAACAAAGCATAAGCAAACTTCGATCGATGAGACATGGAGAACAATATGAGTAATTTGAAGGTATATTAGTCTATAAAACATAACACATGATGTTTCCTCAATGCACACAAAGGTACATATTGATAATATTTGACTACCCTTGCAGAGACTTGTTAACCTTTTCAAGCAAAACATTGCCTCAAAGAAACAACCCCAAGTCGACATGACTATCCGACAGAGAAGCAAATGCAGCTGCTTAACATAGTAGGTTGTAGCCTGAACACTTACATTAAGGGTTTTGCAAACTATATAGAGATGTGATTGTTCATAAATAGATCCACGAAACACCTCGAACAAAACAAAAGCATGGCCATCAAAAGAGCGACAAGTTAGTTCTACACGCACATTAATATGATTATGATTTTTTCTTCTTATCATTGCTTTTCTATCTACATCAAACACGCTATATATATATATACTTTATCCTTTTCAGTTTTCATTTTTTTAAAGGTCTAATGAAAGAGATCATCAACATATTAAATATAGAAATTTATGTCCCCAAGGATCTCATGACTGTTGAGGGCAGTCACTGTTTGCTTCAAACAAAGACACCAATAAAGTCCTATATTCTCGAGATGCTGCACTAGGGCTACAATATTGCGTTCGAGGACCTGTTAAATACACCAAATAGTGATGCACGTGATCCTTTCGAACTTCAGAAAACAATGCAATGATGAGGCACCATCAATCACAGAGAAAAAGCTCACATGGAAATACGACAAGGATGTTTAGAGAGCGCGATCTAGAAGTTTTGATCCGTACAACTTCATCAACATCAACAACCAACCCATAGGTCAGATCACCTTTAAAAAATTTCCATCAAATACGTCACTTGAATATATACTCCAATATTCTCAAGTTCTAGCATGCAATCTTACGCTAACCTTGTTTTTTTAAATGTCCAGAACAGGACAATAAGAGCCAGATTCTGTTGCTCGTGCAAGACAATCTAGCCAACAAGAAACAACGGACATCGGATACACTGTCTACTCATCACATGCTGCCAAAACGGACACAAGTACATAGCTCATACATACCTTTGAAAATGCGAGCTGATGTTTTGCGCTACCAACCATTTGATGAAAACGTTTTTTTCAAAATACTTGTAGCATGTACAATAGAAAAAGCATTCATCAGTAGAAATAGTAGCACAACCTTGCTTAGATATAATGTTTTGCGAGCTCATCCCCCTCACTGCAAGAAATACATGTTCTTAAAAAAACAAGAAAGAGTTAACTTTTGTTTGCCATTGTCGCAGATGCCTCGTTGAAAGTTGTTGTCCTCTGTGCTAACACAACATCCTCTTTTTTTCTCAATTATTGTGACCATAATCCATTTGTAAGATTCACATCAAGTTGGTTCATTGTTAAAATACTTGCAACTCTATTTAAACCAACAACATCTTCATTTCTAATATCAATCTCTCTTCTTTTTAATCAAAACTCAACTAACTCTCTCTCTCTCTCTAAAAAAATTCCATCCCTATATTCTCTATTACTTCATGCACTTAACTTAGTGTCCTCCCATATACATAATAAACATTTTTAAAACGTATGCTTCTCTTTAAAACTCAACTAACTCTCTAAAAAATCATCCCTATAATCTTTATTACGTGATGCACTTAACTTTGTGTCCTCCCATAAACATAATAACATTTTTGAAATGTATATACCTTTCAGGCAGTGCCACCGTTGCCAAGTTAGTGATGGTCTTGTTTACTTCAGTGCTAGATGCTTGAGGTCAATTTGCATATGTCGTGTTATACTATCATAGATGTTTTATAGCAGCACCCACCAAATAGGGCATCCACATCATGGAGTGTGGATTTTTTTAGGAGATACCAATTGAGATTCCCTCAATTGGAAATTGAAAGGGGAAAAGGAGAGTGGTTGAGAGTAGTTTCTATTTTTACTAAATAGAAGCTGCTTATTTGATGCAAGCTTCTCAGGAGAAGATTAACCACCCCCGCACCCACCCCCAAAAAAGAAAAATTATTCCCCCTCTTTGTCTCTCCCCTGACGGTGTCGAAGCCTCTCTCTCTCTCTCTCTCTCTCTCTCTCTCTCTCTCTCTCCTGCACGACAGCTTTCAACAGCTCTCACAGCCGTAGCTCCCAAACCGAGACTGCTCAACCTGCTCTTGGTTCTGCAGTGGTGGCAATGGCTCAAGGTGGCTCGAACAAAGGGGCAGCCCGTCGCAAGTCTCAGAAGCCTTTGCTGCACGTCATAAAGCTTATTCCATAAGCTTCTTACCCTAAGCCCAAAATTAAGGGGCTTTCCCACTCTCAGAATATGATGTCTTCTACACCAATCTCTCGCATGCGCAAGACCTTTCTTGCGGTGGCAGCTGCACCAAAGAAGGACCCTATCGTCAAGATGAGAGGATCCCATCTCTAGAGGCCCATATTCAAGATCTCATCGAGGAGAATGCTCAACTCAAGAGATGCCTATGCAAGCTTGAGGAAACAAAGGAGCTAGAGAGCCACGCTCTACTTATGAAAGCACAAGAGGTTGAAACCTCTCTCACGGAGACTATCAAAGCAACCCAGAAAGAAGTCGATGAGGCCACACATAAACAGATCGACGACAAAATTCAAGCAATGTTACAAGAAAACCGGCTACAAGAATCCGTTGGCCTCAAGGTCCAGATTGGGGGACTCCACTCACCATGGTGCACAGACGAGGACACTCTTGAGGTAGCAATAGCCGAGCTCAATGACATACTCCAACCAATAAATATCAAGCCAGCAGCTGTCTCCTGGATCAATGACACACATAAGAATGTGCCACCTAAGCATTGTATCCTTACTCTCAAGGACCAAGAAGAGTGATGGAAGCTACTACGCCTGTCTCATCTCCTAAAGGGAAAAAAGCTTTGGATCGGTGAAGAATTGACCCCGAATCAGCTCAACGCCAAAGCAAGTGAACTCAAGAAGATGCATGAAGCTCGTAAACAAGGTAAATGGGCAGTCTATCGAGGTGGTAAAGCCGTCATCCAGGAGTTTAGAACTCCCAAACCGGCTCCCCCCTCATGTGACCCCCCTTAGGCTTTATCCTTTTTTTTTCTCTTTTCCATTTACCTCTGGCTGGACCCTCAATGCTTAACTGATATGTATCTACGCTTTCCTCAAAAGCAACCGTTGTAATGTTTTTGTTTTTGGTTCCATAGGTCATATGTGACCTCCGTGTGGACGATAATTCTCTCTCTCTCTCTCTCTCGTGTGCACGGGGTTTGAGTTGTCGCCCCCTTCGACTGATACCGCAAGACGTCGATAGACGTCGCCGCCTGTGAGCTTGCGAGTCTCCCTTCTTTGACCGCTTCAAATGCCACGTCAGTGGCATTTTGTGTGATATCATATCTACGGGTGGGTTCACATTGGGAAGGCGGAAGAGAACCCTTAAAATGCCATCTCCCGGGTGGAGGATGTGCATTACCCACTCTTCCACTGGCTAAATGTTCACAGTGGGGAGAGTGGAACAGAGAAGGGATGAAGTCTTCCGCCGCCCAATGTGAACTTAGGGGATGGGCGAAAGCTAGGCTAGAAGACAAAAAAAGGTCTTTTTTTAATTTGAAAAGAAGGTTACAAATAAAAAGGGTGTTCCAACGAGGCATTTCTTGCATACGTGGAGGGTGGAAGAGAAGATGGCAGAGGGGGGTGGGTGGGTGGGGGGGGGGTCGGAAGTACCCGGCTTTATTTCTGCCGTGCGCTGGCACCTTCGTTGCAACTTTGCCGCCGCGCACTGTGAACCGCTTGTCTGATGTACACGAATCTGATTCGCTGGCAGAACATGACCATTCCCTGCCACCGCCTAGTGTGAACCCGGCCTAATGCCACCTTTTGTGTGGCCTACTGGCTCAACGACTGCATTTCCAAAAAAATATTTCACTTTATGTCTCTTCAAGACATTTTGGATGAGCAAGACTAGTTTCCATTGGTTGCTAAAACAGGTTTTGGTGAACACGGTCCCCTTCCCCCCCCCCCCCCCCCCCCCCCCCCAAAACCAAAAGGCGACCAGATTTAGCCCCCCATTTTGGAAAGCCCCCCAAGGCCGGTCTGAGCACCCTGGCAGGTGGCAGCCATGGTTTTAAAGCAATCTTTCCCGAGCCTTGGGAAGGCTTACGTGGAAGAAGGAGCTTGGACGAGCTAGAAGCCTCTGCGACGCGGAGGGCACAGGGCAGAGGAGCTCTCCTACTCAGATGGCGCCGCCGACTTTAGAAGTTTCAATCTCCAAACCAAACCCTCCTGCGCTCGCCTCGCTATTAAGTGCCGCCGCCTCGTCTGAACCCGCAATCTCCACCCCGAATCTGGTCCCAACAGCAAATTACCGTAGCTCAGCTTGCTCACGCTGCTGCGACTGCTTCAATGGTGACCTCTCCAGAAGCTATCCACTTCCTTAGCCCCCCTCACCAACCCCCTCTCAGTATCCCCAAAGCAGAAGACTGCACCCGTAAAGACGCTTTCCTTCAGAGCCCCTCTGCCGAGTCTGCCTCGGGCGCCCACCACCATCACCACCACCACCACCATCACCATCACCCTCCACCCCTGAAGAGGCAGCAGCCGCCCGCTCATCACCCTCACCATTCGCCTGGTCGCTTCGTCACCTCCAGCGTCCTGCCGCCCCCTTTCCTCTCCAAGATCTACGAAATGGTGGATGACCCGCATACCGACTCCATCATTTCTTGGGCCTGCTCTGGTGGCAGCTTCATTGTGTGGGACCCTCACACCTTCTCTGCCCACCTGCTTCCCCGCTCCTTTAAGCACTCCAACTTCTCCAGCTTTGTCCGGCAGCTAAACACCTATGTGAGTGAACCTCCTTCCGATCCTCCCTTTTGATGATTGGACAAAGAGACGGATTATTTTGAGTGGAGTTCCTCTTGTGTTTGCAAGCTCATCTGCAGAGTAATTTCTGCATGTGCGTTACACATATTACATGTCACCCATATGTATGTGAATGGGAAGAAGAGAGATTTTAATGTCGCAGTAGGAACAATCCCGAGAGAGAGAGAGAGAGGTTTAGCTGGTTAGACTGAGTAACATCAACTGGAAACGTATGTGCCACATTTGGTAATGAGGCAGCTCAATTAGTAAATACCAAGGGTGATAAAGAAGATTTGAAGTCTTAAGATTATTATACTGAAGTTAAGAGAAACCAAAATTATTGAAATTAATGATATGGTGGTGTTTATGTGCACGCACACCCAAGAGTTAACTGGGGAAGGGGGTTTGTGGTTTGTGGGGATAATATTGTTTACAGGTGGGCATGTACCATTGGAAAAAGACGCACTTGCAGCGTTGGCTTTTGAATCAAAATATCTTTGACAAGTGTTCTGGCTCAATGTTTGCAGGGATTCAGAAAAGTTGATCCCGATCGTTGGGAGTTTGCTAATGAACGGTTTGCGAAAGGTCAAAGGAATCTCTTGAAGTTTATTCAAAGAAGGAAATCTCAGCATCATCAGAGGAGTGTGGTGAATAGAACTGATTGCATGCGAGATCAGGCGGAACCTGCATCTTGTGGAACTGTGGACAGAAGGAATACAATAAGAGCCCTCAAAAGAGACAAAGATGTGCTTATAATGGAAGTATTTAGACTTAGGCAGTGTCAGCAACAAGCTGAAGAGAAAATGAACGCCATGTCGAACTGCCTTCATAAACTAGAACAGCAACAACGTGGTATGTTGACGTTTCTAGCCAGAGCATTACAAAATTCAGATTTCTTCCCTCAACTTGCTCATAAGCGCATACATGCTGAGGGCTTCAATGGTACCAAGGTGCAGCAACTCTTGCAAACAACCTTTGGCAATCATATTGCACTCGAAGATGTTGCAGATGAGCTATCCCAAGTCTCTGATAAGCTTGATTCCTCCACGGTTACCACCTCCCAACCAATTTTCGATGCACATCCGATAAATGAAGGTATTGACTTGCTTTTGAAGTTTCTGTCATCTGATGCTGAGGTGGAACCTGCACATTTTGAAGAATTACTGCAAGAAATGGCCCAAGGTACATCATCTGCCACAAAAAGGTTGGATTCAGAGCTGTGGAGTAGCAGCACGTTGGGGTTACCTCTTGATGATGGCTCTGCAAAGAAGCCTTTAGAGATAACCAGTCAAGGTACTTCTCAGAACGAGGAATTTGGGTATCAGAGGGTGAAGGAAGACGACAGCAGCCGGCCTGATGATATGAAGTGTGAAGATGCTGACACCTTTTTGGAACAGCTAATGGTGGGTTTTTCCGAACAGGGCCATTCGCAAGCATTTGAAAGTTCTAATATTAGCCATGAGAGTGAAGGAGAAGCACTCGGGTGTGATGTTAGCAAAATTGTTTAAAGGTGATGGGTTACGGCCTGCCTTAAGAGGGTTTCTTTAACTACACAGGTAAGTTTTGTCTGGTTCTTTACTAGATATAATGCTAACATATGGCTGGGTGGTTATCAGAGTCTCATCGCTAGCAATCTCATTTGAATTGTTCCTTGTTTGATGATTTGATTTGATTGAACTTTCCTCTTTGCTTGCAAGAGTTTACTCTGAACAGACTACGAGCACCGTCGATGGCTTGGGTGAGGCCTGTTGGTGCAGGTATAGCTGCCAGGTTGGTTCTTTGGGGCTAATGAACAACATCATATTTAAACACAGGCGCTTGCAAAAGTTTCCTCTGCGCAAATGTGTACTATGGTTGGTGCGTCTCCATGTAGGGAATGTGAGCTCAACATGCTTGTCTTTATTCATAGGTCCATGTCCATAGCCAGGTAGCATCTCGCTCCATTTCATCGGCAGTAGGTCAGGCCCTGGATGCTTATCAGTTGTTTACTACTCATAAGCACCTGATTTTGTTGATACCCCATGTGGCCTACTCATCTTTCTGCAAAGCTCACTATTTTGTATGAGTTGCGATTACAAAGATCGCATTTTGTGAGCCTAAAACTTCAGGCACAGTAGTCAAGTTTCGCGTGATCATAATTCCAATTGTTGTAAGCTTTCTATGCCTAGAGTGTACAAACCAGTTGGAACATAACCCAAATTATGATTTACATATTTGTATACAGGTGGTTCTTCCTCTCTGGGGTTTCTGATGATGGCTTGTTTGGCTTGTTTTAAACACTTCCAGATGTCAAATGCAAGGCAGAAAATTGGTCTTAACTCTTAATCTGGCAAAACTTAATTTGAAAATGCCTGGTTTGATTTGGGAGTGGGAAAAGTAAACATGAAATGAGTGGCTCAATGTGGGGAGTGTCCCTTTGCTGTTCTTACAATATTGGGCATTATAAAGGTCATGTCTTAACATACGAGTTCAATGCTTCCAGTTTGTAGCAATTGACATGTTGATAAAATCCTGCTTGGTGTTTGTTTCAAAAAAAGCATTGGACAACGAAGGCGTGATCGTTTGATTGAATGAGCTGAAACTAGGAGAGTATGCAGGCAGGTAATGGCAGTGAGCATGAACAGTTTGTTCTGCATCCTTCATTATCAGGCTCATGGGATAAAAGATTTAGTGTCTACTACTTTGGGTTGAACCAAGTAGGATTGATGTAGCTTGGTTCAAACCCCTCCCCAAAAAAAATCATACCAGTAGGATTGATGTAGCTTGGTTTGAACCCCTCCACCAATCATCAAAATGTATTCCATTTAGTTTTGACATGCACTAAGTTTATGCACAGATGCAAAAATTTAGTGTGTTTTTAACATTAGTGGCACGCAAGCCGAATCGTGTGTTGATATTGGGACCATTTTTTGACAGCATGATAGCATGCAAATTGACAAATTCAAAGCCTTAAAGATAAAATGTAGTGCGCAAGTGAGTATGATGTCAAGGGTGATCTACACTACACACAAGGAACTCATTCGATGCAGCTTTCCTCTGGCGGTAAGTCACCGGATTGAGCAGCCTAGCCTAAGTTGAATTGGCCCACTGGCTTTATGATCTTACTAGCATTCTCGTTGTCATATGCCGAACATTGCATTTAACATTGAATGTGAGCCCCTTTCTCATCTGATGCCTTCCAGAACCTCAAGGCATATAGACCATTCTTGCAGGTTTTACAACTAGAGTTTAACTGTACTAGGCACTCTTCTGAAAACTTGCAGCCTCTTATCCCTTTCACAAATTTCAAAAGACATACAAAATGATCACTGTATTAAGCTAGAGATGTGTTGAACTTCATTTTCGGCTTGAGAGTGCTCCTTTTGGCGGTTGTACTCGTTGAAGATCAACATAAAAGAAATACCGAAAGGGACGCTAGGGTTTTGGGGCCATTGTATCTGGGGGAGAATCTCTCTCAGTTTCAAGTTGTGTTGAAATGCTAAAGTCTGTTCCAGTTGTGTTCTTTCAGTTGGCACATAGGAAAAAACCTCACAATGTCGACATGTTTAGAATTTGGACAAGCCCCACAAGGCCTGGCACAGCCACAAAGAAGCCCTCAATCACTACCCACAATGATTGTTCTAGAAATCAAGCTCCACAAAAATGCCAAAACATCAACCTACCAATGGTGTGATTAAAATGCACTCTAAGCAAATATGTAGATATAGCCACCAAACACTCGGAAATTAGCAAGAAATGAGAGAAACTTGTCAACGTCAGTGCAAAAAATGTGAGATTAGATGAATAAATACATATGAGATTAGAGAACACTTAGTAACAGTGTGCTAGTTAGCATAGAGTGGATGCACACACTTTGCGCATGTAAATGGATTCCATGTAGTCTAGTAATATAAGTTTAGTAAGTGTACTATTATCTGTACAAGTTACTCAAACCCTTTTGCCGGTTGAAGGGAGAGCCACCCCATGACGATGGATGAGCCCACACTATCGCCTATGCAAGCCTGTCATAGCAACGTCCATGTCCTGTTTCACTCCTCAGAGTTTCTTTGTTTTCCAATGGTGATGATCGTTATTTTGCTTTCTTGGACTGTGTCCGTGACCTTGGCTACTTCCATGGAGTTTTTGATTATCCAACAGTTCCCTGTCTCCCAAATGTGTTTGAAGTAGCAATGCCTCACAATTTGTGTTGTTATGAGTATTGCATGGCTCTTGAAGACCTTCCCTATGAAGAAGAGATCGTTCTTGAAAAATCCTTCTTTCCAAGTCTTTTGGGTCCATTTGCAAATCTTCCTTGCAAGACCACATATTATCGCACACTTCTTGAAAAGGTGAGGGAGGTCTTCACAAGCCGTTATGCATTGCGAGGATCTATCGGGACCAATTTCTTTGGCAAGAACCTTCACTCTAATCGGCATGGCTTTCCATAGTACCTCCCATAAGAAAACCTTCATCCCATGCGGCCATTAAGGGCTTCATATGTTTTTAATATCCGTCGCCCATCTTGACCCCATCCATCTTTTATCCCACTGCTTGTTAAGTGGGGAGAATCAATCTTTTGACGCCATAAGATTGATTCTCCCAAGAGTGAGGTACACATCCTTAGTTTGCGGTTTAAATAATGTCTATTCACAGGCCATTGCCAGACTGTCCACTCGAACTGGGATTACTGGGATTCATAGTTTGGCAGATACCGCATGTTAAGCGGTTCTAGGGCTCTGTTGATCAGCAATCTTTTAGTCCCACTGAGGTTAAACTAGAAATACAGTTCATCCGTTCCTTTCCAAAAACTTTTGTTGTAGTTCTAAAGTTGGTCTATACGGATACCCTTGTTATTAATCTTTCTGGCAACTTCTCTTCAAAAAGGGATCAGAAGGAAGCCTCCACCCTTGGAGAGCCAAGGGGATCAATGAGTTATAGAATTGTGGAAGTACCATGACAACTCTTCCCATTTCAAGGATTTCGTTGCTCTGGTGCATTTTGAGTTCGCTTGCCTATCATACCCCCAAGTTTCAAGACGGTCCATTGAGGGGCTGCAGCTTGTCATGCACCTCAAGCCCTTTCCACTAGCTGCCTTGTGAGCATACTCTGGAGTTGTCCATCATATCTTTGAGTTATAGAATTGTGGAACTACCATGACAACTCTCCCCATTTCAAGGATTTCATTGCTCTAGTGCATTTTGAGTGAGCTCGCCTATCATACCCCCAAGTTTCAAGACGGTCCATTGAGGGGCCTGCAGCTTGTCATGCACCTCAAGCCCTTTCCACTAGCTGCCTTGCGAGCATTCTCTGGAGCTGTCCATCATATCTTTAGCCAGAATAGCCCAAGCTTGGCCTTGCTTTGCTAGAGCTACCACAAACTTGGCACATTGGACCTCCGCTTGAGTGCTATGGTTAAGAATCTTGAGTCCGTCTTGCTCCAAAGGTCTCACAACTGTCTCCCATTTAGCCCACTGCCAGGGCATTGCGTCTTTAGTGTTGGTATTCTTTACTAGTTTCAAGAACTCTTTTTCAGTTGCATTTAGCAAGCTTAAGTAGTGGACCCATTGAAGGCTATATGGGGGAGCTAACCTTCTTTGTGCTTGGAAAGGGGAGATTCTGAAGCACATATTCCCACCTTGCATCTTAGTCTTTACTTTCTCCATAACCGATAAGAATATTTGCTTGTGAGTAACGTCCACCCCAAGAGGGTCTCCCACGTGCAGGACTATCTTCCCTTTTGCCACTCTTTTTCAGTTGCATTTAGCAAGCTTAAGCAACGGACTTATTGAAGGCTATATGGGGGAGCATAAAAGAATTGATAACCCTCACTGTGCTTCAAAAGGGGAGATTCTGAAGCACATATTCCCACCTTTGCAGATTAATCTTTACTTTCTCCATCATTGATAAGAATCTTTGCTTGTGAGTAACGTCCACCGCCAAAGGGTCTCCCAGGTGCCGGAATATCTTCCCTTTTGACACTGTCTCCCCAGTTCCCATAAATGGATCAAATGAGTCATTCTCGGAGAGAGATCAATCTTGATTTTCCATACTACACTTCAACCCTGAGACTAAGGCAAACGTTTGCACAATTTCTAGAGCCTTCCTGATAACCTCAAGGCAAGCCTTAAGAAAAATAGGGAAGCTTCTTTGCCAAAAGTTGGTCGTGCTAGGCAAAGTCAATCCGTGAATCTCCCGTCTTCAAGTAATGTAAGTAGTAGACGGTGGGATCCAATGGCAAACGTTAGGGAGGCAAGTGGAAATCCTTATTTTACTGATCTTTTGATCTCAAAAGTACCCACAATTCTCTCATTGAAGAGGAGCTATTGGCTACCAACACCGAGGGTGATGACCAAGTAGCACATCTACGGCCCAAAGCCTAATGACTTCATGACATCTTCAATGAATCTTGCTTAGTGAAAGCGGCATATTCAATGTTGATCTTTGCTACCAAAATGTTATCATATATTGATCTTCCCTTGATGAATCCATGTTGGTAGGGAGTGAGGAATTTGTCGAGAAGGGGGGAGAGTTGAGGGCTACAATTTTGGCGATAATTTTATAGGCTATAGACATCATGGTTATGCGGCACCAATGCTTAAGCTAGGAGCAATAGCCTTGTTTGAGGATAGGCTTAATGAGGAATCTTTTAATGCTTAAGTCCATGATTCCATCAACCAAGGCTTGGTTAGCCATTCTCGTGATAGGAGACTTAAGATCATCCCAAAATTCCTTGAAAAACACAGTAGTCATCCCATCCCAACTAGGGGACCTCTCTTTTGCCCAAAGTTTGCAGCGTAAGGGAGCATTCATCCTCGATGAACGCCTTCTCTAAGAGGTTGGTTTTAAAAAGGAATATCGTTCTTTTGATGCTCCCAAGCAGAGTACATCTGGCATCATCTATCGCAGGGTAGGTGGTTGAGCATGAGATGAGCCATTTCATCAGAATTCTCAATATCATTACCATCCACATCTAAGAGAGAGTGGACCAGGCCTCGACTTCTTTTGACTTTGAGGGCCCTAAAGAAGTGTGCATGGTTGGCCTCTTTTGGCTAAAGAAAGGTTTCTCTGGATAGGATTATGGCATTCTTCACCTCTTATGGACTTCTTTTGACTTTGATGGCCCCAAAGAAGTTTGCACGGTTGGCCTTCTCCTACTGGAGAAAGGTTTCTCTTGATAAGATTCTGGCCTTCCTCACCTCCTCTAGTTGGTGATCGATTGATCCCGCTTTTGATTCTAGCCATCTTCTTGTCAAAGTCAACTATGCAAAAGCGTAGAGAGAGAGAGAGAGAGAGAGAGAGAGAGAGAGAGAGAGAGAGAGAGAGAGAGAGAGAGAGAGAGAGAGAGAGAGAGAGAGAGAGAGAGAAGAGAAGAGATAGATAGATAGATAGATTTTATTATCGTCCTCGGAGGTCAAATATGACCTATGGGACCAAAGTTACATGTGATGTAGTATGTGTATGGCTAATGAGTGACTCTCGATGCTCCCAAAAATTGTGGTGATGAGAGTCGCAATGAGAGCCCACACTTTGGCTGGGAGAGGAAAGTGTGTAGGTCTAAGTTATGGTTGAAAATGTGAGAGAACCAAGTTCGGATGTGACCAAAAGCTGAGCACTCTAGTAGTGTGTGGTACTCAGACTCTCGAACTTGTAGTGAGCATAATGTGCACAATCGATTTGACTCTTTTCCATTGCCCAAATGCCCTATCTCGCATCGAAGGAAATGGGAGCTAAGCCGAATGGCTGCGATAGTGCGTATCGCCGACCAGGGGATAGGCTCAAGCATGTAAGTGTGAGTACGGTTTCCTCTTTCAACGAAGAACATGATTTTGTAGTTGGGGGCAATATGGGTGGTGTAATGTATGAAGCGTGACCCACCGGATTTCTCCCAAGCCATAATACATTGACATTGTAGAAAAGCTTCATTCACTTGGGAGTCACTTGAGAGAGAGAGAGAGAGAGAGAGAGAGAGAGAGAGAGAGAGAGAGAGAGAGAGAGAGAGAGAGAGAGAGTGAGTGAGTCTCCTGAATCAATCAACCTTGGCAATGAATAACTGAATGACAATACAATGGGGGCAAGGGGGTCACATATATACACACCTCAATAAATTGCCCTACCCAGACTTTGAAATATAAGTAAAATATATACCTAAAAGCCACTTTGGGCAGGTACTTGCGATGTCAAAACTCTTACACCCTCTTTGCAGCTCATAGTGGACATAAATAGTGAGACCAACTCGATGAAGAAGCTACCATGGACACCCCAACAACAAGAGTCATGCATCTCGGATTTGCTACCTTCAAATTTGTACTTGAGAAAAATGCCATCTTGAGCATCCGTTGCCTTTTAGAAAATTTGAATTGTAGACCACACTACGTCCTAGAATCCCTGTTTGTGAATTGTGAACACATCACGCACAAAATACACCAAGATAATAAATTGTGGAACACATCTTGTCCATAATCCAACCAATAACAATGGATTGGTGCACTCATCCATAGTATTTTGGATATATTTAATTAATTCATTGCTAGATGCATGCACCTTGAACTCCAACCCATGTGTTCAAACACCGATAACTTGAACTCCAACACAAGGTTCCAAATTAATTATAGGGAGCAGTGTTTGTCCCTCTTTGTCACTCACAAGCCTCTCTCTAGATGAAGTTGGTGGCAGCACTGGTCACCATGTGACTAGAAGGTAGGAGTCCTTGCCAATGTAGACTCCACTACACCAGCAACCTCTTTGTTGTCCTTCCTTGAATCACTATCACCGCTTTCCTCATGATGCTTGCTTTTGCCTTTGTCCTTTGTATAACCTCTATATTTGCCTTTGGATATGTAATCTTTAGACAAATGACCACGCTTTCCACAAGTGTAACAATAGTACTTAGTCTTCTTTCTGGAACCCAAAGCAATAAGTGCTTCCTCAACTTTCTCAGAAATTTGAGTTTTGCCTTGAGCTATGAACACTACTTCCTCCTCAATGAGAAAAGAGTTGAGATAATCAAATTCTACCTTTTCCTTCGTGATTTGTTGCCGAAGTGTCCTGGACACCATTTCATATGCCTCATGCAACTTCATGAGAACCAAAGCAGCTAATCGAGTACTTGTTAGTGCACTTTTCATAGTTGATAGTTGATCATGAATAACTTTAGCCTTCATAAGAAATTATTGCATGGAACTTCCTCGTGGAAACTGGATGGCAAATAACTATCCAAGAAGGGTAACTGCTCAAATTGTAGAATCTCAATCAAAGATTCCAACAACGAGCTTGAACCATATTTTGTTGGTAGTCTTCAAAGTTCGAATGGCTAGAGATATGTCCTTTGTAAGAGATTATGCAATGTCTAACATTGCTTTCACATTACAGGCATCCCAATCGATACACGATTTATGATACTTGACATCTTGAAGGTGGGCATACCTGTTGTTGGGATCCCTCATAGGATGGGTCTTTGAGCCGTCAAAAATGTCCCATAAGCCTTTCTATGGGAACCACACTTGCATAATCAAGCTCCAATGCAAGTCATCTTCCCAAGGCCAAGCCACTTCCCCCTAAGTCAATCCACTCAAAATCGCTATTGATTTCCCTCTCTTGACCTTCAATTTCCAAACTTCTCCAAAATCCAAGAATAAGTCACCTCATAGCACTCGACACAACCCTTTTTTAAAGGATTTCCAAGCCTCTCTAGGTGTTGGGGCCACTATCAGGATTTTAAAACGCTCAATAGGCACTTACCATTTGAAGCAAGGTCCGAGTTGTGGGGGGGCTTGAGTTGAGATTTGAGCAGTGAGTACATGACAACAATTTGGGTAACTTTTGTAAAGGGAACCATAGCAAAAAACAACCAAAGTTAAACAAAATCACCAAAAGAACAGTTACAAGTCAAAAACCGCAAGGCAGACACAACAATTGCCTTTGATAGAGAAAAGGTTTTTCAAATCCAAAAAATGTGGTGGGGTAGACTCCATAGATTGTAGGTAATCACCAAGCCATGTTTGGGCTTCAGATCTGATGGAACATGGATCGAGATCCATGACCCCTTGCTAAATTCTTGGACAGAGACTATACAGCCTTGTAGCAGAGACCAATACAAGTAAAATATCCACAGGAAAAGGTACCAAAAAACTTCAAGAAGTGGGTCAAAACAGGGCAAATGTCATTCAAGGCAAAAAACCGACAAACAGACATAGGCATTGACTTTTGGTCGATAATAAAAACCACATAGCAAGGATCAAGAGGCTTTCAAGGACCTGTGTGCCAAGTCTCAGTGCAATCCAACACAGGGGTACATGGATCACGATCCATGACCCCCTGACACAGAGTGAGTCCAGACTCACACAAGAGCTAGCAATAGCCCCTGGTATTTTCAAAATTCAATTTGGATTTAATTGCTGCATATTAAAAGCAAAATAGGATTCTATGTTGAAAGTGCGATAAAATTCTTATTCGAGCAGATTTTGACTAACCGAGCGGTTGTAGATTTATAGCCACCAAGTGATTTTTGTATAGGTTGTGGAAATCAGAGTTGCAAATCAATTTTCCATTGTTTGAAAGGTTGAATGCACCATAAAAGTTAAGAGGTAGGGTTTTTCAAGCGTAATTTTCTTGATGTATTTGTGATTAGGCAAGTTGTATCAGAATAGAAACCCTACTGCTAGAGACCAGTCAAACCATTTTTCTATAGAGGGAAACATGAATCAAGAGACTTTACCGACCTTAGAGCCCATTTTAGAGGAAAGTATTTCTGATACCTCTTCAGAGAGATCTTATACCGATATAGCCCGAGGAATCCAAAAGTGTGAGTTTCAAAGAGAAAACAAAAATGGGAGCGGGACCATCACAAACTGCACCAACCATGAAACTTTTGCACATGAAGTACATATTTGAAACTGAGCAGGGTGCAGGTGCAAAAATGGTATGGATTGTTCTTGTGTGAAAATAGAAGAGAGACCTAGTGAGCTCAAGCTCACAGTGCCCGCAGATTACAGTGGCGATCGGTAGCTTGATGAGGAAGGAAACATGTATTTAGTTGTGCACAATCTGTGGACAAGTGGGGATTAACAAGCACGAAGGAAATTATTGACGTCGAGCCTGAAGAAAATCCACCGGAGATGGAAAATTTTAATGCAAAGCTTAGGCGAGTGAATGTGGCTACTCACGTCAATACGAACAATACACATGTGGGTTTATACAAGTACAATAACAGTGACTAAATGCTCTATTACAGGTGTGACAGACCCAATGTGAGAGACTTAACAGAGCAAAAATTCTTGTATTCACGTATGAAGTGGAAAGAAATACACAAATAATCATGCTAGACAAGTATCGTCGAAGATATTCAGCAGTGAGCTGTAACGAGCTTGAGGGATATATGTACTTTGGGAGACCACTCTATCAGCACTATGTCACCCCTAGCGTGCATAGACCTAATGTCTCTGAAACAACATGACCAGAAACTACAAGAGTGAGTCTTCTGAGAACACAAGTGAAAGATTCTTTCAGTCGACTATATCTCTCTGAGCCAAGACCGATGGGATATTTGAATTCAAGGGTTCCTATGACCATGCATCGAGGTAGTGATATTCCGGAAACAATTTTCAGCACAGAGGTGCCTAATACGAGAACCGAGGGTAGAGACGCAAGACCGAAGGAGAGGATAAATGACCAAACCCCCTCCAGGGCACCTATCCGTGGGTATGAGACGAGAGATGTAGTAGTAGAAGAGCCTAGAATGATGAGAATGGTAGAAAAAACTCAAAGAATGCGACCTTCTCAAGTGACAAAGTGTGTGCCCAAGAAGTACAGCGGATCGAGGGATCCATACAATCATGTTTTCATATTTAAGAAAGTATCAAGAGTGAAATAGGTCCCAGCTTTCCGTACACAGTATGAAGGATTTGAGTTGACATTGAAAGGAATGGCATTGACTTGGTTCCAGCCATTGAACAATCGAGATTGCTGAATAGCCACTGAGCAGCCAAGGTTTCCTGAACAACCATTGAATAGCTGAGATTTTTTGAACATTGATCAACTCTTGCGAGAGTTTATCGAGGAATTCTCTAAGAAAGACATATTTAGGAATTTTGGGAATTATTCAAGTCCCATTTCTTAAAATGCTACTCAAAATCTTAGTTATTTTGTGTAGTTTGAGCTATCATCTATTTGCAGACACGCACAATTCAATTCCTTATTTTTCTAGATAGCACCTTCGTTTTTTCCTACTTTAGCTATTTGAAGATGCCCATCACTTAATAATATTCTCTAGATGATGTGATGAACTTTGATCTAATCATAACATAATAAGGAAATTAGGGAACTTGGAGGTCAGTTGGAAGAAGATTAATGATTGTTAATTAGTTCAATTTAGGGTACTTCGAGGTCTTTGGATGGAGTTTAATGCTTGTGACCCACAAAATATAACTCCTCTTTAAACGAGTTTTCCATATACAAAGTTGAGAATTTGTTAAAACCAGTGGCCTTTTTGGAGGGAAAAAATATATGATTGGTTACAATTAGAGGTGAAAATTGAATTTATACATATAAACAAAGCTATTTAGCATGGACATTTTAGATATGACAAGCACTTTCGAAACTATCGAGCCTCTATCATGGCATGTATATAAAGGAGTGTAGGCTCGAACTTAGGTTCGAGCCTCTACCATGGCTAAGTACAAAAATGGTAGATTCTAAAGCCCTACTCGATAGAATAAGACATGTAGGAGGCCTCTACCATGGCTAGGTACAAAAATGGTAGATGCTAAAGACCTAATAGGTAGCAGAAGATGTGTAAGAGGCTTGAACTTCAGTTCGAGTTTCTAACCTTGCTACATACAAGAAGGAAACAAGCAAGAGGCTCAAACTTCACTTCGAGCCTCTACCCGCGGCTAGATACAAAAATGAAAATATGAAATCTAATAGATGAGAGAGAGAGAGAGAGAGAGAGAGAGAGAGAGAGAGAGAGAGAGAGAGAGAGAGAGAGAGAGAGAGAGAGAGAGAGAGAGAGAGAGAGAGAGAGCTATATATTCAATACCAATGATAACTACTCAAGGCTTTCCTTTCCTAGAAATATCTTCCTAGCATTGTGTTTTCCTAGTGCTTTGACCCTCTACACTGTTCGCTCACAAAAGCTTGTTGTAGATGGGGAAAAATTTCTTGTGTGAAATATTGTGACTGTGTGAGTCAAGTAGTAGTGTCAAACTATCATATTAGTTTCTTGGGAAACTCGCAAAGATAATTCAAAGAAGAGCCAAAATGGTCACCCAAATAGACTATATTGGGCAAGTATTCAAAGGCACATGAAATTATCAGCAACGAGTTAGAGCTGCAACCAACACCAGCATCATCGCCATCTTTTGCACACCCGCTTCCGCTCGTGTAATGATCCACAAGCAGCACCTTTGACTGTTGGAGTAGAGATTTGCATAACGCGATGCGACTCATGGCAATTGGATGTTGTAGTCGGGCCCCTTATACCTATCTAGACGCGATTTGGCCTGCATCACGGCAGCTTGCAACTAGATCTTGCTCAAGGAACTAGAGAAGCAACCAATACCTTTCGGTTGCTGCTACTCATTGTAATAAGCCTTCTCGGCTCTGGTGCCTTCAACATCTATATCCGCAACACTAACGGGTAGCTCATCTAGCCGGTGTGCAAATGACAGATCTTGATAGAGTCGAGAACATCTCCTCAAGGCGCTCTCCGCTCATGAAATGCCCTGCAAGCACCACCTTCGGCTAGTTGGGGCAACGATCTGCTCATAGGGTGCCTATCCACTCATGGAAAACTGCTGTTTTGCAATTGTTATAAGGCCCCGTTCGCCCACGTCCATGGCTCCTACAACAGCGCAGTCTTCGTGCACCTGATGATGGGAGGCCTTGTGCGGCGATGAGATTGGGAAGCAGGATCGGACTCAAGTTTGAATGAAAGAGATTGTTCTAATATTGTGTTTATTGTTTGAAAGGGGTAGGCCTCAAATTTGAACGAGCAAAGTTTAGAAGTGTGCTTTGGCCTTTCGACTTCAAGGGAAATCTTGGGAAGCATGTTGAAAGGGATCGCGCTCATGTTCAAACAAGCAAGCTTGTTGAAAAGGATCGGCCTCAAGTTTGAACGAGCAAGCTTGGGAATCATGTTGAAAGGGATCAGCCTCAAGTTTGAATGAGCAAGCTTGGGTAGAATTATGAAAGGGATTCATCTTAAGTTTGATTGAATGGATTGGCTTAATATATTGTGTTGATTGTTTGGAAGGTATCGGCCTCAAGTTTGATTGAGCAAGCTTTAGAAGCATGCTTTGGGCTTTGGAATCCAGGACTATTTTGTGGCCTAAGCTTTGGACTCCAAAAGTTAGGAGCATGCGGCCTTTGAGATCTCCATTCTAAAGTGCTTATACAATGGCCGTTAATCTCAAGTTTGAGCTAGAGTCTCAACATTTTCTTTTCACACCAATCTGGTTCTATATAGCTGGAAGATTGAAATTTGGACTTCTGTCATCAATGAACATGTTTATAGTGTGTAGAAGCTAATTTACAAGATTGTGTATAATTGTAAAACTCTTTGTTTTACCATTGTTAGGATGGACACATGGTTGATTACCATGTACATTCGAGATAAGAGTCAACCTAGAGTTTGGGCCTAAAGTTTTGTTTTAACACAATTCCTACTCCAAATCATGATTGAGGATGAATGTTCAACATTTGTCATTTGTGAACAAGTTTGTAGTTTGAGATTCAAAAGCTTGGCGTCATATGTGATTTTACTAGTCTATGCAAACCACTGAAAACTACATACAAACACAATGTGCATCCTTAAACATTGTTCGTGCCTCTTCTCAAGAAATAGAGAATGGGAAGAATTGTCCTATTTTTGTGCATTTTTCCCATAATTCCTAAATATGTGTTAAGAGGGGAATCAAGCACAACACAGTTTCCCAAATCTATGCTTTTAAGTAGAAGGAGAATGAAAAGGTGAAGGAAGCTTCGCTTCGCTTCAAGCAATACATTGAAAGATGTCTTGCCAGCGAGAGTTAACACAAGAAAATTGCTTATTGGTTCTCTTTATAGAGGGTTTGGGACTTACACTTGAAAGCATGCATAACATTTGAAGAAGTCACTAAGGAAGCATTGTATCTGGTTGACAACTGTAAGAAGTACGGAGAGGTAACGGAGGACGTAAGACGTACGGAGAGGACACAAACACAAGCAATGCCTCTTCTACAGCCAGCGAGTCAGCTACAAAATGTAGTAATACTACTTCAATCACACAAAACATGGATCAAGTGGTCAAAGAAGTGATCCGTAAAATGAACCACACATGCTAAGACAAAATCTCAATCAGAGACCACAGCAGCCACAAGCAGACTATTCTCTAAGAGTGTTAAAGTGGTGTGCCATTGAATAGAAATACACCAATTATGATACAGATGAGTGCTTTTATAATGAGAATTATGTGAGGGAAAGGCCATATGGACCTCCAGCGGTGCAACAATTGCCACCACATTTGAGGTACTAGATTAGACTCAATAACACAGTACAAGCAGGAGACAAACCGCAACATGTGTTGGTCAACAATCACCTACTCCGCATGATAATCGAGCTATTATTTGATACACACAGCCAGCAGAGCCACTCATAAGTCAACCAATGATGCCAAAAACTATTTGCTATGAGGAACCTGAAAAATCCATGTGAGAGAACCCAAGGGTATAGCTTATTCTACTGAGAATAGTCTATTTGGGCCAACGCAACGAAGCTATAAAACCTTCATATGTGGCTCAAACTACTAAAAACCAATTAAAGATGGATCAAAATACACTTATGTTAATAGAAAACCAAAATACAAGCCTAGAGAATATCCGCCTAGGATAGGACAGCCAATGAGAGCATCAACTACCCAATAGGAAGGTCCATGCTATGATTGTGGAGGTGATCATTGGGCATGACGTTGTCAAAACATGAATCAATGAACAAAAATCTTTAGATTTTTGAAAATTGCAAAAGAGATAATCTAAACCAACATTGTGCTAAGAATCCACACAACACAAAAAAAGCAATTGTGAATGTCATTGGAATTATACCTTGTCCAGGCGGCTCTGAGTCAAAGCCGACAGTTTTGGTCAAAGTGGTGACTAGAGGTCAAGCTCAAGAAGCAGCCAAAAATGAGCCATTGATGGATGAGTTGAAACTTCCAAAACAAACCAAATTTGAAAGTGGGTCAGTAAGACTAGATAGAAATCATGGAAAAGCAAAACGAGACAGAATGAAAGCAAAGAGGCTAAGGAAAAAAACAACCTTGGAGACGAACTAACAAAGGAGCAACTTAGTTGTGAATAGGAGAGCAAAAAAATACTAAGGGATTGAAAGAGTCAAATTTTGTATTAGGCGGATCAGTCTTGGTTGAAAAGATGAACGAGCATTTAGATGCTATGTTGCAAGCCTACGAGGAAAGACTGAGGAGCAATCAAACTTTGGAACAAAAACTTTTGACCTATCCGCATCCTGAAATAAAAACCAAATGAATGGAAATGTGCAAAAGGCTCATAGAGATCGCTCAAGCTCTAATGCAGCCAGAAACCTTGAAAACCCTTGAGCAAGTAGTGCATGTGCTAGAAAAGGTAAGCACAAGCGCGCTCAAGGAAAGCAACACAGACGAACAAATAAAAATCTTTTGATTCCTGTGACGGTTGTGGATGGAATCACGTATGTAAACACTGCGTTAAGAATCCAAACAACATGAGCAAACCAACAATAGTGAAAAAACAAGGACCATTGGATACAAGGGTTGTTGCGAACACAACAGATGAGGCTAAATGGCATGAGTTGCTGCCGATTCTTGAAGTGGATGAGTTGTGGTCACAATCACTATGGGAGACAAACGAAAACAGAAAGGATGGTAGTGCCATGTTGCTATCACCACCAATCCCTGAGTTCAACATGGATCATGAGATCTATCCTGGGGATATACAATCATTATATGGGGATGCAGGGATGGAAGTATCCGTGGATAGTAGACCAACGACCATAAGGACCTTACCATCCTTTTTAGGGGAACATGAAGAAAAATCTAAAGTGAGAATTGTGCCATCTCAATGGAATTTGATTCCATTGCATGATTTGATGTCTTATCCTATAAGATGTACCATTACTCGTGGAACTTTTGAAAATCATATCACATCTATGGAGACAAATAAGTAGAAACCTAGAAGAAACGGGGCTGAAAATTCATCCGAAGGATAAATTTGTAGGTGAAATCATGAAAATGAATCAACCAAAGAAACCCAAAACAGAGCTTGTACCAATAAATAAGGTCGGTGATTATTGCGAAGGAAAAGAAGGAACACAACCTTACCGCTAGAATACAAGCGAGTAAATACAATAGCAATTCTTAACACTGGACCAAAGTAGCCATTGCTACAAAGGAATTTGGGAGAAACGGAGAAGACCAGCTTTCAAGAAAATGTGCATGAAGTTGTAACTAGCAGACAGATATGGGGAGTGACCCTTAGGAATTTTGGAACAAGTTATTGTATCCTCTTGTGAAATAGAGTACGGACATACTTACTGTTGTTGATCTTACAAAAGACAACAACTTTGAAGCTATTTTGGGATGACCATTTATGCGTCGACTCAAAATGGTTTAGGATTGGGGCTATAACCATCTCTATTTGCGACATAAGGGTATCACAACTAGGGTTAGTACGAAGGATCATAGTTACAAGGATGCAAACCAAAACCCCAATGGTAGACTTTGGTGTGACTATTGATTCGGGAACACATCTGCTTTCTTGGTTAGTGAAAGACACGCATATTTGGGTGTGTGCACTTTGGAGCGTCGGAGTACGATAGCCTGAAAAAGAAGGATTGTGTCCTAAAGCGCTTTATAGACGATAACTACTACGTGAAAGAGATGCTTCCAGAGGAGTTGTTTGAACCCTTTGGATGGGATAAAGTACTAACGACTCTAGATGTTTGAGTAAACGAGGTAACCACCACAACTTTTTGCGACAAAGATGGTTATGACATAATGTCCTTCCAGATGGTAAATGCTATCTTGACACCAGAAGAGGAAACTGAAACAACAAAAATTAACAAAGCTTGGCCACATTCAGATTCATCCTATATGAATGTTGTTTCACTGGTTTTAAATGATCTTATGATAATAGAACTTCGGATCCAATCCTTTCATATCCGCATAGTCCCATGCAAAAACATCCTTAAATTCCATCAACAGATTAATCAAGTCCTCTCGGAATCGGGCCTCAAGTTGTTGAGAAAGACTGTATCTAGCTCATCCTCCTTCACCCTTGTTACTTTATTCATCTGTGCTTCAAAGTCACGACTCATATGTGCTTCAAAGTCACGTTCTTGCTGAATAGCCTTCTCTAATGGTTCTAGCATAGGCAAGTCTTCTTCTTTCCCCTCTAGCGCTGCCATGTCCTAATCCCATAATGACTTCCCCTCCAAAATCATAGAAACATCTGCAAGATAAAGAGAAACTAAATCCGGATTAGTCTTCAAGAATTGCTCCTATTAATCCTCTTCTAATCCTTCCACCATATTCACTGTTTCTGATATCACAGGCCATGCTTCTTGAACTGGTTGCCATGCAGGTTCCCAACATCACCCGAACTTTCCTGCGGCCCTTTTTTACTGTCAGCATGTTTGCCTTCCAATTATGCTTTACCGTGGCCTGGCATAGCCATGGTCTCCCCAATATAATATGATAATTCTAACTCTAATCTTCAATATTTAACACTACTAATGAAATAGCAAAGGACAAACCAGTCAAATCCAACACAATTCCTTTGAGCAATCCTACTGATCGTACTCTTCTTTGATCCGCCATGCAAACTACAAAGGGAGCAGCTTTCCAATCACCATGACCAAAGCACTCACAAGCCACTTGAGTAATAATATTAACTCTCGCACCTCCATCTAATAGGACTTTGTTGATATACGTTCCATGATATCGTACTGAAAGCGCCGAGATGCGTATATCCATAATCCTATTTGTAGGCAATGGGACTGAATCATCCCGCATTTCCTCAACTGTTGCAACATCGACTTCCATCTCTTTTATTCCTTTAAACTCCCGAGTCAGCAAAGATTTATGAAAATTTGCAACTAGTTTCAGTAGAAATCCCAATCACACTTGTAATGGTGATTCTAGTGCCTCCCTCCAAACAGAGTCCCAATTATCCTCGGTACTAGCCCTGTTTTTGACTTTTTCCTCTTTCTTCTTCGAAGAGCTCGTCAAAGATCCTGGTGATTGCAACAAAAGACACTGACTGCGGCATTTATGTTATCTAGAAGCTTAACCTTTACTGTTGGTACCACATTTTTTCCAGAATGGGTAATCAACGAAACCACCCAGTCAGACTCCTTCAATCCCTCAATTTGAACCATAGCTAGACTAGGATGCTTTTTGGCAGCACATTCTTGTTTCTTTCGATCATATTCCAAGGCTTCTTGTCAGGCCAAGGGCTAGAGGGCACGGCCCAACCTAGGGGGGGCAGGGACCTAGGCCAAGGGCCGGATTGAAGGTGTGGACAGGGGATCCATTTAGGGAAAAGGGCCATGGGCCCTCCTATAAAAGGTTGGCTGGGAGGAGGATACGTGATTCACTCTCCCCACGGCCTTTCACTGGTATCAGAGCTCAGGGAAGGAGGAGCTATGGAGGAGGGGAAAAGTTGCCTTGGCTGTTTTTGCATGGCCATGCATGAATTTTCTCTCTCTCTCTCTCTCTCAACCCATGAAGGCTATGGCGTTTCAAGGAATCACGAGGCAAGGCGTAGGCATGCCAGCTTACCCAGAGGATGAGGACAACAGCGTTGACGTGGCTTGCATGTTGGGCATGGCCGCTTGTAGCGAATGAGGAAGCCGGACTGACCCTCACCAAATCAGCTCTTGTTTTTGTCGTTGAAGGTCGCACGGCCATGCTGATGACAACTCGTCACCGCATCAAGGGCCAGCGAACAATAGAACTTGCCCCCTCTTCTGTGTAGCACCCGACGGGCTCTCTGTGATGCCATAGCCATGGTTTGGGTTTCAGATTCACATTTGGGCACCCAATACTCCTTAACCTTGGCCACCTACAAATCCATGCAAGGGTTCATGCCCACCTTGGACGCACACCTCGTAATTTCTAAAGTAATGAAGCTTGGCAAGGTGCATCGCTTCGAATGCAAAAATGATGGACAAAGTGTGGGCTTTCACCATATCTAACATCACAAAAATCTGCGGATCAACGAGTATTTTTGAGCGGTTTTTGAAAACCATAATCGGTCTGGTAATGCACATGGACTCGACATAAAAAAGATGGAGATTTGTTGGCGGCGAACCCTCATAAGATGCACGTTTTCAAAGCGACAAATGGCAGTATGACTTGGGCAAGCGAGTGATGCTGCAAAGACAAATTCTTCATGCATGCCGAGCAAGTGATGATGTAGATCAATTCTTTGTTGACTTTGGAGGAGGCACAAGGTGCAAGGGCATCATGTAGAGAGGAGCAAGGCTCCAAGAAAATGTGATGACAAATTGCCCGATACGAGGCTGGCATTGTTACCGGTTGCAATCCAGGTACGCTTTGTCTATATGATTGCACTAGATATGGATTGTTGAAACTATATACTTTCAATATGGCATCCTAATCGACAAGGTCGTGGATCAACGCGGTCAAGTCTCTTAAAATTTTGTCTTGACCTTGAGCATGAACACACAGTCATATATGGGTATATTGGCAATTCATCATTCATTAGATTGGAGCAGGCTTCGTATGCCCAAGGTACATTGGTTATGTACGCATGCACATGCAAGTCCTGTGCCTTGTAAGGAATAGGAATTTGGCAAGGCCGATCATGGATGACCTATGATTTGTACTGTGAGGGGGCAAGGCTCCGTACATGGTGCTCATGTGGAAAGCTTGTGTAGCCAACATCATCTGGTTGGGCTACACAACCATGGTTTATTCCACCCTTCGACATGTAAAAGCAAGTCAGATATGGCCTGTGATTTGTACATTAAGGTACTCGGCAAGGCCGATCACTAATTATTATTTCACGATGTTGGCAGGCAATTCTAGGAGAGAACTCCTAGGCACGTTGAGTCTGCCATTGTCGACAATTGAGCATGGCTTCGTACTTTACAATGACATAGATTTTCTTTGCAACACCATGGCCACAATAAAGCAAGAGTATGTGTTAGCTATGAGCACCAGAATTGCATGAATCTTTATGTGAAGCACGGCCTCCCTTTTGACATTTGGCATAGCGGTTTCCCAAGTTGGGAATATGCTAATAGCATACAAACTTAGGGAAACCTGCCAAGATGGGTTTTTAAATCACACAAAGGTGTAGCTACGTCACTCAAGTAGCAAATATGGCTATGAGCCAGATTTAAGCGAGTTTTTATTTCAAAAACTCAAGACAACTCGCCACAGCAGGGCAACCAGGTTAGACAATTTCAAGTTTTCTTGTTTTTAAACATTTTAAGTTTGGCAAAGATTACCTATTGTACACATCAAAGTGCGTTGACAATATTTATGAGGAGCAAGGCTTCTACCCAGTGCCAAGATGCTGCCGTTGACTTCATCTCCACGACATTGGTAGACAGTTCCGGGCATTCGGCAATGTGTGGGCATAAGCTCACAATTTACGTCAGACAACGACATATTGTAATGCATCCATGCTCAATTGTGCAAGAGACTTCTGGTCTCGACTCAATCTGTCGGACCGTCAATGACGCCAAGGGCTTACACCTTTGCGTGCATGACATGCCAATGAGATTGACACAATTGCATCTCATTACTACGTACACTTCCGCTATGACACTAAATACTCTGTCAAGGAAAGAGTAAGTAACTACTATCTTAACTTTTATATTATTCATAGGCAAAGTGCCATATTTAAAGTTACCTTGATACAGTCACGATCACATACAAGGTCAATGGGTCAAGATGTGACTTATAGTACCTCTCTCTATGAGGACGTGATCCAAGTACACAGTTGTACGCTTATAGGATAAGCTAAGCCTGTCTCTACGAGGGCATGTAGTTGTACGCTTATAAGATAAGCTGAGATGCCGACATGGTCTGCACTGGATCATATGCAAGGGGCATACAACACATTCAAATAAGAACTTTTCCTCTGCCCAACATTCTCTCTCTCTTTCCAGCTTTTATGCGGGAAAGGTGAAACTCGGCATAATTTTATTGACATATTTCTATGTCAATACGGTAATAAGAAAGGCTAAGAGCCAAAAAGAAGGGCTAAGCACCAACATGATGGTCTAAGAGCCATCTATTTCCACCTTTTTTGGAATGGCTAAGAGCCATCTTTTTGTAATCCATCAGTGATTGCTTTCAAGATCGACCACCTCTATTCAGTTGAGTACCCATCGATTTTAATGGTGGATAAGCAAGAGTCTTGCCATTACTGATTTTTTGGGTATTATTTTCACACTCGATACCTTCAGTGTGAAGATTAAGTTGAGTTTTTGAACGACTTAAACGCGTAAAGGCTTCTATCTACTAAGGTGTATCGATGGAGCAAGCATTTTGGACAGCACGGCTATTCACAAAAACCCAAGATTATGGATTTTTGGGTTTAGAGCAGGTCCAGTGGTGAATACGATCCTCCCTTGAATGGATATTCTATTTTATCTATAGCACTAAGAGTGTCTACACGAATACAATTTTGGGGTACTAAAGTGTTGATGGTCAATTCGTGGACCCATCACACTTGCATTTTCAAGAAAAGAAGTCCATAAGCTGCCAAGGGGTAGTGAATACTTTCAAATTCCAAAGTTGAATTCAGCTAAATGTGGGTTGCTAGTTGAGCAGTTTCCCTACAAAAGTCTAACCACGTGGGTTGACAATGTGGATTTTTCTTGAGGGTCATGATTGCAAAGGCAACACCCAAGGTTACATATGCAATACTACTTACACCCCACTAATTTCCTGTTAGCACTCCCAGGTCTTAGCAGGCGGAAACTTTGGACACCTGCCTTTTGCTATGGATACGTGAACACTGTGTTCAAACTCCTAGTACGCATGTGATTTGGTTTTGTTTCTTTTTTATTTCTTTTCCACGTCGAATGCATGAACTATGTTTTCATCCACTTTTGCTCTTCAGAGAAATGACACGGTCATCTAAGAGCCAAGCTGTTTGGGCTGTAGTGTCCAACATAAGTTTTTACATTATGAAGTTATGGACCCACTTGTAGGGTTTGAGTTGGCAGATGTTGTCACATGGGATACAACATGGTCTAGGAACGCACGGAGTTTGGTTTATCCAGTGTGGAGCAAGGCTAATGAGGGTCCCTCTCACTCCCGTCGTAGAGTGTTTGCAGTTACCTCCACGCAAAAGTACATCTCGTACTTGAAGGATGTTCTTTTTTTTAGACACCCTTACATGAGACATATTCCACATGTGGAGAATATGAGTCTCTGGGACTGACACGGGTGCCCACTATTACAATTCTGTGTCACGACAACGTCCCTAGGTGCTGGTCAGATCTATTTTCTAGACCATTTTTTGCACTACGTATCAGGAGCAATTTCGGTGGCCAAAAATTGTCAGATACTTAGAATGACTTGTTAAGGTACAAGTGCAGCTCAAACAACATTACAGATGGTTGTTGATGCATGTAGCATGGCTATGAATTGTTAATGAACAGGTTTCATTGTTTGTACCTCGAAGTGATTATTGTTTCACCTTCTATAATTTATGGTTCAAATGTTTCAGCAAGGCTTGCAAATGATTGCAGCTGAAAGTATTTAGTTTCTTCTCAGAACTATTTACATTCCTCTTTAATGTGTGCTAGGAGCATCACATTTTCCATAAGTATTGGCAATGATGATCATGGATATACAGGTTCGGATCTTTTTTTGCTAAATGCATGCACACTAGGTGCTATGGGCCCTAGTGTTTAGCAAAGGTTGATTTGGAGCGGCATGCATATTCATCACATTAGTGCTATGAATCATTTTTGCACTCTATGTGCAATATCTCTATGAGATTATGTTTTGATCTACCAATCACCAATAGAGGTCATGGCTCGGTTATGAATGCCATTGTTGATTCCTTAGCAATATTGTACGATATTGTGCTTCCCTTCTACCAGTCATTTTGGGCGACTGTCTGTAAACCATGGGGGAAACACACCTCAATACTGTCAGTTATTCAGGGGGATAGGCAGATTACAAAGTGTAACCATGTGCTAAAGAATATGCAAAGTGCGTATGTTAGCACCTACTAATTCATTCAATAAGAATTTATCGCTCTACTTGGAGTTTGCTTACCTTAAGTTCAAGCATGTTTGTGACTAGGATTGGTCTCTTCATGTTTAAGTCAGGTTCTCAACCTTGAACACTACTTACACTTGGCTGATGAGTTATGTCAGCAAGTTACTTTCATGG
Source organism: Adiantum capillus-veneris (assembly GCF_014529385.1). Lineage (NCBI taxonomy): Eukaryota > Viridiplantae > Streptophyta > Polypodiopsida > Polypodiales > Pteridaceae > Adiantum > Adiantum capillus-veneris. The sequence goes on from NC_140957.1 coordinate 134,565,622, forward strand.
AAAGTGAAAAGAGGTACCCTTTCACATACATCTTTGTTGTGATAACTTGTTTAGCATGCTCATGTGCGTTCTAAATGGAGTCTACACATTATAGAAACCGGTAAAACATGAAGGTTGCAAATGGACAACAATGTGGAAAATCAAGATGTTATTCTTGATTTCATTGAACCTCCTACTGAACTGTGTTCCGGTCATGTAAACAACTATATCCATGAAGGATGCCACTGTAGAAAACATTAGTGTATCCTCACTCTTGTTTTTGCGGACGAAAACTATTCTCCAAGGGGGGAGTAATGTCAGGCCAAGGGCTAGAGGGCACTAGGGGGGTTAGGGACCTAGGCCAAGGGCCGGATTGAAGGTGTGGATAGGGGATCCATTTAGGGCAAAGGGCCATGGGCCCTCCTATAAAAGGTTGGCTGGGAGGAGGATCGGGGATTCAGTTTCCCCATAGCCTTTCACTTCTGAACACTCCGACCGCCAATGCCCCTCTCCTAAACAAAAAAGGCAGGTCTTGGGTCGATTTGGATCTCGGCCACCTCGTCTGCGGCCGCAACCCCCTTCTTGACCTCGTCCATCGGCTGGTCCTGGAAAAGGTGCCTCTGATGCATGAGCATGACCCAGTGCTATCGCAGGCTCTTGTCCTGACTGTTGTGACTGCCATGTAGAAGAATCCCGACTATAACAGCCAAGACCATTGTAATAACATTCCAATATATTATGGGTATTGGAGGTGCAAATCGCTCACCATTTTTGATTCATTGCGCAATCTTGAGCGGCATGTCTAAGATTTCGGCATTGAGTACACCATAGCTCGTTCAAACTCTTTACCATCGTAGAAGATTCCGCAGATACGGATGGAACACCTTTCCCTTGACGCTGGGATTTTTTTCGAGGTGCCTTCTCCGATTCTTTTATCGAACTACTGCTGCTTGAATTTGAGGATTCTAAGTCTGTACTCTCCGACTCCAAAATATCACTGCCACTTCCCTGAGATTTACGATGAGATTCATGTGATCCTTTTTCTTTTATTTCCTTGGTGACTCAGTATCTTCTAAGGCTTCACCTGCTACAACAACTCGTGCAATAACATTATCCAGTGGAGTGGTTATCTTATCCACTATTGTCATAGCAGTTCTGAGATCCTTATTTACTCCTCGCAAAAAATAATCATTCAACATGTCGGCTGTTGGCCGTTGTGCCTGAGGTATCCACTGTAAGAGCATCCGAAATTTTGTAGCATAATCCTCCACTAGGAATGACTTTTGATGCAAAGTCCAAAGCTTTTCCAAATGTTGAGGGACTGTCTTTTTTGTTCTGAATTGACACAAGAACTCTCTGGAACCTTTGACATAAGTTTGAAAGTGATCATCATAATACTCTGGTAGCCATTTTGCAGCTTTTCCTAAAAGTGTGGATTCAAACACCGATTATTGATAGAGAGGAACCACTGCACCAGGATGATTCAATCCATACACCTTGTTCAGTTGCTACAAATGTGCATCAAGATCTTTCTTTGATTGACCTCAAAATTGACTATACGACTATGCCCCCTTTGGGAAAGAGTTGCTGAACAATACGAGGCGGGGACAATGGTGGGGCAACCCCTGGTGTCAGGACAAGGGTAGGACCATTCCGAGCCAAAGGCCAGGGCCAAGGGCCAGGGCCATGGGCCAGGACGGACATGCAGTCAAGGGGGTCCCTATATTTAGAAGGCCAAGGGCCTATATAGGGCATGGCTGGGGTGGTGATGAGCATGTCAGTTCCCTTGCCCTTTCACTAGTATCAAAGCTCAGGGGAGGAGGAGGCATGGAGGAGGGAAAGAAGCATGGCTCTCGTTCCCTCTCGTTCTCACTCTCTCTCTCTCCCTTTCCGTTCATGGGAATTCAGGGGTATGTGCTGCCATGAACTTCCCTTTCAAGTGATGGAGGAGCAATCTATGAAACTCATGCAAGGTTGCATGCATGCGAAGCTTTGCCGCGGGTAAGCGCCCTTGTACAGAGAACCGAGGAGAGGAACGATGGTGTGCAAGCGCTCTTGGAGCGGGAAGGGTCGAAGGTCGACCACCACGAAACAGCATGGGCTTCGGCTCGTTGGGATCGCAAGGCCAAGTACACCAATTCTCGACCCTGCAACGCGGATGATGGCGCAACCTGTTAGTCAGGGTGTCATTCTCTTTCTCGGCGCAAATTCCAGCCCGCCATCGCTGTGCAGAGGATTTTTTTTTTTTTTTTTTTGCTTCACTTAAGTGGCCGCCCACGGTTTAGGGGGTGGCCACACCTCAAAAAACCCTAAGAGGGTATGCACACCCTCGCCACGGCTTCGCCAGATAGCGTATGACGCACCCGAGCAATGAGGGATGCTCACTTGTCGACCTAATTGGCACGGCCATAGCAGTTGATATGGAGAGTTCTTGACATTAAGATTTCCCAAAACTACAAGAAGATCATATGTACTCAAGCACAGCTTGAGATTCAGCAGGGCAAATCTACCAGGATCTGAAATGCTTGGCATGCATGCTCATGCATTATGCACGAGATCGATCGTCAGCACGTCGAGTCACGTGAGTAACAAGGTATGCATATATTTTTATTTTGCTTAACACCGCCAAGAGCATGAAATCAGAAAGTCTGGTTCAAGTTATGTGCCAAGGAAGCTCCTCGATTTCGGGAAGCGCTCTACACAACAGTTGACACACATGATATCGACAACCTGGCATGTCGATTCGAGTAATTGATGAGGTATGCAGTAATTTTTTGATTTGGTTATGTAACCATTTGCACTTTGTTGGGTTTGCGAATGACAATTTATGCAGTGATTACCGGCCAAGGGGTGTATTGGATTTTCAAGCATGGCTTGAAGGTTTTTACAACAAGGCTGTTATTTGAACTAGCCAATTCCGGTTCTCGGCATGGTTTGTCGAGTCATGCCGCATTAAACTTTTGACGATTGCAGACAAGCACGGCTTGTCTTGACTTTAAAAATGAATAGTATTTGTTGAATGTATGCATCTACTATAGTGTTACTGGCATACATTGTTGGCATAGGAACAATGCTAATTAGCCTCACGCAGGGCTTGAGTCTATACCGCCTTAAATTGAAGCACAATTCGTCAGCGGTTCAATTTGATGCAAATGCATAGCAAATTGGTTGCGAATTGGGCAAGGCCCTTGACAACATGAAGTAGAGTAGTTATTGAGCATGTGCTTGATAACTCTAGTATGCAATGGAATGGATGATCACGGCTATCATTCATAGAGCCAAGCAGGTACGCAATGCATAATTTGCACGTGTTCTACTGATTTTCCACTACATTTATAATTCGACACGGTCAATTTTTCATGCATGATCGACAAGGTCGACTCTCTTTGCTATGACTCTGTTGCTAATAGCATTTGTTGGCAATGAGGCCAGACATAGTTATATGAAGCATGGCTTCTCCTGAGTACCTTGATAGAGCACGCTCATCACAGGCAAGGCCAAGGGCCAATTTTTCCGTATCAAGGAGACAGGCAGCAAGTTGCTGGGCATGGCCGACTCCTTGTCACTGTTTCTACAAGCCGACATAGGATGCTTGCCACACAGTACTGGTCAATTTCACTTGAAATTGCTCGACAAGGTCGATTATTTTTGTCATGCTATTGGAAGCCACAACAGTTGGCTATTAGCACTACCCGATTAGGGTGAAGCAAGGCTTCTATTTATGCATCTTGCATAGTGACTCACCACGCTTGGCATATGCTATGAGCATACAAACTTGGGAAGGCTTTAGCAAGCTGTTTACATATTATTTCATTTCGTATATGATGGATGTATATGCTACAAGAGGGCGTATATCCATGTTTACACTTTGTTTGGTGATGACTATCATTGTGCAAAGCAAAGTGCTTTGGCAATTTTACATGAAGCAAGGATTCTCCCTTGTGCCAAGTTACTGCCCAATGACTTGGAGTCAAGGGCATTGGCACACAAGTTTGGGAAACTAGCAAATTAAGGAATATTTGCTCACACAATCCCTACCAGTTTGGGTTGCTGTCAACCTACAACAACACTTATTTCACAGGCAACGTGCCAATACTCAGTCATTTTCATACAATCATGACCCCTACAAGGAAGGTAGGTCAAGATGTGATACCTCTCTCAATGAGCGAGTCATACCGGACAATTGTGGAGTACTTATACGATAAGCTGCAAGTCAGGCATAAGATGCGTAAGAGCACACAGCTTGGGTGCACACTCTAAAACTTAAGGAAAGTTCCTCATCCCAACATGTTCTTCTTTTCTCTCTCTCTTTCTCTCTCTTTAAGGGAATAATGAAAATCTTCTAAGAAGCTTTTGATACATGTTTTGCTCGTGAGTTAGCCTGAGCCAAGGTGCTCTAACTCTCAGCTAGCACGTGGCTAAGATGCTACTCAAATTAGTCTTCATCGGTCCGTCCATTGAACACTAATTTTCATAAGGGCTATGAGCCACACAGGCTAAGAGCCATTTAAGGCAAAGGTAAGACCCAATTATTGGCATTCTTTGGGTGATTGTTTTCTAGATCGAACATATCTACCCAGGGAAGTATACATCGACGTTAATGCATAAGCAAGCGTCTTGTCATTACAGATGTTTAGGGTGTCATTTTTGCACTACATGTTTTTAGTGCAACACTCAAGTTGAGTTTTTGATACATCTTCAACTCACAGCAGCTGATCTTTACAAGGCAGTATAGATGCAGCAATCAGTTGAGACAGCATGGTTGTCCACTAGAGCTAGGCACTTCACTTGTGTGGATTTCCTGCTCTCTCATAGCACTACGGAGTGTCTATGGACATATTGTTTTGGGGTACGACCCGACGGGTGACTGCTACATCACCCCATAGGCATTGAGGATCATAGTTGATCTGCATTGAGGATCACAGTTGATTTGCATTGAGGATCACACTTGATCTGCATTGAGGATCACAGATTGATCTCTCTCAGTTAGAATTTCAAGGAAAGAATTCCACAATCTACCACGCGGTAGCGGACAAACCCAACTTTTCAAGTTGATTCCAATCATTATGTACACCGTTAACTTTGTTGGTTGCCGTTACCTGCTAGTTGAGCAGTTTCTACAAAGGGTCTTACCAAGGGGTTTGACTACGTAGATTTTAACCAAAGGGGTTGGATTGCGAAGGCAACACCCACGGTTCCCAGTGCAATGCTGTTTGTTTTTCAGGTAGGAGATGTGCTCCTCTTTGTTTGAATACTGATAAGTGAACATTATGTTCAAACCTCCAGGTACGCATCTATTAATTTGGTGTTATTCCATTTTTTGTATGCTTTTCTTGTTGTTTTTTCAAGACGTATAAGTACGCTTGAATGTTATAGCGCCATGCCAAGGGCATGTCAGCACAAAGTATTTTGGGCCAAGTGTCCAATCTACCTTTTTGCCTTATGCTGTTATGAACCTACTTGTAGGGTTCGATTTGGCACATATTGTCACATGGGATACAACATGGTCTAGGAACTCAAGGAGTTTGGTTTAGCCAGTGTGGAGCATGATAATGAGGGTCCCTCTCACTTGCGTCGCAGAGTGTTTGTAGCTACCTCCACACACAAGTACAGCTCGTACTTGATGGATGTCACTTTTTTTTGGCATCCTTACTTGAGACATATTCCACATGTGGAGAATATGAGTCTCTGGGACTGACACTGGTGCCCAATTCGAAATGATGTGTCGCGATGAAGTCCCTAGGTGCTGGTCGCATCTGTTCATTAGACCAATTGACGCACACAGTATCGGGAACAATTTCAGTGGCCCAAAATTGTTGGGTACTAAGTACAGACTTGTTGTGATTACAAGTGCTGTGAAACCACCTTAAACGGAGGGTCGTTTCTACATATAGCAAAGTATGCTACGTTCATGAGAATGTCTCATGGTTGGTTCCTAGGTGTGACCGGGTTGTCACATTCTATTATGGTCCAACTTTTGCTGCACAGTATGCTACGTTCATGAGAAGGTCTCATGATTGGTTCCTAGGTGTGACCGGGTTGTCACATTCTATTATGGTCCAACTTTGTTGCAAGATTTTTCCGTAAGTATCGTGGAAAGTCTCGTCATGGAATTGCGGTTTGGATATGTTTGTGTTAAATGCATGCACACTAGGTGTTATGGGCCCTAGTGTTTAACACAAATTTATTTGGAGCATGGACTTTATTCTTTCTGTACCCTTTTCCACTGCTAGTGCAATCTCTCTTGCGGATTTCGTATGAGTTTACACCCTGCCATACAAGGTGATGGCTGAGTATGGATGTTAGTGATTGGTTGCTGGAACCTCCAATCTACCTTCAACCTAGTTGGTTGTCTCCATTCCATATCGAGTATATGGCTGGATACTCAATGGTTGAGTCATAGTTTGTCGTCAGTCGTGGAAGACTGTCTGTAAGTGGTTGGGGAAAGTACCTCACTCTTACTGTTGTTATTCATCCCATGGGCAGCTTACAAGTATTCTATTTAGTACTAAAGGATATGCTAAGCGCATACGTTAGTAAACCGTGGTAAAGGATCTGCTAAGAGCATACGTTAGCACAATGCATTCTGAATAGGTGATTCTCTTCTTATTCTAGAATTTGCTTAGGTTAGGTTTTCAACTTTGAACACCTGTTGTGGTGGGGTTGGATACCGATAGTTTCATAAGTCAAGGACTTAATAGGTGTGCTGACAGAGTATGTTGGCATGTAACCTTTGTTAGGGGTTCAGAAGTCTGACATGAGGACACTCCCTATTCTATCTTCAGTACCTATGAGCTTTTCAAGATACTCACATGAGTTATCATGAGTTACCATTTAGATGCGGGTGGTTGCAAAAGGACAACAATGTTGAAAATCAAGATGTTGCTCTTGGCTTCATTGAACCTCCTCACTGCACCAGGTATCGGTCATATGGACAATTGGCCCGTGTAGAGGATGCCAATAAGGAAAACATCAGTGTTCTTACGAAGATACTACCACTTGTGTTTTCGAGGACGAAAACGCTTCTCCAAGGGGGGAGTAATGCCAGGACAAGGGTAGGACCAGTCCGAGCCAAGGCCAGGGCCAAGGGCCAGGACGGACATGCAGTCAAGGGGGTCCCTATATTTAGAAGGCCAAGGGCCTATATAGGGCATGGCTGGGTGGTGATGAGCATGTCAGTTCCCTTGCCCTTTCACCTGGACTGCTTACCGGAGTTGGTGGTGGAGCGACATGAGTTGGTAAGCGAGAGTGCTCGATAGAAGGACATGACTGACTACGTGAAGTATGCCACGCGTGCACGTCGAATACGTCGACCACAAACTGGGGTTGGCGACGGAGACACATGTTCCTCAGCCTGAGGTGAGAAAAAAATGAATTCATCTGAACCTCCTCTCCTCCGTCATCTATCCACGACTGGAACAACAGGGTTAGGAGGACCCTGCAACCTAGTGCGCATGCATGTTCACAGCAGGTCACCCATCACGCATCGTGGTTGCCAGATGTACTACCTATGGCTCCACAGTGGAGCAATAAGCACTACGGGAATGGATACCCTCACACTTCCTTACATTAGATGAAAAAACAATATATAAGAATATTGAGTAGACAGTGCACATGGATAGAACACCATCTTCTTCATTGATCCACAACAGAACACACAATTACATGAGAATGATATTGATTGATATTTCCACAATGACTGGTATGCCCCCCAAATACACCCAATGCTCCAACACAAATCGGGAACGGTGCAAACCCATCTTGTCCCAAGGTATCCCGTGAAGAACTACTATCCGTAGCCGCATGAAGTCCTAGTCCACAGAGTCCGCACATTCGCAGGATTCACAGTGTGTGGCTTATGCTGTAACAGTCACTAGCAAAGAAAGCCCTAGCTATAAAGCTCATTCTTGTAAATGAAAAAGGACACACTTATCATTATCACAAGGTTTAAGAGTTTTGGAACGATTGAGAACGGCTACTCTCACGCACCTTCTTGTAATGAATCTAACTTTAGCTCTGGTAGTCTGATTTTGATATGGAAACTTGCATTGTGTTCCTTGTCTACCGATATTTTATTTAAGTGTAATCATTATCAATTGTGTTGTGGTTGGCGACTATGCATTAGCAAGCTTAATCGACTATTTTGAGTGCTTTAATGGTTGTATTTCGGTATTTCGACCATAGGAGAGTGTTCTTCGACCATAAGGCCACCTTTCTGGTATGTTATGTTGCAGTTTTTAGGACCTTGATCATGATGGATTGTGATTTTGGTACCTCATTGGATTGTGACCAAACATGGTAGGATAGTGTCTTAGGTGTCTTAGAAGTTCTCCTAAATTTTTATTGCATTTAGACTTTGTTTGTGTGCCAAAATGGCGTGATGATCGCTTGCAGTGACATAGGCCATATGCAGTTTGCTAGATTCGAGAGTGATAGGTTTTCTAGTGCAAGAGATGGCTTCGTTTTGGAGGTTCACTTCTTGAGGTTGACACCCTTGAAGAGTCTCCGTGGCCATCTGAGTTGTTTCCTTGAGTATTGATATTGTATTAGTGCCAGATAGCTATGCTACAGACGTTCATCGCGGTGACTCACTAACATTGGTGCTTTTTTGTGAAAAGCAAAGCTGGATCGTTAATCTACAAGTATTAGGGATGTTATGGTTCAATTTTGTAAAAATCTGTTTTTCAAGAGCTTTTCATGCTATTTTAGCTCTTTTTAAAATTTTTTGGTGCTTTTGGCGAACCCATTTTCTTGTTTGGGTGGACAAGGGAAAGTCATGGTTCAATCTTAGAAAATTTAGTTTTTTTTTCTTTTTATGATATTATTAGCTTTTCGTGCTTTTGGCGTTTTTGAAAAGAAATGCGCTTTTTAAAATGACCTAAACCTAAAAATATTAATTTTAGTCATTGTTGGAGAAAAAACGGTTGTACAATGAAGAGAGGAAATTAAACGGGATTTTTACAAGATTTATCTTTTATAAAAAGAGCCACTGTAAATGCACCGATGTAGGATGAGAAAGCCATAATTAAGCTAGAGTATCATGGTGCAACCTACTACAACTTTTATGGGTACATTAGTTGCTAAAATAATGTTTCTGGCAATTAGTTTGGAGAAATTTTGAAGGGAAAGAGCTGAGAGTTGACTTCCAAAATCATGCCTTGTCTTTAGCAAAGTGCCTAAGAGGATGGGGCTACATCTGGATGAGAAGGAGGCATTATCTTCTAGCTTGAGATACACTTTGGGTTGGTAGAATTAGCATATAAGGAGCAGTTCTACTCAATTTTTAGTAAATACTATCGTGAAACTATACGTACTTATTTTATGGAGTGGTACAAACCATCCATCAACATCTCCATAATAACTTCTATCTCATTCTCTCTCTTGAAGAAGAAAAACACACTCTCTCTCTACTTTCTTACTATATTCTCTTCTCTTTTCACTGTGTACATGCTCTACATCAATTTTGTGGTGAAAACCTCTATGTAGCTCTCATCACCACTCTCTTGTCAAAAAGCAAGAAGCCTTTTGACCATCGGAACCACTTCTCAATCACTATAAGAAGCTCTAAACTCCATAGCAATCATATCCTTCTCTCTACTACTTTGTTTCTAAGAAAGTACTCTCTTGGTGGTTTCTTTTTTGTATACATAGGCACGCATGGGCTTGTTGCTGAATGTGTACAAGGATGTTCCATGATTGTTTCATCATGTTTAGCACATTGATATATGTATACAACATGGTTATGATATTTTTAACTTTTCATACTTTCGATATTTTTAGCTATGTGCTTTTTAAATTGACCTACACCTAAAAATACTAATTTTATTCACTATTTGAGAAAAAACGGCCATACGATGAAGACCTGGGATTAAACGGGATTTTTACAAAAATTATTTGTATGAAAAGCGGCATCATAAATGCACTGAGGTATGAGAAAGTTATAATTAAGCTAGAGTATCATGGTGCAACCTAGTACAATCTTTACGGGCACATTAGTTGCTGAAATAATGTTTCTATCAATCAATTTGGAGGAAACTTGAAGGGAAAGGGGTGAGAGTTGACTTCCAAAATCATGCCATTTCTTTAGTAAAGTGCCCAAGAGCATGAGGCTACATCTGGTTGAGAAGGGGGCGCTAGCTACTAGCTTGGGGTGCTAGCTATTGGGATACAAAAACTATTGGGGACTGAGACCAAACTAGCAAAAAATTAAAATAACCATATTTAGGGCTTGTTGGGGACATACTTGGCTAGTGTGGACAAGAAAAAGTACAAAATTATCATTTTTTTGGACTAGGAGATAATAAGCACGCTTATTATCTCCTACTAGCTAGAGAGGTCAAAATTGACAATTTCTAGTTAAGATAGTTGGAAGACACCTTAAGAAACTAGCCTAGCAAGTGTGAAGTTATTTAGACATGGTTTGCTACTTGAAGTAAGATTTTGAGAATTGAAGGGTGCATATTGACATTGTGACTGTTTTGACAGGATTGAAGTGAAAATTTCCATCAAGAGTTCTTATGTATTCATGCGATCATCAGACTAACTTAATTACTTTCGATTTCACTGGGATATCGAAAATAACTTGGGAAATTACTAGATTGAATTGAGGACACCTCAAACGGGTTGTTATTGGTACTAAAGGCCAGGTATTCATTTTTGCTCCCGGGGCGGTCACTTATCAAAAGCTTCCTATATCACGTGCATTCAAGAGGTTATTAATAATACCTCAATATACATACTATATTTACACTACGTACCTATTTAAAAAACCCCCACCCCCCTCTGTATGTATACATTTTGATACATTTTGATCTTTTAATAATCCTCTCCGGTTAACTCACGTGATAGCATACAGATTCTAAAAAGTGACCGCCCCGGGTTTTTGCTCAGAGGTTCAAGTCTTTATGTACCTAAGGTCAGGCTGTTTTGTCACAAATCAAGGTTACAATTGAGAGACTGAAGTAGAGTATCTATAGAAGAAAGTGTAAACCAAGGGAAACATTTAAAGACTATAGAAGAAGGTGTGCCAAATACTTACTCTGACTTAAGTTCTGAAATGTCTTCCTTTTTGACCCAATCAGGGATTGGAACCTCTCTCATGTTCAGACACATTTTGACTTTCTATTAGACCAACAAGAACGGGGATCAAATTTATCTGGATCCTAACAAGGAGTATGTAGTAAGGATAGATAGCCATACCGCTGAATTTCAAGAGGAGGTTAGGGCTAGCAAGGAAGATGCCTTCTACATGGACCAAAACAGGGTGCAATCCCTCAAAATAAAAAATCTTGACACCGTAGACTGATGGGGATTGGAGGTTGATTTTGATTCTAAACATGGCCATAAAGGAGGGACCTCCAGTGGAGACTTTGTAATCACCAAGCAAAAGAAACCAAGCAAAGACACATTCCGAGAAAGTACAAGGGCACAAATGGCCACAACATCTGCTAAAGTGCACTACACCTTCAAACAAATTATTGTTGCAAGGTACATACTCTACCTAGGAGTGTCCATCAAAATGTTTCTCCATACCATTCCAACTACCATTCATATCTGAGCTTTCACCTTGTGGTAGCAACTCGAAATCGACATACACTTCACATTGCAATGGGAGCTCAAAGACTTGCACAACCTTTTGCACTTGACATAGAGCCAAGGAAGGTTTCTAATGATGTCAACGACACTACCCATGGAAACATTGAGTCTTTTTCTCTTTGATCACTATTGGTGAAACGTTTGAGCCAACAATGTCTAGGGCCAAACTAGAAGTGACACCACTTTTGTAAAAATGTGAGACTTAGTGCTCAAGGATGTAAACTGGGTCACCAGTATTGTTTTATCCACATTCCAGGTGACCATTTCATCCAGACAATGTGAGAGGACATATAAAAAATCTCTATTCTGAATATCAAAATGTACTTTAAGTGTGCCAAACCTTGATCGCTTGAAATTGACAGTCAAACAAAAGAACCAGCTTTTGACTTTATTGAGGTCCAAATATAGTAATGTGTCTACTCATTGTTTGCAAAACATAAAAGAAGCTAAGTCTTGGTAAATGCTAAGATAAAGTATTTGAGCAGGCCAATAGGGGGGATATAGTATTAATATAAATAACGGCTAAGCAACTACTTTAAATGTCATAGATGTAATAGGCAGTGTCTCATTTTGTCATAAAAACAAAAAAACATTCTTTAATTATTTTTCTATGGAGAGCATCCTTGAAAGTCGAGTCATTGTCAGTGCGTTTAGGTCATCATATCGCCAATTGACGGCCACGAAGAGAGACAAATAGCAAACACAATGCACCTCCATACTCTATTTTGTCTCCCGCCCTTGTTTAAATCTACTAGTCAGAGGAAGTGAGTGTCTTTGTGGAATTTGGTATCACAAAGAAAATTGCTGTTCTTGATGGCGTGACACTATAGTTCATTGGTTGAATGTAGGCTCACACCAAGCTGAATTGATGCCATAATATGGCCTCACACAGGCTCAGTCTACCCTTCGCTTCGTCTTCGGCCAGCCTCACCTAGGCCCTATCATTTCCCACATTCCGGAAATCTATTCTACTTATTCTTTTTTCCCTTATTGCTCTTTGTTTTTCAGCAGACAAAAAACGTGCCTTGGTTGCTCTCGTAGGTGTTAACTTTCATTCGCTTGCTGTTGTTCGACTCAGCAATGCCGCCTAGACGTCACCTGCCCACCCGATAGACAAAATTTCACAATGCTCCGCTACCTGCTCCATTGGTGGAGCCACCTGTAGCAATAGCTCGTGGTTTGCTATTGCAGACATTAATAAAAACTATTTCTATGTCATCCTTAATCCCTCCATATTGACAACTCGAGGGAAATAACCTAAGCTTCTTGCAGATAAGCTGGTCCCCATTGTCTAGAGGCCCAAAACACCTCTCTCACAGAGGCGATGGGGATTTGAATTCCCCTGGGGGTATTCGAGTTTCAATAACTTCTTTGCACAAATAACAAGTCTATTGTTACCCCTCCCGGTAAATTTTGGGACAACTGAAAAGAATTGAATGGAAGCTTTTGAATGAAATTGATTAATCGAGCAACAATTCATGTAATAGAATAGAACCAAAATTCCTTTCCTACGAGTTGATGCCCGAGCGGTTAATGGGGACGGACTGTAAATTCGCTCGCGGTGCCTACGTTGGTTCGAATCCAGCTCGACCCAAAAAGTAAAATAGGAAAATCTAAATCTGGGCATATTCTTTATAAGTGGTATCTTTTAGCATCTATGTAGGATGGGTAATAGAACTCCGATGTGTTTTGTTGCAATTTCTCGTATCGGGATTGACGGGTCTTGAACCCACAATTTTTGCCTTGACAGGGCGGTGCTCTAACCAATTGAACTACAACCCCAAGTAGCAATTAGCTCAGTTGGAGTGTACGTAGTAATTGTCCCAGAGTCAATGATTCATAATCTAATTTTTGTTAAAACTCTTGTATGAGGGGGGGGGGGAGGTTTTTTTTTTGACTTTGTTAGGGAATAAAAGAAATCGGTTAGAAAATATTCAGGTTGTAGGAGGTCTTCAATCTGATATATTTTTCAAAGGCGTTGGCAATAAATTATCTTAACCCTAAGGCAATCTTTTTACAATCTATCTATATCTATCTACCTATCTATCTAAAGATAGAAATTTTTTATTTGACAAGTACCTCTATTCAAGTTGCCCAGAGTTGGAGACGTCACGGATTGGTGTTGCCAAAATCAGTGGGAAGACATCTTACTTTTCCTTCCACCAAGCTTTAGATTTTCTTGACAATCAAAATTGCTGATGTGATATAATTACAAAGGACACCCATGCCGGTAATAGCAGCTTTCAAGGAGTTTTTTGGTTCACACTCCCTTTCGCAATTTTTGGACCAAACAAATCCATTATCTTAAATGGTTCATAAAAAAAGATTAAGCTCTGTAGGTCTCGACAGGTTAACACGTTGAACCGCTAGTTTTGAAGCCAGAGATATTCATTTCAGTCATTATGGTCGCATCTACCCAATCGAAAAAAATCAGAAGGTATGAATGCTGGCCTCATTTCCTCATTAGAGGAGTTAACACTTCGGGATCTTTGGGGAGCCCTTACCTTGAAATGTCAGATTCGTCTAGGGAGGAGTAGTTAGTCAATTTATCACCCGCCGAAGATGATTATTACAGAGTAGCAAGTGGGAATTTACTATTATCCGAATGGAGAGGTTCGGAGAAGGAAATTATACCAGTGCAATATCAACAAGAGTTTCTCAACGTTCTCTAGGAACAAGTTGATTTTCGAAGCATTCATCCTCTCCATCATTTTTCCATCGGAGCTTCTCTCATTCCATTGAACATAATGATGCAAACCGTGCTTTGATGGGTTCTACCACGCAATGTCAAGCTATTCCATTAATTAAGCCCGAAAGATGCATTGTAGGAACTGTGTTGGAAATTCAAGTAGCTTTGGATTCGAAAAGTGTAGCTATATCCGAACAGGATGGTAAAGTTTGCTATATTGATGGTAATAGAATTGAGCTATCTCTTATCCACAAAGCGAAAAAGAACAAATTGGATCAACCTACTACAATTGAGGAATTAAAGATATTTGCGCGTTCCAATAATAACACTTGCATGCACCAAAAACCCGCGGCTTCGCCGGGAGAACTCCTAAGAGGCGGAGAAATCGTAGCGGATGGAGCAGCGACTGCCAGGGGGAAACTTCCTCTGGGTAAAAATATATTAGTAGCCTACATGCCGTGGGAGGGATACAACTTCGAAGATGCGGTCTTGATTAGTGAACGCCTTATCTATGAAGATATTTTCACATCTCTTCACATCGAAAAACATGAGGTTGAAATTTGTGCAACAAATCAAGGACCTGAGCGGGTTACCAAGCAAATATCTCAATTGGATAGTTATTTACTTCGACACCTCCATGACGATGGGCTTGTAGAATCAGGATCTTGGGTTGAGGCCGGAGACGTTTTGGTAGGTAAATTGACGCCTCAGGAGGGGGCAAGCTCATCACATGTTCCAGAAGGAAGATCATTACAAGCTATTTTTGGTATACAACTGGTTAATGCAAGAGAAAGTTGTCTAAGAGTACCAATTGGTGGGAGAGGTTGAGTCACTGATGTGAGGTGGGTATACCCCAAAGACGATGCTACAAATGATTTGGAAGTAGTTCACATATATATATTGCAAAGATGTAAGATACAAGTGGGTGACAAGATAGCCGGTAGGCATGGAAATAAAGGTATTGTATCAAAGATAGTACCCAGACAAGATATGCCCTATTTGAAAAACGATATGGCGGTTGATATGATACTTAAGTCCCTTGGGAGTACCTTCACGAATGAATGTGGGACAGATTTTTGAATGCCTGCTTGGGTTAGCCGGGTGTTTCAGAAACTCATTACCGTGTAGCACCCTTTGACGAAAGATATGAACGGGAAGCTTCTAGAAAACTAGTATTTGGCGAACCTCAGGAAGTGGGTGTGTGGACCAATAATCCGTGGCTATTCGAACCCAGCCACCCTGGAAAGAGTTGATTGATCGATGGACGAATGGGTGATCCCTTTGGACAATCTATTACAAATGGGAAAGCTCATATAATGAAACTTATTCATCAGGTTGATGATAAGATTCACGCACAATCTCGTGGTCCTAAGACGGGGATGACAACGAATTGGAGAAATGGAAGTCTGGGCTTCGGAGGGGTTTGGGGTGTCCTACAGCTTGCAAGAAATGCTTACAACTAAATCATGTCATATTTAGGCTCGATACAAAGCACTTAGTGCAATTATGACCAGAAAATCCGTTTGCAAACCAAAAACCGTTCCAGAGTCTTTCCGATTGCTAGTTCGGGAGTTATGACGTATGGGCCTAAATTTGGAGCTCAATTTCATACCTGAAGAAGATTTGGGAAGGGAATTTGAAAACATTTGATATTTGCTTTAAATTTCTCTCGTGAAAATTAATTGAGAGTTTATTATGGTTCATCGAACTAATTATCAACAACTTTGGATTGGACTAGCTTCTCCCGAACAGATTCGCAGTTGGGCCGAAAGGGAGTTACCTAATGGGGATGTCATTGGACAAGCCGATTAACCTTACATATCACACTATAAGACTCACAAACCAGAGAGTGATGGGTCATCTTGTGAAAGAATATTTGGGCCTACAAAAAGTGGAGTTTGTGCATGTGAAAACTACCGATCTATCAATGGCGAAGGAGAGTCTTCCAGATTTTGCAAGCATTGTGGAGTCGAGTTTATTGACTCTCGAGTTTGTAGGTATTGGATGGGATACATCAAACTCACGTGTCCAGTAACTCACGTATGGTTTCTTAAACGAATCCCTAGTTATATTGCAAACCTACTAGCCAAACCTCTTAAAGAATTAGAAAGCCCAGTCTATTGCGACACGTGACTCGACTTCACATGTTGATCGGCATAGATTTGATACAATTTGTCATTCCATGTAGGAATTGGAGGCCTCTAACCGATGCGTCCCTCGATCAAAATTAAAGATGAGGAAGTCTCACGCAACTCGGGAGAAAATACACAATCTATTGCGTAGAAACCGAAGAATCCTCCCCATGGTTAGTTTTTGGTAGAAAGAGAGAGATAATCTACCAAACTAATTAAATCAGGCTTTGTGAAAAAAAGAATAAGATACTTGTTTCAGTTAGTAGACAAATATTAAATGCTTCCTAACATAACCCCGATCCTTTGATTTTCTTTTTTGCCGTTAGGAAAGACTGTAGGTATGGGTAGGGGATGCTAATCATCGCATGTACTTCTCAAATCAACCGATAGACATCGAAGTGGATTGAAAACCCAAAGGGGGGAAATGATCACATTAGGAACAAGAAAAAAATTTCTGACTTATGATAGGAAGGCAAAGAACCTACTTCCTCCTGTAGAGGATCATCCAAGATGGAAAAATTGAGACTACTCAAAAAATACTATTTGAAACTCGAGTACTGAACATCTATTTTGGACAGGGCGATACTTATTTAGATTATTCTAGATTTTATTATTGTGTTTCGAAAACATTTAATTAGTCGGGTTGTAAATCTGGTACTAGTTATTTGAGCCGGATGAGGGGAAACGCTCTTGTCCGATTCTGGGGGGGGGGGGGGGGGGGGGTGTCAGCCAACCTATCCCAATCTTTTTCTAGCTAGGCCCGTGGCTGAAAGGCCCACTCTATTAAGACTACGGGGGCTGTTCAATTATGAGGATCGAGCCTGGAGAAACATACTTCCTGCTTTTTTTTCTACCCAAAATTACGAGATGCTTTGAA
The DNA here is from genome assembly GCF_014529385.1 of Adiantum capillus-veneris. Lineage (NCBI taxonomy): Eukaryota > Viridiplantae > Streptophyta > Polypodiopsida > Polypodiales > Pteridaceae > Adiantum > Adiantum capillus-veneris. The sequence continues at coordinate 134,582,894 of NC_140957.1, forward strand.
AAAATAAAATTGTTAATGGGGGAGATGCTATCAGAGAAGGATTAGCTAGCTTAGATTTGCAAAGTTTTCTTAATTGCACATATTTAGAGTGGCACGTCAGTAAAACAGAAGCCAGTTGGAATCGAATGGGAAGATCGAACAATTCAAAGAAGAAAAGATCTTCTGATTAGGAGGATTAAACTAGCCAAGGATTTTTTACGGATGAATATGAAACCCGAAATGGATGGTTTTATATATATTTTATACCGGTTCTCTAGCCTGAATTAAGACCAATAGTGGAATTGTATGAAGGTGAATTGATTACCTCTCATCTTAAAAAACTTTCTAGGAAGATTATTTATCGAAATAATACTCTCAGAGAATTCCTATCGCGTAGTGAATCTACACCGGAAGGATTAATTGTTTGCCAAAAACGACGTGTTCTGTAGATGCTCTCATCGGTAGTGTATAAGTGGGAAACTAATGAGGGATATTCATAATAGACCCTACAAGTCATTTTTAGAGGTTAGGGCAAGGAGGGTCGATTTAGAGAAAATCTACTCGGCAAGTGGGTCGATTACTCGGGTCGCTCAGTAATTGTTGTCGGCCCATCTCTTTCATTACACCAATGTGGATTACCTGGAGAAATGGCAATTGAGCTTTTCCAAGCTTTTGTAATTCGCAATTTGATTGGATGACACCTTGCATGTAATTTACGAGCTGCTAAGTGCATGATACGGAAGGGGAATTTTCCATAATATGGGAAGTTCTTCAGGAAGTTATGCGAGGCCATCTTGTAGTGCTGAATTGGGCACCTACTTTGCACAGATTAGGCATACAGGCGTTTTAGCCCCTCTTGATAGAGGGATGCGCCATTTGTCTGTATCCATTGGTTTCTGGGGGGTCTAACGTAGATCTTGACGGGGATCAAATGGCCGTTCATTTCCCTTTATTTATCGAAGCTCAAATTGAGGCTTGTCTTGTGATCTTTTTGCATCTCAATCTATTATCTCCCGTACGGGCGATCCCGTATCTGTACCAAGTCAAGACATGCTTCTTGGTCTTTATGCGCTAAAAATTGAAAGTGGGCAAGGAATCTATAGAAATAGAAATCTTGGTTTTATAGACAGGGTTAACATATATTCCACCAAACTACTTCATTTCAGCACTTACTGTGACTTACTTCAGGCCAAGGGATCGAGACAAGTGGATTCCCACAGTCTATTGTGGCTTCGATGGAAAATCGATCTGCAAAGTAGTAGTTCAAAAATTTGTGAATTATCTTCCAAATCTCATTATGAATTGTCAGGAACTTCTTTTCACTTCTACAAAAATTACCAAATTAAAAAAAATGTAGGGATGGATATATCTCCAGTATGTAAGTACTTACAACAGCCGGTGGTATTTTATTCAATCAACAATTGAAGGAAGCAATGCAAGGTGTATCAAAGAATTCTTTTTTATACACCACCTCATCTACGATGAGTACATCAACAATCGATAGGTCTAATACTAATAGGAACAATGAGGAATGATAAAGCTTTTTATTATAGGCAATGGGTGAGGGTGAATAAATAAAATGAACCAGTTTAATGAAATGAAGAAGTTAATAATAGAGAGCTTGTAAATACTGCGATATAAAACAATATGCATATAAATATGAAGTTAAGGTCTTCATAATGATGGATCAAAATGAATTACCTTTCTGCAACAAGACGATCAATAGGGCTGCGATGAAGCGACTCATGGGCAAGTTAGTTGTTTGTTTCGGAATTGCATCTATAACAATTATATCAGATCAAGTGAAAGTTTTGGTTTTCAGCAAGCTACAGAAGCATCTATCTCATCGAGTATTGACGACCTTTCAGCAGTACAACAAGAGGTTGTCTTGTACGAGATGTGGAGAAATAAGGTTACGTCTTGAAGGGGCATTACCACTGCGGAAGTCTGCATGCCGTAGATTAGTTGCGTCAAACGATTGAAGTCTCGTATGCCACAAGTGAATGTTTGAAACGAGAAATGCATCCAATTTTTAAGATGATTGATCCTTTGAATCTCGTTCACATGATGTTGGTTTCAAGAGCCCGAGGGACCATCTCCTAGGTCCACAAATTGCTTGGCATGAGGGGATTAATGGCAGATCCTCGAGGTCAGGTAATTGACCTACCCATCCGAAGAAATTTGTGCGAAAGTTTATCCCTGACAGAATATATTATTTCTCGCTACGGCGCTTGCAAAGGGGTTGTGGATACTGCCATACGAACTTCAAATGCGGGATACCTAACACGTAGACTTGTCGAAGTTGTTCAACATATTGTTGTACAGAGAAGGGATTGTGAAACTCCTAGAAGTCTCGCTTTTTTGACTTCAAATACTGACGAACAAAAACAAGGATTTCTTGGCACGATGCCGTATCAGGGATTGATTGGACGTATGTTGGCGGATCATGTTTACTGGGATGCTAGATGTATTGCCACTCGTAACCAAGATAATAGCGACGGATTGGCTAGTAACTTTATGGCGTCCTTGCAATCAGTACATGTGACATCTCCTTTGACATGCAAAAGCATTTTTCGGATTTTGAGTTCTGTACGATTGGAGCCTTGCCCATTGCAATTTAGTAGAATTGGATGAAGCCGTTGGTATCATTGCGGGTCAATCAATTGGAAAACCGGGAACTCAATTGATATCGAGGACTTTTCATACAGGTGGGGTATTTACAGAGGATATTGCGGAGTACGTACAAATTCCATTCAATGGACTTATTAAATTTGACGAAAGATTACTTCATCCGACGCGTATGAGGCACGGGCATCCTGCTTGGATGTGCCAAAACGATCTACCCCTCTTTATTGGCAATTCCGTCGGTACACAAAATTCTGTTATTCCAGCCCAGAGTCTGCTTATAATTCGAACTGATCAATATGTTGAGCCGCAACAAGTTATCGCAGGAGTACGAGCCAAGGCGTTTCCTCCCAAAGAATGTACTAGAAAACATATTTATCCAAAGTCAAGGGGAGAAATTCACTGGAGTAAATTTGTTTGGCATGTCCGTCATTCCATCTGCAATATCGCTTGTCTCGTACGAGAGGCGAGCCATATATGGATTCTTTCAGGATCTCCATCCAAATTTGATGGGAACTCTTTTCTCATAAAGATCAAGATAGAGTTAGGATAAAATCCCACCCTATCAAAAGGATACGCAGTCACTCTGAGGGAATTTTTGAAGCACAAGCCGGTGCAATAACTGCATAGATTGTCAAAAAGGGATTCAAGAATTTGGAAGCAGTTCGAAATATTTTTTAAATTGGTCAAAACATCCGAGATTCAATTACATCCTTTCAAATGTCTGGTTGGAGCGGGCCGAGTTAGAAAATTCGGTTCCTTTGCTAATGGAGCGATGCCCAAAAAATATCAAACACTTAGATTTCATAAGTATCAATGTTCAATTAAACAATGGTTCGGATCTGGATCACATTTTTTCCACCTATGAAAAGTTCGAGTATCAAACCATCGTTTTGGGGATCATAAAGTATGGCACTGCAGAAATTAAACCGGTCAATCCGAAGAGGCTCCATTTAGATGGTGGGATAGGGAATAAAAATTCTCTTCCTTGGTGCAGGGTAGTTAGAAAAGGAAATTTCTTCCGGATTCCAGAAGAGGTTTATCTTACGCACGAGCCCTTGTCGTCTATTTTGGTGATAAATAATGCTATTGTTAAAAAAGGTGCGCAAATCACTAACAATATTATTACCACTTCAGGTGGATTGATTCAGATGAGAAAGAGATCAAGAGATGCTACTACAATAAGAATTATCCCTGAATATATTCATAATCCAAAGAAGCAAATTAATATATCCAAGTAGGGTGATACATAACTAGCGCTGAGTAATAGGATTCGGACGACATTGAAGTCAAAAATTGGATTTACTTACAACCATTTACATTTTGCAAAAAAAGAAAAACCTTTGTCCCGATGGCACCAGTTAGCGAGTATAACTTATCCAACGATTCTGTGGCACAAGTAGCATCTCGATTTGACAAACCAAAAACACAGAGACGCGTAAAAGCCAAGACCCTTGTTCATTTGTTGCAAAAATGGGGAAAAATTTGAAGTAATTAACGATGTGCCTACTCAATTAGTTTGGCTTTGTTTGATAATTGAATGGAAAATTATTTGCACAAAACCCTTCCTAGAAAAAGAAACTATTTCTCTCTCATCAGTGTGAAAATAAGTTTTTTGTTCAAAACTTTTTGTCAAGTAAATCCGATGGTATCTCCCCCCACACAAAGAGGAGTCAGGGTTGATGAAATCTTTCGAACATCAACGCCTCTTGGCAAACCATCTCCTCCTCAACTTGACCTGGCTAACAGTTGTTGTAAATCAGCCTTTAACTATCAGGGTATCATTCATTTGACTTTGTAACTAGCCACATCATTCCTGATCTTGTCGCCATTTAATTTGTCCCGCAATATTGATGCAAGGGGTGGTGGTTGCGGAGGAGAAATTGGAAAATACTTCCACGGGTCAGAAGATGGTTTCTTTTGCATCGACGGGAATAAAAAAATAATCTCACTGAGTTCTAAATATAAATGTATTTCAGAAAATTATGAAAATCCAAATGTTGAAGAGGGATGGACTAAAACTAGAAGAGCAAGTTCCAATCTCGGCCAGAGGAAAGCTGAGGAGGTAGGTCTAGTGGGGACTTTATCACCTATTTCTTGTTCATCGATTCCCCATCGCCTATCACTTGGCGGCAAAAATAATACCAGAAAAGGTTTCGTAGATTATTCGATAGATAAGTCGGAACATCAAGATTTCTATTTGATTGATGAAAGTAAATTACTATTGAAATGCCCCATAAATTTTTATGCTAAAAAAGGTTTTCTTGGACAAACCTTCTTATTTATCGACAAGAGTGTTTAGTCAAGAAATCATGTTAGGACTACCGATCAGTGGAAGTCGATATCTACATCGAGATCGGACATGTTTCCAATCTGGCCAGGTCATGGCCATTCACCAAGATTATTCATTAGTGAGAACGGGTAAAATCTTTTTGGCAACCCGGGGAGCAAATCCCCATAGGAGTTCTGGGGATATCCTTGAGGAAGGAGATACGTTAATAACATTGCCGTATGACAGATTGAAATTTGGAGACATTACTCAAGGTCTCCTAAAGGTTGAGCAACTCCTGGAGTCCTGTTCCATCGCTTCTATTTCAACAGGAATTGGAGATCTTTTTGAGAGATGGTGTCAAATTATTACTAAATTAATTGGGAATCCCTGGAATCACTTGCTAGGTGTTGGAAGAAGTATGGAGCATTGCCAATTGATTCTAATTGATCAAATTCGAAAAGTTTATGAGTCTCAAGGAGTATGGATATGCGACAAGCATCTAGAAATTATTTTCTGCCAATTGACATCTAGGGTCGTAGCGTCTGAAGATGGGGTAACTAATGTATTCCTTACTCGAGAGCTAGTTTTATCACAGGTGGAACGTATAAATTGTGTTTTAAAGAAATCAATTTTTTACGAGCCTATTGTATTGGGTATGACGAGGTCTTCTCTTCGTACTACTAGTTTTTTGGCGGAAGCAAGGTTTCAAGAAACCACTTGCGTATTGGCTAAAGCTGCCCTTCACGGCCGAATTGATTAGTCGAAGGGGTTGAAAGAAAATGTTGTTATTGGCGACTCCATGCCCGTTGGAACAGGTAGTCCAAAAATCTATTGTCAATTAAACATAAATAAAAAGAAAGAATCTTGTTTGGCAAGTGGGGGTAGTAAGAAGTTGACAAAATGGGAGACTGGAAGTAGTCTAAGCGATTACCATAAAAAACGGGATTTCAATCCAGTTTTTTCATTCGTAAAGAATTGAATAGATCTTTCACTCGTCTTCATCTTGATACGTGGTAAAAAGTGGTAGACAATTTCTTCGTGCATTTCAAACCGCAAAATGATTAACTGGATTGTAACAATTTACCAAATTTAGTTAAAATGAGACAAATTCACATCCGTTTTCATAAAAGAGGGGAAGATGCAACAGAAAAATCAGATTATCGACTCAGAAGAAATGATGACAGCAGGAATTCACTTTGGATATCAAATCAAAGATGGAATGCAAAGATGTCTTCTTATATATTTACAAAATGTAAGGGTGTTCATATTCTCGACTTAACCCAGACCGCTCGTCTCCTATCTGAAGCTTGTGACTCAGTATTTGATGCAACAATTGAGGGAAAGGAGTTCTCGATGGTGGGTACAAAGAATCAAGTAACTGATTTAATAGCATCAGTTGTATTAAAATCTCAATGCCATTATGTAAACGAGAGATGGTTAGCTGGTACATTAATGAATTGGGTCACTATAGAGACACGTCTCCGTAGGTTTCAACACTTACAAACTCGGGGCGATATGGGAGAATTCGACCGACTTCCAAAACAGGAGGCCGTGATTTCGAAGGGATAATTGGTTAAATTAAAAAAGTGTCTAGGTGGAATTTAATATATGTCATATTCACCCGATATTGCGATAATTACAGATCAAGACTTAAAATCTATTGCCCTCAAAGAATGCAGTATTCCGGATATTCCCACAATCTGTATTGTTGGTACAGATTGTGACCCAGATCTTGTAGATGTTCCAATTCTTGGTAATGATGATGCTAGATCCGCGATTCAATGGATATTGGATAAATCTGCATTAGCTATTAGCGAGGGTCGTTCAAACATAAAAGTAACTTAATGGGCCAAAAGGCGGTTAACTATACACCGACCTTGTTGATTTGCAACGAAATACCCAAAGGCATTATTTGGGAAAATGGGTTGATTTGATCAATCTTATAATTTGATGGAAAAGGAACTTGCCTCTTCCTACTTAGAACATTTATATAATGAAAAATAGTTTAGATAATTTTGCTCCTCATTGTGAGGGGGGGGGGCTGTGGTATTTATGCAAATTGAACAATTGCAAATTAATGAAAGTGATAATCCGAATCAAGTATCAAGTGTAGAAGTAAGTTAACATCTCTAATGGCAAATAGGAAACTTTCAAGTTCATGCACAAGTTCTTATAACTTCTTGGGTTGTCGTCGCCATATTGGTAGCTTTACCCGCTACAATTATCGGCAATTTGCAATCGATACCAATTGGTACACAAAATTTTATTGAGTATGTTCTTGAATCTATTTGAGATTCAACCAGGACCAAGATGGGGGAAGAGGGATATCGACCCTGGGTCCCATTTATTGGAATAATGTTTCCATTTATTTTTGCTTCTAATTGGTCAGGTGCTTTTCTACCCTGGCGTGTCATTCAGTTACCTCATGGGGAGTTGGCTGCACCTACGAACGATATTAACACCACTGTCACATTAGACTTGCTTACATCAATAGCACATTTTTACGCGGGTTTGTACAAGAGAGGGTTTAGCTATTTTGGCAAATACATACAGCCAACTTCGATACTCCTACCTATCAATATTTTGGAAGACTCCACCAAAACCCTATCACTTAGTTTCCGGAAACATTTTGGCTGACGAGTTGGTAGTAGCTGTTTCCGTCTCCCTAGTACCTCTAATTGTCCCTGTACCTACAATGATTTTGGGATTGTTCACAAGTGGCATCCAAGCTTTAATCTTTGCCACTTTAGCTGCAGCTTATATCGGGGAATCTATGGAAGGTACCATCATTAGTGGTATGAGGAAACGTAACTCTAATTTAGTTGCGGAAAATCTCTTTTCCTTTTGGGTACAATTACAATCTGGCGGGTCACTATAGCAATAAAAAGCCGTTTATATGGTATCATAAAACTACATAAAGAAATTATACCTGCGTTTTTCCCTCCTTTTCTTTCGTCACTTTCAGTATCCCCAAAAGAAAAGGGATGTTTCTCTCCCTCACACATATCCACCGTCTACATACAAATTAAATCTACATACACATTAAATCAAATTGTTTTAATTATTCAATGAATAAATAGGTAAATAAAAAAGAGGTAATGAGTTTCGGTGCCAGTCGCAAATGTTTCGCGAGAGTTTTGAGCGCACGGGGGGAGGGGGGGGAATATACATTGTTTTTTCATTTCTCGTTCAAGCCATTAATGCTAAATTCTAATTGTGTTTATCCCTTGATATATTTTATCAGGTAAAGCTATTCCATTTTATTGTTGCTGGGTATAGAGGAGACGTGCTTTGACAAGTGATTGTTATTAATACCAAATATCCAAAAGTATTTTCTCCAGCTTTTATCTAATTTTAAAAATCAAGTTAGTCGAGAAATGTTTCCAATCCACGTCTAGGTAGAAGTGAAGTAGATATTTCTTTCCTAAACCATTGCTTCCAGTTAACATAGACTAAATATGCAAAAATTGGAGTACACTATTGGTCCCAACTATATTTATATTTACGTGGAATTAATTACTAATTTTTTTTTCAAAAAACCTTTACCAAATTCAATTTTCTTCATATTCGACGGAATAAGCAAAATCGACTAAAGTTCCTAGATTAAATAGAAGGAGGCTAATATGAATCCATTGATTTCTGCCGCTTTTGTCATCGCCGCTGGGTTGGCTGTAGGCCTTGCTTCAATCCGACCCGGTGTTCGTCAAGGCACTGCCGCGGGTCAAGCCAAAAGATTGGATATAGTTTTTTCTTGGTAGTGGGTACAAAAACTCGTGGTTATTTTTTGTAAAATGCTCTTGGAGTGATGATTTTTGCCGAACCTCGATATGCAATGACAGAATTCGAAGAGGGCGATATCTCAGCTCACTTACATGATAACAAAGAATTGGAAAAGATTTGCTTACAAATAAGAGACGATAGGAATCCCAATGTTATCATTTGGATTGGCACTTGTAACACAAAAATAATGAAAATGGATTTAGAAGCTATAGCGCCAAAATTGGAAAAACAAATTGGAATACCTATAATAGTTGCACGAGCAAATGGATTGGATTACGCCTTCACCCAGGGGGAAGATACTGCGTTGGCTGCCATGGTGCATCTCTATCCGGAATACAGACATTGCACAATGAACTGCAAGAACTGGTGTCGGGGAATAAGTGTTCGAAACTTGAGCCAGGTCAGCGTTGGGCTGCTGACTGTGGAAAAATTGAGAGCGAAAAATTGTTGCACGGCACAATACAGCAGCAGTTAATTACTTGGTAATGCTATCGACGCACAAAACTTGCTTGAAAATTGGTAACACCAACGAAACTGATATGCATTCAAGAAGAAGTGTCGTTAACAACACCATTAAATAATGCAAATGATAGTTTAGGAGCTTAAACTCCCATTACAGATCACACCGGGCCATTAACGGCTCCGCAATTCATCAAAAAGAGATAACTAAACTAATTTGCCTGCTGATGAGAAAAATCTTGTTGTGTCGATTCCATCTTTTCGATTTGTCTTCTAACACTATCTTGCCTTTTATTTAGCACTAGACTTTCCAATTTCCTTTCATGGTCGGCTTGCTCCGAGCTCTCAAAACTTGTCCTGCTTGCTATGCCGAATCTTGGCCTTCTTCCTGGAAGACTGCTTACGAGCCTTGTTTGCTCTCTCCTTGCTTAAGCCGAGAGAGAGAGTATCCCCTTGGTTCCTTCCTTAGCAAAGGTCGAGAGCGAGCCTTGTGCTTTGGTTAGCGAAGGAGGAGAGAAAGAGAGTGTCTTTCTTCCTTAAGCCAAGAGAGAGAGCCTTGCCTTGGTTAGCGAAAGACGATAGTGAGAAAGAGAGAGAACTTCCTCCCCTTCCTCGACCAAGCTTTCCTCCTCCTCTGTCCTCTCTCCGCTTGCCCGATTCTCTCTTTTGCTTCTTCAAACCCTTCCTTCTCGTTGATTGCTTGCTTTTAATAGCCCTCCTCTCCTTGTTTTTTTTCCTCACCAGGTAGTCACAGCGCCGTGAGTGACGTGGCGAGGGAGCGTCTGTGATGATGTGGTAGGTCCGTCAGTGATCGGCATAGAATTTTATGTGGCTGCTACCGAAAGGGATCGCCTCTGCATGGTGAGCAATTGTCTCTTCATGCTCGTCATCGTCCGAGCCCCCTACCAACCGCCTCTAGCAATTTCTGTTCTCCTGCGCCCTCCTCGCTGCCAGCCCACGCCATCGACCTCCCTCCTTTCTTTTGTTCACATTATAACCCTTAAGTGGCCGGCCCTTAGTGCCACATTGGGCGGCCCTTGGGCGGCCGACCATGGGCAAACTTTGGAGGCCAATGCTTGGGCGGCCATCAAGGCAGACATAATTGTGGCCCTTGGCCATTATTAATGGGCTTGGCACCACACTTGGCATACATATCTTTTAAAGCATTGCGAGCCAACATTTCAGACATGAAGCTCTGCAACAATCTGCGGCACAGCAGTTGGCATACATACCTAACAAAGCACTGCCAAACACGGTATTCTTTGTGAGCATTCCTTGACTTACCTTATCATCTTGAACTTCGATGCCCGTGTCAACCTCTCGTATAATCCTACATACCTTTAAGATGCAAGTATAGGTGATTGCATTGAAGTAAGGCCTTCCCATAACATTCGATAAAAAGTGTCAGAGTTTCTTTCTTGTTAGCCGGGTATTGCCAATTACGACCACTGCTGGCCAAGCACTGCATGAAATGACATCCCGGGCATGAGAGTCATCAAGCTACTACTGCTCCAGCATCCCAAACTCTGGAAAATAGACAAAACTCGCAGCTGAGACACCGACCTAGCTGACTAGAGTGGTACGGAGCCGGCCCCCGGTGTATCTTAATTGACCAATATCTTGGCGACTGGGACTCCGATCACTGAGCTGAAAAGACCGATGTGCTCCACAAAGTGAGCACTTCAAGCCCGTGCATTCTTTTCATTTCTGTCACCTCGGCTGCAGTTTCCCAATCCGGTATGGATCTGCAATCGACTCAAACTTTGAATTTCCATAACTTCTTCAACATAGCTCCAATCTGAAGTTCTAGATCATAATCTTCCTTTTGTGCTCACTTCAAGCATAATCATTTTTGGTATCATTAAGGAATCTCTTGGCCTTTTTAACCGAATTTGACATACATTCAACATTGAACTTGTCCTGTTACCAGACCTTAACTAGTGTTCATTAATCATGTAGGCTTCAAACAACTTGATGTGCATTTTTCTAGCATCTTTCTTAGCATGGGAGCGGAGCTGCGCGACATCCACCCCCTCTGAACCTGCACAGCCTCCGATCTGTGCCAACCGTATTTATAAAGCATCATCAGACTCATCGTCTGATGCATACATAAAATTGTCTTCAGGAGGTTGATCTGTGTTGAAGTCTCCAATATTAATCTCACCATCGCGTTGCTTAAACAACTTAACTCTTTTCCCTGCAATAGGCACCTTGAGCTCAGTGCCATCAAGCTCGCATAACTTGTAGGTCACATTATCATAAACATGAAGTACAACATATGGTCCAAACCATCGTTTAACCATTTTGCGCATATCAGTGTACTGGTTCTCCAGGCTACTGTCATATACAAGGACCCAATCCCCATCTTTAATAACACGAGGTCATAGTTTGTGCTTACCATCAAACGCTGCCTTGTTCTTCAACCTTGCTTCCTTAAGCAGTACTTTAACCTGTTCAATATCTTCTTGACGTCTCTCAAGTTGGTGTATGCACAATGCAAGCAAATCTTCTGTAGACATACCTTCTTCCCATGGCATTACAATCCAAGAGATAACCGCTTCCTCTGTAGGCATAATGGATTTTTTCCCGTACATTAGCTCAAATGGCATAAAACCTGTAACAGAACTATGTGTAGTTTGATCAACCCATAAAGCAAATGGTACGAGTTTAGGCCAATCACCAATATGTCCCTGGCATGCCTTTGCTAAAGCTTTAACAATAGGCAGATGACCTCTTTCACTTTTACCATTACCCTCTGGATTGTATGCTGTAGTGAGAGCCAATTTAATGCCCAAGCGAGCAAAGAAATCCCGAGCTTCATCTGCATCCAACTCTCCTCTATCAGCAGTAATTCTACCAACACATCCATACCTGGAAATAAAATCCTCAAGCAAGAACTTGCATACGGAATTGGTAGCTTTTGTACACAAAGCTCTGCCTTCCACCTGATTAGTAAGATCCTCTCTTGCAAGAACAATATACTGCATCTGCCAGACACCTACTGGCATGGTAATCAGGTCCACCACCCACTTGTAGTGCATAGCCAGTGGATAGGTGGGATGCAATCCATCTCGATGTCTCACATTAGAATACTGTTGGCATATTAGGCATGTCTCCAAAAACTGTTGGCATGTCTCCACATTAGAATACTGTTGGCATATTAGGCATGTCTCCACAAACTGAGCCACATCTTTATACATACCTTTCCACCAGTAACGATCCTTAATCTTGACAAAAGTTGCCTAGACCCATTTGTGTCCAACCCATAAACTTTCATGAAACTCTTTGATAACCTGCTGTTGAGTCGCTTTATCACAAACAACCCACTGCGGTACTCCTTTAGAGCATTTTGGCTGCTTCCATAAATGGCCATCCTTTAGAAAATAGCTGTAAGCTTTCTTCCTGGTCTTTTAGTACTCTTGATCCTTCCACACTTCATGCTTAGTAAGAGTGCTAAGGTAGCGACCAATCAAAAGCCATTCTCCTTCATAGAACTCTTCATAAAATACCTCAAAAGTATGAGCAATATTGCCACAATCTACATGCAGATAAGAAGACGAATAGAACTTCAAGCCAACATCATCACTTGTGGTCAACATCTCTTCTTCATCTTCAAATCTAGCTCTTGATAACATATCTGCAACAGGATTATCTCTACCTGCAATATGACAAAATTCAGGATTAAGAGATTTAATGTAGGCTATCCATCGCAGCATAGCAATATCCGGAGTAGAGCAATTTGCAATCATCCCTATCAGTGGCAAGCAATCTGTCTCTACCATGACTGAAGCTCCAATAAAGTATTCTTTATCAGACCTTAGAGCAATAGCAACGCCCCAAAGTTCTCTCTTAACCTGTGGGTAACCTCTTTGGCGAGCATTGAGCACTTTTGCTCCAAATCGAACCGCATACCTGTTCCCTTCTTCATCATCTTGACTTATAGCCCAGCCAATACCTGTCGGGCTAGTGTCAACTGTTAAGGTTATTGGCCTTCCGCATTTGTAGTCAACTTTCCTCAAGGTCGGAGCCTCAAGGAGCATCTTCTTTAATTTTCTATAGCTCGTGTGTGAACTTCTTCCCAAACAAATCTTTTACCTTTTCTCAACAGTTGATAAAGCACTTCTGCAACACGAGCAAAATGTGGCAGCCAAATAAGATAGAATACACATGCACCCAAAAACCGACGAACTTCAGTAACCGAAGAGCACATTTCCTTCATCTTTTGAATAGCTTCAACTTTAGCCGGACTTGGCCTTCTACCTTCTGGTCTGCACATGTGCCCTACAATTAGAACCTCTTTGGCACCAAAAGTTGATTTTTGCCCTTAAAGTGTTAAGTTAACTTCTTCAAGCCTGGATAAAATAGCATCACAATCAGCAATATGTTGAGCAACAAACTGTCGGCATCCCCTCTGATCTTTTACTTCATCTTTTGAGCCTTCCTCACAACCCTTAATCGGCAGATCATCAATGAAAGGCATAGTAACATGTGGGATAAAGTCCCTTAATACCTTATTCATGCCGTTCATCATATGAGCTACAGAATTAGTAGCAACCTGCGGCAGAGTGCACATCCTCACCAATCCGAGAGGTGTACGCATCGTAGTAAGATCCATGCTCTCCAAAGCTAACTGAAATTGATCATATCCAGAATAAAGATCACCCATAGAGTAAATTGAACTACCTACAAAAGCCTCAGCAAATTCATCCACAATTGGGCCGGTACCCACATTGCGGATTGTTACCTTGTTAACAGGCTGCATATCCTGTATAAACCTTAAAGTACCATTTTTCTTCGGAACAGTGAACCATCGGTTAGAATATGGCGCACATGATGGTTCCAAGATTCCCATTTGTATCTTCTCATTAAGCAAATTGAAAAGCTTTGGCAAGTGAGCTTTAGGAACTGGAATAGGACGTAAGCTCCATGGCATGTGAGGAACAGTGAATATAACCATAGGTGCAACAACACTTGGATCCACACACCCAATCTCACTTGGCTCAAAGGCAAAAGCTTTACCATGTTTCTCAAGCATACCTTGAAAACACTTGATTTCCTCTTCGTTGAGAAAACCATCTTCTCCCACCTTCAGCTGCTGCAATGTCTCTTTAGTGAATTTGTGCCCAATGTTCTTAGGATTTCTGAGAATATTAATTACTTCATCACTTTCCTCTGGTAGAGGTGTAGCCACAGGTCTCACTTCCTTTGCAACTGTCTTGTACTTCGTCTCTACCTGTGCTTCAACTTCTTTATCCAAGTCATCCTCAATATGCATAAGTGCCTCGTATATGTCCATTGAGTGCACTTTAACAACTTCAGTTCCACTTTCTAACCTGTTTTGCTTGATATCCTCAAGCTCTAACATAGTATCAACATAAGAGATCTCTTCGAAGATTCCTGAAATCGCATCATCCGGTTCTAGCACATCACATCCCTGCAAGTCACTTTGAATGCTTGAAACATATTGTTTCTCCCACTTAGTTAAATCATTAAATTTCCTCTAAGATACTGAACCCTCAAATGTCAACCCTAGAAATCCTGAAGAGAAGGTTTCTCTTTGCGATAAATTCTCCTCACTTGCACCACCATAGTCCCGCTTTATAGTGGCACCCCAAGAAAATCCTGAGCAAATCTTTGTTCTTTAAACTCCTTACGTATCTTTGGCATTGGACGATCACGTAAATTGTCTTTGTTTCTAGCATGATCAACACATACAGTTAGAAATTGAACCGCTTTCTTACCATCTCGGCTTCAAACCCTGGCATAGGCTGAGCCATCATCCAGAACCTTAGTTTCCATCCGCACAGCCGTAATGTAGGGTTGTCCCAGAATCAATGGGTAGGAGGAATGCTCCTGTATAAAAAAGTTCTACTCATCACAGACATCCCCAATAGTTACCTTAACATTTGCGCATGCACCATAAAGATCTCCAGGAAGCATGTTGGCAGCTCGAATCCTCCACCCGTGATCTACATCAATAGGCCACTTCCCCTTTTGGTGCAAATTCTTTGCCATGAGATTGATTTCCGAACCATGGTCTATGAGGGCTAAGACCCGCTTCTCAATGTCACCAAGCTTTACCACTATTTCTGTCGTTGCTCTAGCCCAATGAGTCCTCGAAAAGTGACTCTTGGGTATAACTTCTTCATCTTCACCATCATTAAAATGCATGTTTATTACCTCAGGTATAATCGGGCTTGGAACCACCAAGGCTTTGGCTCTTCTTCTTCAAGATCTGCTAAATACTCTTCATAGTCTTCCAAAATTGCTTCAATGTGACGAACGACTTGGCTTTTAACTGGATCTGACTCTTGATCACTCGGTACTTGTCGCTTTCTTTTTATGATGTCTATAATCTCTTCGTGGAACTCGCGCTTAGCAATTCCAAGAATATCCCCCCAATGTGAGCTCCACTTTACTATTTAGGATACGTTCTTCAAAAACTTTCTTCAAATCTGTAGCCAATTCAATATCAGACTTGAGTTTATACGAGGGTCCTTTAGGCTTACCTTGCTTCTTGTCCTTCGGAGCCTCTTCCATAACCACCTCCGGAGCAGGTTTAGGAGCTGGCACTTCTTCTTTCTTATTGATGGATCTCCTCTACCTTTTTGATGTCCCAGCCACCTCTTCATCTCTTTTCCGCTTCTCTTCCACCATAGCTTCATTGGCTTGAGCTTTAGCAATATAAGCATATACTGAAAGAGAATCCACTGGATCGGTCCACCCATTAGTTTCTCGAATTGAATTACCCACATGGCGTAACTTCCCATATGTTACCTTACCTGCTTCTGCTGTCTTTAAAGCATATGGCCACAATTGGCCCTTTGTACCTGTACCATCATCATCTTCCTTACCACAAACTTGCAGCCCATATGTAGCTGCTTCCACAAGGGCAACATTATGCTGTATTTCCTCCACTATCTTCTTTATTCCGCCTCTGCCAAAGTTCAAGTGGAGCAGTTCCCCTATCGCCCTAAGATGAATTTTCTTGTCTTTCAAGAAAACCACATTCTTCTTACAAGCTTCATTAAACTCATTACACTCTCTCACAAACCTGTGGTCTTCACTATCGCACCACATGCATCGATCCCAATTTTTACGTGGTGGCTGCTGCTGCTTAGGTTTAGAAGTAGACGCCTTTGCAACTAACCCTTCAAATTTAACAGTTTTAAAATTCAAATTTAGTTCTTGAATACCTTTAACCAGGTCGTCAAGAACAGGCCCCTCCACTTTGGGTATTGCAGAGGGCGGCTTCTCTTAATCTCTTCTTCATCATTATCTACAACCTCAACCACGATCTGCTTGTCACCTCGCTTCTGTCGTTTTACAATCATATTCACCGGTTCATCACAGACTATTTTCCAATCCGATGTCAACCCCAATTCTCCTGCCGGGTCCTCCAATAGTTGCACCAAATTCTTTTGTAGTCGCGGATCAACAACTTAAATAAACAATTCCACCTTTTGATCCTTCAAGGAACGTTGTTCTGCTGACGATAACTGATCAAAATTCTTTTCAAACTCTCGCAACAGTTCTCGTGCAGATAAATTTTTACCCTTCTTCTGCACCCACTTCGTAAAACTCCGTCTGGTCACCCGTTGAGAATCCTCCAAAAAAAATTCCTCTTGCAGCGCCTTCTTAAAATCTTGCCAGTTCGGTCCTTGAGCCGCTTGAATTTCTTTAATCCGGGCCCTAAGTTTCGGTACTGTAATCAGATGAAATCCTTCCACTGAATTCTTCCTTAACACTAGGTTGGTAATGGGACACTTTTATGTCTTGGGACACTTTTATGTCGTGTTAAGTGACCATTTTCCTTGAATTATGTCAAGAGTTTAAAAATAGATTTTGAGGTGCTATCTGTCTAGAAAGTTGTCTCATGAGCTGAAAAAAACTTGACATTTTTTTGGAATATCAATTCCATCTTTAACCTTGTCCTTGCACAACATTTCACAACCTAAACTGTGTGAAAAAACGGGTCCTGTTTTTGGCTTTTTTCAACTTTTTGCAGCTATACCACTCTAGAATTCATGTTTGTTAGGTCTATAATGCTAGAGAACTATATTTAGTAGTCCTCAACATGTCCTGATGCTTCTAGGGAAAAATAAATGTTAAAGTTGTAAGTTATGACCAAATTACAAAAATTGTCAAATCCTGTTTTTAAGCCAATTTTAGCTCTTCTATGATTTTTTTGGTGGCTTTCATGATATCCAAATGTAGTTTTGATTTTCTATGTCACATATTGTAACATAAAGCTAATATTCCTAGAGTTTTGGGGCACCTAATACCCTATTTTTCATACTAGACAACGATGGTTGATTTTTTCAATTATAGAAGAAAACAAAACATTCTAGTATATCAAGTATAGCTTTTTCAATATTGTTAGTTTCTTGTGACAACTACATGCATTTTGTAGGTAGTAACCATATCTAGTCATAAGAATCAAATTTGGCTAGATATTGAATAGTTTCTATGGGATTCTACAACTCATAATGTTGAACCCAGTTTTTTCATGTTTGCTGTATTTAGCACTTCATCTTTGTCCCCAAGATTCCCCTTGGTAAGAGATGTATTATTCTTTTGACATGCTCCATGGCTCCTTATGAACCCAAAGGACAATAGGGAACTAAGAAAATATGCATATATTATTTGTATTGAGCGTGGCTATGGAAACTTTGATGATAGGTTTGCAGAATGGTGAAAATTCAAATTTTTTGTACCTATTTCTTTTGGCAAAACAAAAAATAGTGAGTGAGAAGCAATCATATGTTCTGATCACCAACCCATTGAAGTTAACTAGGGAATTTATCTCAAATCCTACAAGAATACCTAATCTTATTTTTATGCAACAAAACGTAAGAAATGACTGTTTTAGTGAAAATGTATTGGTCCATCAACTTTGGAGGCTTGGTGTGACCAAAATATGAGAAATTTTACAGGTTTCTTATTTTTTACATGTGTAGTAGGCCTTGAACTATAACCTCATGAAAGGATTTTACAAAATGAGTGGATCTACTATGGTTTTGGAGGTTTTTTTCAAAACCATGAAAGGACACTTTTATGTCCTGTTAGGTTACCAACCTAGTGTTAAGCCGAGAGAGAGAGCCTTGCCTTGGTTAGCAAAAGACGATAGCGAGAAAGAGAGAGAACTTCCTCCCCTTCCTCGACCAAGCTTTCCTCCTCCTCTATCCGCTCTCCCCTTGCCCGATTCTCTCTTTTGCTTATTTGAACCCTTCCTTCTCGTTGATAGCTTGCTTTTAATCGCCCTCCTCTCCTTGTTTTTTTTCCCCACCACGCAGTCACGGCGCCGTGACTTATGTGGCATGGGAGTATCTGTGATGACGTGGCAGGCCCGTCACTGAGACTGGCGCAGAATTTTACGTGGCTGCTATCGAAAGGGATCGCCTCAGGATGCTGAGCAATTGTCTCTTCATGCTCGTCATCATCCAACCCCCTACCAAGCGCTGCAAGCAATTTCTGTTCTCCTGCGCCCTCCTCGCTGCCAGCCCACGCCATCGACCTCCCTCCTTTCTTTTGTTCACATTATAACCCTTAACTGGGCGGCCCTTAGTGCCACATTGGGCGGCCCTTGGGCGACCGACCATGGGCAAACTTTGGAGGCCAATGCTTGGGCGGCCATCAAGGCAGACATAATTGTGGCCCTTGGCCATTATTAATGGGCTTGGCACCAAACTTGGCATATATATCTTTTAAAGCATTGCGAGCCGACATTCCAGACACGAAGCTCTGCAAAAATCTGCGGCACCACAGTTGGCATACAAACCTAACAAAGCACTGCCAAACACGGTATTCTTTGTGAGCATTCCTTGACTAACATTATCATCTTGAACTTCGATGCCCGTGTCAACCTCTCGTATAATCCTACATACCTTTAAGATGCAAGTATAGGTGATTGCATTGAAGTAAGGCCTTCCATCACATCTGATAAAAAGTGTCATAGTTTCTTTCTTGTCAGCCGGGTATTGCCAATTACGACCTTCCCATCACATCCGATAAAAAGTGTGAGAGTTCCTTTCTTGTCAGCCGAGTATTGCCAATTACGACCACTGCCGGCCAAGCACTGCATGAAATGACATCCCGGGCATGAGACTCATCAAGCTACTATTGCTCCAACATCCCAAACTTTGGAAAATAGACAAAACTCCCAGCTGAGACACCGACCGAGCCGACTCGACTGGTACGGAGCCGGCCCCTGGTGTATCTTAATCCGCCAATATCTTGGCGACCGAGACTCCGATCACTGAACTGAAAAGACCGATGTGCTCCACAAAGTGAGAAATTCAAGCCCGTGCATTCTTTTTGGTTTTGTCACCTTGGCTGCAGTTTCCCAATGCGGTACGAATCTGCAATCGACTCAAACTTTGAACTGCCATAACTTCTTCATTGTAGCTCCAATCGACGAGCTGTAAAGACAGGCCGGTAGAGCACTTCAAGCACTGCAATTTTCAATCATAATCTCCCATTTTTGCCCACTTCAAGAATATTATTTTTGGCATCATTGAGGCATCTGTTGCCCCTTTTAACCCGCATCTGGCATACATTAATCATTAAGCTTGGCCTGTTATCAAGCCTTGATCACTGCTCACTTAATGTGTAGGCTTCAAAGAAGCGTAGCTTGCATTTTGTTGCTCTTTTTCTCTTCATGGCAGCAGAGCTGCACGACACCGGACTGATGAAATGGCGCGTATTGATAATCATAGTACTAACGAATCTCCCTTTGAAGCGAGTAAATTGACAAGATTCAATTCAGTGCTTTTTGGTTCTTTATCCTCCAATATAGCTTTGCAACTGAATTTAGAATTGAAACGTCAATCAATTTCTGTTTCAGGTTGGTTACCTTCGTAGAGATACAAGCAACTCCCCGACTTAGGAGAGGGTATCTATTTTTGCGGAGTAAATCATTTTCTGAGTTGTACAACAACAACATTAATGCGTCAACGAAAATGTAAGTTAGTTGGAGCACCTTTCCCAATTGGTCCGGATGGCACATGCACCTGGATCGGAAAAATTTGTTCAGTTTTTGATATTAAGTCATACGGTTTAGAAAATAGGGAAAGTGAAATATGGAAAAATGTGAAAAATTATATCCGGGTAATAAATGGTAAAGTCGTATTCTTTACGGGAGATAATTTATTGGAAATTTCTTTGGCAAGATTTTTAATTCGAAGCGGAATGATTGTTTACGAAGTAGGAATTCCCTATATGCATAGACGATACCAAGCTGCTGAGCTTTTGTTTTTACAGCATACTTGCTGGAAGATGAAAACACCCATACCCCGGATTGTTGAAAAACTCGACAATTATGGACAGATACAACGTATGCATGAGCTTAAAACACAGTTGGCTATTACGAAAATGGCTCATGCCAATCCTTTGGAGGCTAGAAATATAGATACCAGATGGTCAGTCGAATTCACATTTGCACAAATTCACGGATTCGGTAGCGTTTGAGACATCCTTGAACTAGTTACTCATCCACTGCGATGTAGGGGTGTTATAACCCTTTGTTTTTGCAGTTTATCAAAACAAACGATAGGAGATTGATTAAATTTCTATTTAATCTTCTTTTTGAAAATTACATAACAACTGGTAGCCAATCACTATGATGAGATATTTAATTCCATTTACTCAATTCCTTAATCAATAATTTTGTCAATTCCACAATTTTGAAAACGATTAAGGAGGGAAATTATACTTTTTTTTTAAATTTCCCAAAATCACTTAAATAATCTTGTATTTCCACGCAATAACGTTAATACTATTGGTATTAGTAGAAATAGAATTAGATTTGAAGGAAATGTTGAAAGATAGAGTTTTAAGAAAGATTTTAGTAAACAAGCAATAAGTACGTGAGAATACAAGCAATTAGTAAAATTTTCTACACATCCAAAAAGCTGCAATGAATACAAATATATTGTTGCCACTGCCTTGGCCAAGACTGATGGATCCCTATATGCTACTTGGTTTCTGTTATGGGTTACTTACAACATTACCCGTGGGGCCTTCGCAAATTCTATGTGTGAGATCTTTTCTTTTGGGTGGGAATCTACGTGGGCTAGTTTCTATCAGTGGGTCGGTATTGGCACAACTAATAACTACATCGTCGATCTACTGCTCGCCATCTATCTATTACTGCTAAGGCCACATTTACTAACTATTATGGCAATACCGTATACACTCCTTTTTTGTATGGTAATCAAGGATTTTTCAAGTTATTATATTTTGCATCCCGTGACATCATTACGTGACTCACGAGTAGCTAGATAAGTTTCTTTTTTCAAATATTGAACCCAATAATGTTACCAAATAGTGTGTTAACAAGACTGATTTATCTATACTTGTTCAGATATAGCACCAATATAGTTTTTATGGTATCTACTTTTATGGTTTGGTTGACTAGTCAGACAACATTCAATTTTTTTTCTAGACTAATTTTAAGTCGGGTGAAAGGGGATTCCCCGATATTATATCTAGTGGCAAAACTTTTTATATATGCAACTTTTTGTATTGTTTCAATATCATATGCTGTGGCATATTTGGGTAGAGCTCCGGTCTCTTTTTGGACCAAAAAGTTCATGAATGAATCTCATGATAGAGAAATGAATCTTTGGGGTATTGCTGAATATTCGGATCTATTGTGGTGGTTTTCTAAACCATGACCCACTTCTTTTTTTGATCCCTCTAGGAAAAATTGGAGTAATCGATTTGTCAAAAATCGTTGATTCCACATGAATAACACTTTTTATAAGGGGAGAACATCCACATACTTTTTTGAAAACTGTTTAACTGATGGGAAAGAGAGATTATCTTTTCTAGCATTGCCTAGTTTGTCAATTTTTGGAAAGAAACGTATCAATCAATGGCAAAGTCCCGTAGATCTTTTGGAATCCATTTGTCATATCAAAATTGGGTTTCAAAAAAATTAGCAAAAACAAAATGCTTTGAGAAAGAATTAACGGATCAAATCAAGTTGTTAGACACTGGTTCGTCATTCTCAAAGACGATGAGTAGAAAAACAAGATTGATGGGCGGTAAAAGGAGTAGAATACTGTGCACCTATGACCCCTTTGTCAATAACTTCCGCATAAGAATTGCAGTTTCATAGACATTTTTGTTAGAAGATGACTTGGGTTTGAGTCTATGGAAATGGGAGAAATCAGCGATGAACGGAAAGAAAAACTAGAAAGGAGAAAAAAACTGTCAGGATAAATGCTATCACGGATAATATTTTCACAAAAAATTGGGGATGGAAACATGGATATGGAAATCTGCTATCGTGGGAACCATTGTCGTCGAGAAGTAAACGCATGTTCTATTTTATATTGAAAACCGAGCTTTATACGGCTACGATCTACAAAATATCTTGCAAAAGATAAAATCTTTGTCCACACTTGATGTTACTTGGAAAGAAATAATGGATTTAGATTATCAAGACCATATCTTATTTTTGACCTACTTAGAGGTGGGATGCTGTCGCCAATTTGGTTGGATATCTCCACATGAAGCCTTTTTGAGAAAAAGTTCTAAGAGTTTGTCAAATGTAAACGGAGAATACACAGAATAAATAAAATTGGTAATTTGATTATGGATCTGGCTCGATATACTATCCTGTATTTTGAAAATAATTTTGATATACCGGGAGGAGACAACGATTTTTGCCACAGAAAATTGCGTAATTTGGGTATCACTTTCGTAAAAGGAAAGCGCACATTGGAAAGATTAATGAAGCGATATGCAAAAGTATCTGATTTCCATAGAAATTTTCTGAAGGGCTCTATGCGTTCTAGGAGGCAAAAGATCTTGCTCTGAAAAGCACTTCAAGAAAAAATACGTTCGTCTTTTTTCCTCAGATCAGCAGAAAGGACAATCTTGTTTCAATCACTTATTGAGTGATGAACAACTTCAAGCCGTGAAGAAAAACTTAGTGAGTTGGAAAAAGACACGTATTACAAATTTTAGAAATAGCTACTAGATATCTCTCTATCAGCGAAAAGGAGTTTAATTGGTGAATCAAAGCTTACTCGTTCAGCTATAGCAGCTACATCAGACATAGGTCCTATCCATAATGGAAGGGGATATATGCTAGTTTTTCAATCCAGATTTCAAAAGTTTATTAAACTACCAATACTTATAGTCTTGAAAAATATCGGACGTATTTTACTCTGTCAAAATTCCGAATGAAATAAGGACTCGACGAGATGGAAGAAAGAAATTCATATCAATTGTACATTTGATGGCGAAGACTTTTCATAAGACGAGTTACCCCCACAATGGTTTAGAGAAGGTATTCTGATGAAAATTGTGTATCCTTGGCACACAGATGGGAATGAAAAACAACATACTCCTCGAAGAGAATACAAGGAAATTGGATTTAAAAGCTGCGAATTGAAAAGCAAAATGAAATTGAAGCAAAAGAAGCACAAGTTTACTTATTTAACTGTTTTGGGTATCAGACAGATATACCTTTTGGAACTATTCAAAAGAAAACTTCTTTTTCGAAACCTGTTCCGAGAGTTAATTTGGATTTGTAAAAGAAGCTTGCCTCGTCAAATTAAACAAGCCTATCAATTTATTCACTCTAGGTTCGAGAAAGTATCGAAATTGAATTCAACTCCATCGAAATTGAATTCAACTCTAGGTTCGAGAAAGTATCGAAATTGAATTCAACTCCATTGAAGAAATTGAATCTTATTTCCAATCTAAGTAAAGGTGGATAAATTACTAAGTGACTATAGTCTGGATGAGAAAAGTTGGATGAAAACTTCAACTACCAATTACATAAATGAAAAGACAAAACCTAACTGTAATGTAATTTCAAATAGTGAGAGATTTATTGCTATTAGTGGGGAAATGAGTCCGCCTAAAGTTACTCGTAAACAACTTGTTGCTCGGGACTAGGTAGAAAGAGAATTTTTAATGAGTATCGTTGCAGATGACTCCAAAAATATTTTGGACAAAAAGGGTGAAATAGATGAGCCATATTCCAAAATAACTTTGAAGGATTTGGAAACAGTCGATACTACATCAGGTGACATAAATCTTGTGAATTCCACCAAATTTGAACGGAAGTAATTGGTCGATTCCGAGGAAGCAAGATTAAGTTTATATTTACTTGTCAGAGAATCTATTGAAACATTTGTTTCAGTGATAATAAACTTGCCTTTCACAATTAACAGGATTTTCGTTCATCCTTCAGTGAATTCCTTGCAATGTATACACAATTAGCAGGGATATTGGATAACATTAATGAGGGAAGCAATTTATCAACAAAAAGTAAATTGTTGCAGTTTGACTTTCCATCTCAAACCTGCATTTATGTTGATATGTAGAACATTGGTATGAGGGGCAGCTTAAACCTGGATCTGTTAGTTAATGATAAAAGAAGTAGTAGTAATTGCGGAGTAAAAAGTAGACAGAGTGGCATCTATGTTGAAACTGTAATGTACCCAACATTTATCTATATAAGTCATTTCAATTATTTTGCACAGTAATTGAGATTCTCAATTTTGTGAGTCATCATGAGTTTATCAGAGCAATCGGATTGAAAATCGGGTTCAAAATCTATTTATTTATAAACTTTCTTTATGTGGAACCTACTCTGTCATTAAGTTGAGCACTGGTATGGTGACTGGAGATTATTGGGGCAACCCTTTTCCGGAATGTAAGATGATCAATAGGTTTATGTGAGAACCTAGTCTATGTGTGAAGAAAAAGCTTAGAGATTGTATTTTTAGGAAAGAAAGAGAGGTGAGTCAAAATTAAGATACTTCTTTCTTTCTCTCTCTCAAGATAGAATGGAAACTTGTAAGTATAGCGCTTTTTAAAAATCGCTTCACGAACGTCAAAATAAATAAATAAATATATTTTAAAGAGGTACGACCACGCACGAGCTTTTCTTTCTCCTATTCTTGAAATCTTCTCAGTATTCTTAGCACCCCCCTAGGGCCCATATAAAGGACCCTTCTCCTCTCACTTTGAACACACACATATACAGAAGTGGAAGCTCTCTTGCAACAACGTGCCAGAGGAAGCTTCTCTCCCTTAACCTCTCACCTTCAAGTCATCTCCATCTCCAATCGACGGACGGCACGTCGATGATTAATAGGACTCTCTTCACAAACCGAGTAATAGGACTGTTATTTTTGTTGAATAATAGAACTGTCTTCATTAGGCCTTGTTTGAATTGTTTTGGTACTGTTTGAAGGGCTGAATGAAAGAATCTGTGTCTGGAACTAATTAAAGAACACTGTTTGTATATGTAACACAGTGTGGTAAAAAGTGTGAGTGTGGGGTAGAAAGTGGGGGCTGGCTCAGGTTGCCAGTCAAGGATGGGTGGTCTCAATTAGTCGAGAAACTCTCCACTCCCTCTTATTAAGAGAAGTGAAATTAAAGACTCATTGTGCCATGAAGCGAGATGGCCCAAATCTACGTGACACAAAATTACTTTTTAGTTTAGACTAAGTCTCATATCATATTTATGGTTAATGGATGACGGTTGTGCCTCTTAAACGTTGGAAAAAAGGCATTATTTATGGTTTCTAAATATGTCAATGGGATTTCATCTTCATGTTAGGAAATAGCTTCATTAGAATCCTAGATGTATCAACCTGGCTTGTGACGTAAGATCCTTATAACCACGTAAACGATGGATAGAGGATCCTCTCTTCTGTTGCTCGTATCTCTACTTTGTGGAAACAGAGTAGGGTGTCGTCAATGGAAAATGAGAATAAAGGAAGGCTATCTATCAAGTCGTCCCAATCTTCTCGGGGATGGGGACCTCACAATTGGTATCAGAGCTTAGGTTAAAAGACATTAAATTGACTACTTCAAGCTTCCTCATGTGTATGGTTACTATACCCATTATCTATATTACGCTATGTCGATTGACGTGTACCATAGTTATGGTTAAAACCTCTATTATATTTTTTTCATGGAGAGATCTTTTGTAGACCCCTATATGACATTTTGAAAATTTTATGATAGAAGATTGAGTTGTTTTCTACAAAGAAATCGTTTGACTAGTTAAGTCATCTAAGTGAGTTTTTTGTGTAGATTGAATAAGCTATAACTGGTTAAGTCATGTGATTGGATGACCCATGACTGGTTAAGTCATGTGATTGAGATAATCATGACTGGTTAAGTCATATGATTGAGTTTTGACGGATTGGATAAGTCATGACTGGTTAAGTCATATGATTAATTTTTGATGGACTGGTTAAGTCAAGATTGTTTAGGTCATGTGATTGAGTTTTAATGAATCGGATAAGTAAGGATTGATTAAATCATACGATTGAGCTTTTAGTGGACTGGATAAGTCTATGTTTGAAAAGTACCCTATTGATTTGAATGTGGAGAGTTGGGACATTATCGGAACACTTGTCCACGACTGACTAATGGAGCAGCAGTAGCAAGTGAAGTAGACTAAAGACATCATTAATGATGGCCGCTAGTAACTAGAGTAGGAGTATCTTCACTTTTCCTCGAGATGAGGACATCTCAAATCCCTAAGTTGGGGAGATTGTAATGTACCCAACATTTATCCATATAAGTCATTTCAGTTATTTTGCAAAGTAATTGATATTCTCAAGTTTGTGAGTCATCATGAGTTTATCAGAGCAATCGGATTGAAAATCGGGTTCAGAATCTATTTATTTATGAACTTTCTATGTGGAACAATAGGTTTAGGTGAGAACCTTGTCTATGTGTGAAGAAAAAGCTTAGAGATAGTATCTTTAGGAAAGAAAGAGAGGTGAGTCAAAATTAAGATACTTTTTTCTTTCTCTCTTTGAAGATAGAATGGGAACTTGTAAGTATAGAGCTTTTTAAAAATCGCTTCGCAAACGTTAAAAAAAAAGATTTTTTTTTAAATTTTAAAGAACCTGGACGACGCGCGAGCTTTTATTTCTCCTATTCTTGAAACCTTCTCAGTATTCTTAGCACCCCTATATGGCCTATATAAAGGATCCTTCTCCTCTCACTTTGAACACATACATCTACAGAAGCGGAAGCTCTCTTGCAACGACGCGCTGGAGGAAGCCTCTCTCCCTTAACCTCTCACCTTCAAGCCATTTCCATCTCCAATCGTCGACGTGCCGTCTCCCGGTTTGTGAACACACTCTCTCTCTCTCTCTCTCTCTCTCTCTCTCTCTCTCTCTCTCTCCAACACACTTTTCTTTTCTCTATTTCGAAGCTATGGCTCCGAAGCGTATAACACAAAGTTCTAAGGACGCCCATGCTGTTGCATCACCAAGGAAGGTGGGAAGAAAGGTGTCTACTATGAACATATCTCATGAGAAAGCATCAACCAAAGAAGAAGTCGAAGCCGTCCAACCTCCAACACAGGAGTTAGCCGTACGCGCTCCAAATCCGGTAAGACAAATTTATAATTTTGCATTGCTATTCATGTTTGACTTGGGAAGCTAAGCATAGGAAACCCCTTAAATTTTTTGAGAACATGATTCCATCACAAGAAATAAGTATATGTTTTTATAGATTAGTGAAAGAACTATTTGATAAATTGTCACTGTTTGTTGAATTTTTATTGCTTAATAAATTGTTATTGTTTGATAAGTGGATTCTGATTAATATGAAGAATTGGTTGACTATATTTGAAGAATCATTAAAACAGGAGAATTGTTGAAAGAATATCTTTTGTTCCTCACGGGTAGCGGGATGTCTGGCGGGTAGCGGGATGCTTGGCGATTAGCAAGATGCCTCGCAGTTAGCGGGATGCCTTGCGGGTAGCGGGATGCCTCATGGTTAGCGGGATTCCTCGCGGTTAGTGAGATGGGAAGGTTGCGCAATTCGCGGTTAGCAAATAAATCCTTTGCAAAGGCTCTGTTAGTTAGACAGAGAAAGTCCACGGGTAGCGGTAACTCATGAGAAATTGGAAAAGTTATTTTTGTTGAATAATAGGGTTGTCTTCATTAGGCCTTGTTTGAATTGTTTTGGTATTTTTTGAAGGGATGGATAAAAGAATCTGTGTCTGGAACTAATTAAAGAACACTGTTTGTATATGTAAAACAATGTGGAAAAAAGTGTAAGTGTGGGGTGGAAAGTGGGGGCTGGCTCAGGTTGTCAGTCAAGGATGGGTGGTCTCGATTAGTTGAGAAAATCTCCACTCCCTCTTATTAAGAGAAGTGAAATTAGAGACTCATTGTGCCATGAGACGAGATGGCCCAAATCTACGTAGCACAAGATTAGTATTTAGTTTAGACTAAGTCTCATATCATATTTATGGTTTACGGATGGTGCCGTGCTTCTTAAAAGTGGGGAAAAAGGCGTTATTTATGGATTCTAAATATGTCAATGGGATTTCATCTTCATGTTAGGAAACAACTTCATTAAAATCCTAGATGTATCAACCTGGCTTGTGGCGTAAGACCCTTATAACCACGTAAACTATGGATAGAGGACTTCCTCTCTTCTAGTGCGCGTATCTCTACTTTGTGGAAACAGAGTAGGGTGTCGTCAATATGGGAAATGAGAATAAAGGAAGGCCATCTATCAAGTCGCCCCAATCTTCTCGGGGTTGGGGACCTCACAAAAATTGACGGTGTATCGAAGCTATATCAAGCCAAAATGTACGAGAAACAAAATCCCGTCCATTACGATTTAATTGCAACAAAATTTTTGAGTCCTGAAATGAGAAATAATTATGTAAATGATTTAACAATGTGTTTTGCTATGGAGACTGGCAAAACTGATGAATTTTTTGATGAAAAGATTGTGAAGTCTATAGAGAATTGGGGATTTTTGAATAACTCTTGCAAATTGGATGAAATTAATTGGAATGAATGGTTATATTATCTCTCAGGATATAACTTACCATTACCAGCCTGGCGCAGTATACCACCTCGGAAGTGGAAAGTTTGCTTGAGTGAACTTAGCAGTATTGAGACAAATACGATAACTGAATTAAAAGATCAGGTATCTCAAAAACAAGCTAAACAGTTATTATTCAATGTATAGAAAAAAATCTTTCCTCAGGAATAGAATTAATAATTTTAGTAAACTGTGTAAACATAGAAACCTGCTACAAAACCTAACTGATTTCGTACAAAATGGCGATGTGGAAATTTATCTATGCAATGAGATATTATGGAGCAAAGGTTTCATTGCAAGAGTTGCATTCAAAAAAGTAGTAGAGGAGGAAGAAATAGAATTAGCAAATTTGTTCACTTTCTGAGTTCCAATGTGGAGAACAAAAATAATTTGAATTTGCAAATTCATTTGCTATCATGGCTAGATCCTAATATTCCAAAAACAAAAATATTTTTTTTAAAAAAAAGGCAAAGCAGTTAAAAGATCCTCTATTGAGAAATCACTACCGATACAAATATGTATTAGACATATTTGGCAGATTCCAAAAGGTATTGAATCAGTTGAATGATCTCACGTTAGATGAAAGAGAAGATGCGGACTACATTTTTTGATGGAAATTTAAATTTGAAACAGAATTGGAAAAATTTTAGAAACTTAATTTCTCTCACGAGAATGCTAGGAGATGACCAAAATTTGATCACACTTTGTACAAATATTGAAGTAAATTTAGATATGCTAAATCTGCAATTTAATGCAAAAACTAAACGTGATATGTTTCATAACTTATCTCTTGTTTCAGCCCATTCGTTTGCGGCTAGTATTTGACGATCAAGATTTGTTGTATAAAACAATCAACCCTTTGCTAAAATTCAAAGGGAGATTAAGAGGTATATTTACGAGACATTTATACAGAAATGTATATAACAATAGTTATATTTCCAATTCGACACACATATTAACTGAACAAAATTGTAAACAATCTTGCCTCTATAAAATCGATGACCTTTTTGTTAGGAAATAAGACGTAGCTAAATAGATAATTGAGTAGATTACTTAATGGAGAGAGACAGATTTACATACACAAGATTATAGAGTAGAGAGAGAGAGAGAGAGAGAGAGAGAGAGAGAGAGAGAGAGAGAGAGAGAGAGTACACACGATATACGTGGTTCATCCAATGTGGGCTACGTCCACGGGAAAGCAACCACTCAATGGCTTTAGTACTTCAAAACAAGAAGTAGTTTACAAAGGGATTATACCCTTAATGGAGCTCCCGCCTTGCTTCACTCTCACCACCTTACACTCACCTTGTTGCATCAACTTCACACTATGAAATGTGTGTAGAAATGGCCTCCTTTTATAGACCAAAAGGGCCGCCGTCTCTTATGAGAGGCAGCCATGTATAGCCGCCCTTGTGCGAATAAGTCCAAATCGGACCCTCCAATCCGCCCATGTGTGGCCGCCTTTGAGAAGACAAGTCCGCTTTTGAATTCGGCCACCGGCCATTGACTTCTGACCACCGGCCATCGGCCATTGACTTCTGACCACCGGCCATCGGCCATTGACTACTGGGCACCTGACCGGTTGTTTTTCGACCACTTTCCGGCCACCGTACGGCCATAATATTCCGGCGAGAAAAAAAGTCTTGGGGGCCTCCACCCCCGAGGCCTCTAAAGTTGCCCCTGATTCTTGTCCGTGAAAATTTTGGTTTCCGGTGAGTGATTTTCCTTCACGCACAATGGCTGCTCCTCATAATGGGGGCCTTACAAATGTGCACTTTTACCACAAAAAATTACAAGGGTAAATCAGGCTCCATACTTAACACTTTTATCTCCGCGACGTAGGCGGGATTTTTGATTTCACTCACTATGAGAGATCGTGGTGTTTACCACGGACCATTACCGCAAAACAAGAGAGAGGAATTCAAAATGAGGAGAGAGAAACCCTTTAGTTGTTCATGCGACATTTTACCGCCTGTATTACCGCGAGTATTTCCGCGATTATTGCAGCGTCCATTACCGCTAAGGCCATAGACCCCCTTCCCCCTCCCTCTCCCACGGGTTACCATTTAAATCCAATACAACTCAAAATGTATTTACACACTACAACTTCTACACTCTCCAGAATGCTCACTTTACTTAATCTCTCCTTCGCTTTTAAAATTCTATACATAAATCATAATACTCACAACAAAACCATTACAAATACTATTCATAAGCACATAACGAAACATTTGCGAATTAATCATATACTACACCAAAAAAAGAATGGAGAGTTTTATTAATTCTCATCTTGTATAAGATCTCTACAAGCACTCTGATCCATATTTAGACCCATAGTATTCAATTCAATAAACAAGTTTAGAGATTCTTCCTCCTCTCCATCACCTCCTATAGAATCATCAGTGCTTTCTCCCTCTTCCTCCTCCTCAAGATGACTAGTTGCAAGGCTTGGCTGACCTTCTTTAACTTCAACTACATCTTCCTCTGCATCTTGTGGTGATGGTATGATGGGATCAATTACTGGCTCAATGTCCGTCTCTGCAAAGATAGATCTACCCCGCGGCGTGACTGGAATGACATACCAAAGTTTTCTTTGATATATACATGGCACATAAAAGACATGTACGTCACACACAAAGAATAAGCTGATATACATATATTAAATTTTTAATTTAAGTTAATTGCACATTGCCTAAATTACCTGCTCGCAACTACTAGGATACACCAAGTTGTCAGTTTTTCCCCGACGGAATTGGGTGGAATCCACCATAATGAGTCCATTTTCATGTCTTTTGACCTCACCCGCAAACCATCGGCACTCAAAGAGGAATTTGTGAAAAGACCTGAAATCCACTTTGATTATTCTCTCTATAGTACCAAAATACCTGATCTCATCTGTTGTTGTGTCAAAGTTTCCCATCACGCCACAATCATTAGTGGTTCGACGCTCATCTATCTTGCGGGTGCGGAAATGTCAGCCTTCGGACCAAATGGAGTTGAAAGTGAGACCCTACAATCACAATGCATAAGAGGTTACATCGCATTTCATTAAGTGATTTTCATACATGCATACATAACATATACACACTCACCTTGCTCAAGCATCCTCGCACATATTCCCATTCTTTAGGGCTTATTTGTTCTCCTTGTGCTTTGGCATTGGTCATGGCATTATGGATCCACTCTACTTGAATCAAATCAGGATATTTTGCAAGCTCTTTAGGAAAAGGAGGTGTGCGTCTACCTCCATGGGACCTCTTCCATGCATCTTTATCCCTTTCTCTAGCTGCGCGGGCTTCCAAGTACATATTGACCCATTTGGTCATGATAGTGGCATTGAGTAAATAGTAGTTGTTGACTATGGCATGAAAATCTCTATCCATGACCAAGAGTGAGCCTTTTCCACTGGGAATGGTTGAGTGCTTCCTAGGATCCTCTTCCTCACTCCACAGACGAGGCAATGATGGATCCACTGTGATGAGATACTGTGAGACATACACAAATGCCTCTTGCACCACCCAACCTTCTGCCATGCTCACCTGAAAACATTAAAACCACATATTTTTTATTAGTAACTCCATAGCGTATAAATGCTATCTATATTGTATTGATTTTGCATACCTTCGGTTGTGACCTCAATCTAACAAAATCCTTTAAAGTCTTCAAGAATCTCTCCAAGAAGAACATCCATCTAGATTGAACCACCCCACAAATGGCAATCTCCTCAACAAGGTGAAGCAATAGGTGTACTTGGTTAACAAGGATTTTACGTGGGAATGCATCCTCAATAGCACACACTGCCTCTACTGCTAGCTGATGGGCTACTGGTATGGCTTCCACTTCTATCTCCTTGGAGCTCACAAATCTACAGGGCACAAATAATATTGTAGATGAAAAAAAAGTCCATTGTACATGGCACAACATGATATAGTACTTGAAAAAAACTCATTACCTCACAATCTCACCCACTTTGAATATTGCAACCTTCACCTTAGTGTCTCCATAACCACTAATAGTTATGGGAAGTACAAACTACAAACAATAAAACATCTTAGTGAATGTCAACTTATATATAAGGACACATAGACACCACAAACTGTTCTACTCTTACCTGAAGGAATTTATGCCAATTATGGGATTTCAATCCATACAATTGAGTGGAGCCACCCTTTTTGGTTTTTGTGAAAGCACCTTTGAGTGACCGCATATATCCCGTTGGAGTTTGGATGGATGCCATAACTTGCTTTGTCCGCTCTTGGTCTGCCTTTGACAGTATCCACGGTGCTTTTGGGAGAATCATCTTTCCCCACTCTCCCATGCGGGGCGTGGCTGAAGGGGGGAGACGTCTCATGGCTCTTAAATCTTCCCTAGTACCCAATGAATCCTTCTTGCCAATTATGTGATCCCATATAGCTTGCCCAACATTTTTGAACACATGCATAGGGTCCAACAAGTGCTGAATTTTCAACGAAGCCCAATAGGGGAGCGAAAAGAAGATTGGGTACCTCGACATACCCCTTGGCAGCCCATTGGGAGGGGGTGACGTACCATGATGCTCCTCCCAATGCTTCGCCCAATCATCCATGTTCCAATGGAACGGATTCACTCCATTGATAGGGGGAGCATATCTACGATGAGAAGGAGGCAGGAAGTGATGGTTGTTGGGATAGATCACCTTCCCAAGAAGAGGAGGTCTCTCTGTCACAAGGGAAGGGCCACAAGTGGGACACACACTATTTCCCGATGTTGCCAATCCTGCCAAGAGGTAAAAAAACGTTACACATGAGATGATAAACCTAAAGCAAAGAGTAAAATTAACATGTGCATACTTACCAGATACCTCTCCAAATCCTGGGTAATCATGCATGGTCCACGTGAGGATGCACTTGATGACGGCTTTGCGGTCTCGTGGTGGCCGTGAAATGTCAATGACATCTATGCCTCTCCATAGTTCTTGAAGCTCTTCAATAAGAGGTTGTAGATATACATCCATGTTTTTTACCTCGTGCTTTCTTGGAATGAGAAGTGATAGTAAAATGCTTTCCTTTTTTGTTGCCTCCCAAGGAGGAATATTGTAGTTCACAACCACCACCGGCCAAGTGCTCCACGAAGTAGAGCGGTGCCCAAATGGATTTACTCCATCACTAACTAACCCAATCCTCAAGTGACAAGGCTCATCCCTGAACTCTGGCCATGTGTCCTCTATGTGCTTCCACGCTAGTGAGCTAGCTGACACTCTTATAATACCATCTGTGGAGCGATTTTTTGCATGCCAACTCAAAAGCTCGCTCGTACCCTTCGATCTAAACATGTGTTGGATGCGAGGGATGAGTGGAGAATGCCTCAAAACATTACGTGGAATTCTATTGCTCTGCATTCCTTCTTTGAACCTAAGCTCCCCACACAATGGACATGTGTCACAATCGGCATGCTCATTACGAAAGAGCACACAATCGTTCACGCAAGCATGAATACGATCATAATCCATCCCTAATACAATCACCACTTCATGTGCTTTTCGTCTATTCTCTGGCATGTGATTGCCAGTTGGAAGCATCTTTCCTACCAACCTATCACAAGAAGAAAGTACATTAAAAGCTAATTTATGCACTCCACAAGCATCCTTCACAATTTGTATACATACCTCAAAAGTGTATCGACACTAGCATTGGTCCATTCAAACATCGCATGAAGGTTAAGGACTTGGAGAGATGCCCTTAAAATGGAGTAAGAGCATCTCTTATATAGTGCAATGTGTGCCGAATCAAGTAGCTCACTCCTCGTTCTTTCGGAAGCTTCTTCACATGCACACTTTGGTTCATGCTCCTCTCGTGCAAGGAGATCCTCAACCGTTCTATGCAAATGGTCGTCTTCTGCATCCACGTAAGGAGATGGGATGTGGTCACTTGTAGAGGGAGCAGCAGTTGGATGATTTGATGTGCTTCCTCCCTCTCGAATGGATTCTTGGCGCATGCGCTCTTCCACCATCCTTTCCCCTCCTCCACCAACCACACGCCAATGAGGGGTGATGTCAATAGCTGCTATAATTTGCGGATCGTTTGTTTCCATCCGTGCACGCTTGTGAGGATCGTCCCATAGTCCATAATCTTTTACATGACTCAAGCATATCCGTCGAAGTCGAGCAATGGCGCATTTGAAACGCACGCATGGGATGGTAATCGCTCGACCAACCACCGTGATCTATCCGGCTCAGCGGACGGGCCAAAATCATCCCAAGCTACATTAATAAATTACATACACTAATTAAAATCAAATTACAAAAAAAGGTTAATAAAATATCAGTAAAAAGTAAAAAAAAAAAATTTAAGATGCATGGTAATCAAAACTTTTAGATAGAAATGTCATTTTTAAAGTACTAGGAATACTTTCATTTTATATACATTTTATCAAAAACATAGTACCAATAATTTTGGAAATCAATAGTAATAATGTGAAAACGTGGCCTTCTCTGTGGATGGGCCAAAATTGCGCGCGGTAATAGTTGCGGTAATGCATGCGGTAATAGGAGCGGAAAAACATTTTTCAAATTTATTTATAAATAGGGGCACCCGCGTGCCCCGCGAAGTTCAAAACCCTAAATTTAGAATTTCATCGTCTTCTTCACAGAAGATGAGAGCGCGAACCTCACAACCTTGAGCTTTTCCTCCATCTCTACTCTTCTACTCTCCACCATCTCTGCTCTTCCATCTATACTCTCCTACCCTCTCTCAACAAGCTCTTCAATTCCATGTAAGTTTTCTTGTTATATTTCTTGATTTTTTCACACTCATACACACGCATACACACACATGCATACACACGCACAAGTTAATACGCATGCAAATACACATACACATGATGCACAAATAAACACGCATGCAAATACACATACGCACACACATACATATGTTAGTGTAGGTTATGCATTAGTATGTGCATACACTAATTAGTGTGTGATTACACACACTAATTAGTGCATGTGTTCTTTACACACACTAATTAGTGTGTGAATTATTCTAATGCACACACTAATTAGTGTAAGTAAAAACACACCAAAACCTAAATTTGTTAATTATTCTAATGCCCATGTTAAACTTAACACTTACTTACAAAACCTAAACTTAACACACACTAATTAGTGTATGTATTGATCAATGTGATTGGCTAATGCACACACTAATTAGTGTGTGCATTGGCCAATGTGATTAGTGTGTGTTAACACACACTAATTAATGTATGCATTGGCCAATGTGATTGGTCAATGCACACACTAATTAGTGTGTGTTTAGTGTGTGCATTGGTCAATGGGATTGGCCAATGCGCACACTAATTAGTGTGCATTGGTCAATGGGATTGGCCAATGCACACACTAATTAGTGTGTGTTAACACACACTAATTAGTGTGTGATTAGCGTGTGTTGGCCAATCCCATTGACCAATGCACACACTAATTAGTATGTGATTAGTGTGTGAATTGGTCAATCTCATTGATCAATGCAGACACTAATTAGTGTGTGCATTGGTCAATGGGATTGGCCAATGCACACACTAATTAGTGTGTGTTAACACACACTATTTACTGTGTGATTAGTGTGTGCATTGACTAATGTGATTGGTCAATGCGCACACTAATTATTGTGTGCATTGGTCAATGGGATTGGCCAATGCACACACTAATTAGTGTGTGTTAACACACACTATTTAGTGTGTGATTAGTGTGTGCATTGACCAATGTGATTGGCCAATGCACACACTAATGAGTGTGTGATTAGTGTGTGCATTGGTCAATTGGATTGGCCAATGCACACACTAATGAGTGTGTGATTAGTGTGTGCATTGGTCAATGAGATTGGTCAATGCACACACTAATTAGTGTGTGTAACACACACTATTTAGTGTGCGATTAGTGTGTGCATTGACCAATGTGATTGGACAATGCGCACACTAATTAGTGTGTGATTAGTCCAATCACCCAAGCAAATGCATAGACTAATTAGTGTATGTTAACACACACTAATTAGTGTGTGCACAAGCCAATTACACAAGTCAATTCACACACTAATTAGTGTATGTTAACACACAGTAATTAGTGTGTGCACAAGCCAATGCACACACTAATTGGTGTATGTTAACACACACTAACTAGTGTGTGCACAAGCCAATTACACAAGACAACGCACACACTAATTAGTGTATGTTAACCCACACTAATTAGTGTGTGCACAAGTGAATCACATAAGCTAATGCACACACTAATTAGTGTGTGATTAGTGTGTGATCGGCCAATGCACACACTATTTAGTGTGTGATTAGTGTGTGCATTGGCCAATGCACACACTATTTAGTGTGTGTTCATGTCAATTACACAGTAATTAGTGTGTGTACATGTCAATTACACACACTAATTATGTTAAATTAAACAATATTCAACACAAAAACATAAACATACCTCCATGATTAAGTCGTAGGTGACGTATTAGGCCCCAATGGCCGTCCAAGTGATCGCGCAATCGGTCACACTAATCATAAACACAATAATCTCTTATAGCCAATACACACACTAATATCTTATTAGCACTCAAGGCTTTGCAAGGTTCTTTTATAGGTTGTAGACACACCTTGGATTCTTTCCACATTGGATTCTTTCAACATTGAATACTATAGAGAATCCAATGTTAAAAAATCCAATGTTTGAAAAAAATCAATGTGTAAATTTTTACTCATATATTCCAATTTTTATTACCTAGTTTAATCTTTGTCGTAATAAATGCAGACCATGTCTTCTTCTTCCACACCATGCTTTCGCAGCATTGAGGATTTCATAGCAGATGGGATGTCATATCCCGACGCTCTCTCTGCCTATCATTCACAGTCGTCACCTCAACAGTCATCATCAGGGTTCGATTGGTTTCGGGACGCTCTTGGTGGGTCCGCTGCCCTACCTGTGACAGATCCAGATGTGGAGAGGGCATTGCGTCTTCGAACTGAGTGGTTAGGTTCATAGCAGACCCTTACACAACACTATTCACCGGTGCAGCTAGCAGCTTTTGGATTATCTGAGGTCTCTACTCCGACTGGTGGCACTCCATACCTACAGAGTTTTCCACCTACAACTCCAGGTTCATCTTTTCCTTCACAGGGTTCGACACTGTTGGGTGTGACACCCTTGGGTGGGACGTCACAGGGTACGATGCCACGGGCATCCACCTATCCATCACCTATCCCACCTTCTGCCCGAGATTCACGTCGGCGCTCTTCTGGCAGTCAGCGCCAGGGCAGCTCGCGTGCTAGCGCTGGTCGATCTCGATGAGGGAGCGGAGCTAGTTGTTGTTTTGGAGGGGGGGGAAGTACTACAGATTCTCCTCCACAGTCACCGCTCCCTGCTCCAACAGAAGATGAGGACCATGACATGCCTGCACCAGATGATCGCGGGTTATACTACCAGGTTCATAGAGGAGGTATGGTGGATCTCGAGACAGCGCAGGGCAGGAGATTCCACACACACATCAACTAATTAATCCACTCCACATATATCAATTATTTTCTCAAATTTGATCAGCAGGATCCCTACAACCTCACATATATAGAGACAACCATGCACATGCGTTTCCCCAACCCTGAGGGGCAACAATTCTCAAGGAAATGGTTGGAAGAGCATGTCAAAACATTTCTCAAGAACAAAAAATCTAGTGTGAGGAGAGTTGCAAAGAAGACAATGGAGTCTCCTGAGCACAGCTAGCGGCCAAGAAATGTCCATGATGTGGAGTGGGAGACATCTATGGAAGAGAAAGAGGACGAAAGGGCAACGGGTGCGAGGATGTATATGCGCCAAGTTGAGGCCAGATCCCATCAGACTTCTATGCATTATGGTCCGGGAGGAAAAACGGCTTGGAAAGACAAATATGTAAGTAAAAATATTAGTTTTATTGTAAAAAATCTAATGTTTTTCATTTAATTAATTTGTTGCTATTTTTTTGTCAGTATAATATTACCATGAGTCGCGCGACCAGAGATGTGCAGAGAGAACCATACCGAGTATCAAACTTGGTGTTGGTTATTTGAAAATCAAATGGTCTCTCGAGAGGAGTTCGAAAATGCGTGCAGAAGTCTGCAACATGTAAGTTTAATCTTATTTAAATTATCAAATTGTTGATTTTATATCAAATATTAAATAACAAAGTGTTAATTGTTTCTTTTTCTGGTTTTGCAGAGTCAAGGAGTTCCACGTGAAATCCCGCCTTCTCCACCATGAGCATCCTCTATTTTGTATACGTGGGCTTTTTGTGCCCTCTCCCCCATGACCATCCTCTATTTTGTATACGCGGGCTTTTTTTGCCCTTTATGTAAATGCAATACCTATCATTTTTTGGCTCAATGTATTGTCCAATTGTAATTCCACTTATGTAAATGAAATTATCAATCTTTTATTGGCTCAATGTATTGTCCAATTAAGATATTTTGTTGTAATTAATAATAATTTTGTAAAATATTTTAAATAAATAAAAAAATAGATGACCTTTTGGATGGTCATCTGTTTTTTTTATAATAAACGCGTTTGCGGTAATGCTCGCGATAACACATGCGCGGTAACACATCTGCATTACCGCGGATTTTACCGCTAGACCATTACTGCAATATTTGCGGCAGTCTTTTCCGCATACGGGAAATTTCAAATTTCAAATTTGTTTGTTTTTTTTTGGTAATGTGGGCGATAATACCACGCATATGTTATAGTGTCTATTGTCTATTGAGCCCAAAAATAGAATCTTTCCTTTATATCAAGAATGACAAAAATAGACAATGCTGAGAAAAAACAAACCCTTTACCATCTCCCAAGACCGATCACGATTTAAAAGATTAATAAACGTTTTTTATGGCCTAGTCACCGATTGGAAGAAGCGACCTGTACAGGCAGACCTTGCGTTGGCGTTATGCACTTGTACTGGCTGCAATAGCAAACCACGAGCTATTGCTATAGGCGGCGCCACCAATGGAGCAGGTAGCGGAGTATTTTTTTGAAAAATATTGTACACGATTGTAGTTAGTAGGTTCTATCAATTTTTGTAAAAGAAACAAAGAGGAGAATAAAATGAGATGCGAGGCGCCTCCGCTTAAGTAAAGGAGGAGAAGGCGAACTAGAATCTCTCTCTCTCTCTCTCTCTCTCTCTCTTTGTCACGAATTGGTTGCAGCAACAAACCATGAGTTGTTGCAATAGGTGGCGCCACCAACAGAGCACGTAGTGGGCATTTTTTTTAAAATTTTGTACACAATTGGAGTTAGTAGATTGTACCAATTTTTGTAAAAGAAACAAAGAGGAGAATTAAATGAGATGCGAGGCACCTCCGCTTGAGAGAGTAAAGGAGGATAGGGAGAACTAGACTCTCTCTCTCTCTCTCTCTCTCTCTCTCTCTCTCTCTCTCTGGTAACTCCTTCTCGCAGGAATCAGACAAATGCCATCTTCGTGCAGAGGCGTAGAAGGTGGTCAAGGTGGAGGGGAGGAGGTTTCATAAACCAATGGAGATGGACGGAGGAGAGGTCTTTGTGTAGAGACACGAAGATGGAGAAGGTGGTCAAGGGAGGCAACTCAAAGGAGATTGGGGGTTTGGGGCGGGGGAGATGGGCAAGGTGGATGGTGCTGCAGGAGAGGGCATAGATGGCAAAGGAAAGCTAAGGCACAGATGACGAAGAGTTTTTCCAGGCAATGTGGCAGTGATAACAACACCTGTGCAATGAGCAACCAAATGGCATACATGAGGCTCTAGAGATGGCGAAGCAGCAAGGAAAAGACATGCGTAGCCAAGTGGCGAGGCAACCAAGAAGGAAGGGGGGGGCGACAACATCCATGTGCTAGCGGAAGGAGCAGGGATGGCTACGACTACAGGAAGGGGGGGTAGCTTTTTATTTGCTCTATTTAGTGCAGCAACCATCATGCAGGGCAATTTCCTGGATGACTTAGAGGATAGAGTTTTGGTGTATGAACAACGAGGGTCCAAATCTTCACACTTGCCATCCTTCATGTCCTTTTGGAGGAGGGAAATAACTTCATAATGGGAGGTAATATTTGTGATTTTTGAATAAGTTGAAGGACAAGCCAGTAGGTGTCATATAGTAGGTGTCATATAGTAGGGAGCACAACTATCATGTGCTTTGAAAATGAATTATTTCATTTGTTAGAGTCCCCAACTCTTTGAATTCCCTTTGAGCTACCAAATTGTGCCTGAGTAATGAAATTGTGCCTTATGTGATAAATGAAAAACAAGAACTAATTCGAATATTATAATGCCTCACAGAATCATGCAAAAAAAATCACCCCTTGCTTGTTGATGGCGGTACACGACTATCACAATTGTTTTGCGCCAGGTTTCGATGCAGTCGACAAACCAAGGGCGCAATTTTTTTTGGGAAAATTCCCAAAATACCCCTCAAATTTCAAAAAATCCCAAAATATCCTTATATCTATTTTGGTCGAATTGCTCAAGATTTTCTAATCTTTATTCCTTTTTGACAATTGAGATCTTTTTTTGAGTGCTTAGCACATAATTTGTCAAAAATTACC
This sequence comes from Adiantum capillus-veneris, assembly GCF_014529385.1. Classification (NCBI taxonomy): domain Eukaryota; kingdom Viridiplantae; phylum Streptophyta; class Polypodiopsida; order Polypodiales; family Pteridaceae; genus Adiantum; species Adiantum capillus-veneris. Next base: position 134,624,408 of record NC_140957.1, read on the forward strand.
TCGCAATGAAAGGCGATTATGTCTAAAAATAATGAAGCGATTCATCTCCAAAGCCTACATAACCAACTCAAATTCTTGTTTTATAAACATCTTCTATTGCTAGACAATCAATCTTCTTATGAAAAGTTAGAAACTTTTTATCTTTAAGAGAAATTTAATATCACAACCATGGGTATTTTTGAAATTTTGGAAAATTTAAGGGCATTTTGGGGGTTATTTTGGGAATTTTTGAAATTTGAGGGGTATTTTGGGATTTGCCATAAATTAGAGGAGTATTTTGGTAATTTTCCCATTTTTTTCATGTTGTCCGGCTCGGTTGCAAGCCAGGGATGCTTTTTTTTTTTTTGCATGGTTTTTTTGGTCATATTGTCTTGATTGATAGTTGTTTAGTGAATCTCATTTAGCTCTACCATATGCTACTTTAACATTTCAAGCTTATTAGCTTGAGAATAAGCCTATTTCTTTAGTTGATTTACCTTATGCTAACAATTTACGGTGTTGGATATCTACTACTCTATTAAAGGTTCTCCTTGGCCTATAGCCTATATGTAGTATAAGAAAACCTCATAAGTCTTTATGAGGTTTTCTTATACTACATATTCTATAGGCAAAGGAGAACCTTTAATAGAACCTCTTCTTGAAGGCAGGTCCCCACATCGTCAAGAAAGCTCTAGAGATTGTACAAATGTTCTCTATAGCTTCGGGGTCCCAGTGTGATATAGAGAAATCAAGGCTGATCTCCCTATCAAAAAGTGACTCATTTGACCTTTTTGGCTGGTTGGGGGAGATTGTTACAAAAGGGAATATTTTTAGACATCTGGGGGCCCCCTTGGGGGTGGATGTAACTCACAAACAAAGATGTCAGTGGGTCCTAGAAAACATCAAAACACAAATGAGTAGGTGGGAGTATGTTTTTCTCCCATTCCCAAGCCAAATAAAAGTGATTAATGCCTTTATGCTCCCTTACATTTCCTTCACTAGCCCGCTTCTCAAGATGGCTAAGTGTCACTGGAAAGAGTTCTTAAAACCGGTAAAAAGGTTTTAATGGAAAAATAACACAAAGTCCTCCAAGCCATGGCAATGGGCCTGTTGGGAGTCAGTCGCTCGGCTAATAAATCAAGGAGGCCTCGGAATTCTCAACCCTGTGGCCCATGCAGAAGCTTGCTGCACCAAATTTGTAGTCTCCTTGGCTAAACAAGATCAAGCTTGGGCTATCATGATTAGAGATATGCTAGAAGCAGCTAAACTTGGTTCGAAACAAGGAAAGTGGAGAGGGGTAGAGGTTCATGACAAACTATTAGCCCCGACGTGGTCTACCCTAAGTCTGGGGTCTGTGGCTCAGGGGAATTGGTAAGGAAATGCAACAAAGCAGCGGGAGTCCTAAAGTGGGGGGAAGAAACCAGATACTTCAAGAACTCCATTTTGCATTGGCCCCCCTAGCTTTCCAAAGTTGTAGATCTGCCGCAAAATCGCTATTGGATAGAAACATCTACGAAACTGAATAATAAGGGTCTAAATTGACTTGGGCACTTCTGGGACAGTGACATCAAGAGCTGGAAAACCACTGAACTTTTCGTAACCCAATACCAACTTAATAGCTTGGAGGTTTTGCTTATCAACAAAGTGATGAAAGAGCTTGACAATGGAGTGATGCCAATCTGTGACTCGGAGACTGGAATGCCTGGAAATGGCCTGGAAACAGCCTCTTATGGAAAGAAACCCTATTCTAAAGGCGTTTACCATACAATGATGCTAAAGAAGAATTGGTCTAGCCCCCTTAACAAGTAATGAAGAACATCTGGGCACGAAAGGTTCCGCATCACATGAAGTATTTCTATGGAAAGTAATTAGGGGTGCTCTTCTGACGGGGGTGAAGATTCAGGAGAGAGGGATTGGGATAGATCGATGCCTGGGGTGAAGGTTGTCTAGTGAAGATCTGGCCCACCTTTTCATGGAATGTGGCCCAGCTATCAGAGGCCTCATAGGAAAAATATGCACGTGGGTCCAAAGAACACGGAAAGTTGGTTTTTTCAAGATTGATTTACTCCTTGGAGGTAAGAATTTGGGTAGTCCTACCCTCCTCGTCTGCACTCAAATTATTAGGTACTTCTTATTACATAATGTATGGCAGACAAGGAACTGCCATGTGTTCAAGAAGAAGTTCTTGAGGTGGCAAGCTTCGCAGAAATTATACAAGAAAGCAAAGTGCTAATATGGACGCTCGGGCGCAAGCAAAACTTGGATGATTGGTCTAGGATTACCTATGCTTTGTTGTCAGTGGAATGCTTAGGAAAGGGGAAAATCTTGGCCATTGGAAAATAGAAGATTTGTGAAGAACATGATAATTAACCTTGTGTATCAAGGGCAAGGGGCAGGTCGTTAGGGGTGGCTCCTCAGATAGCCGATGTAGTTATGGTCTCCGGATGATGTCATGGCTCGGCACGAGCATGGAAAATTCTTGTATTTTAAGGGAATGGTCAATATAATTCACTCACAATTGTGAATTTTGCTATTAAAAAAAGAGGAAAAAAAAAAGAAAACCTCATAAGTGCCATAATCTATTGTACTATCTAATAACCATGAGGTAAGTGGAAATTGTCATTTGTGGTTTGGTTTGTGGATTATGTAGTGTAAGAAAACCTCATAATTGCCATAATCTATTGTGATATCTAATAACCATAAGGTAAGTGGAAATTTTCATTTGTGGCTCTGTTTGTGGAATAGCTATATTCCTCATACAAAACCAGGTTATGACCGGTTTGTGACTGCCGTATAAACCATGTCCTACTTCATTCCCTAATGCCCCTAGATTAGCCATACCCTAATGGAACTCAAAGAATGTAATTTTCTAGCATCCATCTTGCAATTTGTATGAAAAACAATTCAAACTTGCAAATGCTCATTCTCATGATCATGAACCAGACATCACAGTTAATGCAATCAGCCACAAACCAATTTGTCTCTTCCATTGTCATGTTGTTTAGTTTTCAACAATGTATATTCACCCTTTTGCACTTTATACAATTCACTTTAAAAAGTAAAGATTTTCTCAATGGACTTGCTCAATTATTTTAATGCTAAAAAATATTCACTCGCCAATTTGTATAAATCTCTCGAGTGTTAGAGTTAGAAAGATACAATTTAATAGATACCAAACCTCTACAGCGCATACCTATCAACGATATTAGGTATGATATTTATTTTTGCTTACTCAAAAATGGGAATCAAACACAACAGTATAGCACAAATCTACAACTTCAAACAAAAATAGGGAGAAATTGTAAGAGATTGTGTGAGTTGGATGAGACAATATATTGACAGATGTTTAGAGTTGGAGATTCCAACCAAGAAAATGATTGTATCACTATTCCCACAAGGATTACTCAACAAGGATTTGCATGCAATTCTATATAGTAAGAAACATATGACTTGGGAAGCATGCAACTTGGATGCAATCAACTTGGGGGATAAATGCGCAATCTTCAATGAAGAAGGCACTGTTAAGGATACTCAAAGTGAGCAGACCACATCTATGACACCAACATAGGTAGGACACACTATGAAAACTCCTATGAATGCTAAGAAGGATATGCTTAAACGCATGAATGATATGATAAATAACATGCAAAGGATGTCTATGGGAGGGACGAATATCTTCAAGGGCACTATCCTACCAACCAAGTTTGGTTGCAGTCTGACAAGGTACCAAATCACTATCCAACATGAAAATGTCCTAAAAATTGAAAAAAACTATCTAGAAAGGTCGCCCTATGGTCTAGGAACACTTTTCTATGGTCAAAACGTCAAAAATTAGTGACTTAAGTACTCAAATATGAAGATTAGACTCACCAATATGTAGTCGTGAACCTCAACAAAACTGTGAATGCTTATACTTGAATGAAAGAGCAAAGAGAGAGGAACACAATGCAAGTTTCAAAACTACAATCAAATTACTCAATCATTAGAAAAGTCAATTACAAGTTGGAGCAGCTTAGTAGCTTGAGAGTACATTTTACAGAGCTCGTTCTTCTCCAAAGATAAGCCTCCTTTTCATATTAAAGTTATTGACTTTTATACCTAGGGCTTTCTAAATGGCCAGTGGCCGACTCACATGGGTCTTTACACATATCATGAAAGAATTACAACTCAAGGAATTGCCCTGCTACTCTAGAATCAAAATTTACACACATAGTAGCTACACTAGCTAGGAAAAATAATAGAGTACAAATGTGGTGTCCAACTATGTGTCCGACCAGGTGGGTGCCCATTTGGTCAATCTGTTACACTTACCCCTTACTAGCTCATGTTGTTCCTTGACACGACCATGTGCAGTCTTGTTGTGAGGGTTGTCTTCAGCTTTATCTTCAAGGCCGACCTTTAGCTTGGGAAGTGATTTGTCGTTGATGATACTCCCCACTTCCTTGAGTGATTCATCTCTGCTATGTTGTGTTTGATATAAAGATGGGCTTCAATTGTTGAAACAATGTTTGACTTGGTTGTGCATTTTCCTCTTTATTGCCAATGTTGGCCTTGAAGATAGATTCTGGTTTTTCTTGCATTTTTTGGAACTGAGCTTCTTTCCTCGGTGACTTGATGATGGACCTTTTCTCTTTGGTTACACTACAATGCGAGTTATTTGCAATATTTCACCAATTTTGATGCACTGTGTGAGCTACTTTTGATTGTTGTGGATAGCTCTTTGTCTAAAACTTTGTCATTGATTGTTCGTTGTCTTTGTATGCCATTCTTTTTCTTTGTATGCCATTCTTTGTTTTGCCCGTATTTGATGAAGCTTGGTTAATTTTCTCATGATAATTATGTTGTGATCTGCACCTGTTGCTTCCTTTGATGCCTGATTTGGGCAGCCATTTCTTTATTGCTGATGTAGAAGAAATATATACAAGAAGATGATAATGAGGGTTTCTAGAGTAGGATCTAAAACTACAACGACTAAAGGGAAAAACCTCGCCTTTGGTATACGCTCTTATTGGAGTTGAGAAATTGAACTTGAAGTATCTGTCATGCAAGGTGAGTGCTCGGGAGAAATAAAGGAAGAGTGCCTAATGCAAGTGAGAATTATGGGATACTCTATATGCATATGAGAATTTTATCAAAGAAAAGCATGCAGTTTGAAAGATGGAGTTGATGGGTGCTTCAAGGAATAAGTGTAGCACATGTGACATCAATTAACATTGCAATAGCTTCCACATTTCCAAGAAGGGTTCTCGGTGTAGAAGCTTCTCCACTCATACCTCACTATGCACATTGGGTGAGTGTCTTTTGAACTTCCTCCTTCACTTTACCACACATAATTTACATAGACTTTGACTCTTATGCTCACTTATACCAGCATGAGCAACACAACATAATTATGTTCAACTCTTCCAGCTTGAGTAGTACCTAGAATAGCTAAGACTCTTAGACCACATAGAATATTTATTGAAGCTTTGGGACTAACACCTCACTCATTTAGTGGCTTACGTGCTCGACTCAGACTCTTGTGCCATGTACTTTTAATGGTGACTTGGACGTACCTATTCAAGGCAAAAACTCAATGCCATAGGTTCTTGAAAATTTAGGCCTTTTTCATTGTGTTAGTCTATGGATGCCACCATTTAGTCTACTAGATTGGCATACTTTGGCTCCTCTTGACTTGCCTGTTGTATGTTGTAACTGCTTTATGAAACAAGTTCTTTGGCTGTTGTAGAGATTGATGGAGACTTCTCTTTATCTCCCATGAGAAGAAATTGTTGATGTGTGTGGGTTCTTTGTGTTTGAGCTTCCACTAGCAATGTCGAAACCCACCTTGTCTTTGGTCCCTGAGTGACCATCTTTTGCATTTGCTCCTTTTTCTTGATGATACAATGGATACTAGGCTTTGGTATCCATTCCTTGGTATTTGTTTTGTAAAAGCTTTGATTTTCTAGTAGATGACGAGGTATCCATTTGGAGGTTGTATCACCCTTGGTTGCAATTGGCTTTTGTTGGCTATTGGTTGTCATTGCTTGCCTTTGGGTGAAGCCCTATGCTACACATTAGGAAAAATATGAATAGTCTTACACTTCTTAAATGGGCTCTTACCTAGTGAGAAGGTGAGGTGGGGTGGGAGGGGGGTGGGCCATATGGAACCTTCAACTTCCCTCCTTTTTGATCCGGTTATGAAAAAATCCCAAAAATTTGAAATTTTTCAAAATTTTCAAAACTCAAATTTCATCTTCTTAAAACCCCCTTAAAACTATTTTATGGTCAAAAAAGAATTTTTTGACCTCAAAAAGTCAAAACGTGCACCCAAAAACCCTAAAATTCAAAATTTTAAAAAAACTTTTGAAAAATCTTTTTTTGCTATCTAGAGCTCCCCCAAAAGTAGTTCTTAGGAAAAAAGTGATTTTCTCTCTCTAGAACCCCTTTTCCAACCTCTCCTTGGTTGCAACCATCACACTCATCCTCTACTCCAACACTCTCTCTCTCTACACCATCTCCATTGCTGCAGCAAGGAAGCTCCTCTCTCCTCCCCTACCACCTTCCATTGCCACACCAAGCAAAGGTTATCCACCTTCTCCTCCCATTGCCACACCAAGCAAGGGTTATCCACCTTCTCCTCCCATTGCCACAAGGGTTATCCACCTTCTCATATCACTTTATCCTCTGTACATTGTAGCAACAAGCAAGGTCCTTCTCCTCCTCCTAGTTTTCTTTGCTCAACCATGGCCAACTCTACTTCGCAAAGGCGGCCAAAGGATGAGGTCACAGCACTTGCATGCCACAACACTAGAGGTGTAGATGATGAGTGGGTGCCACAAGAGTTCACCAAAGGTGCTCTGGTATACATGCAACCATCTGCTATTGGCCCTCATCGTGTGCGGAATCGTGCAAACTCGGATCTTTATTGGAAAGGAAAGATCCTTGGCTTCAAGAACCGCAAAGACAAGGGGACCGTAGCCATTGTGCAACATGTTTTCTCAATGTCAACCATGCATTTGCAACAACCACCTCGATTTCCAACACATTGTAAGTACATGTTTTGAGAATACAAAGCTAGGTGTGAAATCACAGTGTAATGTTATTATGGATTCATACTTAAGATTTGTCATGCATTTAAAGTCATATTTCCATCCACGTTGGTGAAGGAGCAGCCACTACATAGTCTCTCCGGCACATTCAATGCTATACATGCGGATATTGGAGCAATAATGTTCCCACATCTTTGCCCAACCAAACTGGTTTAAAGAAGTATTTTCTTCTATTCTCACTCCTATATTGTCCCTACTTCTACACAAGCGTTTGGAACGCTTGAACCCATCAAAGTAACTTCCTTATTAAGTATGGAGTGGCCGGTGCCAGATTTGTGGTCGGTAGCATCTTTTAAGCAAAAGATGATAATGGATGTCCAAAACTCTTTGAAATACTCTAAAGCTTCTAGGTCTATGGGCTTGAGTTGGTGTTTGCCTATTCATTGTTTTGTGCACATTTTTAAAAAGTTTGAATTTGTGGAGACTCAGACTACCACAATGCTTGTATGTAAAGATGCGCATTACGAGGAATTAGGAAGGCTTTTAGAAGAGGACTGGGGTTTTGTGGAGGGCATGCACAACTGGGACCGGTACCGTTGTAAGGTTGGAGCTTCAGGTATTGGAATGCGCTACTTGAAATCCCGCACCTTCTTGTACATACGATTTCACTATGATCGTTGGATGTGCAAGCTTGGAGTGTGGACTCCCTTACAGAGTGTAGATGGCACTATTGCAAGCTTTGAGATTGCAGTGAAGATGCCCAACGATGCTTTGGAGGCAGTCCAAGTGAACAAGCATTGGACTCTCAGTAATGTTCGAGAACATTTGGTTATTATGGGTTTTGAGGCCCTTCAACAAGCACAATTTCGTTTACAAGGTCACAAGGTGAGAATCCTTCCACCACATTTTCAATACATCATGGTTTGTCGATCATTGGATACTTATTGTAATGAATGTCCGTAGATTGGGAAGAGAATGGAAGACAAATTGAAGGTCGAGGAGGACTGGGGGATGGATGGAACTATGCTATCGATCTTATAACTTTGTAACTCTTGAAATTTTCAAACTGATCCCCGCTATAATCAACATGATTTGCTTCTGCAAATCATGCCTTTGAATATAATTTTTTACATTGGGATGAGAAATCATTTTTTGGTGAAAGTGCCTTTTTTTTAATGTATTAAAAAAAGGGTCCATTATAAAAGGGGGGCCACCTAACTCATTCACTATTTTCACTTTTGCAACTCTTGAGCTCCTCCACTCTCTATCTACACCCCAGGATAGACATGGATGCTTCCACAGCCCCTGCATCTGCAGCCACATCCACCCCTTTGTCACGCTTCATCCTCTTCCTCGAGGACACCAAATACAAAGGGAAGTTGGACCTCCACACCTTTTTTACTCGTCTCCCTGACCTTGATGCCACAGTTTCCCTTCACATGGATGCATTTGCCGAGATTTTTGCGTTCATGGAGGAGCACATCATAAAATATTATGTATCTATCCCCCCACATGTAGGGATCTGGGTGCCTTGCGATCTTTTGCGCTATCTACACAAAGGTGATCACCCATTCTCCAAGCGGTTGCAACGATTCCAAGAAATTGCAACCGATGCATGCCATTACTTGGACGAGCAAGCCCCAGGGGTGTCAGCGCTCAAGAAGCGCAAGTTGGGGGTGGAGTACCTTTCTCGGCTCGCAACATTTATCTTCTTGGTGAGCGAGGAACCTAATTTGGAAGAGCTTCGCTTACCACACCTTCAGGTTGGGTCCTTTATCAAGGACACCAAGGAGCAGCAGGTTATCCCCATGAACCCTGCAGCAGCGGATGGAAAGGCACACCGGCTCGAGTACCCTAGGGGTCTTGAGGAAGTGGTTGAGAAATCCATAGTTGCGGCTGGCCCTAGTGACACTCCAGTGCCACTACCACTGATGGATGTGGCTATCCCAGAGGTAGAAATCAGCCGCTTCTTCTCAGTGTTAGTGGATGGGGAGGAGTATGTGTTCCTGCATGATTTGGAGAAAGCATTTGGCCTGCGCATGGATGAATGCTTGAGCGTGCTATGCAACATCACCAAATGTCCCTTAGACAATACGCCAGATGCCCTAGAAAGCAAGCTCTTGCCAGATGGGGACTCTGTTGCTGACACTATTGTAGTTGTATGTGTGGAGGTCCTGGCAGCAGAGTAGTTGCACATGGCTGATGAAGAATTCCAAGCCACACAAGCCAAGGTTGAGGCTGCTAGGATGCCTATGCCATTATGCAACCTCCCATCTGATGATCTAAAGGTCGTATTTGTGGTGCATGGGAGCATTGACTTGGATGCAAAGGGCAACAGGGAGGAGGACGACAAGGAGCAGGAGGTAAAATGTATCCTAAATTTCATGTTACTATTTTATCCTTCATTGTCTTTTTTCTCAACCTTCATCGGTTTATGACAGGATGTCGTGGAGGTTGATGATTTTGCTCAACCTCCACGACAGGATGTCGTGGAGGTTGATGATTTTGCTGCAAGGACGGGTGGCAAGCAGACGGGCTTTGGACCTCAAGCTTCCCTTGCCCATTACCTAGGACAATTCCCCCCTGGCGATGTGGCCATTATCCATAATGAATTTACTCCCCAAGCCCATTTTATGACTTGGTCGTTAAAAGCTTTGAGCAAGTTTTTGTGTTTGAGCACCATTGCTCAAACTGCGCATCAAGTGTTCCTAGTGCGTAGATCCCTTGTATGCACAGCATTTGGCACTGGCTTTCGTGGTAAAGTGCTTGCCCAGATAGGGATACATGCTTCCATTGGCTCAACTGACCCAAAGGCCATAGCGCAGTCCCTCTTGACTGGGGAGTTTCCTTACGCGCAAATTAGACGCCAGGAAATGGTCAAAAAAATTATGAACTCCTTAGATACATGATGTAAAATCACCGTTTTGGAAGTAATAAAAAATATTTGAAATTGTCTCTCTATCTTGCAAATTCTTTTGAATGTGATTTGTCAATCTTGAAAATTGTTTCAATTGGTGATATGAAAATTGTTTTGATTAGTGACTTTGTAATTTCAAGTTCTGTATGTAATTTCAGTCAATTTCAGTAAATTTAGGTATTTTGTGTTCCCTAGGGGGTAGATAAGCCTATCAAGGGCCAAAAAAAGCCTGGCCACAAGGACGCGCAAATGGCCCATCCATCAGTTTTGGATGCCCCATTTGCGCGCCCTTGTGGCCAAGCTTTATTTTGCCCCTGGTAGGCTTATCTACCCCCTAGGATACTTACAAAGCACAAATTTATTGAAATGAATTGGTTTTGCATCATTAATTTAGATGCACCCTTTCTATGGAAATTCCAGCATATGTTCACACTCAAGGACACTAGAAAAGGTGAAATCAATTATGAAATGAAGTTTCCAGCACACTATCACCTGCTTTAGCTCTACCTAGTACACCCCTATACCAAAAAGTCCGATTACATTGGGCATTTGAAAAATCCAAATTAATGTTGCATAGACACTTGGTTTCACAATATGTTATTTTTTTTGATATCCTATAGGGAATTCAAAGCTTGAAATGGCCAAAAAAGGGTGTCCACAAGGATCCATGTAAAATAATGTTGCAAAACCAATAGGTTTTAGTAAATTTGTGCTTTTTAAGTACCCTTGGGGGTAGATAAGCCTGCAAGGGGCAAAAAAAAGCCTGGCAACAAGGGAGCGCAAATGGCCCAGCCAAAACTGATGGATGGGCCATTTGCGCGCCCTTGTGGCCAGGCTTTTTTTTGCCCCTTATAGGCTTATTTACCCCCAAGGGTACTTAAAAAGCACAAATTTACTGAAATTGACTGAAATTACATACAGAACTTGAAATTACAAAGTCATTTCATTACAAAGATAATAGACACAGTAGACACAACTGTTGATCATATTGTCATTGAAAAGTCAAATCATTACAAAGATAAGGGTGTGCAATACAAAAATGCTCGAAGTCTCGTTGCAATCGACGTGCAAGCTGCATATCTTTTGACTGTATTGTCACTCGATTTGCATGTATGGCGCATAGGTTGGTATCTTCCAACACCGAAATGATGTGGGCCTCTGCAGCTTCTTGAATAGCCTCTAGCGCTATTGCTTGCATTCTATACTGATTTCCATAGCTTTGAAGCACCTCCTTCACAGTGCGAGCAAAGGGGGCGCGTCGAATCAAAAGCTCCGTCGTCTTCTGGTAGTGGCAGATTTCTGCAAATGCCCTTGCTATTTTTCGGCGCCGCTGCGGTTGTCTTGGGGGCACTTGCACATTTGCTGGTGGGCAACGTTTAGGCTTCTTGAAAAACTTAGACTTGTGCCTGTTTACATGCTTAGGGGCTGGTTCTGCAGCCTCTTCTGATTCTTCCTCTTCCCTTGGCTGCCGATCTTGTCGTGTGGGGAGAGCTCCCTGGCCTCCAGGCAATGTCTTCCCCCCAACGGCCACCCGGTGTGTGCGCGGTATTTTTTCTCGCAGCCATGGTGTCTCACTCTCTGATTCAGTGTATGTATGGACCATCTGTGACCCGAGTCCTGGATGGTCCTGCTTGTGATTGGTGGCGCGACGGCTGCTCCCTATCGGACTCTGTTGTTTGCTGGCCCTCTTCTTCTCTCCAGCGCTGGGCATGTTGCTTCATTCTCCTTCTAGGTGTTATATCTTGAGGAGGTGGAGATTCAACAGTCCTCGATGACTCTCGTGCCCTACCACCATGCCCACTACCAGATGAGTTCCTGGAACGGCTAGGCGTTCGTGGCCGTTTTCTTGTGCCTTTAAGCCATGACGGCTTCTCACATCCTTGGAGGGTGTTTTTGTTGGCAGGCGGATGCTCTTTCGCGGTTTGTTTGGTGCGCGCCATTTCGTTGGTAAGAGCTCACCTGTTCTTAAGAAATGAGTGGTTTATGAGAGCATGCAATATTTATAAGGGCCCATTTAAAAAGGGCCCTGTTCACACTAATTTTTTTTTTGAAGTATTATTTTTTAAATAAACATGTCGCTAAGAGTTGGACCCTGCGTTCACGTTTAGTGACTCGCGCAGTATCCACTTTGATCCTTGTTTCACTCTGCATCGCCGCCATGCAGCATGCTTGGTGGGATCTTGCGACATTTGCCACTTGTTGCTATGCTCTTGACGACTCCATTTCCGCACTTCAATAGCAATCTTGGATTGTCGAGCACGCTCCATTGTGAGCTTACAAGCAAATGTTGTGCAAAAAAACCAATTGAACATCTCCTCCAAATAATTGGATTGCACCATTCTACCACCATGTCGAGTATTTTTGAAGTACACTCCCCTTGCTCGATAATGGGACTTCTCCATGCCTTGAGTGCTAAAAATTTCAAGCGATCCATACTTGTGCATAAAAAATGCACCATGCGCAAACAAGATATGTTGTTCACATGAGTAAACGATCCACATTATTAAATAAAAACAATCCCTTGTAATGAATACACCATGTAAAATGACTTACCATGTAATGTGTTATGTTATTTTCACCCCAAGAAAGGGTGAAGACATTGGTAAAATCCGCCAAGGCTTCTTGAAATGATTGGCGTTGTTCTTTTGTTGTGCTGTTAAGGCCCATAAGCTTGACCATTTTATCAAAATGTGCCCAAAATTGCTTGCGCTTGTTTGCAAGCTCGCCATTTGAATCATTGTCGGTAGTAGCTTTGCATAACTCCTTCCAAAGCTCCCAAAGGTTACCTGCCTGCTGGTTGGAGCTGTTTTGAGCATCATATCGACTTGGCTTTCCTTGGGAAACTTTCTTCAAAAAGTGTCTAGCTTTTTGTTTACTCATTGAAACTTGTTGAGCAATTTCATGGGCCTCCCCTATGTTCTTTGCAGCAACGATAGACACATTTCCACCGTGACAGCCAATGGAATTCAAGAGTACCTCCACTCTTTCGATCGCTTCCTGGGACTTTTCCAACGGTTTCATTGTGAAAGCATAGTCAATGTGGAGCTTCAATAGCCTATCAAAAATGCGCATGAATGTGTGTAATGTACAAAAATGTACATTCGATAGAGGAAATCAAAAGATTGGATTCCAAGCGTGGTCCTTTTGATCACGGTCTGGGGCATTGAGCATGGGACATCTCAGAATAGACGCTTCCCATTCTCTACCTTCATCTCCGACATAACGACAATCTAACCCTTGTTCTCCATGCCCTTGCCATGGAAGCATGGAAACGGCCTTTGCAGTGCTCTTATGTGATTTTTTTCCATTAGGTTTGTACCCTCGAGTGCAAAATGGACAAGGCATGAGAGAAGAAGCCCCTTGTTTGCAGCCAAGTAAACACTTTATGGTTTTCAAATCCCCACCTAAGTGCCACTCCACATCATAACTACCAAAACCCTCAATCTCCAACTTCTGACTTGCAATTTGGGAGTGTATTACTTCTGTGATCCATGGAGTTCTCTCAAAAATCCATGAAAGTACTCCATTGGTCTCTTTGGGCACCTCAATAGTACCCAACCACCAAATGTCTTTCTCTGATTGCACGCTAAAAGATGGGGTGGGAGATGGCTCGACTGAATCCCTTCACTTGGTTTGCAGAAGGGCCTCGTTCATTAGAGTGACACTTAGCGTCTCTAACCTTCGGCCTTTCACTATTTGACACTCATCGAGTTTCAGCACAAAAGCGACTTTTGTGCCAAGCACTACAAAATAAATAGTGCTAAGACCTTAAACTTCAGAGTCTATGATAAGAATAATACCAAAGAAAAAAGTAAAGTGTGTCACCTTCTTCAGGTAACTCGTAAAATCTAAGCATGGCTTCTTGAAGCCTTCTAAGATCCACGAAAATATTGTTCCACATTGTGTAAGGAAAGCCTTTCTCCGAAGGTCTTATGGATTGTTTCTTACCTTTTCCCTTTGTCTTTGTTACGCACGAAGCATAAAGGGAAGTTGACATTGTGTCCTCAATGTGTAGGTATGTCCCAATGCGGGAGAACACATTTTCCTTTGTGCTTTCTTTGCGAGCTTGATCTTGTGAGGAACGGGAAATAGGATTTCCACAATGCCATGTTCTTTGAGGGCATCCTTTAGGAGTTGGAAAATAGCCTGATAGGCTTTAGGCGTTGATTCCAGCCTCATCACAAGCTTGTTGAACGTCATCATCACTAACCACATTTCTTAATTTATGTAGAAGGTCCTTGGTGACTGCATCCTTAATGTGCTTACCTCCAGGTGATCGTAAGATAGAAATCACGTCCTGGGTATTGAGACAACTAGTGAGAAGGTTGACTCGATCATCTTGGCTTGTTCCACCGCATGCCTCCTGGATGAAGTTTCTAGCAACAAATAAACATAAATGTTAGAAAATAGTGTGAAGTAAAAATGCATCATGCAAGTAAAGACCAAATCACCTTGTGGCTGTAACTCGTCGTTTGCGTGCTCCTCACGAATGTGCAAGAGTTTCAATGGATGAATACGTGCGTTTGTGTTCCCTTGCACCAAGGGGTGTTTCTTTCAAGTATGTGATGGTGTTGGTAAGCTTCTGAATGTGGGACTCCTTTTCTTGCATTTTTTGTTCAAGAGTTTTAACTACCCTCTTCGAAGAGGCAACACTCTCTTGTAATGCCGTCGTCTTGAGGTGAAGCTTGACATTCGTGCATCCACATATGCAAAGAAGCACCTGCACCCATACACAACCGCTTGCAATAGCCTAACAAACCTGCTTCTCCCCTCCCAAGAAATTGAAGAAATGTGGAAAGGCTATTAAACGGTGGATGGAAGCGGCTTATAGGATTGTAAGGGTACAAATGGCCATCCACCCAAATGTCAACATTGGTCTCACAAGCGGTGCGACGTTCCTGTGATGACCTTTGATCACCTTCACTAGTGGTCTTCGGTGCAAATGCCGTGGGTAAGCGAATATGTATGATTTTGGTGTGTGGAGTACGTGGTGGTGGAAGCAGACCATTTGTGATGTCCGTGAACACCATGGAAGCTGTTGCGTGAGGAAGAAAATGATGAAAAGATAGAGGGGGAAGGGTAGAGAGGTTGAGGAAGATGGGAGGAGAGAAGGAGGGAGGGGGGGGAGGGAGAGATTGGGGAGGTAGAGGAAGGTAGGGGCAGGGAGGGAGAGGAGAGGGAGAGAGAGAGAGGAGGGAGAGGGAGGAGGAGGAGAAGGAGATAACAAAATGTTTATTACTTTTTGGGGGAAAAGAGTTTTGAAAAAATGGACTTTCTAAGCTTGTGAGTTAAAAAATGGGTCAAAAAATGATTTTTGGATATGTATATATGTTGGGAGGGAGTTTTAAGTTAGAAACAAGTAAAAATGATTTTTTTTTTTTAAAGTCAAATTTTGTCTCTTTGTGACCCACGTTTTTGCTGATGTGGACACACCCCTATGCTTCCTTCACTTTAAAAAAAGCTAGAGAGAGAAAGTAACCCTTTAGGTCCACATCCTACATTTGTCTAAAAAAAAGGCTAGAAAAGCCTACTCAAAACTACCTTCTTCAATGCCCTTGCCCCCTAAACCCCACACAACATTAGCCTTAATCCCTAAAAATTAGGATTCTTTACAAGGCCCATGCAAGGTTCATATTTCTCCTAATGATGACTGATCTTCCTTGTTCTAAATTTAGTCCCCAATTTTGGTAACCATATTTGAGTGTTACCTTCATAAAATCCTTGTGCTTCAAGTAGCTTCATTGGAATATTCCACTCTTGCACCTGTTTGTGCGGGGTAGCTTGGCTGAGGTTTGAATTTGGTACCCAAACTTGTCCATTGCTTGTTGCTTTGAAGGTCCTTTCTTCCGTCTTTCGCTATTGTTCTTTATCCTACATGAGTTGTTTTTTTTCTTTGATAGCATGGATTCCTCTTTGTAGAAAGTCTTTCTTGAGGTGAGTAGATCTAGGCTGCTACATTAGGCTTTTTGTCCCAAACATTGGTGTTTCCTTGGAAGTAGCCTTGAGCAGTGATTGACTCATTTGATGCAACCCACCTGATGACCTTTGGTTGTTAAAGTTTACCACGTTCTTGATGTGTCCAAATTGGATCTTTAGATTTGATGTGCTCTTTGGATACTAACACTTGGTTGATTTTCTGTAGCTTTGGTGTGATAGAAACTTTGGTTGATAAACTTTTTTCTTGGGTTTTCATTGCATTGTTGATGGTGTGGCATTGGTATAGAGGCTACATGGGAAGTTTGCGTTGAAGGTAAAGTTGTCTTGCGAGATTGATCTTCTTCAGTAGTTACCTTAGCTTTACCTTTTTCTACGATGGGTGGTGATCTCTTCTTCGCACAGGTTTGAGAAGATTCATGGAATCTCACTAATGTTGTTGTTAAAGTTTTTGGTTGTTGATGAAAGAAGATGTTCCTCCAGATTTTTGTCAGGACTAGACTCTCCTTGATGTGATGGGGGTCGATATGTAGAGAGTGTCCTTAAATTCCCCAATACTCAACTTGAGTACGGATTTTGCCACACCAAAGGTAGGAGTTGGCATTTTTGAACTTGTGTACACTATCTCCTCTAGCTCAGCGATTGGTGGCTTGTCCATCATTATCCATGTGCCATAAGATATTATATTCTTAGTTTCTTCTGGATCTATCACAACTAAACATGTGATTTCAAGTCCCATTTCTTTGCATATACTGAATTTGATCTTTGTAAGAGATGATCGATCTTCTTCCTTATCCTTGTTCTTCTCTTGATCTTGTGTTTATTGTGAACATTTGACGTTGAGCTTGGAAATGTTTCTCCTTCACCTCCTTTGGGTTTTGCATTTTCTGGAGTCAAATTTTTTGAAACAAGTTTTGTTGATTCTTCAGGTCTGTTGATGATGACAAAGTCATGTGGTTGATCTACTTTCTTTGTTTGCATTTTGGCACCATGCTCCATGGAGTATCTATCTGTCTCATTTTTTTTTGTTTTTTATACTCATAAACCTCTTTAGCTTCCTTCAACACCCCTATAGTAAATAAGAGAGTTATGTCATAGCAACTTGAAAGTTCATCTTCAACATCGTTCCCTAAATCATCGCTCCTCGAATCATGGTATTCTTCCTCATCATTTTATGGAAGATTCCATACAAAAGCTTTGTCCACTATTCGTTTGTAATCGTTTGTTTGTTCAATCTCAGTTGTTTCATAATTGTTTTTGGTTTCATGGACTGCAAATACCATTAGAAAGGGTCTTTGTTGAAAAATATAGTATTAGTCACCTCACTGATGCAAACATCAAGTCGCGAGTATTTTCTCCTATTCAAAGGATTCAAACAACTTCTCTAGAAATGATTCCTTCATGTAGTAGTTGTCTTTTAATAATTTTCTCTAGGATGCAATCTTCCTTTCTAAGACTTCCACATTCAGATGCTCCGCACATCCAAATATATGCATGTTTCACTAACCAAGCAGGCAATTGTGTTTTGTCATTTGTAATGACAACAAAGTGTTGTATTGGAGTTTGGCTTACATCCTTGTAACTGTGGTCCTTGGTGTTTACCTTGGTTATAAGTCCCTTGTGCCGTAAATACAGATGACCGTAACCCCAGTCCTCAACCATTTTGAGTTGACGTATAAAAGGTTGCTCCAAAATAACTTCAAATTGTTGCCTTTTTTAAAATCTACTACTCTAAAGGTATGTTCATATTCTATCCCGCATGAGGATACTATTACTTGTTCTAGCATTCCCAAGGGTCTTTCTACATATTTGTCTACTAGTTACAACTTCATGCGCAATTTCCTGAGAGCTCGCCATTCCCATTTCTCCCAGATTCCTTTTGTAGAAATGTATAATCCAACCCCACTATCAAGTATGGCTATCATTTTTACTCCTTCGTATTTGAGTAGTAAGGTGGTATTCCCTTCTTCTCTTTCATAATAATCACCCACCTTATGTAAAGTGTGAGCTTTGTCCTAAGGTGTGAGTCAAGGAGAAGAGAGTGGATTTATCCCACATACTGTGGAGCAAGGCTGTAGAGCTACTTAAAGCTCATTTCATGAATGAGTAAAAACAACTCTATTTTGCACTACATGCTTGTCTATGGTGAGCTTGTGCTAAGCTAAGTCAATACTCAAGATTGTTATGAGTCCAAGCTAATTCTATCTTGGAACCTAATTCACTTGAGTGATAACCTTGCTTACACACACACTCACACATTGAAGCTATGTTTCTCTTTCATCCACCATAGCTAGCTCGATCCAATTCCTAACATTTGGTATCAGAGCCATGGTGTGCTAGCTAGGATTGTTGTTTTACTTTTGTGTGTTAGTTTGATTGGCATCTCCTAATCATCATTAGGATCCTTGGTATTTCTCTTCTTCTCTTTCCATTGCATACCTTGTGACTAATTAGCATCAATTAGTCAGTGTGAGCACGTTCTTGGGTTTGATTCCCTTGGGCCACTACTCTCCTGGCTAATGCTAAGGTTAATTAGTATTAATGCTTAATCATTAGGTGTTTATCTCAATATTTTTCTTACCATTTTTTGTGTTCCATTCTTCCCAAGTACGGCACTACCTTGCTTTGTCACTTATGAGCATCCATAGCCAGTGTCATGAGCTTCGCAATGCATGCTCCCATGCTCCAATTGGACATCTCATGTGAAAATAATTGCTTGATTAATTTTGAACCTTTTTGAAAGTTTATGCTACTATTTCTCTGTGTTCTGCAGCAAGGAAGTGTGTTTAGGTGTGTGTGTGTGTATGTGTGTAAAGTTAATGCATTAAATGCTCAAACACTTTCTGTTGGACCCGTGAGAAGCAACCCTATTATAGGGTGTTGATCGCCTTTTGAAGACGGGCCACACTTGGGGCGCCCACACTAGAGGACTTCAAACCAGGTGGTAAGCCGTTTTGCGTAGAATTTTTGGGTCCGAACGGACCCTGGCCGGGTTGCACCGTTCCTGCCCGCACATATGCCGACTGGTTGCCCTGTCGCGTCCGATTGGTGCCTAGCCTACTCCGCTGCCCGCGCCTGTCCGTGCTTGCCTAGGAGTGCTGCCCGCCACCTGGCCTGCTGCCCTGGCCTACCCCTCTTGCCCGACGGGCTTCCCCACGTGCCCGAAATTCCCCTTGCCACATTACCTAACAAGCAACCACTCCCACGGGCCTCAAGTGATTGACAAAGGCCAAGCTCCCACAAGGGGATGCTCCCACCCTGTGCATCGGCTCCAAGGAGCTCCCCAATAGGGGCCAATTCCTGCTGCATGCCCTCCTCTGGTTGACTTTCACACCCAAAATCAGAGCTTCGACTGACAACGAAGAAAAAATTCCCACAAGCAAAAGAAGTTATCAAACAAGGCCTCAATTTTTTGAGCTTCAAATAATATCCACACGGATTTCAAGAGCGGCCATCAAACAAGCATCCGAAATCTTCCGCACCAAGCATTCAAAAAGGGATCACTCCTCATTGGCTTGGCTGAATATCAAAGCAAATCAAAAGAAGCATTATTTCTTGAAGAGGGGCTTGACCGACGGTGAAGAGGAGCTTCACATTGAAGGGAAATTCCAAAGTACACATTGATCTTGCAGCCAAGAACAACAACTTCTTGCAATGTATGTAATTGTATTTGTCTACATGGATGACGTTATTTGCTTTTGTAATGGGATAGACATTGACATTGGAGAGTCTCCAAATTGCTAAAATCTCTCTATGTGTGAAGATTCTGTGACAAAGTGTATGAGAAACACCGCATGCTTGGGCTCTCGGAGTATGACCAAGATGGAAGAGAAAGCATTAATTTTTTTCATAAACCTTTTCATAGGATATTTTAGCATATTGTTGCATGTCATTATGATGCATGGAATAAAGCCTGATTGCACAACAAAAAGGGGGACAAAAGCACTCGTTCAAGGGGAGGATACAAAGTCAGACCATGAAGCAGTTGAAAGCAACAGTAGAAGCAACGAAGGCAAGAGACCTGACAGAGGATCAGCTCACATAGTAGAAGACAAAAAGGATGAAAACGAGGGCAACATTGTCTTTGAAGAAGACCCATTTTGAAGATGTAGACTCTCTACTTGTAGGGGAGGACTTTTTCCTGTGTGGATTCCATCATCCTATGTGGATATCACCATCCTTTGTGGATTTTTCCTATGTGGATTTTATCATCATGTGTGGATATCACCATCCTTTGTGGACTTTATTTTTCTATGTGGATATCACCATCCTATGTGGATTTTGTTAGCCTGTGTGGATCATGCATCTTCAGTATCTTGTCATAGTCCAAACCTCAAGGGGAGGATTGTAAAGTGTGAGCTTTGTCCTAAGGTATGAGTCAAGGAGAAGAGAGTGGATTTATCCCACATACTGTGGAGCAAGGATGTAGAGCTACTTAAAGCTCATTTCATGAATGACTCTATTTTGCACTACATGCTTGTCTATGGTGAGCTTGTGCTAAGCTAAGTCAATACTCAAGATTGTGTTTATGATTCCAAGATAATTCTATCTTGGAACCTAATTCACTTGAGTGACAACCTTGCTTACACACACACTCACACATTGAAGCTATGTTTCTCTTTCATCCACCATAGCTAGCTCGATCCAATTCCTAACACCTTATTCACTGGTATAGGCTTCGAATTTGGTCTCTCGGATTGAATTTTACACATGTTGTCATCTGAGGATTTTCATGTAAAGGGATTTTCAACCCCTTCTTTTCCAGGTGTTTTCTTATTTGGCCCCATAGATGTGGTCTAATTTCTAGCAACTCTACAAGAGTAATAGGGCATCTTATAGGTGATGACATCACTTTGTGTAAGCTTTTGGTATCCATCATTTTTGGTGTAGATTTCCACTAGGATGGTACCACTCTAACCTTATACTTTGTTTTGTGTTCTCCTATGAAAGATGGAAAAGTCTACAGGGAGTGTGGTTTGCTCTCTTTAGATGCTATAGACCCAACATCTATGTATAGAGATTGTATGTCTCCTTGGAAAAATTCATGCTCCATGTTGATTTCAAGAATAGGTGCTCACTGTAAGGTAGCAATTTTGTCTTTCTGGTTTTTGATCATATCCCATAAGGATTGTGGCCACGGCTTCTCCACTTCAAGAATTGGTGGCATCTCATGAGACTTTGCGTCGTCCGTAGTGTTTGCAACAACCCTTGTATCCAATGGATTTTCATTCCCTGGTTTGGGTGGCTCTACTAATTTGTTTTCTTTTAGTGTGCATGTGTACTCCTTTATTAGTACATGAACTACTTGCTCATGATCTTTCAATGCTTCTGGATACATTAGAGCTTGAGATTTATCTATGAGCTATATGCACATTTCCATCCGCTTGGTTTCAATTTTTGGATGCAGATATGTCAACAATCTCTGTTTCAAAGTTTGGTTGCTGTTGAGCCTTGCTGCAAAGGCTTGGAACATAGCGTTTAATTGCTCATTCACATATTCCACCAAGACCAAACCTCCCGATGTTATTTTGGATGATTTTTCTTTCTATTTTTGTTCCATTTTTTCCTTTTCTTGTTTCAATTGCTCTTTAGTTTGTTGCAGTTCGATTTCTAGGCCATTTTTCTCCTTCAACCTTTTTTCTTTCATTTTTTCTCATTTGGCTTTCCATGATTTTCTTCTAGTTCTCATCGAAAATATTTTGACTTCCTTTTGGGGCGGCAATGTGGGTTCCTCCTCAATGGTTGCATTTTTGGTAGCTTCTTAAGCTTAAGCTCGAGTCATTACCTTTATAGGGACTATGGGTTCTACCTCGGATGCGTTTGAAGAAGGCATCACTCCTACAACATTCATTGTTGCTGTTCCCCTGTTGTTTGGGTGTTTTGGACAATCATGAACCAGGTGTGCAACAATGCATTCTAGAAAATATTGAAATAACTCCATTTTTTTAACACGACAAGGAAAATATATTGGCCGATGGTTACCTCCACACTTATAGCACGGTCCTACTTGTTGTGTAGCTGGTGGTGCAACTGATGGTTATTCTTGCCTGGTAAGAATGATCTTTGAACCATACTCTCGATTGTCTATAAACATGAGCATGTTGTAATGGAATTTGCCTATTCAATTTGAGAGTAGCGGAATTTAAGAGAGTACTTTCAAGAAATGATTTTGTGACCATAGCGGGTTGACATAATTGAAGATAGCAACATAATCATAGAAATTAGGTAACTTGGCATAGACAATACTTTTGAAAGAGAGAGAATTTAGAGAACATGACAACAGTTGAGGACCGGATTTATGTGGAGCTGGTCCCCCCTCCAATAGGCATTTGTATTATGATTTCTCCCATAAAGAGAGACTTGTTACAATACATTCTTTGTGTTCCTTGTGACCTAGGTGAAGCAATGAAGATGGAAAGCTTCATGCATCACCATCATAGCATAACCTAAACTTAAAGAAAGCTTTAACTATACCAAGCCTCAATCCCAAGACCTCAAACACCTTCGAAGGTGGAGAGAGCTAGCAGGGAATGAGGGTAGGGAAGAGGAAGAAGAAACATTTCATACGAGAAAGATCTAGTTCCTCACTTATCATAACTCTTGTGCTAGCATACATAATAGCATAGTAATGGAGAAGAATTATATGGCAAGCTCAAGCATTGAAGCATGGCTCTTGGATGGATTTGCACTCCATAGCCAAGAGTGTTGGTGTAGGCTCTCAACACGGGGCCAATAGTAAAGGGGCCCAAATGGGAGATGGTCTATCAAGAGAAAGGCTAACCAATGGAGCATAAGACCTTAGGGTTAGCTTCATTGAAGACCTCCAATAATGTGTGTAAAAGTCCTTTGACCTTAGGTAAGCTAGGGCTGAGCTTGAGGTGGGAACCCGGCCCAAACTCGAGGTGCTTGTAGTGCTTGAGGTGCTTGTCCTACTTGAGGTTCTTTTCATGCTTGAGGTGCTTGATTAAGATGCTTGAGGTGCTTGATTGGCTCCATGCTTGAAGTGATTGACTTGGTGCATGATTAAGGTGCTTGAGGTGCCTTGAGAAGCTTGCCTGAGATGCTTGTGGGAACACCCCCTACTTCAAGTGCTTAGTCATGCTTGATGACTAAGGGGCTTGCTCATCCAAAGTCAAAAATATCCCTACAAGGAGGGGGGCAAGCCTACAAGGGGGGGGGGGATGAGAGAGAACACACACACACACACACACACACACACACACACACACACACAAGGGAAGCCCCAGCTTGAAGAGGCAGCAAGCACACTTGTCAAGTTCCTCCTCATGTTGCCCTCATGGTGTGCCTGAAACCTATTGGTTGGC
Source organism: Adiantum capillus-veneris (assembly GCF_014529385.1). NCBI lineage: Eukaryota > Viridiplantae > Streptophyta > Polypodiopsida > Polypodiales > Pteridaceae > Adiantum > Adiantum capillus-veneris. The sequence continues at coordinate 134,647,594 of NC_140957.1, forward strand.
CACCCAAGGGGTCCAATGATAATAAAGGATATTTAATTAATTGATTTTGCATTTATCAAGTCCTCTCTCTCAAAGGGGAACGGGGGACACTTGTCCCAAGGCTATCCCTGTTACTTGTAATGGCTCCTGCTTGTGATTGGCTAGGCCTGGAGGGGTCCAATGAGCTTCAATCATGAGCTACAAGGGGGGGTCGACCCAAGCAATCTAGGGGGGTGCTTAGGGGGTATACTCACCCACACACACTTACAAACACTCTCATTGTGTACTATGCAAAGTGCAAGAGCTCCCTCTCTGTCTCCAAGCAAGTAGAGGTTGAGAGCCTACACCAACACTCTTGGCTATGGAGTGCAAATCCATCCAAGAGCCATGCTTCAATGCTTGAGCTTGCCATATAATTCTTCTCCATTACTATGCTATTATGTATGCTAGCACAAGAGTTATGATAAGTGAAGAACTAGCTCTTTCTCATATGAAATGTTTCTTCTTCCTCTTCCCTACCCTCATTCCCTGCTAGCTCTCTCCACCTTCGAAGGTGTTTGAGGTCTTGGGACTGAGGCTTGGTATAGTTAAAGCTTTCTTCAAGTTTAGGTTATGCTATGATGGTGATGCATGAAGCTTTCCAAGCACCTCAAGCACCTTAATCATGCACCAAGTCAAGCACTTCAAGCATGGAGCCAGTCAAGCACCTCAAGCATCTTAATCAAGCACCTCAAGCATGAAAAGAACCTCAAGCAGGACAAGCACCTGAAGCACGACAAGCACCTCGAGTTTGGGCCGGGTTCCCACCTCAAGCTCAGCCCTAGCTTACCTAAGGTCAAAGGACTTTTACACACATTATTGGAGGTCTTCAATGAAGCTAACCCTAAGGTCTTATGCTCCATTGGTTAGCCTTTCTCTTGATAGACCATCTCCCATTTGGGCCCCTTTACTATTGGCCCCGTGTTGAGATAGATCTATAAGCACATATCTATATCTTAACACTTGTTCCCGTTTATTCTCCCACATTAAGTGATCAATTTAATATGAGAAAATCATTTGGGTTGGTTAGATATTAGATTTTATGACATTACCTCTCTCTTGAAATCATAGTCGTCCTCGACTATGGGGTAGAAGAGATAAAGCCTTAGTCATTAGTCAATCGTACTTAGCAGGCAGAGGATCCCTTTTTTACCCTACAACATCTTTCCAAGATGGATGACTAATCCATTTGGTTCTTGGGAGACATAGCTGCCGCAAGCATGTCTGCTCTTTAGTTCATTTCATTCTCCCAAAGTAGAGTGACAAATTCTACTTGGTGTTTGAGAGACGTCGTCATCACAAACATGATTCTAAGCATGCATACTAGTTAAATTTGTGCACAATTAAAAAGAGGACTAGTCTTATAAGACAAAAACATGAGTCATTTAAAAGAAATTTGTACATTTGCTTACTCTAATGTAGCATTGTAAGCATTAACAAGGTTCATACTATCCTTAAGTTGTACTTCTTGCATCCATCTAGCATCTTCAAAAGGATAATTTTTGAACTTAATAAGATACCGTCGGATTATCTTACCATGTCGTAGTACCTTGTCTTCATGCCGTAGGACAGCTTCGGGTTGTAGCACCTCTTCTTGGTCTTCAACTTCGGGAGGGTCTTCAATAATTGGTTCAGTTGGTGGCTCTCCTTTGTAGGGCTTAAGTAGGCTTACATGAAAGGCATTGTGTATAAGCCAATGGTTGGGCAGCTTGAGTTGATAAGCCGTCTCAGTGATGGGCTTCAAGATTTGGAAAGGACCATAGTATCTTTTTGCTAGTTTAGCATAATAATTTTGATGGCCCGTAGGATTTTTGCCCGTCGTTTGCCTTAATCGAGCCTTAGGAAACTTGAGTAAGAACCAATCATTTTCTTTGAACATTAAGACTCTTCTGTGCTTATCAGCAGCAGCTTTTTGCCTTTGTTGAGATATGGCTATAGCCTCCCTAATCTTTTGAAAAGATTCTTGCAGGTCACGGCTATACTCATCGGCGGCGAAGATCTTCCCATGTACTTTGAGTAGCAAGGGACTTTTAGGTCTTCCCTCTATGATCTCGAAAGGTGATTTCCCCGTAGAAGTATGGACATTATTATTGTAGGCATACTCTACTAGAGGTAAATACTTTTTCCATTGTGAGCGTTGATTTACTTCGGTAACGTAAGTCTTGAGTAGATCGAGTATCGTAAGATTGGCTATCTCACTTTGGCCATCCGTTTGTGGGTGATAGGCCGAAAAGAAATTTAATCTTGTACCTAGATTTTCAAAGAGAACTTTCCAGAAATTACTGGTCATTCTAGGATCTCTATCTGACACGATGGATGTGGGTAATCCATGGTGCTTGAAAATCTGAGATATGAAGAGAGTTGCTATTTGATGTGCCTTAATAGTCTTTTTGACAGGAATAAAATGTGCTTGCTTGCTAAACCTGTCGACTATTGTCCATATTCCTGTATTCCCATGGATAGACTTGGGTAATCCAAAGATGAAATCCATGGATATACTCTCCCATGGTGAATTTGGAATATGCAATGGCTAGAGTAATCCAGGTTGCTTCCCTCTATCATACTTGGTCTTTTGGCATACTACACATTTTGAAACATACTCTTGTATGTCCACTTTCATGGTAGGCCAATAGAAATACGTCTCTACTCCTCGGAGAGTAGGTTGAATACCTCTATGCCCTGCATATGGAGGAGCATGGGATTCATACATAACCTTCTCACGAAGGGAATGGGTAACACATAGCCTATTGCCATGGAGAAGATAACCATCTTGCAAGGTGAATGGTTCCTCTTTCTTCCCCAAAGCAAGGGCTGACATTATGTCTCTAAAGTCAGGGTCAGTAGCATACTCATCTATCATAGAGGATAGATCATTGTGAGTAGCTATAGACACCGCATTAACTTTTGGTCGTCGTGAAAGTGCATCGGCAACTTGATTGTGCTTACCAACTATGTGAGCAATATGGAAATTAAATTTGCCCACCTCATTTGTTTGTCAGAAAGCTTGGTTTGTGTCATGAAATACTTGAGACTTTGGTGGTCGGTTCGTAGGATAAATGGAGTCCCCAATAGGTAGTGATTCCATGTGTCTAGGGCATGTAGAACAACTAAAATCTCTTTCTCATAAATTCCCAAGACTCGTTCATCACTATTGAGCCTTCGGCTCTCATATGCTATGGCATGCCCTTCTTGAAGCAAAACCGCTCCAAGGCAATCACCACAAGCATCACATTGGACCTCAAATGGCTTTGAGAGATCTTGAAGCACGAGGACTGGTTGGGAAGTAAGCTTATCTTTGAGTTTTTCAAAAGCATTTTTCTCCTTAGCAGTCCATACAAACTTAACGTTCTTCTTTGTTAAGTCGTGTAGTGGTCCTGCTATTTGAGTGAATTTTGCTATGAAGCGTCTATAGTATGCACACATACCAGTAAAGCTTCTTAGCTCATGTAGATTCCTTGGGTTAGGCCATGATTTTATTACCTCTAACTTTGATGGATCCATACGAACATCGTGAGAGATAATATGACCTAGATATTGAATCTCTTGAAGGAAGAATTCACTTTTCTTTTGGTTGAGAAAAAGTTTGTTCTCCCTCAAGGCTTGAAAAATCACTTGGAGATGTTGCTTATGTTCCTCCAAAGACTTGGAGTAGATGATGATATCATCAAAGAACACTCCAGTGAATTTACGATATGGTCTAAAAATTTTCTCCATGACACGATTGAAAGTAGCTGGTGCATTAGTCAAGCCAAAAGGCATGACTAGATATTCATAAAGACCAAATGTTGTGCGAAACGCGGTCTTTAGGATATCTTCATCCACTATCCTTATTTGATGATAGCCACTCTTAAGGTCAATCCTACTGAAGTAGGTAGAGCCTTGTAGGTGGAGAGAGCTAGCAGGGAATGAGGGTAGGGAAGAGGAAGAAGAAACATTTCATACGAGAAAGAGCTAGTTCCTCACTTATCATAACTCTTGTGCTAGCATACATAATAGCATAGTAATGGAGAAGAATTATATGGCAAGCTCAAGCATTGAATCCTGGATCTTGGATGGATTTGCACTCCATAGCCAAGAGTGTTGGTGTAGGCTCTCAACCTCTACTTGCTTGGAGACAGAGAGGGAGCTCTTGCACTTTGCATAGTACACAATGAGAGTGTTTGTGAGTGTGTGTGGGTGAGTATACCCCCTAAGCACCCCCCTAGCTTGCTTGGGTCGACCCCCCCTTGTAGCTCATGCTTGAAGCTCATTGGACCCCTCCAGGCCTAGCCAATCACAAGCAGGAGCCATTACAAGCAACAGGGATAGCCTTGGGACAAGTGTCCCCCGTTCCCCTTTGAGAGAGAGGACTTGATAAATGCAAAATCAATTAATTAAATATCCTTTATTATCATTGGACCCCTTGGGTGGCCAACCAATAGGTTTCAGGCACACCATGAGGGCAACATGAGGAGGAACTTGACAAGTGTGCTTGCTGCCTCTTCAAGCTGGGGCTTCCCTTGTGTGTGTGTGTGTGTGTGTGTGTGTGTGTGTGTGTGTGTGTGTGTGTGTGTTCTCTCTCATTCCCCCCCACCTTGTAGGCTCGCCCCCCTCCTTGTAGGGATATTTTTGACTTTGGATGAGCAAGCCCCTTAGTCATCAAGCATGACTAAGCACTTGAAGTAGGGGGTGTTCCCACAAGCATCTCAGGCAAGCTTCTCAAGGCACCTCAAGCACCTTAATCATGCACCAAGTCAATCACTTCAAGCATGGAGCCAGTCAAGCACCTCAAGCATCTTAATCAAGCACCTCAAGCATGACAAGAACCTCAAGCAGGACAAGCACCTCAAGCACTACAAGCACCTCGAGTTTGGGCCGGGTTCCCACCTCAAGCTCAACCCTAACTTACCTAAGGTCAAAGGACTTTTACACACATTATTGGAGGTCTTCAATGAAGCTAACCCTAAGGTCTTATGCTCCATTGGTTAGCCTTGCTCTTGATAGACCATCTCCCATTTGGGCCCCTTTACTATTGGCCCCATGTTCAGATAGATCTATAAGCACATATCTATATCTTAACACTTGTTCCCGTTTATTCTCCCACATTAAGTGATCAATTTAATATGAGAAAATCATTTGGGTTGGTTAGATATTAGATTTTATGACAATGTTCTTGTCCATGAAATACTAATTTTTCATCGGTTTTGACACATACATTGGTTGATTTTAGTTGACTACTACTCTACCATCATTCAAAAGAAGTAGTTTTTGCCCTAGTACACGTTGCAATTTTGGTTGAGTGTTATACCATGGGGTGGGGTGATTCCCTCTCCATATGTCACATCTTCTCATGGGTTGTTGTCATTCATTCACATTCTATGTGTAGCCTTGGTTTATCCTTTTAACCACCTCCTCAACCACTTGATCAATGCTCGATCCCCAAGGTGTCTAAATATCTCACTTTGTTGCAAATTCTCTCTCTGGAGAGGAGGCTCCACTAGTTACATTATCTGAATCTTCCATCATATCTCCATATGATTTACAATTGTCAACTAGATAGAGAGCTTCTCTAGTGACTTGTGTGAACATCGTGACTTCCTTTCAAATGCAGGTTCTTTTTGAGAGTCTTGTTCCTCAAGTCCTCAATGAAGAAAACTAATAGTTTCTCATCTTGTGGTAGCTCTCTCATAGAACATCTCTCTATGAATTGTTTGAAGCAAAGCAAAGATTCCTTCACCCCTATCTTCGATTTTTGTTTGAAAGCGTAGATTTGTGAGACAAGGTTGTGCTTGATTCCCCTCTTTTTGAGAACTCCTCTGTGAATTCTTGCAAGAGTTGTGCTATGTTTGGAAAATCATCTCTGTTCAACGGTTGGAACCAAGTCAAGGTTGTTCCTTCCATTGTCAACCCAAATCCCTCATACTGTGTATGAGAATCCACAATCTGTTCAGCTCTCAAAACCTATTTGAAGAGTGAGACATGAACATATGGATCCCCTGACCATTCTACTTTATCTTGATACATTGGGTCACTTGATATGTTCTTAGTCATTGTGGTCCAGTCACCAATCTAACTAATTTGTGGTCTCTGGCAAGGATATCTCTTGGTCTCTCTTCTCGTTGTGGAGTAAATCATGGTGGAATTCTCTCTAATGCGTGATCTGGCATTGTTTTTGGTTGAAAGTAAGTAGAGATCCAAGTATCCTTGTATGTGTATCCTTCTAAGTCAATTGGATCAACAAGTTTGCACTCATGTCCATACTTATCTACCATTAAAACCTGCACTCTGTGTGCATCTATATACATGAAGGCATAGAGATTCTTATGGTTAGTCAACTCTCTTGGCTTGGGTTCTACACACTTGTAGAAGGTATATGGATCTCTATTTGTGAGTCTATACAAACCCTCATGAGCATAATCTATAAGCACTCTCATGGATTCATTGGTTTTACTGAATCTCATGTTTGGTTTGTTGATCAGTGGATGCCTCGTCTCTAGGTATTCTCCCAATCCCACAGTGGAAGGCATTGTATTGTTTCTTGTGTTTTTCATGTCTCTAAGTGGAGTAAAAACCCCTGGTGGTGGATGTTTTGTCATGGTAAAGTCTCACTCAAAACTCTCAAGGTAGTCCTTGACAAGTCCACCTTGGCTTAGTGCAATTTATTCCTTTTTGTCCCGGTGAGGTCTCTCAAAAGTCAAGTCTTTGTGATCCTTTGGTCTCTAAAAATGGGTTCAAGTATGCTAAATGTTTAGAATTAGGAAAATTAAAAACATTTAGCTCTAGGTCTAGGTGTATTCTATTGCCCACAAGCTTTCTTTATGGCTATACTTGACTCAATTTGGAGTTGTCTATCAAAAGTTAGAGTAATTTTGGTGAATTGCACTTGCAGCAACATTCAAAAGAGTCTCATGACCAGAACATAGGAACTTTGGCTAGTGTCTTGGTATCTCAAAGGTATTTTTAGCTCAAACTTGAGATTTGAGATGCACTCAAGTATTTCTACAAGCTCATCAAGTCATATACTCCCACTATGAAAAGGTACATGGATCGTGATCCATGACCCCTGTCAAATTTTCACTCCAAATTTTGATAGCATATAGACAAGTTCATATGCAAAATTTGTGCCGATTCTCATCAAATTTTGAGGTTGGGGGACATGGATCCTGATCCATGTTCAACCACATCTGGACTTGATCTTGGTAGCTTGTTACTCACTATGTCCACAAGCTAAATCTTATCTCTTTTTTATTTAGAGTTGGTTTGATAGGTCAAATCCCCAACACTAGGTCTGCACTAAGATTTTCAGTCTATCACCTATTTTGCTCCCTTTTGACTTGGGATATGTCTCCTTGTATATGCACTAATGATAAAAAAACTTTCAGGTCAAGCTCTCACTATGGAGACATGGATCCCAATCCATGTTTGGAGCCCAAATTGACTTTTCTTGATACCATTAGATTCAACATGACTAGTAGGTCGTATGGTATTAGAAAATTTTGAAATGGACCTATGGATTGAAAATTATGTTAATTCTTGTGATTTCTAGAGTACTTGGAAACTTTGGGCTTCTAAATTGGATTTTTATATCCAAATTCAGCTTTGAAAAGACCACTAGACTCCTTGTGATGTGCTCTAGCTATGGCACAAGTGAGTTTGTGTGACAGGGAGACATGGATCGTGATCCATGTACTATTGTGTTGGTGATGATACTTGACACACAGCTTTCTCTTGGTCCCTTGATACCTGCTATACGATTTTTGTATGATTTGGTCGTGATTAGGTCAACCAAAAGCTCTATTTGGCAGTTTTTCACTTTGAACTATTTTTGGCACTTTTGATGAGTTTTTTGAACTTTTTTGACAAACTACCTTTGGTGGGAACTTTTGTTCACAATTGTCTTTGCTACATGCTGGTATAGTTTTTGTCCAAAAATGCTCATGGGGGACATGGATCGCGATCCATGTTCCACCACTTTTGGATCTGAAATTTAGTGTACTGATAGCTTGTGACGTTTGTAGCTTGCTCCACAATTTGTTTTTGAATTTGGATTAAATTTGACTAACCAAGGTAAATTCTTGAGTCTGCTGTGAGTGTTTTGACAATGTTCTGTTTTTGGCTCTTTTGATGAATTTCTACAACTTTTTTACACATGCGTCATGTCTCAGCTACCTACTACTAAAATCTCAACCAAAAATGTTGATGGGGGACATGGATTGCGACCAATGTTCCATCAGATTTGGACATCAAATTTAAAATGTTAATTACTTGCAGTGTCAGTAGTCTACTCCACCACATTTTTTGTGTGGATTTGGACAACTTTTTCTCAATCAAAAGCAAGCTTTTTTATCTGCCCTATGATTTTTGACTAGTTTTTGTGTTTGGCTATTTTGGCCAACTTTTTTAGTTTTTTGCTATGGTCCTCTTTGGAAACTTGTTCCAAATGGTATCAAGTATCGATTGGTCAAATATTAGCTCAAAATGATAAAGGGGGACATGGATCGCGATCCATGTTTAACCATTCTGAAAATGTAATTTGGTCTAGTATGCCTATACTCTGTGGATATCAAACACTACAATAGGTACTTCACATTAGTGATGCTCACAGTGCGACGCTCAAAAGTGAAAATCCACGGCATCTCTATGGGCGTCGCTATTTTCTTTGGTGCATAGCGATGCTTATAGAGACGCTCATAGCGACGCCAACAGGGGTAAGAAAATAAACAGAGTGCCAAAAACTCAGATCTCAGATTTGAGTTTTAACGCTCTAGCAAAACAGGTAACCCGCGCTCTCCCTCTCCCCCCCCCCCCCCCCCCCCCACACACACACACACACACACACACACGAGGAGAGGAAGGAGATCCAGGTATGCTCCTTCCCTCTCCTCTCCCTCATGTTCCCATCCCCTCTTTCTCTCTCCCTCTCTCTCTCTCTCTTACACACACACACACACACACACATAGACTATGGTACTATTAAATGCTTTATTTTCACCCTCCTTCTATATCCCCCCCCCCCTGGGTGCATAATAATGATAATTGGGGACTTGGCCCCCTCTTAGACCAGAGCATGAAAATGAAATCATTCCATGGGGTAGGCGGCCCCCTGTCCACTCTCGATCACCTTCCCAAGCTATGGCGCCTACAAGCTGGAGAAGTTGAGGGCGGCCAACTGCATTCAAAACTGACGACTCTGGGAGCGTGCATGACTTCCTATTTATACTGAGGTGAGGGCACACTTTGGCCCTCACTTAGCCCTAGAGTAGGTCTTTCTTTCTATTTTTTTCGCTGCTATCTAATCTTGACAACATGGAGCTCGCAGCTCAAGTAACACAGGTACCTTACTAAGCTTAGGATTTTGTTCAAGTAGTGTTGCAATACCTTGCATGGTAAGAGAGGAATGAAGTCGTCTGAGCTTTACACTTTGTATTTTTTGTTTTGCCTAAAGCACTTAAGCAAAATAATGGATTCTTTTTACCTGCATATAATCGGCTCAGAAAGTAGCCGCTGCATAATCTTGACTACTGTAATGTGAGATTTTTTTGAGCCTTGGGACTGCTTGTGCATATAAAGCATCTGGTTTTTCTAGCATATCTTATTGACCGTAGAGTTGATGGAATAGTGTTAGCATGGGATGGTAACTATGGGCATAATACACCCCCGTCTGCTATGGGCTGACATAATAGGATATAACATCATGGTAATATGTGAGGGGCTCCTAACCTTGGACTGGTTATGCCACTTCTTTGGTAAGCTTTCGGGATCTATTGACTCTTCATAATTTATGTGGTTGGCACCTCTTAGGCAATAATTAACTGGAATACTTTGGTATACATCAGAGATAGGGGACTTTTTCTGCGTTTGTTTGGGAAAGGAACTACGTGCAAAAAGGCTTTAGACTGCGATATGATCTTGTAAATGGGTTTCTCTAAGAAAATTGCTGCAGGGAATTGCCGTCTGTTTGCTGTACCTAAATCTTGGCATAACTGGTTTTTTTCTCAGCAAAACAGGGTTATTCTTGGCCTTTATAATGACTAAGGCACTGGGTATTTTTTGTACTACTGTACGTTCTCACATTTCCTAGTCTTGGCATAAATGGTTCTTTTCAAAAAATAGGGATACTCTTAGCCCTTGTAGCAACTGAGGCGCTTGATATTCTTTATCACTACGTAAGATACCTGGTTATGTGGCACGACTGGCTTCAATTGGGAGATTGTTGTTATACATACGGTTAAACTGATTTTTTTTTAAAAAACTACTGAGCGAGGGCATGATTAACATATGCCTAAAGGCCTTATTTGCATAGAATGGGGATAAGTTACTATCAAACACATGCTTGGATTGTTTCTTGCTAACGGGTGTTGTACTGGCTCCTTCTCGAGTAGCCGCTGGTTTGTAGCTTCTGGTTATTGTTGGTTCTGCAAATGATGCGCTACTGGCTATAATAGGTGACGTTTCTGCGCATACTGATTAAGTGGGGATCTGTTCTTAAACCATTGCAGGGAATTAAAATTACATTTTTTTGACATATTGCATGACGTGAAGAATTGGAAGGTATATGTTAAAAACTACTTGTGTTAAGTGACGAGATAAATTTTTGGGCTTAAGTACAGCTTGGCACTTGTAATTTCATATAAAAACAAATGGTTGGGGTGGTATTCACTGCATCTAGTACCTTTGGTTGATAAACAAGTAAGGTATCTCACTCAGTCGAACAGTGTCGTTCTTGTAAAATGGATAATGACTTGTGGATATCATTGGCATTATAAAGGTAAGTATATGGCTGGAGTTTTTAGCTTTGGCATAGCTTCCAAGCTATGATTCAAAAAATTGGGATTCCATGTGCTAGAAAAAGTCGGGCATAACCTATCTTTGAATAAAGGGATACCAATGATGCCATGGGACTACTAAATCTGAAGGTAAGTATATGGTTGATATCTTTGGGCATAAGCATAGGTACCGAGCTATGGATCTTGAAATATTTTGGACTCTTGATGGACTTCACCACTCACATTAAAAAGTAAAAAATATCATTTTTTCATAAAAAAAAGAGACTACTAAATTAACCTAGCGTGTCTAAAGTAATTAAATCCTATAAGATGGACATGGATACTTGTAATACACATCCAAGGCTAACTGAATTGTTGTCTTGTTTGGATGGATGCATGTAAGGACTCTATCTTATCTGAGGATTGATGCCTGATATTGTGAAAGAACTTAAAGCTGATGAGCCCAGTCTATACCTCACCACTTATGTTAACTACAAAGGAGTCAAATACATCACTAATCTGCCTAAACCTTGTATTGAAGATGATGATTCTCCTGCTTTAAAAATAGCTAACTCTTTAGCCTCTCCCAAATCTTTCACCTCTTTTTTCACACCTAGCTCCTCATCTAATCGAGGAAAGTCTCGTAGCTTTACTAGAAGGAGAGGCAGATTCTATGCAATCAGAAACTTCCCTGAAATCTAACCCCTGAATATATTGCATGTCTCTACAAACCCATGTGGAAGAAAAGTTCTCAGCAAAGATGATTCGAATTATGGTGCTATCTACATACACTGTCTGTTTCACAACATACTTCTCGATTGGATCTTACCAAAAAGTATTTTTTGTGAGTGCTTTGAATTATTTTTTGGGAATCATAAACTGCTTGTAAATATTCTCATTGGATGGAAATATCATCATACTATAAAAGGATTAGTTTTGAACAATGACTTTCTTAGACAAGAAACATGCATTCAATTTACCTCATTCTGCAGGAATTTTGAAGGACTTGGGAACCATGTCTGTACTTAGGACCTCAACATTATCGATAATGTCACAATACGTAAGTTACTAGCCAAAGGAATCAATCACATACCCAAATATCCAAAAAGCCCTTACCTTGCCCTATCATCTTTACTTAGCTGCCTCACTGACCTTGTCAGTGCTCTCCGATTGGAGATGACAGTCCTACCGGACTTAAAGGAATTAGTAAAGGAATGCTTCCTTCACAAAATTTCTCTACTTCCTAGAAAGTGGCCTTCTTCTGATAGTTCTTGGCTTACACCTCAGCTAGCTTTTGACTTTCAACTAATCTCAGATAAATGGTTGGTGGTCGGGCTTGAGAAAAGCTCTAACTATCCTACTATTATGTGCAAACACCTTGCTTGGAAAGCAGCTCGGGATCGAGTATCAGGAAAAGAATTCTGTCATACCAACAAAATGGTGCAAGATATCTCTAACAATATCTCTCAACATTTAGGACATCTTGGCTATGCTATCAGTAACACCAAGTTACCAGTACTATTTCCTACATATAAATTCCACAAACATAAATTCAGATGGATATCTGATGCCTCTAACTGTATCATCACAGATATCACCAAAGATATTACTCTTTGCCTTGATATTATTCTTACAAAATTAGAACTCATTTGTGCAGAGAAATAGAAAATCTGCAAGGATTTCCTAAATACCCAATACAATCCCTTTTGGCTGACAAAAAATGCTACAGAAGTCACACTCAACCTTCCTCAACATATTTTCCACATCTTTATAGCAGCTGATATTACACAATGCTACGAAAACATCCCACATAGTGGGGATCTTGGCCTTAAGACGGTGCTAGCCAAGGTCATTAACTTAGCCTTTACCAATGCTAAAAAAAGAAAGCATCATTTTATCTCCCTAGCCAAGAAACCTAGATGGATTCAAGCATGTCACTCTGTAAACCCTCTACACTTCAATGAAGCAAAACTTTGCTCCTATATTTTTTGGTTGTTAAACAACTTACTATTATTGCAGGTGGTTGTTGCTTTGATCAAAGCCTTGGTATCCCTATGGGCTTCTCTTGCTCACCACTTATGTGTAACATTTACCTAGCCTTTTTGAGTACAAATGGTGTCTTAAGAACATGGAAACTAATCACAAAAAACTTCCACTAGTCAATCACACTTTTAGCTATATGGATGACCTACTTAGTATCAACAACAGATTGTTCTCTTCGGAGATTGATCAAATATACCCCCATTGCCTAAGAATTCAGCCTACTTACATCCCAGATAATTCGACTCTTGGGAGCTTCTGCAAATCAGTCCAATTTCTTAACCTTTCAATATCCCTTCACTCCCCATCTAAAGATGGATATGAACTTAGATTTATCTGGAGAAAGGATCTTCTTAAGCTGCCTCACGTAGAATTCATCAAGAGAAATAGCAATAGGCCATACAAAGCCTCTATCTGCTCCTGTACTATCCTTCTTTACTTAATCTGCTACTCTTCATCTACACCATCCATGGCTTGGGAAGAAATTTCTGTACTAATTAAAAAATACCGCCTTAACGGATTTAATTGAAATCAGATCCGTAATACCATCACTCAAGCTCTCATTCGGCACAATTGGCCTAGACTATTATTCCAAAGAGAGAGTCTCATCTCTCTCATAAGTTAGTAGGCCCATACACAATGGGCCTACTGCCGACCCATTGTGTGTGGTGCCTGGGTTAGGGCAGGTACACACACACACACACACACACACACACACACACACACACACACACACACACACACACACACACACACACACACACACACACACACACACACACACACACACACACACACTGTGGTACTATTAAATGCTTTATTTTCACCCTCCTATATTCTCCCTCACCCCCCCCCCCCCCCCCCCCCCCCCCTTGGGTGCATAATAATGATAAATAGGGACTTGGCCCCCGATTAGACCAAAGCGTGAAAATGGAATGATTCCATGGGATAGGCGCCCCCCTATCCACTCTCAATCACCTTCCCAGGCTATGACGCCTACAAGCTGGAGAAGTTGAGGGCGGCCGACTGCATTCAAAACTGACGACTCTGGGAGCGTGCATGACTTCCTATTTATACTGAGGTGAGGGCACACTCTAGCCCTCACTTAGCCCTGGGGTAGGTCTTTCTTTCTGTTTTTTTTGCTGCTGTCTGATCTTGCCAACATGGAGCTCGCAGCTCAAGTAACATAGGTACCTTACTAAGCTTAGGATTTTGTTCAAGTAGTGTTGCAATACCTTGCATGGTAAGAGAGGAATGAAGTTGTCTGAGCTTTACACTGTGTATTTTTTGTTTTGCCTAAAGCACTTAAGAAAAATAATGGATTCTTTTACCTACATATAATCGGCTCAGAAAGTAGCCGCTGCATAATCTTGACTACTGTACTGTGAGATTTTTTTGAGCCTTGGGACTGCTTGTGCATATAAAGCATCTGGTTTTTCTAGCATATCTTATTGATCGTAAAGTTGATGGAATAGTGTTAGCATGGGATGGTAACTATGGGCATAATACACCCCCCTCTGCTATGGGATGACATAATAGGATATAACATCATGGTAATATGTGAGAAAAATAGGGTTATTCTTGGCCTTTATAATGACTGAGGCACTAGGTATTTTTTGTACTACTGTACGTTCTCACATTTCCTAGTCTTGGCATAAATGGTTCTTTTCAAAAAATAGGGATACTCTTAGCCCTTGTAGCAACTGAGGCGCTTGATATTCTTTATCACTATGTAAGATACCTGGTTATGTGGCACGACTGGCTTCAATTGGGAAACTCTTGATATACATACGATTAAACTGATTTAAAAAAAAAAAACTACTGAGCCAGGGCATGCTTAACATATGCCTAAAGGCCTCATTTGCATAGAATGGGGATAAGTTACTATCAAACACATGCTTGGACTGTTTCTTGCTAACGGGTGTTGTACTGGCTCCTTCTCGAGCAGTCGCTGGTTTGTAGCTTCTGGTTATTGATGGTTCTTCTATAGTAGGTGACGTTTGTGCGCATACTGATTAAGTGGGGCTCTATTCTTAAACCATTGCAGGGCGTTAAAATTACATTTTTTCCACATATTGCATGACGTGAAGAATTGGAAGGTATATGTTAAAAACTACTTGTGTTAACTGACGAGATAAATTGATGGTCTTAAGTACAGCTTGGCACTTGTAATTTCATATAAAAACAAATGGTTGGGGTGGTATTCACTGCATCTAGTACCTTTGGTTGATAAACAAGTAAGGTATCTCACTCAGTCAGACACTGTCGTTCTTGTAAAATGGATAATGACTTGTGGATATCATTGGCATTATAAAGGTAAGTATATGGCTGGAGTTTTCAGCTTTGGCATAGCTTCCAAGCTATGATTCAAAAAATTGGGATTCCATGTGCTAGAAAAAGTCGGGCATAACCTATCTTTGAATAAAGGGATACAATGATGCCATGGGACTACTAAATCTGAAGGTAAGTATATGGTTGATATCTTTGGGCATAAGCATAGCTACCAAGCTATGGATCTTGAAGTATTTTGGACTCTTCATGGACTGCACCACTCACATTAAAAAGTAAAAAATATAATTTTTTCATAAAAAAAAGAGACTACTAAATTAACCTAGCTTGTTTAAAGTAATTAAATCCTATAAGATGGACATGGATAACAACTGATATGGTCCAATGATACCTGTAATACACATCCAAGGCTAACTGAATTGTTGTCTTGTTTGGATGGATGTAGTTAAGGATTCTATCTTATCTTGGAGGGTTTTATTTTTTTTGGCAAGCAACATTAGTGTGATGAAATACCCACTGAGGAATGGGGAAGTTTTTTTACTACCAACTCTACTGAAAGAGGACCTCTTTCCTACAATCATTGTACCTAAATAATTCCGATACTGAGTTATTTTTGTACATATCAGTTCATTGTTCCTTGGCCAGTTGTATTTTGAATGTACCAATTCAATTATGTCTTATTAGTTAAGACTTAAAACAACTACACACACATCATATACATAAGGTTTCTCCTCTTCGGGGAAACCGGGATGCTGGCCTAGGATATTATCATAGGAATGGAGCTCTAATTTGGACCCAAATTCGTTAAATCCTTCATTGGTAGACTAGTGTTAGGTGGCCCCTTTTAGACTCTCTTATGGTTTCCTGCTCACGGCTACCATAGTTTCGGACTTTTCCGGTTGAAGGGTTGCAGGACCAAAAAGACTTTACCTTTTAGACAGTTTGCTAATTTTTATGTCACCTCTGTTTCAGGACTACTCACGTTATAGAATGACACCTCGCATGAGTACTAATCACAACCTTGAGAATCATGCAAAGATTCTTGATCAGATTAAGCTCTACCTTAAAGACCATACACCAAAGGATGCCCTAGCTGCTAGAACTAGACCTTTCCTTGCTAGGAAAGACAAATTAGCTCAAAACCATTGCATCTACAAAGGGTAGAAGAAGGTTTAACACTAGAATGGTAACAGGACGCTTTTATGTCCTTGGACACTTTTTGTGTCTAGTTAAGTGACCATTTTGCTTGAATTATTTGAAGAGTATGAAAATGAATTTCTAGGTCCTATATATCCACAAAGTTGCCTTATGAGCTACAAAAAACTTAGCATTTGTTTTCGAGTATCGATCTCACCATTAACCTTACTCTTGCACAACATTTTTGAACCTAAACTGTGTGAAAAAAAGGGTCCTGTTTTTTGTTTTTTTTCAATTTTTGGCAACTGTACCACTCTAAACTTCATGTTTGTGAGGTTTAGATGGCTAGAGGTTAGGTGTTCATAGTTATCAACATGTTTTGATGCTTGTAGGGAGAGCGAAGTGTTAAAATTGAAAGTTATGACCAATTTACAAGAATTGCATAATCCTGTTTTTGGCCAAAATTAGCACTTTTATGATTTTTCTGGTGGCTTTCTTGATATCCAAATTCAATTTTGATTGTGTAAGTGTAATGTATAACATAAATCTAATCTTCCTTGAGTTTTGGGGGACCTAATATGCTATATAGCATAGAATATGATGATGGTTGAGTTTTTTGATTGCTGAAGAATACGATACATTTTAGAGTAGCAAGTATAACTTTCTCAATATTGCTAGTTTCTTAGGCCAATTGTGTGTATTTTGTAGGTAGGAACCATATCCAATCATAAACTACAAACTTGGCTAGATATTGAGTAGTTTCTATGGGTTTCTAGAGGTCATAATGCTAAACCCAGTTTTTTCATGTTTGCTGTATTTAGCACTTTATCATTGCCCCCAAGGTTCCAATTGTAAGAGATCCATTATCCTTTTGACATGCTCCATGGCTCCTTTTGAATCCAAAGGCCCAAAGGGAACTAAGAAAACATGTATATAGTATCTGTATTGAGCGTGACTATAGAAACTTTGATGATAGGTCCGCAGAATGGCAAAAATGCAACTTTTTTGTGCCTATTTTTTTTGCCCAAAAAAACATTAGTGAGGTAAAAGAAACCATATGTTTTGGTCACCAACCCATTGAAGTTAACGGGGCATTTTATCTCATGTCCTACAAAAATCCCCACTCTTATTTATATGCAATCAACCGTAAGAAATTGCTGTTTTGGGCAAAATGCACTGGTCCATCAACTTTGGAGGCTTGTAGTGACCAAGGGATGAGAAAAATTACAAGTTTCTCATTTTTTCCATATGTAGTAGTTATTGAACTATAAGCTCATGAAAGGATTTTTCAAAATGAGTGGATCTACTATGGTTTTGGAATTTTTTCCCAAAACCCTAAAAGGACACTTTTATGTCCTGTTAGGTTACCATTCTAGTGTTAAAGAAGCTCTACGACATGGGAGGTCAACTCAACCCCGACAAATGTCACATAGGTGAGGATGAAGTGATCTTTCTTGGTCACAAGGTTTCCTATAAAGGCATTGAGGTGGATCCTTCAAAGGCAAAGGCTCTTATTGAGCTCCCATCACCCAAGAATCTCAAAGAGGTCATCTCATTCATTCAAAAGGTGAAGTATATGTCACGCTTTATTCACTTAGCTTCGGAGTTGCTTCATCCTTTGCAAAAGTTGACACAACAAGTAGAATTTGCATGGTCTGATGATCTTGAAGAGTACTTTTGTAACATTAAAGTCATTTTGTCAGAGCTACCAACACTCATGCCTCCTTGTTGGGAGTACACATTATTTGTTAGCTCTAGTGTTGGGAAGGAAACAATTGGTGATGTGTTACTACAGCAAGATCCCCACAGTACCAGAATGCGATCCATCTACTTTGCTAGTAGGGTCATGAATGCCTTGGAGAGAGGCTACACAGAGGCAGAACTCATGATGCTTTCTCTCATGTTTGCGGTGTGAAAGTTTAGATCCTACTTGCTACCAAAATCTTTGTAATTCTCACTGAGGTGCAAAAAATTTGTTCCCTTGGGTGTCATCTCAAATGAATCTTAGTACTAGGATCTCAAAGTGGATTATGGAGTTGCAAGAGTTTCAATACTCTTTCAAAGTAGAAGATAGTGTGCGTGCAAAATTGGCAGGGATCCTTACTTATAGGGTACATGAGAAGGAGATTAAGGTGCCTGAAGTAAAGACCTTACCATTGTCACCACCTAAAAGTATTCCTAATGCTTTTACCTTGTTCTTTGATGGAGCTTTTCGATGAGTCACAGGAAAAGAAAGGGGAGGGCTAGTATTGCTCAACCCAAGTGGAGAGGTGGTCATGAAAGAGAAGGTCAATCTACCAGGTTCAACTAGCAACAATGAAGCAGAATACGACACACTACTTCATGGTTTGAAGATGTGCATTGGCCAAGGAATACAACGTCTCATGGTAAAGGGAGATGCACTTCTCATTGTTAAACAGATTTTAGGCAATTGGGCATGCAAGAGTGAAAGCTTAAGGACAAAATTTCATGCCATTCGTAGGATGTTTAATCAGTTTGAAGAAGTGCAACTATATCATATTCCTAGGAAACAAAATGAAGATGCCGATTTACTTGCACAACAAGCACTTACATGTGTTGAGAAAGAAGTGCAGGTCATCATGGTGGTAGTAGCTGTGAAGAAACCAAGATACCAGGGATTGGAGTCATTGACTCCAATTATTGGCTACATTTTGGAGGGCGAGTTTCCACAAGACTTCACTAAAGCTAAGAAAAGGAGACTCATGAAGAAGCCAAGTTTCTATCTCTTCCTAGAAGGTCCTTCTATCAAAGAGGCAAGGATCAAGTGTGCAGAAGAGTACCAACTATCAAGGAAATTCCAGCCATTCTAAAAGGTTTGCATGAAGAGGCATGCGGTGGTCATTTTGCCCAAGAGTTAACCGTGAAGAAGATTTTTCTTGCGGGGTATGTTTGGCCAACTTTGCATTTGGATGTTGAACATTGGTGTAAAAGCTGTCACAATTGTCAGATAAATGGAAATAGAAGGTTGGTGCATGGCCCGAGACAAATAGTGCTTGCAAATGGACCCTTTGAAAAATGGGGCATTGATGTTATGGGTCCATTGCCCAGGACTAAAAATGGAAAATTGTATATCTTGGTGGCTATAGAATACATGACTAGGTGGGTAGAAGCTCAAAGTGTGGCAAGAGTGAATGAGAGGACAGTTAGCATGTTTGTGTACACTCACATTTGTTGCAGATTTGGCACACCTTTGGAGATTGTTTCTGATAATGGTCCAGGGTTTAGGAAGAGCTTGCTCACGGAAGTTTGTGATGAGCTTCACATTCTACATCGGTATAGCACACCCTACTACCCTCAATCAAATGGTTTGGTAGAGAAGGCTAATGGTATCATTGCAGGAATCATCCGGAAGATGGTAAAGAACAAGATAAAGCTATGGGATGACTTCTTGGATGGAGCATTGTGGGACTATTGGACTACCTATAAGGAAGCGACAAAGTTCACACCCTTCCACATTGTCTATGGTCAAGAAGCTTTGCAACCCATCAAGCTCAACATTCCAACAATGCAACTTCATGGAAAGGTGGCACAAGGAGAAGAAGAAGCATGGGAAGATCGACTTCTCACCCTCGCAGAACTAGAATGGAAATGGGAGGCAGCTTATGAGTGCTATAAAAGAAAGGCTACGCAAATAAAGGACAAGCTTGACAAAAAGGTGAAAGACAAAGGGATCAAGGAAGGAGATTTGGTGCTAAGGTATGATAATCTCCTTGACAATTGCTTTGATGTGAAGTTCAATACCAGATGGCAGGAACCATACATTGTCAAGAAGACCTTCAACTCTAGCTACTATCAACTCATGGATTTGGATGGCAAGGAGCACCCCAAGAAGGTGAATGGGTATCGATTAAAGCCTTACTTGAGTCGATTTCTACCAGAGGATCTACAAGAGCATGGAACAACTACAATACCATGTAAGTCTTTGATCTTGGTACTACAAGATGAAGATTCAACTAAGCCACCAAATATCACGAAGGATCAAAAAACACTCTCATTGGAAGATATGCCTTTCGATGGTACATGAATGTACCATCATCTAGGGGAGGGCTAAATGATAGCTTTTTTCGGCTCTCATAAAATAATTTTAAGAAGCCACTTCACCCCACAAAAACACCCTAGCACAATGACTAGGCTCGTATTTTCATTGTAAATAGTGTGCGTGTGTTTAGGGTTTTTATCACATTTTTTTATTAAATCGTTAAGCGAGTCATTGGGCTAGGAGAAAAAAAAATAAATTTATAATATTACGGTCCTCTTTATATGTAAATATTTTCTATCAAATAAAGGACCTAAGTATAAAGGGTTTTTTTTCACATTTTTTGTATTTATATAAATATATATTCCTAGGTGTGCGTTATCAGGCCTAAGTATGCTAGCTTCCATCGTGTGTCATTTCTGATATATATTTTACTACCATTCTATCCCTTAAGCTCAATTCACACAAGCCTTGAAAAATCTTTATGTGAATTCATTGTAAAAATTCACCAATAACCTTATCGGCTCCGTCATATTTTTTTCCATCCCTCCCAGTTAAATATTCACAAGTACATAGATTTTATCTTCAAATAAATTTCATGAATTACTCAAAGGAGAGAATAACTGAGGATCCCTTCCCTCATGATTTTCCTCCTTTCATTTTATATATTTTTTGCCACCATGCATCCCATGTATCCATTTTTCATGACTAGCTAGCCTATCTTCTTACCCCACAAGTATATATTATATTTGATACTTATCCTATACCATACATGTGTGCAAGCTTCTTGGCAATATTAGGTCATGGTTGATGTATGGGGGGCTCACTTGGAAGACTACAAAGGAAAAAGAATCAAATAGTGGCCCACTTCATGCTTTATTAGGTGCTGCAGGGAAAACTTTTTGCTCGAATTTTGGCACCTTCTTATGATCCGAATTTGAGCATACTTCCAAAAGACAAAACGTAGCTCGTGAGCTGAAGTATTTTCCATATTTTTTCAGAAATTTTGAATTCAAGGGAGATTTTACATGAAATTTATGGCCGACATCAAAACTGCCACCTCATACACCCAAAAAATCTTCCTATTTCTCTCACCCTTCCACACACCTACTCACTCTTACACACTCCTCCCTCTCCTTCCCACTCCCAAACCTGCAAATCCCATGTCCTAATTCACCTTGGTCTAGGGCGGGCAAAAAGAGAGGCGAACTCTAAACACCTCTCAAGGCTCCCGTGCTGCTCAATTGGGGCTGGGGCAACCACAAGCAAGAAACAACAACAACAAACCCACATCCAAACAAATGAAGGGGCACCACCTAGTTATGGTATGCAAACTAGGACACAAGAGAGATTTTTGGCACAACCAAGAGGATGGGCCACAAAACACACAGACAAGCAACCTCACACCAAGACTCACATAAAATGGGCCAGAGAGAGCTAGAGAAAAGGGAAGAGAGAGAGGAATGGATCTTGCGTAATACCTTATTTGTGACTTGCAAATGGAGATGGTTCGTTATGTTGCTATCGTAGAGCTTGTACAAAACTCACTCAATGCTTAGTGAATGCTAAACATTGCCAACACACACACACTGTCTTACGGTGTGGGAGACCTCTCACCACAATACCCTCTTACAATGGACACAAAATTGGCAATGAAAACACACTAAAACACTTTCTAACACAAGACAAACGATAAAACTCAAAGTACACAAGTCAACTTGATTCACTAAACCGTATCGCACAAGTGGAAGGAGGAAGATTTGAACGTCGAATCACGCCTTTGATGCACCATACCTCAATTTATTGATGATGGAGGAACATATACAATAGTGGTTTTGAGATTTGTGGAGCTCACGCTCTCTCACTTGCAATGTGTAGCTTGAAAGCTTCTCTTACACCAAAAGTGAAGCTCACAAAGTGGTTGCTACACCTAAGTCTCTCCTCACGCATAAAGTGTTGGGGTGCTATGTGAGATATTGGAGGTTGTTTTACAAGAAGGAGAGGAGCCTATTTATAGGTTGGAGACCCCTCATTAATATTATTGGAAATCCTAATTTACAAGCTAACAACTCAGGATTATGATTTTTTTAGATATCAAAACATTGCGGGCCTTCTTTGTCTGCTTGAGTCATGGATGTGGACTCAAAAAAGAGCATTAGTGATGGTAGATAACGTGAAAGTAAGTAAGGAGAGAGAGAGAGAGAGAGAGAGAGAGAGAGAGAGAGAGAGAGAGAGAGAGTTACTATACACATGTCTTAAGGTGAGGTGTCTTTTATAGTTAGGTCAAAGGCTATTTTGTATTAGTATGTTAGTGGTTAGTGTTAGTAATCACTAGAAAGTTAATGATATATTTAGAATGGGTAGAATGGGGTGGATGGTTGAAGTAAGATGGTTGAATGAAGTGAGGAATCCTTGTGATGGTTAAGCTTGAAGAAGGACTTACTTGTGTAGGTTCTCAAAATGACTATTGATCTTCTTTTTTGTCTTCTCTTCTTTACGCCACCGCCGCCAAGGTTGATTATCGCGATGAAAATAATAATTTTGTTGATGAGATCTCTTGATTTGCAGAGGTTAAGCATTGTTTACATGCTGAATTTTATGTATATAGACAAGCAGTAAGACGGAATTGTACTTTGGAAGTAATAGAGAGAGGCATAGAGATGGTGTATGTTCATGGAGAGCCCATATGAGAGCTATGGGAGTAAGAGGGGAGGTTAATGGTGAAGAAGGTGAGAGAAAACATGGAAGGTGCAGGATTGTGTGAGAGATTGAGAGGAATGAGTGTGTGTGTGTGTGTGTGTGTGTGTGTGTGTGTGTGTGTGTAGAAGTGTGGAAAGAGGTGAGAGAAGACTAAGGGCTACTTGTGAGAAAAGTGGGCAGACTGGGCTCCACTCAAAAAATCCTAGCTCACTAGTGATTATTCAGATCTCGGTCCACATTTTCTCTTTTGACCACCGCTTCAAATTCGTAGTGGAGGTGGATATTAAAAATCCCATTAAAAGATATGTTTTTTCTTCACAAAAAGTCTTCAGTGGCCCCCCTTTTGTTGAATTTCAATATGGCTCCAAAGGGGAGCCCCTCCTTGCATGAGAGCATGACATAATTGATTCTTAGGGGTTTGAAAATGTGCATGGTTGTGGATTATGCCTAAATATAATAAACGGATATGATGAGAAAAGACAGGCTAGTATATATAAACAATTTATGGAATCTAAAATAGTATGGGCTATAAATATATAAAAAATAAATATATGAAAATATAGGGAATCAAATGAGGAGGGCCTTCATTTTTTTAATTCATGTATATTTATCTACAAAAGTAAGAAATAATATCTGTAAGAAATACGAATTTAGTGAAATGCAATGACTGATGGTGGAAAGTATTTTTGAGGTTTTTTCTTAGGAGTGGATTCACACCAAAAATAAGAGAATCTTGTGTGAAGATATTTTATAAGGAATAAAGAGCATGCAAAATGGTAAGAAAATTATGGTATTGGTGAGTTAATGTACATAGCATACATAGACAAATAACACACACCTATGTAGAAATATTTAAATAAATACCAAAATAATTGTGAAAAATCCTTATATTTAGGCCTATATACAATGAAATATTTACATACAAATGGGCCATAATATATCTTATTTTACTTATTTTATTTATTGTAATGGCTCAACTAGCCCAGTGACTAGCTAGTTGAGGGTTTTAAGAAGATATGGAAAAAGCCCCCTAACTCACACACGCCTATGTACAATGAAAATGTAAGAATAGCCACAGTGTTTAGGTGATTTTGGTAGGGTGGGGTAACTCACTATGGCAATTACGGAGAGCCGAAAAATGGCTATCATTAGCCCCCCCCTTAGATAATAGTACATTCATGTACCATTTATCCGATCATACAACATGCAAATTGTGTAACATCTGTCTTTGTCTGCCCGCATCTTTGAAGAACCTTTGTTGTATGATTAGAAAACCTTGTGTGATATGAAAGGTTCTCAGAGCGAATAGCAGGATGTAATGAAATGACTGAGTAAACCTCCTCCATTGAGAAAGTTTCCGTAAGCGCCCCCCAGGATCAAAGATCTTGAAATATCTTTCCCAAAGAGAGATGTATGGTATGGAATCACTTACTGATTTTGGTTGAAGAAACTTGTAGATTTTACTATTGTCCATCATTGCATCTATCACTATGAATGTGATATAAAAGATTGGTTGTTCTTCCTCCTGTGTAAAGTTGATGTATCTGCTACGATCTTCAAGAGCTTGTATGAGCAAATTCCTGAACTGTAGCTCATAAAATTCATTCAACCTGGGTAGGCTCATCAAGTCAAAATTTCTACGACCTTCATGATTTAGGAAAGCTTGATCCATGCTTCCAACTGCTATTGGAATATATTGCAAATAGTTTACCACATAAGTAGATAATAGACAAAGGTTTCTATTGCTTCCAACACATTGGAAGAGAATAGATTTTAGTACTGATTGATAAAATATCCACATGTAGCAATCTACAAGTTTTTCATCTATGATGAAGACCAGAATCATCACAATGTGCCACCTCCATACACCAAAGAACCAAACGAAGAAGGTTTGAAAACATCCGTTCATCACCAAGTAATAATGTCCTCTTCCACTTAAGAAGGTATGGTACCCCCAATGAAAGGTTTTTGTGAAGAGAGGAGAATTTGACTTTGAAGAGGTGAAACCCAATGTAAAGATGATTGGGGCTTCAAAAGCTTGGATTTTCCTTCTAAGAGATTGTCCCACGAATGAAGAGCCACCCACTAAAACACCATTGGAGAGAATGATACCCTTCTGACAATTTCCTTTTATGATTTTATTTTTTACTACTCTCCCATGTTCTTCATCCCCTTCTAGGTCCCCCCCTTTGGCAAGGTTGTAACTCCTCACATTGTACCACCTCAAAGGTTGATGAAACTTTGGCTTCTTGCATGATAAGTTCCTCCATGCTTAACATACATGGGTCATACCAATGCTTTTCAACATCCTCAAACACTTCTTGAAGATTATCCTCACATGGATTCAACTCACACTCTTCTACTTTGTTTTGGAGTTGGCATTCCATGTACACAATCATCTCTTTATGATCAATGTGTTCTATGATCTCCCCACCTATGATTTCATCTTCTTCTTCACTCTCTTCTTTTAGACAAGATACACTCTCAGAACATTCCATAAGATCAAGGTTACCTTCAAGGTCTTCATTCTCCATAGAGTCATGTTGCACAAAAGCTTCGTCTGCTCGGACTAGAAATTGATCCTCTGTCAAAAGGTTGGATGTATCCATTATTGAATCATCAATGCCATTTGAGATATCTTATGTCTATTTTTGCATGCTTGTGATAAAGGTAGAAGAAATATATTCCATAGCTGAATCTTGGCCACACACTTTCGCACTTGAATAATCAGTTGACATGTAAGTAACTTCTTCAACATTTGGCGGAGTAGAAGGAGACATGTATGGCAAAGGAGATGACTCCTTGATAGAAACACTTTCATGATGGTTGGTTATTCCAGCATGATGGAAACCATGTTTGATGTAGAAGTAGTTGTGAAACTTCCATCGGGCAATAGTGACCGCTTCTTCAAAGGTAGAGGGTCCACTACAAGTAACCTTAGTCTTTAGGAAAGTAGACAAACCCGAAATTAATTGCTCCATTTTTACATAATCTGGAAATGTAGAACTAAATCCACATCCTCCCCATTGATGAGAAAAAATATCCTCATAAGCATAGTAATCTTCACCATGTTGTTGAAGTCTCCCTAATGAAGCCCATGCTTTCTCCGTTGTTGGAACTTTAGAGAATCTGGTCTTCAAAGATTTGGAAATTTGGGTATATCCATCTTCAATTTAAGAAGACATACTCCAAAACCATTGCTCAGCATTGCCTGTAAGGCATAGAAACAAAAAATCTCCTTTTTCAATGTCATCCCTTTTACCAAGGATATGGCAAACCACAGCAAGAAAATCATCAACATCTTTTTCTAAATTTCAAAAGAAGTTTGGGATATCCTCAAAGGTATAGCGTGCCATAGTCTTTCAATTATAGAACCACACAAAGATTAGGTTCAAACAAATATTTTCTCTCATAACATCAACTAACTACAATACAACAATACAAAGATTAGTTCAAGCATTCATGGAATACAACAACAATAAGCACAAAGTCATCCTCTGTGGGGCCACCAAAATTGAGGCGGTCCGGGGCGGGCAACAAGAGAGGGGACCTCTAAACACCCCTCAAGGCTCCCGTGCTGCTCAATTGGGGCTCGGGCAACCACAATCAAGAAACAACAACAACAAACCCACAGGCAAACAAATAAAAGGGGCAGCACCTAGTTATGGTATGCGAAATAGGACGCAAGAGAGATTTTGGCACAACCAAGAAGATGCACCACACAACACACACAAGTAATCTCACACCAAGACACACACAAAATGGACCAGAGAGAGCTAGAGCAAAGGGAAGAGAGAGAGAAATGGATCTTGCGTAATACCTTATTTGTGACTTTCAAATAGAGATGGTTCGTTATGATGCTATCGTAGAGCTTGTACAAAACTCACTCAATGCTTAGTGATTGCTAAACAATGCCAAAACACACACATTGTCTTAGGGTGTGGGAGACCTCTCACCACAATACCCTCTTACAATGGACACAAAATTGGCAATGAAAACACACTAAACACTTTCTAAAAACAAGATCAACCGATAGAAACTCAAAATACACAAGTCACCTTGAATTCACCGAACCGTATTGCATAAATGGAAGGACGGAGATTTCAACGTCGAATCACGTCTTTGATGCACCAAACCTCAATTTATTGATGATGAAGGAGCATATACAATAGTGGTTTTGAGATTTGTGGAACTCACGCTCTCTCACTTGCAATGTGTAGCTTGAAAGCTTTTCTCACACCAAGAGTGAAGCTCACAAGTGGTTGCTACACCTAAGTCTCTCCTCACGCATAGAGTGTTGGGATGCTATGTGAGATATTGAAGGTTGTTTTACAAGAAGGATAGGAGCCTATTTATAGGTTGGAGACCCCTCTTTAAGATTATTGAAATCCTAAATTACAAGCTAACAAATCAGGATTATGATTTTTTTAAATATCAAAATATTGCGGGCCTTCTTTGTCTGCTTGAGTCATGGATGTGGGCTCAAAAGAGAGCATTATTGATGGTAGATAAGGTGAAAGTAATAAGTAAGGAGAGAGAGAGAGTTACTATACACATGTCTTGAGGTGAGGTGTCTTTTATAGTTAGGTCAATGGCTATTTTGTGTTAGTATGTTAGTGGTTAGTGTTGGTAATCACTAGAAAGTTAATGATATATTTACAATGGGTAGAACGGGGTGGATGGTTGAATGAAGTGAGAAAATGTTTATGATGGTGAAGCTTGAAGAAGGACTTACTTGTGTAGGTTCTCAAAATGACTACTGATCTTATTCTTTGTCTCTCTTCTTTACGCCACCGCCGCCAAGGTTGATTACCGCGATGAAAATGATAATTTTGTTGATGAGATCTCTTGATTTGCACAGGTTAAGCATGGTTTACATGCTGAATTTTATGTTTATAGAGAAGGAGTAAGATGGAAGTCTACTTTGGAAGTAATAGAGAGAGGCATAGAGATGGTGTATGTACATGGAGAGCCCATATGAGAGCTATGAAGGTAAGAGGAGAGGTTAATGGTGAAGAAGGTGAGAGAAACCATGGAAGGTGCAGGTTTGTGTGATGATTGAGAGGAATGAGTGTGTGTGTGTAGAAGTGTGGAAAGAGGTGAGAGAAGACTAAGGGCTACTTGTGAGAAAAGAGGGCAGACTGGGGTCCACTAAAAAAATCCTAGCTCGCCGATCGTTTCTGCAAAAATCATCAAAAGTTTTTAGGTGATTATTTATATTTTGGTCCACATTTTCTCTTTTGACCATTGTTTCAAATTCGGAGTGGAGATGGATATTAAAAATCCCAACAAAAGACCTGTTTTTTCTTCACAAAAAGTCTTCTGTGGCCCCCCTTTTGTTGAATTTCCATATGGCTCCAAAGGGGAGCCCCTCCTTGCATGAGAGCATGACATAATTGATTCCAAGGGATTTGAAAATGTGCATGGTTGTGGATTATGCATAAATATAATACACGGATATGATGAGAAAAGACAGGCTAGTATATATAAACAATTTATGGAATCTAGAATAGTGTGGACTATAAATATATGAAAATATAGGGAATCAAATGAGGAGGGCCCTCATTTGTTTTATTGATGTATATTTATTTACAAGAGGTAAGAAATAATATCTGTAAGAAATAGAAATTTAGTGAAATGCAATGACTGATGGTGGAAAGTATTTTTGAGGTTTTTTCTTGGGAGTGGATTCTTGGGTTTATAGAGAAGGAGTAAAATGGAATTGTACTTTGGAAGTAATAGAGAGAGGCATAGAGATGTTGTATGTACATGTAGAGCCCATATAAAAGCTATGGGAGTAAGAGGGGAGGTTAATGGTGAAGAAGGTGAGAGAAACCATGGAAGGTGCAGGATTGTGTGAGAGATTGAGAGGAATGAGTGTGTGTGTGTGTGTGTGTAGAAGTGTGGAAAGAGGTGAGAGAAGACTAAGGGCTACTTGTGAGAAAAGTGGGCAGACTAGGGTCCACTCACAAAATCCTAGCTCACTGGTGGTTTCTCCAAAAATCACCAAACTGTTTGAGGTGAATATTCAGATCTTGGTCCACATTTTCTCTTTTGACCACCGCTTCAAATTTGGAGTGGAGATGGATATTAAAAATCCCACCAAAAAACCTGTTGTTTCTTCACAAAAAGTCTTCAGTGGCCCCCCTTTTGTTGAATTTCCATATGGCTCCAAAGGGGAGCCCCTCCTTGCATGAGAGCATGACATAATTGATTCCTACGGATTTGAAAATATGCATGGTTGTGGATTATGCATAAATATAATACACGGATATGATGAGAAAAGACAGGCTAGTATATATAAACAATTTATGGAATCTAGAATAGTATGGGCTATAAATATATAAAAAATAAATATATGAAAATATAGGGAATCAAATGAGGAGGGCCCTCATTTGTTTTATTGATGTATATTTATTTACAAGAGATAAGAGATAATATCTGTAAGAAATAGGAATTTAGTGAAATGCAATGACTGATGGTGGAAAGTATTTTTGAGGTTTTTTCTTAGGAGTGGATTCACACCAAAAATAAGAGAATCTTGTTTGAAGATATTTTATAAGGAATAAAGAGCATGCAAAATAGTAAGAAAATTGTGGTAATGGTGAGTCAATGTACATAGCATACATAGACAAATAACACACACCTAGGTAGAAATATTAAAATAATTGTGAAAATTACTTATAAATGAAGGGGCACCAGCTAGTTATGGTATGCGAACTAGGACGCAAGAGAGATTTTGGGACAACCAAGAAGATGCACCACAGAACACACACAAGCTATCTCACACCAAGACACACACAAAATGGACCAAAGAGAGCTAGAGGAAAGGGAAGACAGAGAGAAATGGATCTTACATAATACCTTATTTGTGACTTTCAAATAGAGATGGTTCGTTATGATGCTATCGTAGAGCTTGTACAAAACTCACTCAATGCTTAGTGATTGCTAAACAATGCCAAAACACACACATTGTCTTAGGGTGTGGGAGACCTCTCACCACAACACCCTCTTACAATGGACACAAAATTGGCAATGAAAACACACTAAACACTTTCTAAAAACAAGATCAACGATAGAAACTCAAAATACACAAGTCACCTTGAATTCACCGAACCGTATTGCATAAAATGGAAGGACGGAGATTTCAACGTCGAATCACGTCTTTGATGCACCAAACCTCAATTTATTGATGATGAAGGAGCATATACAATAGTGGTTTTGAGATTTGTGGAACTCACGCTCTCTCACTTGCAATGTGTAGCTTGAAAGCTTCTCTCACACCAAGACTGAAGCTCACAAGTGGTTGCTACACCTAAGTCTCTCCTCACGCATAGAGTGTTGGGATGCTATGTGAGATATTGGAGGTTGTTTTACAAGAAGCAGAGGAGCCTATTTATAGGTTGGAGACCCCTCATTAAGATTACCGGAAATCCTTATTTACAAGCTAACAAATCAGGATTATGATTTTTTTAAATATCAAAACATTGCGGGCCTTCTTTGTCTGCTTGAGGCATGGACGTGGACTCAAAAAAGAGCATTAGTGATTGTAGATAAGGTGAAAGTAAGTAAGGAGAGAGAGAGAGAGAGAGAGAGAGAAAGAGAGAGAGAGAGAGAGAAAGAGAGAGAGTTACTATACACATGTCTTGAGGTGAGGTGTCTTTTATAGTTAGGTCAATGGATTTTTTGTATTAGTATGTTAGAGGTTAGTGTTGGTAATCACTAAAAAGTTAATGATATATTTACAATGGGTAGAATGAGGTGGATGGTTGAAGTAAGATGGTTGAATGAAGTGAGAAAATCCTTGTGATGGTGAAGCTTGAAGAAGAACTTACTTGTGTAGGTTCTCAAAATGACTATTGATCTTCTTCTTTGTCTTCTCTTCTTTACGCCACCGCCGTCAAGGGTGATTATGGCGATGAAAATGATAATTTTGTTGATGAGATCTCTTGATTTTCAGCGGTTAAGCATGGTTTACATGCTGAATTTTATGTTTATAGAGAAGGAGGAAGATGGAATTTTACTTTGAAAGTAATAGAGAGAGGCATAGAGATGTTGTATGTACATGTAGAGCCCATATAAGAGCTATGGGAGTAAGAGGGGAGGTTAATGGTGAAGAAGGTGAGAGAAACCATGGAAGGTGCAGGTTTGTGTGAGAGATTGAGAGGAATGAGTGTGTGTGTGTGTGGAGAAATGTGGAAAGAGGTGATAGAAGACTAAGGGCTACTTGTGAGAAAAGTGGGCAGACTAGGGTCCACTCACAAAATCCTAGCTCACCGGTGGTTTCTCCAAAAATCACCAAACTGTTTGAGGTGCATATTCAGATCTTGGTCCACATTTTCTCTTTTGACCACCGCTTCAAATTCGGAGTGGAGATGGATATTAAAAATCCCACCAAAAGACATGTTGTTTCTTCACAAAAAGTCTTCAGTGGCCCCCCTTTTGTTGAATTTCCATATGGCTCCAAAGGGGAGCCCCTCCTTGCATGAGAGCATGGCATAATTGATTCCTACGGGTTTGAAAATGTGCATGGTTGTGGATTATGCATAAATATAATACACGGATATGATGAGAAAAGACAGGCTAGTATATATAAACAATTTATGGAATCTAGGATAGTATGGGCTATAAATATATAAAAAATAAATATATGAAAATATAGGGAATCAAATGAGGAGGGCCCTCATTTGTTTTATTGATGTATATTTATTTACAAGAGGTAAGAGATAATATCTTTAAGAAATAGGAACTTAGTGAAATGCAATGACTAATGGTGGAAAGTATTTTTGAGGTTTTTTCTTAGGAGTGGATTCACACCAAAAATAAGAGAATCTTGTGTGAAGATATTTTATAAGGAATAAAGAGCATGCAAAAGAGTAAGAAAATTGTGGTAATGGTGAGTCAATGTACATAGCAGACATAGACAAATAACACACACCTAGGTAGAATATTTAAATAAATACGAAAATAATTGTGAAAATTCCTTATATTTAGGCCTATATACAATGAAATATTTACACACAAATGAGCCATAATATATCTTATTTTATTTATTGTATTTATTTTTTTGGCTCAACTAGCCCAGTGACTAGTTAGCTGAGGGTTTTAAGAAAATATGGAAAAAGCCCCCTAACTCACACACGCCTATGTACAATGAAAAGGTAAGAATAGCCACAATGTTTAGGTGATTTTGGTAGGGTGGGGTAACTCACTACGGCAATTACGGAGAGGTGAAAAACGGCTATCATTAATTGAGGCGGTCCGGGGCGGACAATAGGAGAGACAACCTCTAAACACCCCTCAAGGCTCTCGTGCTGCTCAATTGGGACTGGGGCAACCACAAGAAAGCAACAACAACAACAAACCCACAACCAAACAAATGAAGGGGCACCAGCTAGTTATGGTATGCGAACTAGGACGCAAGAGAGATTTTGGCACAACCAAGAAGATGCCCCACACAACCCACACAAGCAATCTCACACCAAGACACACACAAAATGGACCATAGAGAGCTAGAGCAAAGGGAAGAGAGAGAGAAATGGATCTTGCGTAATATCTTATTTGTGACTTTCAAATAGAGATGGTTCGTTATGATGCTATCGTAGAGCTTGTACAAAACTCACTCAATGCTTAGTGATTGCTAAACAATGCCAAAACACACACATTGTCTTAGGGTGTGGGAGACCTCTCACCACAATACCCTCTTACAATGGACACAAAATTGGCAATGAAACCACACTAAACACTTTCTAAAACCAAGATCAACCGAAAGAAACTCAAAATACACAAGTCACCTTGAATTCACCGAACCGTATTGCATAAATGGAAGGACGGAGATTTTAACGTCGAATCACGTCTTTGATGCACCAAACCTCAATATATTGATGATGAAGGAGCATAAAGAATACTGGTTTTGAGATTTGTGGAACTCATGCTCTCTCACTTGCAATGTGTAGCTTGAAAGCTTCTCTCACACCAAGAGTGAAGCTCACACCTAAGTCTCTCCTCACGCATAGAGTGTTGGGATGCTATGTGATATATTGGAGGTTGTTTTACAAGAAGGAGAGGAGCCTATTTATAGGTTGGAGACCCCTCATTAAGATTACCGGAAATCCTTATTTACAAGCTAACAAATCAGGATTATGATTTTTTTAAATATCAAAACATTGCGGGCTTTCTTTGTCTGCTTGAGTCATGGATGTGGACTCAAAAGAGAGCATTAGTGATGGTAGATAAGGTGAAACTAAGTAAGGAGAGAGAGAGAGAGAGAGAGAGAGAGAGAGAGAGAGAGAGAGAGACAGTTACTATACAGATGTCTTGAGGTGAGGTGTCTTTTATAGTTAGGTCAATTGCTTTTTTGTATTAGTATGTTAGAGGTTAGTGTTGGTAATCACTAAAAAGTTAATGATATATTTACAATGGGTAGAATGAGGTGGATGGTTGAAGTAAGATGGTTGAATGAAGTGAGAAAATCCTTGTGATGGTGAAGCTTGAAGAAGAACTTACTTGTGTAGGTTCTCAAAATGACTATTGATCTTCTTCTTTGTCTTCTCTTCTTTACGCCACCGCCGTCAAGGGTGATTATGGCGATGAAAATGATAATTTTGTTGATGAGATCTCTTGATTTTCAGCGGTTAAGCATGGTTTACATGCTGAATTTTATGTTTATAGAGAAGGAGGAAGATGGAATTTTACTTTGAAAGTAATAGAGAGAGGCATAGAGATGTTGTATGTACATGTAGAGCCCATATAAGAGCTATGGGAGTAAGAGGGGAGGTTAATGGTGAAGAAGGTGAGAGAAACCATGGAAGGTGCAGGTTTGTGTGAGAGATTGAGAGGAATGAGTGTGTGTGTGTGTGGAGAAATGTGGAAAGAGGTGATAGAAGACTAAGGGCTACTTGTGAGAAAAGTGGGCAGACTAGGGTCCACTCACAAAATCCTAGCTCACCGGTGGTTTCTCCAAAAATCACCAAACTGTTTGAGGTGCATATTCAGATCTTGGTCCACATTTTCTCTTTTGACCACCGCTTCAAATTCGGAGTGGAGATGGATATTAAAAATCCCACCAAAAGACATGTTGTTTCTTCACAAAAAGTCTTCAGTGGCCCCCCTTTTGTTGAATTTCCATATGGCTCCAAAGGGGAGCCCCTCCTTGCATGAGAGCATGGCATAATTGATTCCTACGGGTTTGAAAATGTGCATGGTTGTGGATTATGCATAAATATAATACACGGATATGATGAGAAAAGACAGGCTAGTATATATAAACAATTTATGGAATCTAGGATAGTATGGGCTATAAATATATAAAAAATAAATATATGAAAATATAGGGAATCAAATGAGGAGGGCCCTCATTTGTTTTATTGATGTATATTTATTTACAAGAGGTAAGAGATAATATCTGTAAGAAATAGGAATTTAGTGAAATGCAATGACTGATGGTGGAAAGTATTTTTGAGGTTTTTTCTTAGGAGTGGATTCACACCAAAAATAAGAGAATCTGGTGTGAAGATATTTTATAAGGAATAAAGAGCATGCAAAATAGTAAGAAAATTGTGGTAATGGTGAGTCAATGCACATAGCATACATAGACAAATAACACACACCTAGGTAGAATATTTAAATAAATACGAAAATAATTGTGAAAAATCCTTATATTTAGGCCTATATACAATGAAATATTTACACACAAAAGAGCCATAATATATCTTATTTTATTTATTGTATTTATTTTTTTGGCTCAACTAGCCCAGTGACTAGCTAGCTGAGGGTTTTAAGAAGATATGTAAAAACCCCCCGAACTTACACACGCCTATGTACAATAAAAAGGTAAGAATAGCCACAGTGTTTAGGTGATTTTGGTATGGTTGGGTAACTCACTATGGCAATTATGGAGAGCTGAAGAACGGCTATCATCAGCCCCCCCCTTAGATAATGGTACATTCATGTATTATTTATCCGATCATACAACATGTAGATTGTGTAACGTCTGTCTTTGTCTGCTCTCATCTTTGAAGAACCTTTGTTGTATGATTAAAAAACCTTGTGTGATATAAAAGGTTCTCAGAGCCAATAGCACGATTTAATGAAGTGACTGATTAAACCTCCTCCATTGAGAAAGTTTCCATAAGCACCCCCCAGGATCAAAGATCTTGAAATATCTTTCCCAAAGAGAGATGTATGGTATGGAATCACTTACTGATTTTGGTTGAAGAAACTTGTAGATTTTACAGTTGTCCATCATTGCATCTATCACTATGAATGTGATGTAAAAGATTGGTTGCTCTTCCTCCTGTGTAAATTTGATGTATCTGCTACGATCTTCAAGAGCTTGTATGAGCAAATTCCTGAACTGTAGCTCATAAAACTCATTCAACCTGGGTAGGCTCATCAAGTCAAAAATTCTACGACCTTCATGATTTAGGAAAGCTTGATCCATGCTTCCAACTGCTATTGGAAGATATTGCAAATAGTTTACCACATAAGTAGATAATAGACGAAGGTTTCTATTGCTTCCAACACATTGGAAGAGAATAGATTTTAGTACTGATTGATGAAATATCTACATGTAGCAATCTACAAGTTTTTCATCTATGATGAAGACCAGAAGCATCACAATGTGCGACCTCCATACACCAAAGAACCAAATGAAGAAGGTTTGGAAACATCCGTTCATCACCAAGTAATAATGTCCTCTTCCACTTAAGAAGGTATGGTACCCCCAATGAAAGGTTTTTGTGAAGAGAGGAGAATTTGACTTTGAAGAGGTGAAACCCAATGTAAAGATGATTGGGGCTTCAAAAGCTTGGATTTTCTTGCTAAGAGATTGTCCCACGAATGAAGAGCCACCCACTAAAACACCATTGGAGAGAATGATACCCTTCTGACAATTTCCTTTTATGATTTTATGTTTTACTACTCTCCCATGTTCTTCATCCCCTTCTAAGTCCCTCCCTTTGGCAAGGTTGTAACTCCTTACATTGTACCACCTCAAAGGTTGATGGAACTTTGGCTTCTTGCATGATAAGTTCCTCCATGCTTAACATACATGGGTCATACCAATGCTTTTCAACATCTTCAAACACTTCTTGAAGATTATCCTCACATGGATTCAACTCTTCTACTTTGTTTTGGAGTTGGCATTCCATGTACACAATCATCTCTTTATGATCAATGTGTTCTATGATCTCCCCACCTATGATTTCATCTTCTTCTTCACTCTCTTCTTTTAGACAAGATACACTCTCAGAACATTCCATAAGATCAAGGGTACCTTCAAGGTCTTCATTCTCCATAGAGTCATGTTGCACAAAAGCTTCGTCTGCTCGGACTAGAAATTGATCCTCTGTCAAAAGGTTGGATGTATCCATTATTGAATCATCAATGCCATTTGAGATATCTTGTGTCTATTTTTGCATGCTTGTGATAAATGTAGAAGAAAGATATTCCACATCTGAATCTTGGCCACACACTTTCGCACTTGAATAATCAGTTGACATGTAAGTAACTTCTTCAACATTTGTCGGAGTAGAAGGAGACAATTATGGAAAAGGAGATGACTCCTTGATAGAAACACATTCATGATGGTTGGTTCTTTTAGGATGATGGAAACCACTTTTGATGTAGAAGTACTTGTGAAACTTCCTTCGGGCAATAGTGACCGCTTCTTCAAAAGTAGAGGGTCCACTACAAGTAACCTTAGTCTTTAGGAAAGAGACAAACCCGAAATAAATTGCTCCATTTTTACATAATCTGGAAATGTAGAACTAAATCCACATCCTCCCCATTGACGAGAAAAAATATCCTCATAAGCATAGTAGTCTTCACCATGTTGTTGAAGTCTCCCTAATGAAGCCCATGCTTTCTCTGTTGTTGGAACTTTAGAGAATCTGGTCTTCAAAGCTTTGGAAATTTGGGTATATCCATCTTCAATCTGAGAAGACATACTCCAAAACCATTGCTCAGCATTGCCTCTAAGGCATAGAAACAAAAAATCTCCTTTTTCAATTTCATCCCTTTTACCAAGGATATGGCAAACGATTCTAAAATCAGCAAGAAAATCATCAACATCCACACAAAGATTAGGTTCAAACAAATATTTTCTCTCATAACATCAACTAACTACAATACAACGATACAAAGATTAGTTCAAGCATTCATGCAATACAACAACAATAAGCACAAAGTCATCCTCAGTGGGGACACCAATTTGATGCGGTCCGGGGCGGGCAACAAGAAGAGCGACCTCTAAACACCCTTCGAGGCTCCCGTGCTGCTCAATTGGGGCTGGGGCAACCACAATCAGAGACAACAACAACCCACAGCCAGAAACCAAACAATAAAAGGGGCACCACCTAGTTGTAGATGTGAACTAGGACGCACGTGATATCTCCTCATACTCAAACGCACAAAGAGAGGGGAATGCAAGATAGCCACATACACCAAACACAAACATTCACCACGCCAGAGAGAGGTAAAGAGCACGAATCAACTTGAGCAACTCAATCTTAGCCTTAAAGTATGATGGACACAAAGCTTGATGAGAAATAGAGAGACAACACAAAACATGACCTCTCACCGAGCCTCCTCTTACAATTGACTTTTTAGGCAAACAATTCAACAAGCCCTCAAACCACCAAGCATGAAATGGCACAACAAACTTCAAAGACAATATACCTTCAACCTCTTGATGAGCCAACTTATCAAGTCAATTTGGAGAGAAGAGTCGTAGTTGCAGCATACAATTGCACCCAAAACTATGAATCTTTTTTATGGACAAGAGTAGGCTACAAGTGTGATTGTAGAGTATAGTATCACTCCACTCCTCTAGATGGCATAACTAACTTCAAGCTTCTCCATGCACCTATGTGTAGTGATGGAATAGAGCACTCACAATGCACACACTCTACACAACTAGGCTTGAAGAGTGGTGTGTTATGTGTTGAGAATGGTGTGGTGTAGTGTGATCATGTGATGATTTACAAGGGAGAGAAGGGCTCTATTTATAGGTTTTAGAAGCCCCGATTAGGATTAAGCCTAATCAAGTTTATTTGAAGGAATAAAAGATTATGAATATTTTTATTTGTTTAAATGAGGGTGGTTCTCTCTTGTCCTTTGAGTCACATGGATGTGGGCTCAAGGGAAGAGAATTATTAAGGATGAAAGGAGAGAGGGATTGAGTGAATAATTTGGGAGTGCCTACTCTAGTAGAGGGTGCATTTTACAATAAGGTTAGTGGTTAGTAATTATCACTAAAAAATATTTACAAAATCATTCACCAAATGGTGAGATATATGATGAGAAAAGTTAGAGAAGGGATGAGCTTGTAAAGAGAGGTTGAAGCTTTGGAGAAGTTGACATTCACCTCTTTACAGCACCGGTAGAAGAAGCGGTCAGCATGGCGAAGTAGCGCGTGTCGATGAAGCTATGTTATCCTCAAACCTTGGAAAATTCATGATAAAATCCTTCATAGAGGTTAACCTTGGATTTTTGTTGATTTTTTGAAGTTCTTTACAAAGCTGAAGAGAGTATGGTAATATGGACATATATGTAGAGAGAAAGGGGGACACATAGGGTGTAGAAATGGAGGATGAAGGCTATGGAGGTGTGAGAGAAGTGGAAATGGTGAAGAGGGTGAATTAGGACATGGGATTTGCAGGTTTCGGAGTGGGAAGGAGAGGGAGGAGTGTATAAGAGTGAGTAGGTGTGTGGAAGGGTGAGAGAAATAGGAAGATTTTTTGGGTGTATGAGGTGGCAGTTTTGAAGTCGGCCATAAATTTCATGTAAAATCTCCCTTGACTTCAAAATTTATGAAAAAATTATGGAAAATACTTCATCTCACGAGCTATGTTTTGTCTTTGGAAGTATGCTCAAATTCGGATCATAAGAAGGTTCCAAAATTCGAGCAAAAAGATGTT
Source organism: Adiantum capillus-veneris (assembly GCF_014529385.1). Taxonomy (NCBI): domain Eukaryota; kingdom Viridiplantae; phylum Streptophyta; class Polypodiopsida; order Polypodiales; family Pteridaceae; genus Adiantum; species Adiantum capillus-veneris. The sequence goes on from NC_140957.1 coordinate 134,686,440, forward strand.
CCTGCAGCACCTAATAAAGCTTGAAGTGGGCCACTATTTGATTCTTTTTCCTTTGTAGTCTTCCAAGTGAGCCCCCCATACATCAACCATGACCTAATATTGCCAAGGAGCTTGCACACATGTATGGTATAGGATAAGTATCAAATATAATATATACTTGTGGGGTAAGAAGATAGGCTAGCTAGTCATGAAAAATGGATACATGGGATGCATGGTGGCAAAAAATATATAAAATAAAAGGAGGAAAATCATGAGAAAAGGGACCCTCAGTTATTCTCTCCTTTGAGTAATTCATGGAATTTATTTGAAGATAAAATATATGTACTTGTGAATATTTAATTGGGAGGGATGGAAAAAAATATGACGGAGCCGATAAGGTTATTGGTGAATTTTTACAATGAAGTCACATAAAGGTTTTTCAAGGCTTGTGTGAATTGAGCTTAAGGGATAGAATGATAGTAAAATATGTATCAGAAATGACACGCGATGGAAGCTAGCATACTTAGGCGTGATAACGCACACCTAGGAATATATATTTATATAAATACAAAAAATGTGAAAAAAAAACCCTTTATACTTAGGTCCTTTATTTGATAGAAAATATTTACATATAAAGAGGACCGTAATATTATAAATTTATTTTTTTGTCTCCTAGCCCAATGACTCGCTTAACGATTTAATTAAAAAATGTGATAAAAACCCTAAACGCACGCACACTATTTACAATGAAAAAGCAAGCCTAGTCATTGCGCTAGGGTGTTTTTGTGGGGTGAAGTGGCTTCTTAAAATTATTTTATGAGAGCCAAAAAAAGCTATCAGCAGTTATTGGTCCGATTGTGTAACTGTGACTTTTGACCACTTTCTTTTGCTTTTTTGACCTTGCTTCTTTTGGAAAATATGTTGCACTAGATGTCAGCTACCTACTCATAAATTTTCAGTCCAAAATGTCACTGGGGTACACCGATCGCGATCGTAGTTCCAGCTCCTTTTTGCATGAAATTTTAGGAGTTGATAGACATGGGTATGTTTAGTCTATTCCCAAACCCACTTTGCATTTGGATAACAAAAACTTGAATTTTCTCAAAATTTTGGTAAGAAGGATCAGTGATCCGTGTTTTCCCTATTTGACAACTGTCTTTTGGTTTTTTGACCCTGGTTCTATTGAGAAAGTTGTTTGTCTAGTCATCAGCTACCTACTCACCAAGTCTCAACTCAAAATGTCACTATGGTACACAGATCGCGATTGTACTTTGGAGCCCAAATTGGATGAAACTTGTGGATATGGTAGACAATGATGTGTACAGTCTACTCCCCAAATCTTTTTGAATTTGGACAAGAAAAAGTCATGTTTTCACCAGATCTTGGTCTGCTGTAGTGGTTTCCTGACTGTCTGCTGTTTTTGGCTATTTGGGTGATTTTTTTTTTAATTTTGAAAACTCCTGGTATCTTATATAACCTAGGTGTATGTGTGGGTAAAGTTTGGTCAAAATCTGGGACTGAGGTACACCGATCGTGATCATAGTTTGGAGCCCAAATTGGATGAAACTTGTGGATATGGTAGACAATGATGTGTACAGTCTACTCCCCAAATCTTTTTGAATTTGGACAAGAAAAAGTCAAGTTTTTACCATTTCTTGGTTGGAAGTGCCTATTTTCCCAAATTTATCAGTTTGACTTGATTTTGGTGTTTGATTTGGGATTTGAGAGATACCTAGGCTTGTCCTATGCACAGGCTATTCCTCTGCATGGTTTCTTCCCAGTTTTGATGTGTTTTGGTGTACTGAAAGTCAATTTTTATGCCAGTTTAGCGGTTTTTGACTTGGATTTGTATTCAGTGGTTTTGACCAGTTTTTTGTGTATGCACCTGAGGATCCCACAAATGAAATCTGGTCAAAATTTGGCACTTAGGTACACCGATCGCGATCATAGTTTAGAGCTTAAATTAGACCAAATTTGGCATGCTTGTAGACACTGATGTTTTAAGGCTATCCCCAAAGTCGTTTTTCATTTGGATCACCAAAAGCCAAGATTTTGCAGTTTCTGGGTCTGTCATGCTAGTTTTACCCAAGTGGCCTGATTTCCTTGATTTTTGATGTTTTTGGGTGTGGTTGCTTTAGACAAACTTGTTTAAAATCTTATCAGGAAGGCACACGTCAAATCTTGTACAATTCTGACACTGGGGTACACCGATCGCGATCGTAGTACCTGGGCCAAATCTGATGAAATTGTGTCTGCTCCCTCTGACAAGTGTTTTCTAGTGTTTTGTGCTACCACTTTGTGATTTGAATCAATTTCAGCTCTGTTTGGTCACATTTTCAAAATTTCAAAGTCTTATGGCCTTTTTGCCAAAGTTATGGTTTTCTGGTTCCTCTACTCTAACTTTTACCCCAAATCTGGCTGGAATGTGATTTACTTATCCTACTCCTAAGTACAGAAATGAAAGAACATAAGAAAATGAATCAAATAAAACAAACAAGATAAAAAACGGATGATGGATCAGTACTCAATCAATACAAAGAAATTTGAAGAGAAAAATGCTTAGAGCAACCTCACTCACAACTCCCTATGTCTCTCAAGAGTAGATCTAGCTAGTCCACTGACCCTAGACTCCACTAAGCACTAAACCCCTGTCTAGATGCTTCACTAAAATGTAAATGGAATGGAAATTATCTTTTGGAGCAATAAAAAAACTCTGAATACGCACTCGATCACTCATCACCTAAGATTCATTCCCCGGCAACGGCGCCAATGTTTGCAGGTCGTCGCGACGGACATCCATAGCATAGCTCTCAAGCATCAACATAAAATTATTGATATAGGGGAAGCGACTCAGACGAGGCATGGAAACTCACTAGGATGTCAACCCTAATGCAGTAAACTCGAAGAGATGCAACTACTAACTCTACAAGAAAATCAATCGCACTAAATCCAAGTAATCTGCCTATGTCCTTCTACACAGCTCTACAGTCATCATGCCCGTTCACCATGCAAATCATATCGGAATCACACAAAACTTGAAGGGAAGCTACACAGGACTATCAGGAACATGTCCTATCACTGTCACAGCATTCTGGAGAGGTACAAAGATCGCAATCGTTTGTCCCATAGTACGCAAAAACAGTAAACGGATGATCCTAAAGGGTCGTTTTTGGGTCCCTAAAGCCTCTCCTAGGGTCAAAACAACATAAAATACGCATATAAACACTCAAAACAGTGATTTAAGGCCTAAACAGACGCGTTTGAAACCTTCACCGAATCTTGAATGCTTACACTTGAATGAAAGAGCAGAGTAAGAGGAACACAACGCAAGAAACAAAACTGAATTTGGATTACCGTAGCCACAGAAGCGATGATTACAAGTTGGAGCAAAGAGACAGCTCTCTGTGCGTAGCGCAATAGTCACTTATCTTCAAAAAATAATCCCATTTTTCACACTAACCTTAGTGTATTATATACCAAGGGATTTTTAAAGTGGCCAGCGGCCAACTTCTCATGGACCATTACATCTTTGACTTACACTTGACATAGACAATTGTCATTAGGCTTTTACAGGGTTTGATGTATTAAACATCGGAAAAATAATGTGACCACATCAAAACTTTGGCCAGCTGACCCAACGGGCGCCTTGGCTAGGTGGGCACTTGTATGTTGTTATCACCTCCAAACAAAGAATCTTAAGTTTACAGTCTTCCACTGTTGAGGCGGGCAGGTTGGCTAAGTATACCCTGGTTTCACTAAGAATAGGAGCCATGAAGGCTTTGTTTGGTAGAACTCACAATTGATGGTCAACTCTGAGAGATTCAATTTCTATTTGTTTTATTGGTAAGATGGGAAAGACTTTTGAGATTTTAGGTACCATCTCAAGGAGGTTAACATCATTGAGAGAGCAAAAATTATTTTGAAACTCTTTTACTACTTCTAGAGCTGCACTATGTCGACAGAAGATGCCACCAGTTGGAGGGATGGAGGGGGTATTTGGGGTACAGACAAACGAGGGGTTAAGTCCACAGAGTTTTCTAAGGAAATTTGTCAGCTCAGCTCTAGATGAGGAGAACAGGGCAAGCTCTTGCTAATATTGTGAAGCAAGGACAGGAAGTTGGGCAATATATTGGGATAGCAGATTAACACCTCTAGGGGGTCTTTGTCCAACGAAGCCAAAAATTTTACCCAGTCATTAAATGATAACATATGCAAGACTGAAATTTTTTTGTCCAAAATAAGAGCTGAATCATAAATAAGCTGTGAAGCATCCAAACTGCTAATACATCTGAGGACCAAAGAGGAGGCCACAGAGAGGGGCTCCGCGGTAAGTTTCAATCCTTGAGATAAAGCAAGAGTCTGCAAAAATAGTGAGGTCAGGTTTATTTTTTCTTGCCATAGTATGTGATACATAAATACAAAAATCATCAATGAACACCCGAATTGACTTTCCAAAGAATGCTTGAAACACCATGTTCATGAAACGTTGGAATGTTGCAGGAGCATTTGTCAGACCAAATGGCATGACTCTAAAAGCATAACAACCCCAAGGAGTGATAAAGGTTGTTTTCAATTGATCTTCCAATGCGATACCTATTTGAAAGTAACCTGAGTAGCCATCACACATAGTGTACTTCTCATGACCAGCTACCTCATTTAGTATCTCGTCCTGAGATGGGAGGGAAAAGTGATCTCTTTTTGTTGCCTCATTGAGTGGACGATAATCCACACACACCCTCCACTTGCCATTTTTCTTAGGAGTGACAAGAACGGGAGAGACCCACTCTGAATTCTCCACTAGATAAATGAAACCTGCTGCTAGAAGCTTTCTTACCTCCTTGAGTAAAGCCTGCTCCTTGATGACTCCTAGCCTTCGTAGCTTCTGAGCCTTAGGTGTGGCCTCTGGCTTCAACTCAATTTTGTGTTGAACAGTATCTACTCCACGCACATCGGTGTAGTCTTTAGCAAAAAGCCTAGGAAATTTCCTTAGCACACATTTGAACTCCTCTGTTTTGTCCTTTGTAAGTGTTGTAGACAACATACCTTCTAACATTCCTTCATCTTGCACATTTTGGTTCTCTTGGGAACCTACCTCTTCCAAACCTGGGCAAGAGGTCTCTTGGTTGTTTGGCTTAAACCTTACCCCCATGACTTCGATGGAAGACTCCTCTTCAGTAATGCTGCCGCTACTTTTTCCTTCTAAAGTGCTATCTGTCCAGCCTTCCTCTGTCTCACTTTGAGATGATTCTTCATGGAGATCCTCTTGGCATTGCTCCTTCATGTCAAAGACAACCTTCTTATGATTGTCATTCCTGCAAATTAATTTTCCACTTTCCCAATCCTGCAAATCTCGCATTTTCATTAGACATGGTATTCCTAGGATAAATGGATAACCACTTCCCTTGGTCAACATAACATAAAAATCCACTGCCTTCTTAATGCCAAAGGCCTCTACAAAAACATTTTTACAAATGCCTACACACCTAGCTTTGCTATTGTTTGCCATATTCACTTTGATTTCAGATGTCTCATGGATGTGCATGCCTAGTCTTTGCATGGGTCCCTCTGTCATGATGCAAGTTTGTGCACCCCCATCCACTAGACCTTTCCTAACCAATCTTACTTTGATGTAACGATCTAGCACAGGTGTAATATCCTCATTCATTTCATCATGTGCAATTTTTACAACAGGCACACTCTCTTTTAAATTTCTCCTAGTGCTAACTGCCTTTGTTAAATCCCTTCTAACTTGTGGGCATAATGCAAGAAACTGAGGCCATGAGATATCAGGACCCTTACCTCTCATGTCTTCCAATAGGTTGTATGGAGCCATACCATGTCCAAGAGGGAAGTCTTGGAGGTTGATACGACGTCGAGTCGTCTTAGCTTCCTTGGTCTCCTTTGCCTTCTTTTCTCGTCCATGGTCACTTTGTGATGTAACCCCTTCTTTCTCCTTACCTTTTCCTCAGCCACACTTAATGCCATTTGATTCCATGTCAACCTCTCTTGAATTTGTCACCTCTACCACATGCACATTTGGGTCTGGCAAAGGTGGAACTCCTTCCACTCCTTGTGGAGGTGGTCTTGCTCCATTTGGCCTTTGTAGAAGTCGTGGTTGCTGACTAGTTCCTTCACCTGCATTCATCACTAGGTAATTCAAGTTAGGTATCCTTGGCTCCCCACGGGGCCAAGGACAACTATACATTCCATGTCCAGACTCACCACAATTCCAACATTGCAAGACTCTCCTAGGTCGTGGATCTCGCTCTTCAGACTTCTTTGCTTGTCCCTTTGGACCTACAGCTTGTGCAAGGTGAATTGACAGGCTGCTTAAAGATTCATTCAACTTCTCAATCACTTCCAACTTTACCTCAGGAAGCTCCTTAGATGTTGATGCTTGTGACTTAACTTTGGGTCTAAGACCCTCTATTGGAACCTCCCCCCTTAAGCACTTGAGTTTCCTATATTTCTCAGCAGCCCTAGTTTCAACTGCATCAAAGGTAGCAGGTGCACCCGCCTCAACCTTTACCTTAAGGTCAAGAAAGAGTCCGGCTATGAACCTCTCCTTCTTTAGAAATTCAGCACCATCACCAGGGTTAGCAACATTTCGTATCCATAGAGCCCAAAGACGTAGAAACTTTTGCTTGTACAAGTAGAAGTCATCTAAGTCTTTTTTCTTATGAGAAACAATGTCTTGCCATAGTTTTTGAGTGTTTTGGGGATCAAAGAAGTATTTCTTGAAACGATTCAACACTTCTGTGTAATTACCCTTAACTTCCTCAAGCAAAGAGTCAAACCAAGTGCTAGCATATTTCCTAAGGACTACCTCAAACATTTCTACACGTTCCTGATCAGTTACTATTCTCTTGATATGGCAAGACACTTTGAAATTTGCTAAGAATAATTCTGCATCCTCCCCAGGCTCTCCAAAGAACAAGGGGTAGCCACTCATTTGCCTAGTTGTATCCATGTTGCTGGTTTTACTCAAATTTTTTTTATTTTTTTTTTGAAAAATCAAATTTCAAAGTAGAATGAAAATGTAAACGTCAATGGCAAAATGAACGGATTGACTGAGGCGTTGATAGCCGCTACTTGCCTAGGTTCAAACATACGACGGAAAACACGTTGAAATTGTAACTTTGTGCCAACTATTACATGCATGTCTTGTCTAGCCAAAGAAATGAATGTACGATACAAGTCCTCTTGATTCATTAACCTAGCTAAAACAAGATAAACACATGTACCTCAAAAGAGACATTATAGTCTACAAGTGGGAGTATAATAGGATTTGGAGATTGTAGAATATCTCTTAATGCTTCAGCACCAAAGAGGAATACAATATGTTGTTGAAAAAAGATTTTTCTATCAATGAGAACATTTATCCTAATCCCTTGCACCCAATGAAACTGATGAAATTGAATTGCATGAGCAGGATTAGGAGGTGGTGGATTGTTCATGTAAACACAACTAGTTTTTGAAGACTTACCTTGTGTATGCTAACACAACCGGTTGTCCTCAATGGGGGCACCAAAATTGAGGCGGTCCGGGGCGGGCAACAATAGAGGCGACCTCTTAACACCCCTTAAGGCTCCCGTGCTTCTCAATTGGGGCTAGGGCAACCACAAGCAAGAAACAACAACAACAAACCCACAGCCAAACAAATAAAGGGACACCACCTAGTTATGGTATGCAAACCAAGATGTAAGAGAGATTTTGGCACAACCAAGAAGATGCACCACACCACACACACAAGCAACCTCACACCAAGACACACACAAAATGGACCAGAGAGAGCTAGAGCAAAGGGAAGAGAGAGAGAAATGGATCTTGCGTAATACCTTATTTGTGACTTGCAAATGGAGATGGTTCGTTATGATGCTATCGTAGAGCTTGTACAAAACTCACTCAATGCTTAGTGATCGCTAAACATTGCCAAAACACACACACTGTCTTAGGGTGTGGGAGACCCCTCACCACAATACCCTCTTACAATGGACACACAATTGACAACGAAAACACACTATACACTTTCTAAAAACAAGATCAACCGATAGAAACTCAAAATACACAAGTCACCTTGAATTCACCGAATCGTATTGCACAAATGGAAGGACGGAGATTTGAACGTCGAATCACGTCTTTGATGCACCAAACCTCAATTTTTTGATGATGAAGGGGCATAGACAATAGTGGTTTTGAGATTTGTGGAACTCACGCTCTCTCACTTGCAATGTGTAGCTTGAAAGCTTCTCTCACACCAACAGTGAAGCTCACAAGTGGTTGCTACACCTAAGTCTCTCCTCACGCATAGAGTGTTGGGGTGCTATATGAGATATTGGAGGTTGTTTTACAAGAAGGAGAGGAGCCTATTTATAGGTTGGAGATCTCTCATTAAGGTGATTGGAAACCCTAATTTACAAGCTAACAAATCAGGATTATGATTTTTTTAAATATCAAAACATTGCGGGCCTTCTTTGTCTGCTTGAGTCATGGATGTGGGCTCAAAAGAGAGCATTATTGATGGTAGATAAGGTGAAAGTAAGTAAAAGGAGAGAGAGAGAGAGAGAGAGAGAGAGAGAGTTACTATACACATGTCTTGAGGTGAGGTGTCTTTTATAGTTAGGTCAATGGCTATTTTGTGTTAGTATTGATAGCCGTTTTTCGGCTCTCCATAATTGCCATAGTAAGTTACTCCACCCTACCAAATTCACCCAAACACTATGGCTATCCCTACCATTTCACTGTAAATAGGCGTGTGTGAGTTAGGGGGCTTTTCCCATATCTTCTTAAAATCCTCAGCTAGCTAGTCACTGGGCTAGTTGAGTCAAAAAAATAAATAAAATAAAATATATTATGGCCCATTTGTGTGTAAATATTGCATTATATATATGGCGTAAATATAGAGATTTTTATAATTATTCTAGTATTTTATTTAAATATTTATACTTAGGTGTGTGTTTTATTAAACCTGTGTATGCGTTCTTTCATCCTCTTACACCATAAGTATATTTTTTGCCAATATGTACATACTCTAACCTTATATTTTTCCTTTATACAAATCACTCCCACATTTTCATCCTCACCCTCGTGAAAACAAAATATATATGTCTACTCATTGGTCACGTTTATTATATTATTTACTTGCATACCTTTTCCTCTTTCACCCAAAATAATTCAAAGAGGGACCATATCATATGATTCCAATATCTTTCCATATCCATAACTCTTCCATATTTTTATTATTATTTTTACTCATTATTCTAACACCATGTGCTCATTGAGCTAAAGTCCATGAATAGTCCATACACTAGTCCCACCATGTATATATTTCTTTATTCACCAATAGTCCTCCTCCATGCATGTGTCAAGGGCAACTTGGATGCTTTGTATTATGATATGACAAAGGAGGGGCTCACTCTTGGATGCATTGTACAAATTCAACAAAGGAGGGGGCCACTGAAGACTTTTTGTGAAGAAAAAACAGGTCTTTTGGTGGGATTTTTAATATCCATCTCCACTCCGAATTTGGAGTGGTAGTCAAAAGAGAAAATGTAGCCCACGCTTTCAATAATCACCTCAAATTATTTCATGATTTTTGGAGCTACCAGCGGTGAGATATGATTTTTTGAGTGGATCCCAGTCTGCCCACGTTTCTCACAAGTAGCCCATAGTCTTCTCTCACCTCTTTCCACACTTCTACACACACACACACACACACACACATTTCTCTCAATCCCTCACTCAAACCTGCACCTTCAATGGTTTCTCTCACCTTCTTCACCATTAACCTCCCCACTTACTCCCATAGCTCTCATATGAGCTCTCCATGTACATACACCATCTCTATGTCTCTCTCTATTATCTCCAAAGTACAATTCCATCTTACTCCTTATATATATACATAAATTCCGCATGTGTACCATGCTTAACCTCTGCAAATCAAAAGATCTCATCAACGGAATTACCATTTTCATCACGATGATCAACCTTGGCGGCGGTGGCGTAAAGAAGAGAAGACGAAGAAGAAGATCGATAGTCATTTTGAGAACCTACACAAGTAAGTCCAAAACTTCTTCAAGCTTCACCATCACAAGGATTTGCTCACTTCATTCAACCATCTTACTCCAACCATCCACCCCATTCTACCCATTGTAAATATATCATTAACTTTCTATTGATTACTAACACTAACCACTAACATACTAACACAAAATAGCATTGACCTTACCATAAAAGACACCTCACCTCAAGACATGTACAAAGTAGCTCTCTCACTCTCTCTCTCTCTCTCTCTCTCTCTCTCTCTCTCTCTCTCTCCTTACTTACTTTTACCGTATCTACCATCAATAATGCTCTCTTTTGAGCCCACACCCATGACTCAAGCAGACAAAGAAGGCCCACAATGTTTTGATATTCAAAAAAATCATAATCCTGATTTGTTAGCTTGTAAATTAGGATTTCCAATAATCTTAATGAGGGGTCTCCAACCTATAAATAGGCCCCTCTCCTTCTTGTAAAACAACCTCCAACATCTCACATAGCACCCCAACACTCTATGCGTGAGGAGAGACTTAGGTGTAGCAACCACTTGTGAGCTTCACTCTTGGTGTGAGAGAAGCCTTCAAGCTACACATTGCAAGTGAGAGAGCGTGAGTTCCACAAATCTCAAAACCACTACTGTATATGCTCCTTCATCATCAATAAATTGAGGTTTGGTGCATCAAAGGCGTGATTCGACGTTCAAATCTTTGTCCTTCCATTTGTGCAATACGGTTTGGTGAATTCAAGGTGACTTGTGTATTTTGAGTTTTTATCGGTTGATCTTGATTTTAGAAAGTGTTTTAGTGTGTTTTTCATTGTTAGTTTTTTTTCCATTGTAAGAGGGTATTGTGGTGAGAGGTCTCCCACACCCTAAGACAGTGTGTGTGTGTGTTTTGGCAATGTTTAGCAATCACTAAGTATTGAGTGAGTTTTGTACAAGTTCTACAATAGCATCATAACGAACCATCTCCATTTGCAAGTCAGAAATAAGGTATTACGCAAGATCCTTTCCTCTCTCTCTTCCCTTTGCTCTAGCTCTCTCTGGTCCATTTCATGTGTGTCTTGGTGTGAGGTTTCTTGTGTGTGTTGTGTGGTGCATCTTCTTGGTTGTGCCAAAATCTCTCTTGCGTCCTAGTTCGCATACCATAACTAGGTGGTGCCCCTATCTTGTTTGGGTTTGGCTGTGGGTTTGTTGTTGTGTTGTGCTTGTGGTTGCCCCAGCCCCAATTGAGCAGCACGGGAGCCTTGAGGGGTGTTTAGAGGTCGCCTCTCTTGTTGCCCGCCCCGGACCGCCTCAGTATGTTAGTGGTTAGTGTTAGTAATCACTAGAAAGTTAATGATATATTTACAATGGTTAGAATGGGGTGGATGGTTGAAGTAAGATGGTTGAATGAAGTGAGGAAATTCTTGTGATGGTGAAGCTTGAAGAAGGACTTACTTGTGTAGGTTCTCAAAATGACTATTGATCTTCTTCTTTGTGTTCTCTTCTTTACGCCACCGCCGACAAGGTTGATTATCGCGATGAAAATGATAATTTTGTTGATGAGATCTCTTGATTTACAGAGGTTAAGCATGGTTTACATGCTGAATTTTATGTATATAGAGAAGGAGTAAGATGGAATTGTACTTTGGAAGTAATAGAGAGAGGCATAGAGATGGTGTATGTACATGGAGAGCCCATATGAGATCTATGGAAGTAAGAGGGGAGGTTAATGGTGAAGAAGGTGAGAGAAACCATGGAAGGTGCAGGTTTGTGTGAGAGATTGAGAGGAATGAGTGTGTGTGTGTTGTAGAAGTGTGGAAAGAGGTGAAAGAAGACTAAGGGCTACTTGTGAGAAAAGTGGACAGATTAGGGTCCACTCAAAAAATCGTAGCTCATCGGTGGTTTCTCCAAAAACCACCAAACTTTTTGAAGTGATTATTCAGATTTTGTTTCACATTTTCTCTTTTGACCACCGCTTCAAATTCGGAGTGGAGATGGATATTAAAAATCCCACCAAAAGACCTGTTTTTTCTTCACAAAATTTTTTGAGTGGCCCCCTTTTTGTTGAATTTCCATATGGCTCCAAAGGGGAGCCCCTCCTTGCATGAGAGCATGACATAATTGATTCCTAGGGGTTTGAAAATGTGCATGGTTGTGGATTATGCATAAATATAATACACGGATATGATGAGAAAAGACAGGCTAGTATATATAAACAATTTATGGAATCTAAAATAGTGTGGGCTATAAATATATAAAAAATAAATATATGAAAATATAGGGAATCAAATGAGGAGGGCCCTCATTTGTTTTATTGATGTATATTTATTTATAAGAGGTAAGAAATAATATCTGTAAGAAATAGGAATTTAGTGAAAGGCAATGACTGATGGTGGAAAGTATTTTTGAGGTTTTTTCTTAGGAGTGGATTCACACCAAAAATAAGAGAATCTTGTGTGAAGATATTTTATAAGGAATAAAGAGAATGCAAAATGGTAATAAAATTGTGGTAATGGTGAGTCAATGTACATAGCATACATAGACAAATAACACACACCTAGGTAGAAATATTTAAATAAATACCAAAATAATTATGAAAATTCCTTATATTTAGGCCCTATATACAATGAAATATTTACACACAAATGGGCCATAATATATCTTATGTTATTTATTATTTTGGCTCAACTAGCCCAGAGAGACTAGCTAGCTGAGGGTTTTAAGAAGATATGGAAAAAGCCCCCTAGCTCACACACGCCTATGTAAAATGAAAAGGTAAGAATAGCCACAGTGTTTAGGTGATTTTGGTAGGGTGGGGTAACTCACTATGGCAATTACGGAGAGCCGAAAAATGGCTATCACTGTAAAACTACATGGGATTTGGGTTTTCATTGGTCAAAACATCTCCAAATTCAAAAATACAAAGACACTTGGTATCCAGATATCAAGGGCGAGCTATTGTGCAAAAATCTTCCAAATCTGTGATATGGGGTCAACGATCGCGATCGGTGTACCTTTACATAGTGGGGGTATCTGACTTCATAAGTTTGTAGACCTACTTGAGTACATCCCAAATCTCAAGTTTGAGTGAAAAATACCCTCTGGAAGCCAAGATACAAGCCAAAGTTCCTGTGTTCAGGTCCTGAGACTGTTTGGGGTGCTGTTTCAAGTGCAGTTCACTAAAATTGCTCTAACTTTTGATAGACAACTCCAAATTGAGTCAGGTATAGCTAGGAAGAAAGCTTGCGAGCAATATCACACACCTAGACCAAACTTTTCTAGCTTGCGGGAAATAGAGCTGAAGTTTTCTAGGTTTCCTAATTACAAACTTTTAGGGTACCCATAACCAATTTCCAGAGAACAAAAAAGTCACAAATTCCTGACTTTTTAGAGACTTAACCAGGGGCAAAAAGGGATTGTGTGCACTAAGCCAAGGTGTTCTTATCAAGGACCATCTTGAGAGTATTGAGTGAGGCTTAATCATGACAACTCATCCATCATTAGGGTTTCCCACTCAACTCAGAGCTATGCCACCTACACAAACAGCCAGAAATACTGCAACACCTATAACAAGAGGGTTGAGATAAGACCATGAGGCTTATCAATCATATCAAGCCAAACCTCAAGGCATGGCTCATGGATATTTGTCAAGTGATCATGTAGCTCACTGGAAGGCAAACCAATCAACTAAAATGCGGGAGTTTGGAAGCGCAAAAGTGGAAATTGCTGGAGACTTAGATGAGAATCATCCTCTAATCAACAAACCCAATGTGAGGTTCATCAAAACCAATGAAGCCACGAGAGTTCTAATGGACTACACTTATGATGGCCTTTATAGGTTATCTATTGGGGATCAAAAAAATTTCTATAGATGTTTAAATTCCATCATTGAAGAGTTGACAGACTACAAGAACCTCTATGCCTTCACATACACAGATGACCAAGGAGTGCAAGTTCTAATGGTAGATAAGTATGGACGAGAGTACAAACTTATCAGCCCAATTGAGCTAGAAAGATATACATACATGGGTACTCCAATCTCTGCTTACTACTTTCAACCGAGTGTAAGCGTACCAGAGTTTTTTGAGACTGATTTGCAAGAAGCTAACATTGAAACTATGGGATCAAATGGACCTCAAACATCCAAAATAGCTATTCACGGGAGTGTAGCTCCTACCTCATTGAGTGGAACCAAGAGACCACCAATTAGACTTACAAATCCATCAACATTTCCAAAACCTGTCTCAAAGGGGATTCCACCAGGATTTTCTCCAAGACGAGAAGAAGGAACGAGGGATGTCTTTGTGAGAGACCCCAACATGCTAAGATACATGGTTGAACCAGAACCAATGAGACCATATCAATTGGCCAAATGTGTCAAGAAGAAGTATGATGGATTAAGGGATTCATACGTACATGCATCCTTGGTCAAACAAGTGTTAAGAGCCGAACAAGTATTTTATTTTCATACACAGTACGAGGGATTTGTCTTAACCTTGGAAGGGATAGCATTAAATTGGTTCCAACCGTTGGACAAAAATGCCTTCTCAAATGTTGAACAACTGTTGCAAGAATTTGTTGTGGAGTTCTCTAAAAGGGGAATCAAGCATAACACAGTGTCCCAAATCTATGCATTCAAGCAAAAAGAAGATGAGAGAGTGAAGGAAGCATCACTACGCTTCAAACAATATATAGAGAGATGTCCGGAACGCGAGTTACCACAGGATGAAAGATTATCAATTCTCTTCATAGAGGGTTTGAAAAATGAAACTCTCAAGAAAGATTTGCACTTAAAAAGATGTACTTCCTTTGAACAAGTCACGAGAGAAGCGCTATACCTAGTTGACAATTGTAAAGCCTATGGCGAGGAAATTGGTGATACAAAGATCACTATGGATAATGCTCCTTTAGCATCTAGTGAAACCAACACAAGGAAATTGGTTATGTCTCAATTAATGACCAACCTAGATGAGCTAGTAGCACAAGTAGCACAACAAATAAAATGGTGTGCCATTGAACATAAATGGACCAATCATGAGATGAGTGAGTGCTACTATAATCAAATCTACATGAGGGGGATACTATTTGGACATCAAATAGAAAAAAAAATGCCATTACCAAATCATCCGTTATTTCAAAATAGGGTTGTATCAAGGGCTTTACAAAGAGGTGGGGTATCACAACCTAGGCTAGGGCAAGAACCTATGAGAAAAATCTATTCATTGAATGAGGACACTCTAATGTTCATAGCCAATCAAGAGCGTAGATCAAAGACCATTTTGGCTAAGCAAAGAACAACCATCAATTGTGCCACCAGTTACTCAATAAGATGGACCGTGCTACAAGTGTGGAGGTAATCATTGGGCCAAGAATTGTTCTCGTGTAGAGATAATTGGATATTGTTTGGAGTGTGCCATTACACACATTGTTCCAAATTGTCCAAAACACCCAAACAAACAAGGGAAAACAACAATGAATGTTGTGGGAGTGGTACCTTCTCCAAGTGGATCAGACGCAGAACCCAAAATTCCTTTGAAGGTAGTGACTAGAGCCCAAGCAAAAGAAAATGCTGGGGACCAAGCTAATGAGGAGAAAGATCAACAACCCAAACAAGGGGAAACAACTAGTGTGCCAGTGAGGACTGGGAGAAAATCTTGGAAAGCCAAAAGAGACAGAATTAAAGCAAACACAATTGCAAATCAAACTGCACTACAAACAGAATTACAAGAAACAAAGGAGCAGTTAAAACAAGAATGGGAAAACAAAATGATGGTGAGCGATAAGAAACCAAGGAAGGCGTCTTCCGGAGGATCTGTGTTGGTAGACAAAGTCCTAGAGCCATTAGATGCTGCATTGGAAGCATATGAGGCTAGATTGAAACCCAACCAAACCCTAGAGCAACGAGGGATGAAATATCCTCATGTTGAGGTAGAGACTGAGAGGTTGGAAATGTGTAAGGAATTGGTAAAACTACACAGGAAATGATGGAGCCTGAAGCACCAATTCCACCTCCAAAAACAAAACCAAAAAGTGTTGGATTTGAAATGCCTAAGGCAAAGATTGTTGAAACATTAACTCAAAGAAACATTGAGCTAGAATCACAAAAGGATGTGCAAGCAAAAACTGCAGCACAAGAAACCAACAACCTAGAAATTCAACTAGATGATCAAGTAGTGGCCAACACCACTAATGATGCAAGGTCAAGATCACAATTTATGGCACCTATCCCAGAGATAGATGAGCCATGGCCAAATGAATTGTGGGAAGCAATTAGAAGTGCAAAATATGGAAGTGCGACTTTCCAATCTGCACCCATAATTGAGGTCAATATAGGGCATGAAGTCTATCAGGGAGACATTCAATCTCTAAATGGAGATGCAGGGATGGAATTTTCAATTGAAAGAAAACCAGAGTCCTTGAAGACCTTACCCTCATACATAGGAGAACATGAGGCAGACTCAGAGACTAGAGTGGTGCCATCTCAGAGGAAATCCATATCCAAGATGATGGATACAAAGAGTATGCAAGAGTTGATGTCAACTCCAATACAGTGCACCGTTACTCTATCTGAACTTGTTAAGATTAGACCACATGTATGGGATGAAGTAGGCAACAATTTGGGGAAGATGGGATTAAAGATACCTCTTCAAGATCTACCCTCAAATGAACAATCAAACAAAACTCAACAAGAAAGTGCAAACGCTAAACCTGTGCCAATAAACAAGGTGGGGGAATATTGCGAAGGAGAAAAAGGAAACACCACCTTACCTGTGGAATACAAAGGAGTTAAAACATTGGCTATACTTGATAGTGGGGCTGGAGTAGCCATAGCCACAAAAGACATTTGGGAAAAATGGGGTAGACCAGCACTTAGGAAAACTAGAATGAAGCTGCAACTTGCAGATGGATACATGGAAAAAACTCTGGGTATCTTAGAGAAAATTATTGTGACTTCTTGTGGAATTAAATATGAACATACATTTGCAATAGTGGATTTTGGAAAAGGGAACAATTTTGATATCATTTTAGGAAGACCTTTCATGCGTCAACTTAAGATGGTTCAAGATTGGGGCTATGACTACTTGAGACATAAAAAGATCACCACAAAAATAAGCATAAAAGACCATAGTGAAGGAGTACGAGCGGAAGTGCGACGCGAGAGAAAGTGCGAGAAGAAGAGCACGACGATATGGTGAACTCGCTCTACTGTAATGTGTAGAGCATAGTGAGTTCTTATTAGGTTTTTACAAAAGAATATGTGTGCATACCTAGCGGCCCGCCCACTTACCTGGGCAACCACATTGGGCTTTATACCCCAACAACCTCCCACTTAAAGTCCAATGTGGTACTTTAAGTGTGATATAAGCTACTATACAAGCTAATATACAAGAGATGTAGAGAAGTGATGTACTACCCTACACCTAACTGCTATCGAAAATGCGCAAAGCTCTCTGAGGGAAGTCCTTTTGTAAGTAGATCAGCAGGATTTTCTGTGGTGTGAACTTTGACAAGCTGAAGTTGCTTATCCTCGAGCATTTCCCTGATGAAATGATACTTCACATCCACATGCTTTGTCTTTGAGTGATAAACTGGATTGCGAGCCAATTGTATAGCACTTTGACTATCACAAAATAACAGAGGCATCTCTTCTTTGATTCCCAAATCTGTTACTAGTCGATTAAGCCAAATTGATTCTTTGCATGCCTATGATGTTGCAACATATTCAGCCTCTGTAGTAGACTGAGTAACACAATCTTGTAATCTAGAACGCCATGATACTGCTCCACCAGCCAATGTAAAGACATACCCTGACGTAGACCTTCGGTTGTCTAAGTCACCTGCATAATCTGAGTCTGTAAAACCCTTTACACTTAGCTCCTGACTCCCATAGCATATACGCATACTCTTTGTAGCTTTCGGGTATCTCAATATTCCTTTCACTGCCTCCCAATGTTTCTTGCCTGGGTTTGACATGTATCGACTTACTACTCCCACTGCAAATGCAATGTCTGGGCGAGTAGCAATCATTGCATACATCAAACTACCCACTGCAGAAGCATATGGAATCTTATCCATTTCAGCCTGTTCTTCCTCAGACACAAGACAATCTTGTTTGCTAAGTTTCACATATGGTGGCAATGGAACACTCAGTGCCTTTCCCTTCTCCATATTGAAACGTTGCAAAACCTTGTCAATATACTCTGTTTGAGATAACCAAATCAACTTCTTTGATCCGTCTCTCTCAATGCGCATACCAAGTATATGACTTGCGTCACCCATGTCTTTCATGTCAAACGATTTTGCCATCTTTGACTTCAAAGCTGAAATTTCTTCCAAGTGCTTGCCAGCAATCAACATGTCATCCACATACAAAATAAGATCAGCCAACTGCCATCCTTAGCCTTCTTTGTATATAGACAGTGATCGAATTCACTACGTTTGTAGCCTTGAGAAAGCATAAACTTGTGGAATTTATGGTACCATGCCCTCGGTGATTGTTTTAAGCCATAAAGACTCTGTAACAACTGGCATACCCAATCTTCCTTGCCTTTCTCAACAAACCCTTCTGGATGCTGCACGTAAATTTCCACATCTAAATCACCATGCAAGAACACTGTCTTGACATCCATTTGGTGCAACACCAAATCTAATATGGCAACCAATGCAAGAAAGCATCTCAATGTAGTCATCTTGACCACCGGAGAGAAGACTTCATCAAAGTCAATGCCTTGTTCTTGCTTAAAGCCCTTTGGCAACAAGACTTGCTTTGTACTTTGGCTGACTATCATGAGCGGTGATCTTATACCTGTAAACCCATTTACAGGGTGGAGCCTTTTTGCCCCGTGGTAATTTAACTAGCTTCCATGTCTGGTTTTTATGCAGAGCTGTCATCTCTGACTGCATGGCCAATTGCCAATTCCCGGAGTCATTCATTTGCACTGCTTCCTTGTAACATGAAGGCTCATTGCAATCAGTCAACATGACATAGTTCATAGATGGAACAAACCTATCAAGAGGTCGCGTGACACATCCAGATCTATGCACAATAGTTGGTCAGGCTCAGCCACAACCTGTGGTTCCAATCTATCCTGTCCTTGCTCCTCTTGAGCCCTGACATTTTGTCTTGCATGTGCAGGTCCATCTTCTTGGAAGACAACTCTTCTAATCTCCTCAACCCTCTCTGGTTTAGAATGATATTTGGATTCATTAAAGTGAACATCATTGCTGCGGACAACCTTTCTGGATTCGGGATCCCAAAGTCTGTACCCCATCTCACCAGAATTACCATAGCCTAGAAAGATGCACATTCTACTCTTTGGCTCAAGTTTGTTCCTAAATTCCTTTGGAACGTGAGTATATGCCTCACAGCCAAAGACTCTGAGATGCTTTTATGAGGGCATTTTGCCTGACCATACCATCTCTAGCACTGAATCCTTCTGCAAAACCTTGCTAGGAGATCTATTTACAAGATGAACAGTTGCTGATACAGCTTCAGCCCAAAACCCATTTGGCAGCTGTGCATTAGACAACATACTTCTGACCTTCTCTTGTATGGTCCTATTCATCCTCTCAGCAACACCATTTTGAGGAGGATTGTAAGGAGCATTAAGTTCACGTTTTATACCTTTTGACTCACAAAAGTCCTGAAAGGCCTTTGAAACATACTCTCCACCATTGTCAGTGCGTAAGCATTTAAGCTTCTTGCCACTCTGATTCTCCACAAGTGTCACAAACGTTTTGAAAACACTAAACGTTTCATCCTTGTGCTTGAGAAAGTAAACCCATACTTTCCTCGAGTAATCATCTATAAATTTCATAAAGTAAGAAGCTCCCCCTAGAGATAGGTTAGGCATAGGTCCACACAAATCACTATGAACAAGTGCCAACTGTGTATCTCTTCTACTGCTTCTATGCTTATGTGGCTGCTGTGTTTGCTTACCATACAGACAATGTTCACAGAATTCAAAATCATTAAATGAAAAGCCAGGCAAATAACCAGAACGAGACAAGATTTCCATTCCCTTCTTGGACATATGTCCTAACCGGCTATGCCACAAAGAAACGTTCGGCTGCTCGGTTACATTGATTACATTTTTAGAGACATTTGATACATAAATCATGTAAAGTCCTCTAGACTTTACTCCATGTGCTACTGTCATAGAACCCTTGGATATCTTCCACATGTTCTGTCCAAAAGTGGTGACGTAGCTAGCATCATCAAGTAAACCTGTGTTGATCAAGCTCTTTGTAATTGTGGGAACATGTCTCACATTCTTCAGCGTGAAAGAAGAGCCATTCTGAAACTTCAATTGAACATCTCCAACACCTAAGATCTCACATGTCTGTCCATTGCCTAGCCGAACATGATCTTTAGTGGTCACATAAGAAGTAAACCACTCCTTGTTTGGAGACACATGAAGTGATGCCCCTGAGTCTATAATCCAGTCACTCAGTGCATTTCCATCAGATGCTGTAAGAAGAGCTGAGTCCATTGTATTCTTCAAGAAGTAGATGTCTCCTGACACTAGACTGTCATCCTTTGCAATAGTGTTTGTCACATTTATTTCTTGAATCTTCACTGAGGACTTGTTCTTCTCACCATGGTCTTCAGCTTTCTCTTTGCCTTTTTCTGCTTTCCATTCTCTGCAGTCTCTTTTCATGTGACCCTTCTTGCCACAATGTTAGCATTCTATGTCACTCTTGCCTTTAGCACTGCGGGACTTGCTACGAGACTGATTCCTCTTTCCACCTTTGTATTTTTCTTTGGTCCTTCCCCTGAAAACTAAGGCTGTTCCTTTGCCTTTGTCCATTGTCTTTCTATTGGTTTCTTCAGTAAGCTCACTTCCTTCTACACCTGCTATGTTCAAACCATCTGGAGGTGCAGAATTACTCAAAGCTGTGCGAAAAGTGTCCCAACTTTCCGTCAAGGTGATCAACAGGAACATAGCTCTAACAGGTTCATCAAACTTGACACCTTGAGCTGACAACTGACTATAGATTGTGTTGAATTCATTAAGATGATTGGACATAGGTGTCCCTTCTTTCATCTTCAAGTCAACAAGCTTCTTAAGCCAGTATACCTGTGAAGCTGCACTCTGCTTCTCATAAAGATCACTCAGATTTAACCATGCTTGATAAGTCGACATCTTGTCTGCTACATTGAAGTAAACTCTTTCTGCCAAAGTCAGCATAATGGTAGAAAGTGCCAATTCATCCATTTCGCTCCATTCATCTTCGTCCATATCTTCTGGTTTTATCCCCTTGAGCTTTATAGGTTTTATCTGCTTCTTTGTACCAACACGTGCCAAATCTGCTTCTTCCACAATGGGAAATTGGTTCCATCCAGCTTCTTGATATTGTAAAGAGTAGTGTCCTGTGATCCAGCCATAGCTACGCTTCATAGTAGTTTACTTTTCTGGGAAAAATTCGACAGATTTTCCCCTGTAAACTGACCTCTGAACCAATATCAACCTGTCAAATGAACCAAGAAAGCTTCAAATTCTGCAAAAATTTTGGCAGAGTCTCCTTTGTAAAATGGCTCTGGTGTACTAAAAACAGACCAAAAAACAGCTCAAAAAACACTGTCTCTCTGACACTGTAAGCTGCGGGTAAACCTGTCATGCACCTGTACTGTCTCTCACTATCCTGTCACTGTCCTATAAGCATAGACTGCGACAATGCCTCAACGACAGTAAAGCAAAGATGCAATCCCAACTGTCTAACTCACAGTCAATACATCCTAGCTGCCTATCTAAGGGTGCTCGAGGGATCGCTCCAAGACCTGTATCACCGAAAGGATCTCAACATTTGAGAATCCCCCAGCTCAATAAAACCTCACTCGACCCTCAACAAAGGCTGCAGTAAATCTGACAGTACATAGACTTCCCACAAAGTCATACATCCACAAATTTTCCACTGTATGCTGTAACCGCTGCGGCGGTTGTTTGCTGCGTGACTCATAGCCAACAAACCCTCAACAGACATACATCATCTTTGACAATAAATCCCATTTGGAAGTACCTGCAATGTCAGGATGAAATCTGGAATATCAAGCAGCAAACACAAGCTACCTGATGAACTAGTGGATGTCGCCTACAGTCTGTGTGTAGATGCGCCTGTGTCGTATGTGACACGCCTCCAAGAACTGTGAGCCATCCTTCGATGTGTAGACAGCCACAAATCAACACTCTGGGAGTGTCGATATCCTCACCACCTGTAGTCGTAGGCTGAAAACCCCAAATTTGCAGAGTCAGATCTGCACCCGCCGAGACCACATAGTCGAAAATGGCCTGCGCAGACCTTTGTCGAAGCCGAACGGTGGCTGAGATGACCTCAGAATGGAATTCTGACAACACCTAGCCCTTAGGGCTATCCCACGAGATTTGGGGCCGTGTCTTTGCCTGTCGAATTTCACTCCAATCTGAGTTGGTGACTCTAGCCTCCTGCAGTGCTGCCCCGAGCCTCGATCTGAGCTCTGATACCAGTTGAAGGAGTACGAGCGGAAGTACGACGTGAGAGAGTGTGCGAGAAGAAGAGCACGACGATATGGTGAACTCGCTCTACTGTAATGTGTAGAGCATAGTGAGTTCTTATTCGGTTTTTACAAAAGAATATGTGTACATACCTGGCAGCCCGCCCACTTACCTGGGCGACCACATTGGGCTTTATACCCCAACACATAGCTATAGAGATGTGAATAGAACTCCTTTAGAAGAAATTGACTCTACTATAGTCAATGGGAAAGACATACCTGCATGGCTACAAACCAAACAAGAAATTTGGATGTGTGGTGCTTCGAAGTGTGGAAGCTCAGTGAAGGAGGATTGCATCCTAGAAAGATCAATGGACGATGAAGCTTACATACCGGAACCATTTCCAGAGGAGTTATTTGAGCCATTTGGATGGACTCAAATATTGGCAACCTTGGATGTGTGTGTAAATGAGCTAACTCCAACCAAGTTTTGTAATGAAGAAGGATACGACCTAGTTTCATGTTTTATGTTGAAATTGTTGAAGGAAGCTAATGAAGTTTGTGAGTGTGAAAGCATAAAAATTGAGATAGATAGCTACATCCTGGAGCATGAGGCAAAATTGAAAACGAAGGAAGCAGAGCAACCACAAGAATATGTCATTATTGACATACCTGAAGAAACAACAAAAGCTGTTTCAAAGAAGCAGACTCCAGAAAAAGTGCAAATGAAAGTAGATGAAGGAGAAAAGCTTCCAAGTTCAACGGCAAATCTTCAACAAACGCAAGATCAAAATAAGAACATGGACAAGGAAGAAGATGGACTATATCCTACGATGATTAAATTCAATTTATGCAGACAAACAGGGCTCAAGGTTACATGTTCGGCCGTAATATATCCAAAAGCAACAAAGAATCTAATGACTTATGGAATGTGGATCATGATGGGAAAGCCACCAATCAATGAGCTAGAAGAAACAGTTTACACAAGTTCAAAAATGCCGATTCCTAGCTTTGGAGTGGCAGAAGTTGTACTCAAATTGAGTACCGGGGAGTATAAAGATACTTTCCACATAATCAACTCCCATCATATCAAAGAGAGTCTGGTCCTGACAGAAAGTTGGAGGAACATCTTATTTTGCCAACAATCAAAAGCTTCAACAACAACAACGGTAAGACTCCATGAAGCTTCTCAAATCCATGCAGAGAAGAAATCGCCAACCATCGCGGAAAAAGGTAAAGCAAAGGTAAACATTGAAGTATATCAACCTCGCTAGATGACTTTACCTTCAACGAGCTTCCATCAAATTTCCCACGAAGCCTCTACATCAAGAGCCACACCATCAACAATGCAATGGAAACCAAAGCAAAAAGTCTATCAACCAAAGTTTCCATCACAAAAAAGCATCCAGAAGAAGCCGAAGAATGTCAACCAAGTGTTGGTATCCAAAGAGCACATCCAAGTCAAAGACCCAGTTTGGATACATGAAACACGGGTTCAGCCACAACAACAAAAGGTGATAGGGTGGGTAGCATCAAATGAGTCAATCATTGCTCAAGGCTACTTCGAAGGAAACATTAATGTTTGGGACAAAAAGCCTAAAGTAACAACCTGGATGTACTCACCTCAAGAAAGAAGTTCTACAATGAGCGAGCCAAGCTATCAACAAAATCAAAACAACTCAAGCAGGAGAAAGAACAACGAAAAAAGACAGAAGAAAAGACCTTCCAAGAAAGCAACACAACAAGTATGGGTACCAAAGTCAAACTTCAACGAAGCTACCCAACACAAAGAGGTGCAGCAATGGATGGTTCCCGTCAAGCTACTTGAAGCACAAGGATTCTATGAGGGTAACACCCGAATATGGTTACCCAAAGTAGTTGCTCAACCTAGAGCCACTAAGACCAACCAAGTAGCAAAGGACCCCACACAAAGACAATCAACAACAACAAAGAGCCAATGGAGACTAAGCACAACCAAGGGAGAAACAACCTCAAAATGGATCCCTCGTCTTCTACTACAAAAGCAAGGCTTTTACAATGGTAATAGCGAAGTATGGATACAAAAGCCTAGTGTCCATCAGGTCAAGGGAGCAACTCATGAAGCAAGAACAAAGTGGGTCCCAAAACCACGGTTGAAAACTCAGTCTCCTCACAAAGAAGAAAAAGTAAAGGTACAACAATGTGGCCTCCTTACGGAACATCCCATGCAACAAAAGAAGCTAGAGGAGTCGAAGTATGCCAACTTACTTGAAAAAATGGTGGCATTCAAAGACCAACACAATGATAGAGGCCTTAATCTCAAGAACTTATGGCATTGGGTTTCAGGCCAGGAACAGGTAAGTCCAAGTTGCCATTAAAAATACATGGCATAAAAGTCAAGAGTCGGGCAGCTGAGAAACTAAATGAGCAAGGCATTAGTCCCAAAGCTTCAAGTAATATTCTCTGTGGTCTAAGAGTCTTAGCTATTCTAGGTACTGCTCAAGGTGGAGGAGTTGAGCATATTTATGTTGTGTCGCTCATGCTGGTATAGGTGAGCAGAAGAGTCCAAGTCTATGTATTTTAAGTTTGGTAAATTGAAGAAGAGAGTCCAAAAGACACTCATGCACTATACATAGTGAGTAATGAGTGGAGAAGCTTCAACATCAAAAACCCTTCTTGGAAATGTGAAAGCTATTGAGATGTCCTTGGACATCACATGTGCTACATTTGTTCCTTGAAGCACCCAACAACTCATTTTTCACATCGCATGATTTTCTTGAAAGAACTCTTGTGTGCATATAGAGTGTCCCATAATTGGCGCTTGCATTACACACTCTTACTTTATTTCTCCCAAGCACTCACCTTGCATGAACAGGTACTCAACTTCCAAGTGTTCAACCCCAATAAGAGCGTACACCAAAGGCATTGACGGGAGCAAAGCGAACCCCGAACCCCCGACGGCCTCTAAAACACCGGGGACTGAATGGCGCGCCTCGAGCCTGTCATGGTAAAGCAAACAGGGGGCACCACCTAGCTTCAGCGGCTAGGACGCAAACAACACACCACCATAACAAAGTTTTCATCCAAGAGAGATGGATGCTTGGGAGTAATGATGAAGAGGAAAGGGAATGAGATCAAGTGTGTGAGAGAGAGAGAGAGTGAGGGAGGGGGTATAGCGGCTTAGTACTTAGGCACCACAAAAGGATGGAGAATCCGCACACCCTTCACACATACACAAGCTCACTCCAAAACACAATACTAGGTGGAAATTCCGCACACCTCACATGGGCAAAAAATTGCAAGAAAACATACTCACAAAACCTCAAGCTTTATTTAGAGAATAAGGCGATGAAATGGGGAGCATAGGGTAGGGGAATGAGAAGGGAGAGAGTGGTAGAGCACATGGTGGATAGGTGGGAGTTGATGGCGAAGACTCGCACGAGGATTATGGCCATCGTCCTTCATTTAGTTTCCCTTCATCCTCCATAGCCAAGGGTGTAGAGGTCATGCTCAAGACAAGTATGGTGATTGCGGTGATGGTGATGGTGTGGGTGTGTGGGTGAGCACTAGGCACACACAGTGCATAGTGTATTCTTTGGTGATGTTGTGTGTGTTTAGTGTGATGGTGAACCCTCTTTATATAGGGTAGGAGGGGGGAGAAATTCTAGAATTTAGAAATGAAGAAATCATTATCTACACAGGCCATGTGACTGTGGGCCCCACTTGTCTGGCTGTGTGTATATGTGCCAGAACAGCAGTCTCATGAGAGAGACTAAGAGAGAGAGATGGGTGAATGGAAAAAAGAGAGGTGACATGGAGAATAAAGTAACTACAAGAGGGGAGAGAGGGGAGTGTGTTCAGAGGTGAATCTGTGTGCAGATGTGTGTGAACACAAGAAAATCAGGTAACCACTGGGTGGGGATGGGTCTGTGGGCACCTTTTTCAGTGAAACTGAGTGTGTGTGAGTGTGGGGGAGGTCATCTGGCTACAAGACAAGAGAGATTTTGATTAAAGCTCTCAACAACTTCAAGTGTCTCGTTGTTGTACACAATGCGTGGCTTCTCCTTATGGTTGGTTTTCACAAGCATAACCTTTGTTTTGGATTCATTTACAATCAGCCCACTATGCAAGCAAAAGTTCTCAAGGACAACCATAAGCTTTTGTGCATCTTCTAAAGTGTGTGCTAGAAGCACTACATCATCCGCATACAACAATAGCATGATTACCGCATTGCAAATAGTGACCTCTTCAATGCCTTCTTCTTGCATAAAGTCAAGTACCATTTGTTCCAATTGATCGATGCATAGACCAAAGAGAGTTGGTGACAATGGACATCCTTGTTTAACCCAAAGTAATTGTGAGGTTTTTTTGAGCCTTGGGACTGCTTGTGCATATAAAGCATCTGGTTTTTCTAGCATATCTTACTGACTGTACACTTGAAGGAATAGTGTTAGCATGGGATGGTAACTATGGGCATAATACATCCCCATTTGCTATGGGCTAACATAATAGGATATAACATCATGGTAATATGTGAGGGGCTGCTAACCTTGAACTGGTTATTCCACTTCTTTGGTAAGCTGTCGGGATCTGTTGACTCTTCATAATTTATGTGGTTGGCACCTCTTAGGCAATAATTAACTGGAATACTTTGGTATACATCAGAGATAGGGGACTTTTTCTGCATTTGTTTGGGAAAGGAACTATGTGCAAAAAGGCTTTCGACTGCAATATGATCTTGTAGATGGGTTTCTCTAAGAAAATTGCTGCACGGAATTTCCGTCTGCTTGCTGTACCTAAATCTTGGCATAACTGGTTTTTTTCTCAGAAAAACAGGGTTATTCTTGGCCTTTATAATGTCTTAGGCACTGGGTATTTTTGTACTACTATACGTTCTCACATTTCCTAGTCTTGGCATAAATGGTTCTTTTCAAAAAATAGGGATACTCTTGGCTCTTGTAGCAACTAAGGCGCTTGATATTCTTTATCACTATGTAAGATACCTAGTTATGTGGCACGACTGGCTTCAATTGGGAGACTATTGTTATACATATGGTTAAACTGACTTTTAAAAAAAAAACTAATGAGTCGGGGCATGATTAACATATGCCTGAAGGACTCATTTGCATAGAATGGGGATAAGTTACTATCAAACACATTCTTTGACTATTTCTTGCTAACGGGTGTTGTACTGGCTCCTTCTCGAGTAGTCGTAGCTTTTGGTTTGTAGCTTCTGGTTATTGTTGGTTCTGCAAATGATGCGCTATTGGCTATAATAGGTGATGTTTGTGCGCATACTGATTAAGTGGGGCTCTGTTCTTAAACCATTGCAGGGCGTTAAAATTACATTTTTTTGACATATTGCATGACATGAAGAATTGGAAGGTATATGTTAAAAACTACGTGTGTTAATTGACAAGATCAATTTTTGGGCTTAAGTACAACTTGGCACTTGTAATTTCATATAAAAACAAATGGTTGGGGTGGTATTCACTTCATCTAGTACCTCTGGTTGATAAACAAGTAAGGTATCTCACTCAGACAGACACTGTCGTTCTTTTAAAATGGATAATGACTTGTGGATATCATTGGCATTATAAAGGTAAGTATATGGCTGGAGTTTTCAGCTTTGGCATAGCTTCCAAGCTATGATTCAAAAAATTGGGATTCCATGTGCTAGAAAAAGTCGGACATAACCTATCTTTGAATATAGGGATACCAATGATGCCATGGGACTACTAAATCTGAAGGTAAGTATATGGTTGATATCTTTGGGCATAAGCATAGCTACCGAGCTATGGATCTTGAAATATTTTGGACTCTTGACGGACTTCACCACTCACATTAAAAAGTAAAAAATATCATTTATTCATAAAAAAAGAGATTACTAAATTAACGTAGCTTGTCTAAAGTAATTACATCCTATAATATGGACATGGATAACAACTGATATGGTCCAATGATACCTGTAATACACATCCAATGCTAAGTGAATTGTTGTCTTGCTTGGATGGATGCATGTAAGGGCTCTATCTTATCTTGGAGGTTTTTCTTTTCTTTGGCAAGCAACATTACTGTGATGAAATATCCACTGAGGAACGGGGAAGTTTTTTTACTACCAATCCTACTGAAAGAGGACCTCTTTTCTACAATCATTGTACCTAAATAGTTCTGATACTGAGTTATTTTTGTACTGATAGCCGTTTTTCGGCTCTTTGTAATTGCCACAGTGAGTTACCTCACCCTACCAAAATCACCCAAACACTGTGGCTATCCCTACCATTTCACTGTACATAGGTGTGCGTGAGTCACGGCCCATGCGTATGTAAATATTTCTTTGTATATAGGGCCTAAATAAAAGATTTTTTCATAATTATTTTGATATTTATTTAAATATTTCTACCTAGGTGTGTGTTATTTATGCTCTGTACATTGCCTCACCATTACCACAATTTTTCTTACCATTTTTCATACTCTTTATTCCATATAAAAATATTTTCATGTAAGCTTCTCTTATATTTGGTGTAACTCCACCCCAACAAAAATCCAAAAAAACTAGTTTTATTTATGTGTATATTTTTTCACTATTGTGATTTTTCCCTTCCTACATCTATTTTGTTTTTTTCTAAAAAATTAGAAGACCAAAAATATTTATCTTTTTATGGTAGCCTCATAATGAGAGAGATTTCTTTTGACCCCTTTATATTTTTTTCCACTTATATTATTTATATTTGACATGTACATATTTTTTAGACCCCTCAATATTTGATTTTCTTAGTTGTACTATTCACTTATATCATAATCTCAACAATATCTTCAATTATAGACCTACCAAATAAGGTCAAGGGTAGGTGGCATGCATACATACACTATGGAGGGCTCACTCTTGGAGGTATTCAAAAGAATCATCCAAAGAAGGACCCCACAAGGACCTTTGCAGTGGAAAAAAACGGTCGGTTTTGCTGAATTTTTAAAGTTCACTTGCTCTCCGAATTTGAAAAGGTGATACAAACAAAAGTTGTAGCTCGTGGGCTGAACTTTTGCCTCAAATTTTTTCATATTCTTTTGAGCTACGAGCTGTGAGCTATGATTTTATTAGTGGACCCCAGTTTTCCCATGCTATGCAGCCACACTCTCTCTTCCACTTTATCATTTTCCTCTTTCACACACACTTCTCCACTCATCATCCCCACCTCTCTCACCACTCCTCTCTGCACCCTACTCACCTTCTCCTCAACCTTGAAGAATAAGAGAAACCATGGTGAACTCATACCTCCCACATACAATTCCATTCCAAAATTGACCACCTAGTCTCATTTTTCCTCCTCTAAATTACCCATATCTATCAAAAAAACCACAAAATTCAGCTTCTTCTCTTAAAAGACAGCATCATGGTGGTTGATTACTCAGCTTCAATTACCTTGTCTCTCAAGGAAGGTCAAGAGTGGAGAAAAAATGTACCGTCAAAGCTAGTGGACCGTCAACAAGCGTCAAAATTGGCCCTACTCAAGACACTTGGAGCATCAACCTTGTAAGAAATCCACCTTTTCTTACCTCTTAAGAGTTTTTCTTCCTTATTTGTATCCTACATGGATACTCCCATTGTAAATATCCAATTTCATTTGTAAATTAATACTAACTCTACTAACACTAACCCACTATGAAAAGTCCTATCACCTCCATTTCTCTCCTCTCTCTTTCCCCACCAACTTCTTGAAAATTCCAAGCAAAAGAAATTAGATAAATTGCTGAAAATCTAACCCAACCATGGTTAGAGGAGTAACCCTAGCCTTCAAAATTGCTATAAAAGGAGGGTGTAGCCAGCACAAAAAAGGGGGAGCCATAAGCAAGAGCACTATGCTATAGCTTGAGAAGCCAAGCTCAACCTCTCTAGAAGGAGCTCTTGAGTGGAAGCTCATTGTCTTATGCATGTGCATGTGTTGTAATAGGGGATTAGCAAGGGAACTCTATGCCATTGTAAGAGAGAGAGCGATCATTCAATTGAGAGTAGGAAATCTATCATTTCTCCTACTAGTGTAAGCCCAACATTTGCTGAATCAAGGAGGGTGGATTTGGACTAAGCTTGGATACTTTGTCTCCCTTCCAACGTGAAGTAATGGACAACAATGATGCGTAAGTGTCTTGGTGTTTTTTGTTAAGTTCTCGATAGCTTGTCTCTGGTGTTGTCATCAATCTAGCCATAAATCCCACATACTGTAAGAGGGCGACAGGGTGGAGAGGACTCCCCTCGCTTTAAGACAGTGATTGGGGTGGCTTTTCTTGTGATGTGCTGTGGTGAAATTTACGCAAGCTATGTTGAACAAATACTAATCTCACTTTGATTTGTCATGACAGATTTGTAAGAAGGTATTAATGCAACAAGCACCCCCTCCCCCTTTCTCTCTCTTTCTTAAATATATAGTTGTGTTTGCTTGATCATTGCCGATACGTTTCAAAGCAGCCCGAGCACTATCTCTCTCCCTCTCCCTCTCTCTCTCTCTCTCTCTCTCTCTCTCTCTCTCTCTCTCTCTCTCTCTCTCTCTCTCGTGTTTTAGTGTGTGAGTGTGTTCCATTGGTGTTAGGGTTAGTGTAAATTCCTTGCTTGTTTGTGGGTTGCTCTAACGATTCTCCTCTTTTGCGTCCTAGTTCGCTCTTAAACTAGGTGGTGCCCCTTGTGTAGTTGGGATTTGGCTGTGGGTTTGTTGTTTTGGTTTGTATTGTGTTGTGTCCTAGCCCCATTGAGCAGCACGGGAGCCTTGAAGGGTGTCTAGAGGTTGCTCTTCTTGTTGCCCGCCCCGGACCACCTCAAATTGGTGCCCCCACTGAGGACAGGCTTGTGTTTGTTTTGTAAAGGCTCAACCTTTAGCACAATCAAGTAGTTTGCATGAATCACGAGAATTTGTATGATCCCTTCATTCCCATTGCAAGGCAAAAGGTACACATAATTGTTAGTACTAAGTTGCAATTTCAGCGAGTAATTCATAGAATTTTAGGTCCTCTTAGGTTAGCAGAGATAAACACTTCGGTAAATCCTTTTATTTTGCCTCTCATTAGGTACGATATTAGCTTGGATGTCTATATTTTTGTGTTATTTTAAGCATTAGGACATGCATAAGCCATGGATAATGGCCCAGCAATAGAGGTTTTTCCCTTTCATTTTACTCCACACATTAGAATAAACGTTGCAATTAGTAGAAAGATCCATTTTCAACAACGAATGGTGTTCATGTTTGGTGCCCAAAGAGTAGGAGAAATTTTTGCATCACCAAACCCTGTCATTCTACCTCTCATCAACTACCACACTTCTTTTGATGTACATGTGTTCATTTTATTTTAAAATGAAGTGCAGCCTGGCAAAATAGTGTGTATGTTTTTTCTTTGTCCAAGTTGTTACAAAAAAAAAAACGATCATTTGTTCTAATTGGGAATGTGTGTGCAGTGAAAGTTCAATCCTTAGAGATCTAGCTCTATTACCAATTGAGTTGCAGGAGCAAGTAGTAAGGCGTCTCCCTCATAACAAGAGGGTGGTGAAGTTAAGACGGAAGGTCCTACGCGTGGATTCCATTTTCCTCTTGTTGTTGGGCACTAAGGAAGACCGCGCATTCATCCAACTAGTGTGTGCCCTAAGATTGGTAAATAGAGTGAAATTTGGCGTTTGGCGAGTGCATTTCACCATTGAGGAAGACTCTTCAGGAAACTTGCGGCCAGAGTTCATGCTTCATAGACTCACATTTGGTGAATTTTTCCCTCATTTGCGTCTTATTAATAGTCTTCCTTTCGCTTTCAACAAAGGAGATAGGGAGCTATTCAGAGCTTGTCTTAATAAAGAGAGCATAGAGAAGATTGCAAATTTGTATAAATTCTCATCCTTCTCTACTTTCTATGACACCTTGTTCATAGAGACATTGTAAATCTCTTTATGCTTTTGAATGATTTAACCATAATCCTAAGGAGTTTTTGTCCAGGAATTTTGTAGCACAAGTGGAGTCTTTAAATCTTGCAAACTTGATTGGACTTGATGAGGATGTTCTTTATGAAATTGTGAGAAGGTTGCCTCACTCCGACTGTGTGGAACTCGAAGGAAAGGAGCTCCTAGTCAATTGCTACTTTCTCACGGCCTTCGACGAGCATGAAGATCTAGTTTTTATACAAACCGCTTGTGCGTTGGGAATTGTAGAACAAGTGCAATTTATCACTTGGGACGTGGTTGCTCTTTTGGATCCAGAAAATGAAGTTCTAGAGATTTCTGTTTATCGCCTTAGCTTTGAAGAATTTCAACCCTTCTTAGAGCTCATCAATAGTCTACCTTTTTGTTTTGATCAAACAAATCGAGACCTCATTGAAGCTTGGATAGCTGAAGAAGAAAACCTAGAGTGGTATTTTCTTACTTCTTCATTTGCAGGCGAGTGGTTCTAAATCTCTATTGTATCCCTTATTGTAACTCGTGTTGTAATCTTTCATAATAATGGAGAGCCAACGCCAAATGTCTGGATATCCTCTTTTCTTTGGAGAGCCTGGAGAGGATGCAGAATTATTTTTAGCAAATTTCAAGATGTCTTGCCGTATCAAGAGGATAGTAACCGATCAAGAACTTGTAGAAATGTTTGAGGTGGTCCTTAGGAAAGATGCTAGTACTTGGTTTGACTCTTTGCCTGAGGAAGTTAAGGGGAATTACACAGAAGTTTTGAATCATTTTAAGAGATACTTCTTTGATCCCCAAAACACTCAAAAACTATGGCAAGACATTGTTTCTCATAAGCAAAAAGACTTAGATGACTACTACTTGTACAAGCAAGAGTTTCTACGTCTTTGGGCTCTATGGATACGAAATGTTGCTAACCCTGGTGATGGTGCAGAATTTTTAAAGAAGGAGAGGTTCATAGCCGGACTCTTTCCTCACCTTAAGGTAAAAGTTGAGGCGGGTGCACCTACTACTTTTGATGCAGCTGAAACTAGGGCTGCTGAGAAGTATAGGAAACTCAAGTGCTTAAGGGGAGAGGTTCCAATAGAAGGTCTTAGACCCAAAGTTAAGTCACAAGCATCAACATCTAGGGAGCTTCCTGAGGTAACGGCGGAAGTAATTGAGAAGTTAAACGAATCTTTAAGCAGCCTGTCAATTCACCTTGCACAAGCTGTAGGTCCAAAGGGACAAGCAAAGAAGTCTGAAGAGCGAGATCCACGACCTAGGAGAGTCTTGCAATGTTGGAATTGCGGAGAGTCTGGACATGGGATGTATAATTGTCCTTGGCCCCGTGGGGAGCCAGGGAGACCTAACTTGAATTACCCAGTGATGAATGCAGGTGAAGGAACTGGTCAACAACCAAGGCTTCTACAAAGACCAAATGGACCAAGACCACCTCCACAAGGGGTAGAAGGAGTTCCACCTTTGCCATATCCAAATGTGCATGTGGTAGAGGTGACAAACTCAAATGAGGTTGACATGGAAGCAAATGGCATTAAGCGTGGCCGAGGAAAAGGTAAAGAGAAAGAGGGTGTCCCATCACAGAGTGACCATGGACAAGGCAAGAAGGCAAAGGAGACCAAGGAAGCTAAGAGGACTCGACGTCGTATCAATCTCCAAGACTTCCCTCTTGGACATGGTATGGCTCCATATAACCTGTTGGAAGACATGCGAGGTAAGGGTCTTGATATCTCATGGCCTCAGTTTCTTGCATTATGCCCACAAGTTAGGAGGGATTTAACAAAGGCAGTTAGCACTAGGAGAAAGGTAAAAGAGAGTTTTCCTGTTGTAAAAATTGCACATGCTGAGATGAACGAGGATATTACACCTGTGCTAGATTGTTACATAAAAGGAAGATTGGTTAGGAAAGGTCTAGTGGATGGGGGTGCACAAATTTGCATCATGACAGAAGGGCTCATGCAAAGACTAGGCATGCACATCCATGAGACACCTGAAATCAAAGTGAAAATGGCAAACAATAGCAAGGCTAGGTGTGTAGGCATTTGTAAAAATGTTTTTGTGGAGGCCTTTGGCATTAAGAAGGCAGTGGATTTCTATGTCATGTCTACCAAGGGAAATGGTTACCCATTTATCCTAGGAAGACCATGGCTAATGAAAATGCGGGCTTTGCAGGATTGGGAGAGTGGAAAGCTAATTTGTAGGAATGACAATCACAAGAAGGTTGTCTTTGACATGAAGGAGCAACGCCAAGAGGAGCTCCATGAAGAATCATCTCAAAGTGAGACGGAAGAAGGTTGGACCGATAGCACTTCAGAAGAAGAAAGTAGCGGCAGCATTACTGAAGAGGAGTCTTCCATCAAAGTCATGGGGGTAAGGTTTAAGCCAAGCAACCAAGAGACCTCTTGTCAAGGCTTGGAGGAGGTAGGTCCCCAAGAGAACGAAGGTGTTCAAGATGAAGGGATGCTGGAAGGTATGCTATCAACAACACTTACAAAGGATGAAAGAGAGGAGTTCAAATGTGTGCTAAGGAAGTTTCCTAGGCTTTTTGCTAAAGACTACACCGACGTGCGTGGAGTAGATGTTGTTCAACACAAGATTGAGTTGAAGCCAGAGGCCACACCTAAGGCTCAAAAGCTACGAAGGCTAGGAGTCATTAAGGAGCAGGCTCTACTCAAGGAGGTAAGAAAGCTTCTAGCAGCAGGTTTCATTTATCCAGTGGAGAATTCAGAGTGGGTCTCTCCCGTTGTTGTCACTCCTAAGAAAAACGGCAAGTGGAGGGTGTGTGTGGATTATCGTCCACTTAATGAGGCAACAAAAAGAGATCACTTTCCCCTCCCATTTCAGGATGAGATACTAAATGAAGTAGCTGGTCATGAGAAGTACACTGTGTGTGATGGCTACTCGGGTTACTTTCAAATAGGTATCGCATTGGAGGATCAATTGAAAACAACCTTTATCACTCCTTGGGGTTGTTATGCTTTTAGAGTCATGCCATTTGGTCTGACAAATGCTCCTGCAACATTCCAACGTTTCATGAACATGGTGTTTCAAGCATTCTTTGGAAAGTCAATTAGGGTGTTCATTGATGATTTCTGCATTTATAGCTCAAAATCATTGCATCTACAAAGGGTAGAAGAAGGTTTAAAGAAGCTCTACGACATGGGAGGTCAACTCAACCCCGATAAGTGCCATATAGGTGAGGATGAAGTGATCTTGCTCGGTCACAAGGTTTCCTATAAAGGCATTGAGGTGGATCCTTCAAAGGCAAAGGCTCTTATTGAGCTCCCATCACCGAAGAGTCTTAAGGAGGTCATCTCTTTCATTTAGAAGTTGAAGTATATGTCACGCTTCATTCACTTAGCCTCGGAGTTGCTTCATCCTTTGCAAAAGTTGACACAACAAGTAGAATTTGCATGGTCTGATGAGCTTGAAGAGTATTTTTGTAACATTAAAGTCATTTTGTCAGAGCTACCAACACTCATGCCTCCTTGTTGGGAGTACACATTCTTTGTTAGCTCTAGTGTTGGAAGGGAAACAATTGGTGCTGTGTTGCTACAACAAGATCCCCACAGTACAAGGATGCGACCCATCTACTTTGCTAGTAGGGTCATGAATGCTTTGGAGAGAGACTACACAGAAGCAGAACTCATGATGCTTTCTCTCATGTTTGCGGTGAGAAAGTTTAGATCCTACCTGCTACCAAAACCTTTTGTAATTCTCACTGCAGAGAATTTGTTCCCTTGGGTGTCAACTCAAATGAATCTTAGTACTAGGATCTCAAAGTGGATTATGGAGTTGCAAGAGTTTCAATACTCTTTCAAGGTAGAAGATAGTGTGCATGCACAATTGGCAGGGATTCTCACTTATAGGGTGTATGAAAAGGAGATTAAGGTGCCTGAAGTAAAGACCCTACCATTACCACCACCAAAAAGTATTCCTAATGCTTTTACCTTGTTCTTTGATGGAGCTTTTCGACGAGCCACAGGGAAAGCAGGGGGAGGGCTAGTGTTGCTCAACCCAAGTGGAGAGGTGGTCATGAAAGAGAAGTTCAATCTACCAAGTTCAGCTAGCAACAATGAAGCAGAATACGACACACTAATTCATGGTTTGAAGATGTGCATTGGCCAAGGGATACAACGCCTCATGGTAAAGGGAGATGCACTTCTCATTGTTAAACAGATTTTAGGTATTTGGGCATGCAAGAATGAAAGCTTACGGACAAAAGTTCATGCCATTCGTAGATTGTTTAATCAATTTGAAGAAGTGCAACTATATCATATTCCTAGGAAACAGAATGAAGATGCCGATTTACTTGCACAGCAAGTAGTTACATGTGTTGAGAAAGAAGTGCAGGTCATCATGGTGGCAGCAACTGTCAAGCAACCGAGATACCAGGGATTGGAGTCATTGACTCCCATTATTAGCTACATTTTGGAGGGCGAGTTTCCACAAGACTTCACGAAGGCTCAGAAGAGGAGACTCATGAAGAAGGCAAGCGCATATCTCTTCCTAGAAGGCTCCCTCTATCAAAGAGGGAGGGATCAAGTATGCAGAAGAGTACCAACTATTGAGGAAATTCCAGCCATTCTAAAAGGTTTGCATGAAGAAGCATGTGGTGGTCATTTTGCCCAAGAATTAACTGTGAAGAAGATTTTGCTTGCGGGGTATGTTTGGCCAAGTCTGCATGTGGATGTCCAACATTGGTGTAAAAGTTGTCACAATTGTCAGGTAAATGGGAATAGAAGATTGGTTTATGGTCCAAGGCAAATCGTGCTTGCAAATGGACCGTTTGAAAAGTGGGGCATTGATGCTATGGGTCCTCTGCCTAAGACAAAAAATGGTAAACTCTACATTCTAGTGGCTGTAGACTATATGACTAGGTGGGTGGAAGCACAAAGTGTGGCAAAGGTAAATGAGAAGACAGTGAGAAAATTCGTCTACACTCACATTTGTTGTAGATTTGGCACACCTTTGGAGATTGTTTCTGATAATGGTCCAGGGTTTAGAAAGGGATTGCTCACAGAAGTCTGTGAAGAACTTCACATTCTACATCGTCACAGTACACCATACTATCCCCAATCAAATGGTTTGGTAGAAAAAGCTAATGGTGTCATTGCAGGCATCATTAGAAAGATGGTGAAAAACAAGACAAAGTTGTGGGATGACTTCTTGGATGGTGCCTTGTGGGCGTATCGAACCACATATAGGGAAGCCACGGAGTTCACACCATTTCACTTGGTCTATGGTCAAGAGGCTTTACAGCCAATTGAGCTAAACATTCCAACAATGCGACTTCATGGCAAATCAGCACAAGATGATCAAGAAGCATGGATGGATCGACTTATTACCTTAGCTGAGCTTGAGTGGAAAAGAGAAGCAGCATACGAGTGCTACAAGAGGAAAGCTACGCAGGCGAAGGAGAAGCTTGACAAGAAACTAAAGGACAAAGGCATCAATGAAGGAGATCTGGTGCTAAGGTATGACAATCGACTCGATAATCGTTTTGATGCCAAGTTTGAAACTAGATGGCAAGGGCCATACATAGTCAAGAAGGCTTTCAATTCAAGTTACTATCAGCTTATGGACTTGAATGGTAAAGAGTACTCCAGGAAAGTAAACGGGTATCGCTTGAAGCCCTATTTGAGTCGCCTTCTACCAAAGGATCTACCAAAGATCTGTCAAAAGGCCACGGTCT
The DNA here is from genome assembly GCF_014529385.1 of Adiantum capillus-veneris. Classification (NCBI taxonomy): domain Eukaryota; kingdom Viridiplantae; phylum Streptophyta; class Polypodiopsida; order Polypodiales; family Pteridaceae; genus Adiantum; species Adiantum capillus-veneris. Next base: position 134,724,511 of record NC_140957.1, read on the forward strand.
CATGTAAGTATTGTTACATGAAGCATGAGTGTAACTCTAGCAAAAATTTCGAGGGGCCAAACAATGAAGATTTTGTCAAGGACTCTGAAGCACTCTCTTTGGAAAAGATGCTCTATGATGATACATGAATATACCATCATCCAGGGGGAGGGCTAATGATAGCCGTTTTTCGGCTCTTTGTAATTGCCACAGTGAGTTACCTGACCCTACCAAAATCACCCAAACACTGTGGCTATCCCTACCATTTCACTGTACATAGACGTGCTTGAGTCACGAGACTTTTCCCATATCTTTTTAAAAAACCCTAAATTAGCTAAACATTGGGCTAGTTGAGCCAAAAAAATAAAAAAAATAAGTATATTATGGCCCATGCGTATGTAAATATTTCTTTGTATATAGGGCCTAAATAAAAGATTTTTTCATAATTATTTTGATATTTATTTAAATATTTCTACCTAGGTGTGTGTTATTTATGCTCTGTACATTGCCTCACCATTACCACAATTTTTCTTACCATTTTTCATGCTCTTTATTCCATATAAAAATATTTTCATGTAAGCTTCTCTTATATTTGGTGTAACTCCACCCCAACAAAAATCCAAAAAAACTAGTTTTATTTATGTGTATATTTTTTCACTATTGTGATTTTTCCCTTCCTACATCTATTTTGTTTTTTTCTAAAAAATTAGAAGACCAAAAATATTTATCTTTTTATGGTAGCCTCATAATGAGAGAGATTTCTTTTGACCCCTTTATATTTTTTTCCACTTATATTATTTATATTTGACATGTACATATTTTTTAGACCCCTCAATATTTGATTTTCTTAGTTGTACTATTCACTTATATCATAATCTCAACAATATCTTCAATTATAGACCTACCAAATAAGGTCAAGGGTAGGTGGCATGCATACATGCACTATGGAGGGCTCACTCTTGGAGGTATTCAAAAGAATCATCCAAAGAAGGACCCCACAAGGACCTTTGCAGTGGAAAAACACGGTCGGTTTTGCTGAATTTTTAAAGTTCACTTGCTCTCCGAATTTGAAAAGGTGATACAAACAAAAGTTGTAGCTCGTGGGCTGAACTTTTGCCTCAAATTTTTTCATATTTTTTTGAGCTACGAGGTGTGAGCTATGATTTTATTAGTGGACCCCAATTTTACCATGCTATGCAGCCACACTCTCTCTTCCACTTTATCATTTTCCTCTTTCACACACACTTCTCCACTCATCATCCCCACCTCTCTCACCACTCCTCTCTGCACCCTACTCACCTTCTCCTCAACCTTGAAGAATAAGAGAAACCATGGTGAACTCATACCTCCCACACACAATTCCATTCCAAAATTGACCACCTAGTTTCATTTTTCCTCCTCCAAATTACCCATATCTATCAAAAAAACCACAAAATTCAGCCTCTTCTCTTAAAAGACAGCATCATGGTGGTTGATTACTCAGCTTCAATTACCTTGTCTCTCAAGGAAGGTCAAGAGTGGAGAAAAAATGTACCGTCAAAGCTAGTGGACCGTCAACAAGCGTCAAAATTGGCCCTACTCAAGACACTTGGAGCATCAACCTTGTAAGAAATCCACCTTTTCTTACCTCTTAAGAGTTTTTCTTCCTTATTTGTATCCTACATGGATACTCCCATTGTAAATATCCAATTTCATTTGTAAATTAATACTAACTCTACTAACACTAACCCACTATGAAAAGTCCTATCACCTCCATTTCTCTCCTCTCTCTTTCCCCACCAACTTCTTGAAAATTCCAAGCAAAAGAAATTAGATAAATTGCTGAAAATCTAACCCAACCATGGTTAGAGGAGTAACCCTAGCCTTCAAAATTGCTATAAAAGGAGGGTGTAGCCAGCACAAAAAAGGGGGAGCCATAAGCAAGAGCACTATGCTATAGCTTGAGAAGCCAAGCTCAACCTCTCTAGAAGGAGCTCTTGAGTGGAAGCTCATTGTCTTATGCATGTGCATGTGTTGTAATAGGGGATTAGCAAGGGAACTCTATGCCATTGTAAGAGAGAGAGTGATCATTCAATTGAGAGTAGGAAATCTATCATTTCTCCTACTAGTGTAAGCCCAACATTTGCTGAATCAAGGAGGGTGGATTTGGACTAAGCTTGGATACTTTGTCTCCCTTCCAACGTGAAGTAATGGACAACAATGATGCGTAAGTGTCTTGGTGTTTTTTGTTAAGTTCTTGATAGCTTGTCTCTGGTGTTGTCATCAATCTAGCCATAAATCCCACATACTGTAAGAGGGCGACAGGGTGGAGAGGACTCCCCTCGCTTTAAGACAGTGATTGGGGTGGCTTTTCTTGTGATGTGTTGTGGTGAAATTTACGCAAGCTATGTTGAACAAATACTAATCTCACTTTGATTTGTCATGACAGATTTGTAAGAAGGTATTAATGCAACAAGCACCCCCTCCCCCTTTCTCTCTCTTTCTTAAATATATAGTTGTGTTTGCTTGATCATTGCCGATACGTTTCAAAGCAGCCCGAGCACTATCTCTCTCCCTCTCTCTCTCTCTCTCTCTCCCTCTCTCTCTCTCTCTCCCTCTCTCTCTCTCTCTCTCTCTCTCTCTCTCTCTCTCTCTCTCGTGTTTTAGTGTGTGAGAGTGTTCCATTGGTGTTAGGGTTAGTGTAAATTCCTTGCTTGTTTGTGGGTTGCTCTAACGATTCTCCTCTTTTGCGTCCTATTTCGCTCTTAAACTAGATGGTGCCCCTTGTGTAGTTGGGATTTGGCTGTGGGTTTGTTGTTTTGGTTTGTGTTGTGTTGTGCTCCAGCCCCATTGAGCAGCACGGGAGCCTTGAAGGGTGTCTAGAGGTTGCTCTTCTTGTTGCCCGCCCCGGACCGCCTCAAAGTACATATCAGCTCATTGTTCCTTGGCCAGCTATCTTTTGAATGTAAAAATTCAATTATGTCTTATTAGTTAAGATTTAAACAACTACACACACACACACACACACACACACAAACATACACACACACACATTGTGTCTTTGAAAGAGAGAGAGAGAGAGATAGATGGATAGATTTTATTATAACCCTTGGAGGTCAAATATGACCTATGGGACCAAAGTTACATGTGATGTAGGATGTGTATGGCTGATGAGTGACTCTCAATGCTCCAAAATTGTGGTGATGAGAGTCGCAATGGAGAGCCCACACTTTGGTTGGGACAGGAAGTGTGTAGGTGTTAGAAGCTGGACACACCCTACAGAAACTGACTACTCGGCAGATTATCATTTTTTGTAATTATTCATTTATTGAGAAAACTCAACATTTCACCTTGTAAATATTGGGGCTTACAGAAGTTTCCAAATTGTATCCCAGTTTTGACATTTATATTGAGTAGATGGTTGATTTAGAACTTTAGGGTTTGAGAATAGTAAGGTATTTATACCACGTTTTTACCTTAATGAAGAACCTTTTGTCATTTTAAAAAAGTTTTGAAGTCTGCGAGTGAGCGTACTGTGTACGAGAGAGAGTGTGAGCTTCATCTTGACGCTACATGTGCACCCATGGTCGAAATCAAGTGCGGAGAAGTGCAACGTGTTGCCCCCGACGATAGCTACGCGCCGATACCTACATTGTGTGCGTACCGTCCGGTTTTGCGAGCTCCATCTACGAGCTTCATCTGGTGATTTGGTGAGCATACGTTGTTCGATTTTGCATTGCAACATATCCACGCGTTCACATTGAGTAGAGCTACACATTAGGCACTTTAGATTTTGAAAACGAAGACCTGCAAATTTCGGCCAGACATCCTATGTGATTTTGCATCGGGTGTTTTGGGTTGGGGTTTTGGTTCATAGACCTTAGGCAGAGCGACCTATTGGTGTTAGTAAGGTCTTCTTCAAGTTCTGTGGTATTTTGAGATTGTTTCATGGGTGTTCGTCTCTAGAAAGCGTTGTAGGAAGTTTCCTCGTATGCACTCTTGAAGGCTGTGACTTAGACATTGGGTAGAGACCTCTGTAGGAATTAGTTAGGAGTCGGTCGAGTGTAGGTTGACACCTTATGCTTGCTTCCACGCGCGTACGGAGGGTCGAGCTTTGTCCTTAGCTGGAAAATCTTGTTAGGTGAGTTCTCGCTGTGCTAACGTCTGTCGCAGCGTATCCATCCAACATTGGCACCGCTGCCAAGGACGAAAACCTTAGGTAGGTGACCAAGGCTAGTCCTTGAGGATAGGGATTTTTGGCTTGCCAAGAGTCTCGTTTTACATTTAGATAGGACCAGAGGGTGGAGGGCTCTCTAGGTCTTAGAAGGAGTCTAGGAAGCGTGTGTATGGCCTAGATCCTTCGACTTAGGTAGATTTAGGTAGGCTGAGATAGTTTAGATATTAGTTGAGTTCGAGAGTAGGACTTGGAGTGGTAGAATCGGTGAGAGGAGAGCTTGAGAGTCCGCAGTAGAGTAAGTAGGACATCATGATTCAGGATCTAGAGCACTTCATGCATGTATACTTGCTTGGTAAATTCATCACAAGGTTGTAAAAGACGCAAAAATGTGTTTGAAAGCTGAAGTGAAGTCCAAAAGTTACCGTGAGTGTTTCTGATAGAGCTGCAGAGCATCATGAGCATTTTTGTCAGGAAAAAATATAATTTTAAGCCAGGAGACATCCTACGCGTAGGATGTCTACAGGCTTATCTGGTGGGAATTTTGGGATTTTGAGTTAACCAGTGTGTTTAGAAGGTGGGGTTTACCCTATTTTCAACTGGAAAGTGTAAATTTGACCATATCTTGACAGGATAAGGCCAGATAGACTAAAACTGCCAGACATCCTACCCAAATTGTGCCAAAGTATTATTTTAAGACCAAAACCATAGGATGGCTGCATGAGCATGATCTGCATGATATATTGAGTGACTGAGAGGGGTTTCATCTCATTTGGGTGAGGAAATTGGGTTCAAAGGAGACTTTAGCACTTCTGACTGAAAAATGCAAGAACAACTAAAATTGGGGACTTTTGAAATCCAAACCAAAATCTAATCATACCACTGGGTTGCTAACATCAAGGGGAAGCTGTGGGTCAAGTCTGGGTTAAACAGGCCAAAAAGATATCCTACGTGTAGGATGTCTTCTGTGTGATTTTTCACTCTAAATTTAATTTTGAGTATACCAAAGTGATCAACAACTCAAGGGGAGCCTCTGCTTTGAATTTGAAGCCATTTTGATGAAAAAGACATCCTATGCGTAGGATGTCTAAAGCAAGAAATTGAAGCTATATACTGACTGTGGGCATAGCAAGGTGTTGTATAGCCTGAGGCAAGCCTCCTAGTCAATTTTGGTCCAAATTGGAGGTGATTATACTGATCAAGACCAGCAATAGGCTATCAGAACAGATTTATGATCCATTGACCAGCTTATAGGTGTCCAAATCAAAAAGTAAAAACAATTTTGGACTCAGCACATCAAGGGGAATCCATAGTGCAAAAATCCAAGCAAAACAGAGCAGGAGACATCCTACGTGTAGGATGTCTACTAGGGCCTACTGAAGAGAAAATTTAAGTGGGCTTAGACAATGAGGTTCCATTTGGCTTAAGGGTTCCAGAACTTCTTTCAGAAGTGAATTTGGACCTTGTTTGTCCATTTGATGGAGCAAAGACTGAATTCGGACTTCTTCACGTAAATTGACCAACACTTGAGGAAAGTACAGTTCCAGATTAGAAGACCTAATCTAGAACATTGGCAGTGTATAAAATACAGTAGTGGTTGAGATTAACTCTCCAATTATACCAATCATTACTAAGATAACCTCTAGCAATTAAATGCTTTGATTCGATTGCCAAAATTAAACGCTTGTATACAGGTATATTCAGCAGCAAAGCAAGAAGTTGTGCGGAGACTGATCCTTTGACAGGTGAGTGGTTAGATTTGTGATAAATTGCATTGATAAGTTTGATGAATTTAAGATCATGAAGATACATTTTTAGAGACCAGAAGGTGGCAGGTGACCAAGGTAGCTTAGTGTCCACCGAGGAGAGTGTAACTCAGCCAAGGCTAGATCCACTAGCACCGATTATTGAGGAAGGTAGTGATATTGACACTTCCTCAGAAAAATATTTCTTCATGATGGGTAGTTCATAGCTAGCAGGTTTCACCTATGACGGACCAATGCTAGGAGGAAGCACCTCCCTAAATCATTTGAATGATTCCAAGCTCACTGTGATCTTCTTAGAAGGAACAAACTCGAGGGGAGCCCTAGTCTATTCTGATTATCGAGGATGCAAGTGCATTTGTATTGAAGAAAGGCCAACTCAGAGATTGGAGATAATTCGAGTCTATGATGATGGAGAAAGATTCCGAGACAAAAAGGGGAACCACTATTTGATAGTTAGTAACCCTGAAGATTACAACAGATATGGAGATAACGTGGCGAAAGGGAAAATGGTTTTAGAAGCTCAAGAACCGCCACCAAACATTGATCGACCTGGATAAATTTTTATGTATGATAAGAAAACAACCAGGGTTTCAACTTATAATGAGAACGTGGGAATCTACAAGCATGAGAGTGAGGGAATAGTCGCTTACTTTCACTGCAAAGAACCATACTTAAATGAATTAAGCAAAGACAAGGTTCTTTACTTATTCTCTTATGAAACTGCTATGGGGAAGGATATAGTTTTTGTTGATACGTACGGGCGGGAATACCAACGTAGTCTCCCAGAGGAGGTAGAAAAGGAAACAGTTCCTGGAGCATCAACATATGTCCCAGATGAAGAGCCAAGAGCCACCTACACCCCTAGTAAGTCGACAAATCCCTTTCTGGAGGAGTATGACTCTACCTCACATTCCACCCAACCACAGACATTCACAACAATCAAAACCAACCAGCAACTCAACCATCATTGTAAGCATGGCTTCGACAAAGTGCAACATTGAAATAAGATCGAAACTGAGATGGTTATCAAGCCGCACGAGGGCTAAGGGATTTGCAAGAACCACCACTCTATTCAAGGTATCAAGGAGAGAGTAAGCCAAAGACTCAAGGGTCAACAAAGCCTGGAAGACCACCCATAGAACGAGTTCGAAGAGATGAACCATCTCTGGCAAGAACTGTTAGAAATTATGTCTTAAGAGCACCACTGGGAGAGGAGCCAGCCTACTACAGAAGACCAGAGGAGGTATATCGATTAGGACGTGGAGATCCAATGATGAGTTTTGTAGACCATCGTAGAATTAGACCTTCTCAAGTGCAAAAATGGGTAAACAAGAAATACACAGAAAACAGAGATCCAAGAGATCATGTAGCAGCCTTTATGCGCGTAATTAGAGATGAAGAGGTGTTAGACTTCCCTACCCAATTCGCAGGGTTTGGACTAACCCTAGAGGATGACGCTGCTACTTGGTTTGACTCTGTAGAGCGTAGAGACTTTGAGTCTATGGAGGAAGTGTTTGACGAGTTTATTGAGGAATTCTCACAAAGGGGGATAGGTCATAATACCGTCTCTCAAATCCATAAATTCAGACAGAAAGATGGGGAATCTGTACGAAAGGCATCCCTAAGACTTAAAAGATATGTTAAGTTCTGCCCTGTGGGAAGAACTTCCAACTCAGTCCAGACTTATTCTTATATTCATCCAAGGACTAAGGAATGAAGATCTCCACAAGGACTTACATATGAAGATGAGCACGACGTTGAATGAGTTGACCAAGGAGGCTCTTTACCTTGTGGACAATTGTGCGGTCTACAAAGAGGGGGAGTTCAAGGACCTCGATGAAGATTCATCTTCACAAGAGAGTGGAAGCAAGTCTTCTAAGACAACACCGAAAGGATAAGTAGCTGTAAACCAAGAGCAGCTTGTAGAGAAAGTGCTAAAAAAGATTAACTTGTACCAAACCCCAGGCTAAACAGCCCAAGTGGTGTGCTATTGAACAAAAATGGACAAACCATGGGACAGGGGAATGTTATTATAACAAGGGATATGTGAGAGAGATACCTTATGCTCCCCAAGCTCAGGTAGCTTCTCCTCAAGTTCCACCAATGCCTAGGTATCAAGAAGGCAACCTACCAGGACCTACAGGTGTAGAAAGACCACAACCAGTGTTGGGGCAACAACCACCCCTACCAGGATTACGACCAGTCGGTATAAGATACACACCAACCGTAATCAAATCAGAGGAGAAGGCTTTGGTGCATATGGTGCCTATGTATGCATATTATGAAGATCCCAATGGATATGCGGCAAACTCTCTCTATTATCCACCGGAAGAACCCTCTACACCAGAACCATGGAGCATGATAGGAAGTACAGGACCACCAACAGCTGCACAGGCAGCAGGAGAAGGAAGATATAGCTTAGATGAATGAACATTGTTGTTCATAGCCAACGGAGGCATGGGCGGACAAAGACATGCATACCAACAAAGAGGAGCTCAAGGAGCACCTCAACAACCCAAGGGACCCTGCTACAAGTGTGGTGGAGACCATTGGCTAAGAGACTGTCCTCATGATGAAATCATGAGAGTCAACACATATTGCACCGAGTGTGGAGTTACTCATTTGATTCTTGATTTCCCTAAAAACCCTAGCAAAGGAGCAAAAACTACCTTGAACATGCTAGAAACAGTACCTTCCAATGGAGGGTCAGAAAATGAAACAATTATACCTATTTAGGCGGTGACATGAGCCCAGGCGCAAAGAATGATGAACGAACCCATAATTGAAGAGCCAAAAACCGATGCCCCAAGTTCAGAAACAAAAAATCAGAGAAGCACTTGGAAAGCTAGAAAGGCGCGTATGAAAGCCAGGAAAGAACGAGAGCAAACAAAATCTATCCGAGGAGTTAAAACATACAAAGGATAGATTAGAGCGGTTAGAGGATCTAGCTAGCTTAAGCTCACACACCACGACAACCATAGCACCCAAGGAAATAGTAGAGCCCAAAAGTGAAGGATCAGGAGGATCAGTACTGACAGACAAGGTAAATGAGCAGTTGGATGCACTTTTAAAAGCTTATGAGGCCAAACTCAAAAAGAACCAAACCCAGGAGCAAAGATGGATGACTTATCCATATGCTGAAATGGAAAAACAAAGGTTGTAAATGTGTAGAAAGATTGAAACAACTCAATCATTGATGGAAGACCCGCTTGGTAAACCTATAAATTGGCATGAAGTACCAGCTCCAACCCCTAGCCAACCAACTTTAGAGGAACAAGTAGAAACGAAGGAAAGACTCACGAATGTCTATGAGTCCAGAGGAGAGCCTATCATAGTGCCAAACACAACAGATGAGGCAAGTGACGGGTTCCAGTCTAAAACATAGGACTGTAACGGTCTCGATGATCTGTGGAAGCAAATCCGTGAGGCCAACGAGGCTAACACGGTGAGTAACCACATGAATAGTACGAGAAAAGAGAAGAATGAGATCTTACCTCCTATTGAAGAATTTGAGGCAAGGTCACAAATGAACTTTGATATACATTCACAAGGGGGAGACCGGGGATCAATTAGTTAGGGGCACAGCCAACCAGACTCGCTGAAAACTCTACCCTCTTACCTAGGAGAGTATGAAGCCAAGTCTGAAGTGAGAGAAATCCCATCTCAAAGACTTTCTTATAACAAAGTGATGGATTCACAAGGATTGATTGAGTTATTGTCCACCCCGGTGGCATGCACAATCACATTAGCCGAACTCCTAAGGTTACGACCAAACATGTGGACCACAGTAGGTAAATGCCTAGAAAAATTTGGAGTGAAAGACCCTACCTCGAAGCTTCAGGAAGGGATGAAAGAATTGGACAGGCCTCAACTAAACACTAGGCTAGTTCCATTAAACAAGGTTGGATAATATTGCGAGGGAGAAGATGGAAACACCACGCTACCAGTAGAATTCCAAGGAGTAGTTCCCAAAGATATTCTTGATAGTGGAGCGGGAGTTGCTATCGCCACCAAGGAAATCTGGAAAAAATGGGAAAAACCAGCTTTAAGAGCTACCAGAATGATATTAAAATTGGCAGATGGGTTCATGGAGAAGCCTCTAGGACTCTTAGAAAAAGTGATTGTCACTTCGTGCGGAATCGAGTATGAGCATACATTTGCAATAGTCGATTTCCACAAAAAGAACAATTATGAGATCATCTTGGGAAGACCATTCATGCGACAATTGAAGATGGTCCAAGATTGGGGTTACGATCACATATACCTCAGACATGGCGAGACAAAAACTAAAATACACCTGAAAGACCAAAGTTACAAGGATGTGAATCAAACACCAGTGGAAGAATTTGATTCAACTACAGTAGCAGGATCGGAACTCCCAGTATGGTTAGGGCAACAAAAAGAGCTATGGATGTGCGGAGCTTCACATTGTGAAAGCTTAAGAAGAGAGGAATGCGTCTTAGAAAGAGCGATTGAGAACAAGGAGTATATTCCGAAACCGTTCCCTGAAGATGCCTTGGAACCTCTAGAATGGGAACACATACTAGCAACATTGGATGTATGTACCATTACAGATAGTCCAACAACAAAATTTTGCAATAAGGATGGCTATGATGTGCTACCCTACTACATGGTAATCATTATAACAGGAGGAGATGAGACGATAGAACCACCAGAACAATAAGAGTTTTATAACTCCTCTAAGCATCGGGAAGTAAATAATGATGCAGATAATGAGTGTTCAGACAACTCGAGTGAGCGTGGGGGGAAAACAGAGAATATCAAGTTTTATGATTTTGCTAATCAACACCCTAAACGACAAGAATGCTATAGGAGAAAACAAACAGGGAACAAAGCGAGAGAGAACCTGATGCCTAGGATAAAAAGTAAAACTCGCTATTTGATGCTTGTAAAAGCAGAGGATTGTGTAAAAGATCAAATATCAGGAAGATTCTCAAAAGTTCGAAGGGAAAGAACGTGAGAGGAAATAAAACAACTACGAAAAGCTAAAACAAAAACAAAATCACAAAAATCTCAAAAATAAAAAAAAGAAATAACAAAAGACCAAGAGTGGACCAAACTAGAGCGTAAACAGAAATACCAAGAACTGAAATGGTCTTTACGTGAGATATGGACTACTGAAGAAGATAATGATGGTAAAGGGGAGTCAGAGAAGGGAAACATGAATGTACCATCCAGGACAGAAAAATCATCATGACACCACCAGTCAAGGAAAAAAACAACCAAGAATCTTACGATGGGCCAGAAAATGCAAAAAGGATAGACCTCGTGGAACCAGGTGAAAAGCCTCATCCGGTCTATATAGCAACCGATTTAGAGCCTGAAGAAGAAGAACGGCTTACACAACTTCTCAAGAAGTATAAATATGTGTTTGCCTGGTCCTACAAAGATCTCAAAGGAGTTGATCCATCGATATGCCAACATACAATTCCTTTGAAATCGGATGCAAAACCTAGCAAGCAACGTCCTTATACATACAATGACACATTTGCTAAAAGAATCAAAGAGGAGATTGACAAGCTGATGGAAGCTAAATTCATCTATGAAATCGAACATACAGATGGGGTGTCACCCATTGTGGTAGTCCCCAAAAAGAACATAAAACTGCGAGTATGTGTAAACCTCAAAAAGGTAAATGCAGCCACCATAAGGGATAATTATCCCTTGACAATCACAAAACATGTACTTGAGAGGGTGGCCGGAAAATGGGCTTATTCCTTTCTGGATGGGTTTTCAGGATACAACCAATTGGCAAATGCAATGGAGGATCAACACAAAACAGAGTTTTCCATAGAATGCGGAATATATGCGTATCGAGTTATGCCATTTGGCTTAACTAATGCCCCAGCTACCTTCCAAAGGTTAATGACGCATGCCTTCAAAGAATACCTAAGAATATTCTTAGAAATATACATGGATGATCTTTGTGTACACTCTCTTCTACAAGAGGAACATATTGAACATTTGCAAAAGGTATTTGAAAAATGCAGGACATATCGAATTTGTCTTAACCTGGAAAAGTGTATTTTTATGGTTAGGCAGGGCCACATCTTAGGACACATTGTCTCAAGAAATGGCATAACCACTGACCTAGACAAAGTCAAAGTCATAGTAGACCTACCCAGGCCTACTGATGCGAAACAAGTGCAATCCTTCATGGGACACTACGGATATTATCGAAGATTCATATATATGTATGCAGTCATTACACAACCTCTGTATCGTTTGCTAGTCAACTTCGATTGGACCAAGGAGTGTGAAACTTCATTCCAAAATCTGAAGGAAAACCTTGTATCAGCACCTGTACTTAAAGCACCAGATTGGAAAAAGATATTCCATGTTCACATTGATGCTTCTGCATATGCAATCGGGAGTATTCTGGCTCAACCTGGAGACGGAACAATGGATTTTCGAGTTTGTTATGCAAGCCGACAGTTAAATAGTGCGGAAAATAACTACACAACCACCGAAAGAGAGGGGCTAGGAATGATTTATGCTGTAAAGAAATTTTGGCATTATTTGCTTGCAAACAAACTTGTGTTCTTCACAGATCATCAAGCTCTTTTGTATCTGGTAAATAAATCATGCAATACAGAGAGAATTGTACGTTGGTTTATTATATTGCTAGAGTTTGATTTCACAGTGGTGGTCAAAATGGGTAAAACCCATCTACGAGCGGATCATCTATCAAGGATACACAACGGGGAAGCTCCTGAAGGAGTAGATGATGACATACGAGATGCTTATCTTTTCAATATTTAAATGATACCCAAATGGTCTCAGGAAATTGTTAGCATTATTTCCTTTGGAGGTAGGTTTGATAGCATGGAAGACAAATCCAAACAAGAAACAATTAGACAAACAAAAAACTTTCAGTTGATTGCAGGACGGCTGTATCATCTAGGATCGGACCAAATTCTACGATTATATATAAATCCGAAGGAATTCGAGTGTTACCTTGAAGAAGAACATGTCTAGGATTGTGCATTTCATTGTTCAAAAGTGAAAACACACCAGAGAATGAAACAGTTAGGGGTTTATTGGACAACTATATATACGGACACACATTCTTATGTTACCAATTGTACTATATGTAGTGCCAAACGACCAGTGGATCATGCAATATTGTTTCAGGTAAACATTGCACCTGCATGGATTCAATATATTATTGATTTCTTAACCACCAGGACATTTCTTGAGAACATAACAAGAGCACGGAAAAGGGCTATAGAGCTGGAGGCTAGCAACTTTCAGTTAATTGGGAACCAAATCTATAAGCGAGGAAAGGACAATCAACTTAGAATCTGTGCAAGTAAAAGTGAATACCTGCTGATTCTAGAACATGCACATAGCGGAATAAGTGGAGGCCGCAGGAATTTAGTGGCCTACATTTCACATGGATACTGAAGAGTTTGTAAAGCGTTGTGACGCATGTCAGCGCACCAAGGTGCCGATAAAGAGATATGAGATGCCACTACTGCCAATGATGGGAGCAAGGGCATTTGCAAAATGGGGCATTGATTTTGTGGGACCTGTTTCACCCCCTGCATATCGCACCCATACCCAATATATCATTGTGGCTACGGACTATCTCACAAAATGGACGGAAGCCAAGGAAACGCAAAAAGCAGATGCACAGACCACTACACAATTTTTGTATGAGAATGTTTTTGTACAATACGGTTTACCAATAGAAATTGTCAGTGATCGTGGAACACATTTTCTTAATGAAGTCATTGAATATCTGTTAGAGGAATTCATGGTCATACATAGGAAATCTGCTCCATACCATCCACAGGCAAATGGACAAGCTCAGGCCACAAATCAAACACTATGCACGGTTCTCACTAAAATTGTATCAAAATCAAGAACAAATTGGGATCAACAGCTACACTCAACACTTTGGCATACAAGGTAGCTTACAAAACATCGATAGGAACAACACCGTACAACATGGTGTTTGGCCTAAATTCTATATTATCCATAGAGTTTTTAATTCCAACTCTACGAGTAGCGAAACGCTTAGAATGGATAGGGCATGAGCTCTCTTCAAGAATAGATGATCTTGAAAAGCTAGATGAACTCCATTTGAGAGCGGTAGCTTCGATATATGCTAAAAGAGAAGACAAAAAGAGTTTTTTGACAAGCATGTGCGCACGAAAGAGTTCAAAACAGGTGAGTATGTACTTGTTTATACTTTGAAGCAACATGCCAAGAAACTTAAAAAGCGAGGGATGGGACCCTTTGTAATTAGTGATCTATCACAAAGCGGAGCTGTCAAGCTTGCTACATTAGCAGATGAAGAAATTCCTAATTGGATTAGTGGATGTCGATTGAAGAAATATCATTTACTACTAATACAGGATATGCTTCAACAAATCCATCAAGGAAAACAACGAATGAAGGAGAAATAGAGAGTACGAGAAGAAGCTCAAGTAGAAGCAAAAGAACGCATTGCAAAACGAAGAATTCTGCGACAACAACAATAAAGTGGAGCAACATTGCGAATCAATGCCATTCGACTAACGAAGTTGGATGAAGACACAGTGGAGCCAATAATTGAAGTGGATAGCAATCAAGTTGAATCAATGGCATTGCTTGATTTTGGAGCTCAAGCAAATTTGATCTCTTACAGATTATACCAACAACTCAAGTCCACAAGTCAACTTCATCCTACTCCTTAAGTGCTGGAAAGTAGTACATCACACTCGTTGAAAACATTGGGCTGGACTATACTGCATGTACAATTACATCAATGTACTACCCACACAAATTTTATGTAGTCGAGGATGAAAGCACACAACACCCAATGTTGTTGGGACAATCTTGGCAAAAAGAGTACAATGTGCAGATAGATTGGAATGCGAATGCAGTCAAAATTCAGCATGCACAAGAACAATAGGTAATAGCCTTTGCTCAGCAATACTGGAATAATCAGCTGCCAGCAATGCAATCACTGGAAAAAGAGCCAAAAACAAGAGTGCTACCAAAGAACAACATGATACCCAAGGCTAACAAATAGGTAAAAGCAAACCATCCTAACTACATACATACAAAGTCACCAACTGCAATGCAAAGATCTAGGTTACCAGAAAAAGGGAAACAAGTATGGATGCGAAAGGATAGAAATGACATGGCAGACCAATACAACGGAAGAATTCAACCGAAGCAGATAGCTCAACCAAAAACCAAGGGCATAAAACAGATATGGATCCCGAAGAAAATGCTCAGCAATAACCCAAATGTTACTCACATTTGGATACCGAAACAAAAGCAGATGGAACTCCCTTCAGTACAAGTAACATCGGAAGGCAGAGAGCTGCATTTGCAAAAGGACAACTAACTTATGTGGATGCCAATCAACAACAAAACAGTGGCACCAAAGGAAGTAGCAAAAAACCTACAAAAATCGGCAAAAACAAGCTACCAATGGAAAGCAAAAGAGATACGGTCTACGGCCATTCGGGCCAAGCCAATCCTCTCCAAAGAGACAACTACGGCCATATCAACAGTAGCGGCAAAGCGGCTGCCTTTTGCAAGAAAGACAATTAAACAGAGAGCAGTAGAGTTACAACTGTTACTTGCAAAGAAAATAGGAAACCTCGACAGCGAATGCCAATAAGCATCTTGCTTATACCCTTCTCTTGCACAGCATTACTTTTTCCATGCATTGACCGAGTATCCATAAATTAGGGCCACATTAATTGGCCAAGCATTAGCACAAAATTTTCAACCTATGCACGGCACATACTCCGAGACGATACCTTGTCGTCCGGGAGGACTCCAGCTAGGAATGGGAGAGGCATTCTCAAATGCGGAACCAATAGCAGAAAGAGCAAAAAAAGGGCATGATTTTCGACTATTTTAAGGGTTGTTGTTTGATTGCGAAATTTTTCGAGCTAACCCAAGTACCTATGCCCTTATACAACATGTATCTACAGGTATATGGGGCCAAACGCCAAATCAAGCCCCTAGGTGTGTGTATATAACTAGAAATAGCCATTTTTCGGGCAAAATATTGGTAAAACGGAGAAATCTGGCCATAAAAATTGCATGTGAGTGTATGATGTTTTGCGGTGATATTTTTGATTTATTATGATTTTTGGGGATTTTCTGGGTTTGATTTGCTATTTTCCTTTTAAGTTTGCTAATTTTCGGCAGAAAAACTTCAAAAATACAAAAAGTAGGTGAAAAGCGATCATAATGAAAAAAAAAAAATATGGGGATGATCAGTGACTACAGGACAACCTATGGTACAGTGGGGGTGCAATTATGAAACTGGAGCGGAAAGCGTGTTTCGGCCAGATTTTGACCGAAATGCCAAATTTCTGGTAAACAAGGCAAATGGAGTCCAAATCAAGAAATTTTTGAGCCTAAACTGCATCTTGCAAGAAGTTGGGAGCACATGTCAAATTTCTTGAAAAGTGGTTCGGGGACCTCCATTATAAGAAATTTTCACCTCATTTTTAGCTCATTTTCACTATTGACATTTGAGAGAGAGCTTCTACCACCTAGAGCGAGCGGAACTTCCAGCAGCTTCTACGATGCGCACGACTACCCGACGGGCTTCAGACATAAGAGGTAGGCTCACCACCTTGAGCTTTTCGCGCATGTTTGTCATTTTCTCACAAAAACTAGCGTAGGGTTCACACACAAAGCGGGCAGTAGAGACCTACAAGTAGAAGCGGCCACCTAACGGCTAACCCAAAAGCAATGAGACTTCATCGGCAGCTTACCCTAGCATAGGAGACCAGTCTTGGATGGTCAAAGGCAGTAGAAAACCATCGGGAAAAACCCTAATTCTTAGAATCCCGCAAGAGGCCACCAAATGGGAAATCGGCGGAAAGGCGCCCAAATGCTACCAAAATTAATGGGTAGGAGCATCTCCACATGCTCGACAAGTCTAGGTAGCCCACATTACCAAAAGGTGACCCGAAGCGGCACTAAACTTCAGAAACGGCATCAGACACACAAAGCATCAAATAGCTCTCGCGGCCAAACCGCATGTCCGTTTGCCACCAAAATTCACGACCGGCTTTCCTAGACCATCAACAACCAAGTCCTATGGTGGTAGACCACCACAAATCACCGAAGACTTGTAAACGCAACCACGGGTGCTTCTAGAGCGACAAATTGCCAAATGGAGCTCCGGTGAAGCCAAAGTCGATAAAAACCATACGGCAAGGATCCCTAAGGGATCGGGAAGCTATGGAGACCACATCAAGAAATTTTATTGCCAAAAAGCACTCCAAAAGTCAGAAAACGGCTCGAAGGCTCTGAAATCCACACAGAGAGTTACTTTCTATCCATTTGACTTTTTTGTTGAAATTAGGCTTAAAAGGGACTCAGGGGGACAAAGGGCAGTCACTAGGGACAGATTCCGTGAAAAAATCATCAGGAGACATCCTATGCGTAAGATGTCTCAAGGGAATTTTTGGACACAGATCCCAATATTTCTCATCACACACATTTTTTGAATGACCTGTACATGCTAGCCACCAAGTTTCATCGTATTTGGACCAAAATTGACCTCTTATACATGAAAAAATGCAAAGTTAGGGCATAGAGGCAATAATGGGCCATAGACCTACCAAAACTTGTCCAAATCACATGAAACTTGAACAACACATTCACAAGCACATAGCCAACCAATCTGTGTGGTCACCTGCAAAAATTGATGAAGTAGACATCCTATGCGTAGGACGTCTATTTGACATTTTTGGCCCACAGAGGGTGTTTCTCCATTCCAGATCTAATCACATCATCTTCAAGAGCTCATATACCAAGTTTGAAGCCTTTCTTGACCCCCAACACCTTCAAGATACACTTTTTAAGCCCAAAAACACTATACAGGGTCTTACCAGCATCAATTCTTGTCCAAATCAAAATCCAAGAGCATGGCCATATTCCATATGCCAAGGAGTACCCACAGAATAAATATCAAGCCATTTTGATGAAATAGACATCCTACGCGTAGGATGTCTCCATCATATTTTTGACCTTCTGTGCAAAGAGTGACATCATGGGAGCCAATACCATGGTGCAATGAGCCCATATATCAATTTTCAACCCATTTGGACATCACTTGCTATCTGTTGTGGACTTTCTACCCAATTTGTGACCTAAAGCCTGAATCAGCCCAAAAATCTACCCTTTGATGCCCAAATCGAAATCCAAGCACATAGCCATGTTGTATAGGCCAAGTACCACCATCATGTCAAGTATCACACCAAATCTGATGAAAAATACATCCTATGCGTAGGATGTCTAAATGAAATTTTCTTGCCAGAATTGCACTGTGAGCACATGCACAGTTCCACAAGTTCCTTTTAAGATTTATTTTCAATTTTCAAGTCATTTGGATGGTTAAAACTCAGTCTCTCAAATGATATGGAAAAAATGCTAACTTCGGACTATTGAGTACAACAAGATCTATGGTAGCCGCAAAGTCACCAGCAAAGAAGAAAAGGATGACCATAAAAGATTACCTAGAAGAGGTAGAGCCCTTCGTCATACCAGAAGGAACTCTAAAGCCAACAAGCACATGGATCCAAGAAGATTTGCTAGAGTTCAATGATCTAAAGATTTACCAAGGTGTGTTCAAAGACACCGAAGGAAACGCTATAGAGCTACCAATGCTACCGTGGGAACTCAATGAGTTCGTCAGAAGCAAGATGGCAGAGTATCTGGAGAAGATTGATCTCCACAATTACTTTGAAGCAGTGCCGACAGGTATTGACATAAAAAGAGTATGGAAATTTGTGACAACAATAAAAGAAGATAGAGTGGCCAGAGTAACGGATCTGCAGGCCAGGCTAGGCACAGAGATTCTAATCACCAAGAGAGTAGTGGCAGCTGCACTAGACCTCTCCAACAATGGGGATAGTGTACCCAAAAGAAGAGACGAAGTAAAGGTGTACACTGAAAAGAAAGTTGTTAGAAGCTCGACACACCCCACGGCATCTAACTACTCGGCGGACTATTATTTTTGTAATTATTCATTCATTGAGGAAAACCCGATTTTTCACCTTGTAAATATTGGGACTTACAGAACTTTCCAGTTGTATCCCAGTTTTGATAGTTAGATTGAGTAGATGGTTGATTTTGGAACTTTAGGATTTGAGAAGTTGTAAGGTATATATACCACTTTTTGACCTTAATGAAAAAACCTTTGTCATTTTTAAAACAAGTTTGAAGTCTGTGAGTGAGCGTACTGTGTACGAGAGAGAGAGAGAGTGTGAGCTTGTCTTGACGCTACGTGTGCTACGATGGTCGGAATCGAGTGAGGAGAAGTGCAGCGTGTTGCCCTAGACTAGAGCTACGTGCCGATACCAACATTGCACGCGTACGGTCCGGCTTTGGGAGCTCCTTCTACGAGCTTCATCGGTTGTTTGGGTGAGCATACGTTATCTGATTTCTCTTTGCAGCATATCCACGCGTTCACATTGAGTAGAACTACACATTAGGCACTTCAGATTTCTGAAACGAAGACCTGCAAATTTCGGCCAGACATCCTACGTGTTTCTGCACTGGGTGTTTTGGGTCGTGATTTTGGTTCATAGACCTTAGGGAGAGCGACCTATAGGTATTAATAGGGTCTCCTTCAAGTTCTATGGTGTTTGGAAAGTGTTTGATGGGTGTTCGGCTCTAGCAAGTGTTGTAGGAAGTTTCCTCTTTTGCACTCTTGAAGGCTGTGACTTAGACAATTGGTAGGGACCTCTGTAGGAATTAGTTAGGAGTCGGTCGAGTGTAGGTTGACACCTTATGCTTGCTTCCACGTGCCTGCGGGTCCAACTTCGTCCTTAGCTGACATTACATGTTAGGTGAGTTCTCGCTGTGCTGACGTACGTCGTGGCGTATCCATCCAACATTGGCGCCACTGCCGAGGACGAAAACCTTAGGTAGGTGACCGAGACTAATCCTTGAGGATTGGGATTTTTGGCTTGGCAAGAGTCTCGCTTTACATTTAGATAGGATCAGAGGGTGGAGGACTCTCTAGGTCTTAGAGGGAGTCTAGGAAGCGTGTGTCTATCTTAGATCCTTCAACTTAGGTAGAGGAGGTAGACTTAGGTAGTTTTAGGTAGTAGTCGAGTTCTAGAGTAGGAGTTGGAGTGGTAGAAGTGGTGAGAGGAGAGCTTGAGAGTCCGGAGAGGCCAAAAAGCAACCAAAAACACCATTATCACCATTTCTTCGTGATAGGTAGGAGTAGAGTAAGTAGGAAATCATGATTCAGATCTAGAGCATTTCACGCATGTACACTTGCTTGGTAGAATCATTACAAGTTTGTAAAAGACGCAAAAGTGCGGTTGAAAGCCTAATTGAAGTCCAAAAGTTACTGTGAGTGTTTCTGATAGATCTACAGAGCATCAGGAGCATTCCTGTCAGAAAAGACTTTAATTTTAAGCCAATAGACATCCTACGCATAGGATGTCTACAGGCCAATCTGGGAGGAATTTTGGGATTTTGAGTTGACCAGTGTATACAGAAGGTAGGGTTTACCCTAATTTCAACTGGAAAGTGGAAATTTGGCCATATCTTGACAGGATAACGCCAAATAGACTGAAATTGCTAGACATCCTACCCAAATAGTGCCAAAACATTAACTTGAGACCAAAACCATAAGTTGGCTGCATGAGTATGTCTTGCATGATATATTGAGTGACTGAAAGGGGTTTCACCTCATTTGGGTAAGAAAATTGGGTTCAATGTGGACTTTAGCACTTTTGACTGGAAAAGCGAAAACAGCTGAAGATTGGGACTTTTGACATCCAAATCAAAATCTAAGCATACTACTGGCATACTGACATCAAGGGGAAGCTGTGGGACAAATCTGGGGTCAAACAGGCCAAAAAGACATCCTATGCGTAGGATGTCTTCTGAGTGATTTGTGACTCCAAACTGAATTCTGAGTTTACCAAAGTGGTCAGCAGCTCAGGGGAGCTTGAGCCTTGAAATTAAAGCCATTCTGAAGAAAAAGACATCCTACGCGTAGGATGTCTAATGCAAGAAAATGAAGCCAGAATTTGACTTTGAGCATTGTAAGGTGTTATATAGCCTAAGGCAAGCCTCCTAGTCAATTTTGGTCCAATTTGGAGTTGATTAGACTGATCAAGACCAGCAATAGGCTATCGGAACAGATTTCTGACTCATTGACTAGCTAATAGGTGTCCAAATCAAAAACTAAAAGCAGTTGTAAGCTCAACACAACAAGGGAAAACAACAGTGCAAAAATCCAGGCAAAACACAGCAGGAGACATCCTACGCGTAGGATGTCTATTGGGGCATACTGCAGAGAAAATTTGACCTGGCCTAGACAGTGTGGTTCCATTTGGCTTAAGGGTTCCAGAACTTCTTTCAGAAGTGAATTTGGACCTTGTTTGCCCATTTGACGAAGCAAGGACCGAATTCAGACTTTTTCGCGTAAATTGGCCAACATCAGAGGGAAGTAATATTTCAGATTAGCAAACCTAATCCAAAACATCAGCAGTGTATAAAATACAGTAGTGGTTGAGATTAACTCTCCAGTTATACCAATCATTACTAAGATAACCTCTAGCAGATAAATGCTTTGATTCAATTGCTGAAATTAAAACTCTTGTATACAGGTATATTCAGCAACAAAGCAAGAAGTTGTGCAGAAACTAACCCATTGCTAGGTGAGTGGTTGAATTTGTGATAAATTGCATTGATAAGTTTGATGAATTTAAGATAAGGAAGATACATTGTTAAAGACCAGAAGGTGGCAGGTGACCAAGGTAGCTTAGTGTCCACCAAAGAGAGTGTAACTCAGGCAAGGCTAGATCCGCTAGCACCGATTGTTGAGGAAGGTAGTGATACTGACACTTCGTCAGACAAATCTTTCTTCATGATGGGTAGTCAAGAGCCAGGAGGTTTCACCTATGATGGACCTATGCGAGGAGGAAGCACTTCCCAAAATCCTTTGAATGATTCCAGGCTCACGGTGATCTTCTTAGAGGGAACAAACTCAAGAGGAGCCCTAGTCTCTTCTTACTATCGAGGCCGCAAGTGCATTTTTATCGAAGAGAGGCCAGCTCAAAGATTGGAGATAATCCGAGTGTATGATGATGGAGATAGATTCGGAGACGAAAAGGGGAACCACTATTTAATAGTTAGCAACCTTGAAGATTACAACAGATATGGAGATAACGTGGAAAAAGGAAAAATGGTTTCAGAAACTCAAGAACCGCCACCAAACATTGATCGGCCCGGAGCTATTTTTATGTATGATAAGAAAACAACCAGGATTCCAACTTATAACGAGAATGTGGGAATCTACAAATATGAGAGTGAGGGAATTGTCTCTTACTTTCGCAACAAAGAACCATACGTAAACGAACTAAGCAAAGACAAGGTTCTTTACTTATTCTCTTTTGAAACTGCTACGAGGAAGGGCATAGTTTTTGTTGATAGATACGGGCGAGAATACCAACGTATTCTCCCAGAGGAAGTAGAAAGAGCAACAGGTCTAGGAGCATCAACATATGCCCTTGAGGAAATGCCGAGAGCCGCCCACACCCCAAGCAAGTCAACAAATCCATTTTCAGATGAGTATGACACTACCTCACATTCCACCAGACCGCAAGCATTCAACAACCAAGACCAACCAACAAACCAGCCATCATTGCAGGCATGGCTTCGACAGAGTGCAACAATGGAACCAGACCGAAACCGAGATGGTTATCAAGCCGCACGAGGGCTCAGGGATTTGCAAGAACCACCACACTATTCAAGGTATCAAGCAGAGAGTAAGCCAAAGACACAAGGGTCGACCAAGCCTGGAGGACCACCCATGGAACGAGTTCGAAGAGAAGAACCACCTCCAGCGAGAACTGTTAGAAATTATGGCTTAGGAGAATCGTTCGGAGAGGAACCAGCCTATTACAGAAGGCCTGAGGAGGTGTATCGACTTGGACGGGGTGATCCAATGATGAGGTTTGTAGACCATCGCATAATTATACCTTCTCAAGTGCAAAAATGGGTAAACAAGAAATACACAGGAAACAGAGACCCAAGAGATCATGTAGCAGCCTTTGTGCGTGTAATTAGAGCCGAAGAGGTGCTAGATTTTCCTACCCAATTTGCAGGGTTTGGATTAACCCTAGAGGATGATGCTGCAACTTGGTTTGACTCTGTGGAGCGTAGAGACTTTGAGTCGATGGAGGAAGTATTTGACGAGTTTATTGAGGAATTCTCTCAAAGGGGAATAGCTCATAATACCGTCTCACAAATCCATAAATTGAAACAAAAAGATGGAGAATCTGTACGGAAGGAAGCCATAAGACTAAAAAGATATGTTAAGTTCTGTCCTGTTGAAGAACTGCCAACTTAGTCCAGACTTATGCTAATATTCATCCAAGGACTAAGGAATGCAGATCTCTAGAAAGACTTACATATGAAGAGGAGCACGCCGTTGAATGAGTTGACCAAGGAGGCTCTGTACCTTGTGGACAATTGTGCGGTCTACAAAGAAGGGGAGTTTAAGGACCTTGATGACGATTCATCTTCACAACAAAGTGGGAGCAAGTCTTCCAAGACAGCACTGAAAGGCGAAATAGCGGTAATAAACCAGGAGCAGCTCGTAGATGAAGTGCTAAAAAAGATCAACTACACCAAACCCCAGGCTAAACAGCCCAAGTGGTGTGCTATTGAACAAAAATGGGCAAACCATGGGACCGAGGAATGTTATTATAACAAGGGATATGTGAGGGAGAGACCTTATGCTCCCCAAGCTCCAGTAGCTTCCCCTCAAGTTCCACCGATGCCCATATATGAAGCATGCAACTTACCAGGACCTGTAGGTGTAGAAAGACCACAACCGGTGTTGGGGCAACAACCACCCCTACCAGGTTTACGACCATTTGGTATAAGATACACACCAATGGTAACTGAATCAGAAGAAAAGGCTTTGGTGCCTATGCATGCATATTATGAAGATCCTAATGGATATGCGGCAAACCCTGTCTATTATCCACCGGAAGAACCCTCGACACCAGAACCATGGAGCATGATAGGGAATCAAGGACCACCGACTGCTGCACAGGCTGCAGGAGAAGGAAGATATAGCTTAGATGAACGAACATTGTTTTTCATAGCCAATGGAGGCATGGGCGGACAGAGACAGGCTTACCAGCAAAGAGGGGCTCAAGGAGCACCTCAACAACCCAAAGGACCCTGTTACAAGTGTGGCGGAGACGATTGGCTGAGAGACTGTCCTCATGATGAAATCATTAGAGTCAATGTGTATTGCCCAAAATGTGGAATTACTCATTTGATTCCCGATTGCCCTAAAAACCTGAGAAATGGAGCAAAACCACCTTGAACATGTTAGAAACAGTACCTTCCAGTAGAGGATCGAAAAATGAAACAATCATATGTTAAGTATGGAGCCTGATTTACCCTTGTAATTTTCTGTGGTAAAAGCGCACATTTGTAAGGCCCCCATTATGAGGAGAAGCCATCGTGCCTGAAGGAAAATCACTCACCGGAAACCAAAATTTTCACGGACAAGAATCAGGGGCAACTTTAAAGGCCTCGGGGGCAGAGGCCCCCGAGATTTTTTTTTCGTCGAAATATTCTTTTTCGCCGGAATATTATGGCCGGACGACGGCCGGAAAGTGGTCAAAAAACAACCGGTCGGTTGGCCGGTGGTCGGAAGTCAATGGCCGGTGGCCGGTGGCCGAATTCAAAAGCGGACTTGTATTCTCAAGGACGGCCACACATGGGCGGATTGGAGGGTCCGATTTGGACTTATACGCACAAGGGCGGTTACACATGGCTGTCTCTCATAAGAGAGGGCAGCCATTTTGGCCTATAAAAGGAGGCCATTTCTACACACATTTCATAGTGTGAAGTTGATGCAACAAGGTGAGTGTGAGGTCGTGAGAGTGAAGCAAGGCGGAAGCTCCATTAAGGGTATAATCCCTTTGTAAAGTACTTCTTGTTTTGAAGTACTAAAGCCATTGAGTGGCTGCTTTCCCGTGGACGTAGCCCACATTGGGTGAACCACGTATATCGTGTATACTCTCTCTCTCTCTCTCTCTCTCTCTCTCTACTCTATAATCTGGTGTATATGCATCTGTCTCTCTCCATTAAGTAATCTACTCAATTATCTATTTAGCTACGTCTTATTTCCTAACAACTGGTATCAAAGCAAGGTTTGCTCGTAGCTAAATTATCTCAAGGAAAGGATTCCTTGAATTGAGTAGGAGTTATGGCGGAGAAGTTCAACGGCAAAAACTACCAACATTGGAAGATGCAGATTGAAGACTATCTCTACCAGAAGGACCTCTATTTGCCACTAGGCGGTCTTGCAAAGAAGCCCGCAACAGTGGCAGATGAATCATGGATTGTCCTTGATCGAAAGGCACTGGGAACAATCCGGTTAAGCTTGGCGTCAACGGTGGCCTTCAATGTTTCGGAGATGAAGACTACGGAGGACTTGATGAAGTCACTTGACGACTTCTACGAGAAACCATCGGCATCCAATAAGGTATTTCTTATGAAGCGCTTGTTCAATCTAAAGATGGCAGAGAATGGTTCAATTGCAGAACACCTAAATGACTTTAACACAAACATAAGTCAACTTCGATCAATGAAAATCAATTTCGATGACGAAGTGCGAGCTCTCCTTATACTATCATCTCTACCGGATAGTTGGGACAGCCTTGTGATGGCTGTAAGTAATTCTATCTCTGGCACAAATACTCTTAAGTTTGATGATGTTTTGGGTGTTCTCCTAAGCGAGGAAATGCGAAGGTGAAGCACACGAGAATCATCAAGTGCTGCACTATCAGTGGAAACAAGAGGAAGGCTTAAGGAGAGGTTCAAAAACCAAAAGGGTCGTGATCGCTCAAGGCGGAGCAAGTCACGCACAAAGTCAGTTCTTGAATGTTGGAACTGCGACAAGAAGGATTGCTGGTCCAAGAAGAAGAAGGAGACAGAGTCACAAGACAACAAGCCAACATCGGAGGCCAATGTGGCAGGTAAAGTAGAGCAAGATGCTCTAATTCTCTCATTAGACAATGTGTCTAATTCCTGGATAGTAGATTCCGGGGCTTCATTCCATGCGACACCACACAAGCAACATTTCCAAGACTACACCAAAGGTAATTTTGGGTATGTATACTTGGGAGATGATGAAACTTGTGAGATTGTCGGAAAAGGTACAGTTTCTGTCAAAACTGCTAACGGAAATGAATGGAAGCTTAAAGATGTTAGGCATTTTCCTTCTCTTCGCAAAAATTTGATCTCTACAGGACAATTGGACGATGAAGGTCACAACATTGCATTCGGAAACAAACGGTGGAAGATCTCAAAAGGATCTTTGGTGGTTGCCAAGGGTGAAAAAGTCGGTACACTTTACTTGTGTACTGTTAGCACGCAACCATCAGCTTGCGCAGCAACTACAGAAGTTGACAGTGCGGTGTGGCACTACCGACTTGGGCATATGAGTGCCAAAGGAATGCAAATCCTTCAAACAAAGAAGCTTCTACTAGGTTTGAAAGAAGTGGACTTAGAGTTCTATGAAAATTGTGTTTATGGTAAACAAAAGAGGGTAAAATTTCAAAAATCAGGAAATGAAAGAAAAAATAAAAAACTTGAGTTGGTTCATTCTGATGTTTGGGGTCCTGCAAGTACACCATCACTTGGTGGCTCATTGTACTATGTAACATTCATAGACGATGCGACTAGAAAAACATGGGTTTATGTCATGAAGAATAAATCCGATGTATTTTCCATATTTCAAAGGTGGAAAGCGTTTGTGGAGAATGAAACAGGTACCAAGGTTAAATGCCTCAGATCCAACAATGGAGGCGAATATTGCAGCCAAGCTTTTGAAAGATTTTGTGCTAGCAATGGCATTCGGAGGCAAAGGACAACCCCAAGGACACCTCAACAAAATGGGATTTCGGAAAAGATGAACAGGACAATCATGGAATGAGCACGAAGCATGCGGCTACATGCAGGCCTACCGCTTGAGCTTTGGGCGGAAGCTGTAAGTATGTCTGTGTACTTAATCAATCGGTCACCCTCAACGGCATTGGATGGGGGAGTTCCAAAAGAGGCATGGACAGGTAAACCGGTGAATTATGCATTTCTCAAAGTGTTTGGGTGTGAGGCTTTCATGCACATAGATAGAAGCCTAAGATCAAAGTTAGATGCAAAGTCCAAAAAGTGTTTCTTCATTGGCTATGGAGAAGGAGACTTTGGGTATCGCCTATGGAATCTTGAAGATGGTAAAATCTTAAGGAGTAGGGATGTAATTTTTAACGAACAAAATATGTACAAACATTACTTGGAAAGAAAACAAACAAAAGAAACAGGTGATGAGTACATGGAGCTTGAGGACGGTGAAGACTCAAGGACTGCAAACGGTGACAATGTGCAACAATGTCAACCAAATGAGGAGCCTCAACCTATTCCCCAAAGATCTACAAGAGCAAGTAGACCTCCAGAAAGGTTTGTTCCTTCCTTCAACCATCTCTTGATCTCAGATTCTGGAGAGCCGGAATCATATGAAGAAGCTATGCAAAATGAATCCAAAGAAGAATGGACGAAGAGCATGCAAGTGGAGATGGACTCACTACATCGCAACCAAACATGGGAGTTGGTTGATTTGCCTAAAGGTAAGCGGGCACTTCAAAACAAATGGGTGTACAAGCTAAAGGAAGAAGAAGGTGGGAAGAAAAGGTACAAGTCTAGGCTTGTGGTAAAAGGTTTTTCTCAAAAGAAAGGTATTGACTTCAATGAAATATTTTCTCCTGTTGTAAAAATGAACTCAATTAGGCTTGTCTTAAGCCTTGTGGCTGCTCATGATCTAAATCTCGAGCAAATGGATGTAAATACGGCATTCCCTCACAGTGACTTAGAGGAGGAAATCTACATGCTTCAACCAAAGGGGTATGAAGTAAAAGGTAAGGAGAAAATGGTTTGCAGATTAAAGAAGAGCTTGTATGGTTTAAATCAAGCATAAAGACAATGGTACTTGAAGTTTGATCGATGGATGTTGGATCATGGATTCACAAGGTGCAACTCGGATCACTGCGTCTACACGGAGAATTTGGGAGATGGGAAATTCATCATCCTAATGTTGTATGTTGATGACATGTTGATTGCAAGTGCTAACATGCAGGACATCAAAGACCTAAAAGAGGAGCTGTCCAAATCTTTTTCAATGAAAGATTTAGGTGCTGCAAAGAGGATACTTGGTATGAAAATATCAAGGGACAGGACGAAGAAGACAATAAAGCTATCTCAAGAAGATTACATCAAGAAGGTACTAGAAAGGTTTGCAATGCAAAATGCAAAACCAGTTTCTACACCTTTGGCTGTTCATTTTAAACTAACGAAGGATATGTGTCCAAAGACACAAGAGGAGATAGCCTATATGTCTAAAGTTCCATATGCTGTAGCGGTAGGTTCTCTAATGTATGCTATGGTCTGGACAAGGCCAGACATTGCACATGCAGTGGGAGTTGTGAGTAGGTTCATGGACAACCCAGGTAAAGAGCATTGGGAAGCTGTGAAGTGGATAATTAGGTATCTAAAAGGGAAAACAACAAATGCTTTGTATTTTGGAGGAACTGATATTTTTCTAGAAGGGTATGCTGATGCAGATATGGCAGGTGACAAAGATACTCTAAGGAGCACTACTGGATATGTGTTCACGGTTGGAGGCACAACAGTAAGCTGGGATTCAAAGCTGCAGAAAGTGGTTTCACTTTCTACCACGGAAGCAGAGTATGTAGCAATGACGGAGGCAAGCAAAGAAATTCTGTGGCTTCACAGATTCTTAGAAGAGCTTGGATTCAAACAACACAATTGTGTCTTGTACAGTGATAGCCAAAGCGCTATCCATCTTGCGAAGAACTCAGCCTTTCATTCAAGGACAAAGCACATTGAGGTGAGATATCACTTCATACGCACTCTTTTGGAAGAGGGACAACTAAAGCTAGGAAAGGTGCATACAAGTGAAAATCCTGCAGACATGTTTACAAAGGTGGTCAACAAGGAAAAGTTGAGCTTTTGCTCATCTTCAATCGGCATTCAAGGATAAGAAGCCAGAATGGAAAGCAGTCACAGGTTTGGTTTGGAGATCAGTCTCCAAGTGGGAGATTGTTAAGTATGGAGCCTGATTTACCCTTGTAATTTTTTGTGGTAAAAGCGCACATTTGTAAGGCCCCCATTATGAGGAGAAGCCATCGTGCGTGAACGAAAATCACTCACCGGAAACCAAAATTTTCACGGACAAGAATCAAGGGCAACTTTAAACTCCGCCCCCGAGAATTTTTTTTCGTCGGAATATTCTTTTTCGCCGGAATATTATGGCCGGAAAGCGGCCAGAAAGTGGTCGGAAAACAACCGGTCGGTTGGCCGGTGGCCGGTAGTCAATGGCCGATGGCCGGTGGTCGGAAGTCAATGGCCGGTGGCCGGTGGTCGGAAGTCAATGGCCGATGGCCGGTGGCCGAATTCAAAAGGGGACTTGTATTCTCAAGGGCGGCCACACATGGGCGGATTGGAGGGTCCGATTTGGACTTATTCGCACAAGGGCAGCTACACATGGATGTCTCTCATAAGAGAGCACAACCCTTTTGGCCTATAAAAGGAGGCCATTTCTACACACATTTCATAGTGTGAAGTTGATGCAACAAGGTGAGTGTGAGGTGGTGAGAGTGAAGCAAGGCGGAAGCTCCATTAAGGGTATAATCCCTTTGTAAACTACTTCTTGTTTTGAAGTACTAAAGCCATTGAGTGGCTGCTTTCCCGTGGACGTAGCCCACATTGGGTGAACCACGTATATCGTGTGTACTCTCTCTCTCTCTCTCTCTATCTCTCTACTCTATAATCTGGTGTATATACATCTGTCTCTCTCCATTAAGTAATCTACTCAATTATCTATTTAGCTACGTCTTATTTCCTAACATCCTACCTATTCAGGCGGTAACACGAGCCCAAGCCCAAAGAAGGACGAACAAACCCATAGTAGAAGAACCAAAAACCAATGCCCAAAGTTCAGAAATGAAAAATCAGAGAAGCACTTGGAAAGCTAGAAAGGCGCGTAGGAAAACCAGGAAAGAACGAGAGCAAACAGCCCTATTCGATGAGTTGAAACATACAAAGAACAGATTGAAGCGGTTAGAGGATCTAGCTAGCTTAAGCTCACACACCACAGCAGCCATAGCACCCAAGGAAATAGCAGAGCCCAAAAGTGCAGGATCAGGAGGATCTGTACTGACAGACAAGGTAAACACTATCGGAAATTTACTATCCAAGATAGAAAAATCATAATGACACCACCAATCAGGGAGAGAACCAACCAAGAATCTTACGATGGGCTTGAAAATGCAAAAAGAATAGACCTCGCGGAACCAGGTGAAAAGCCTCAGCCGGTCTATATAGCTAACAATTTAGAGCCTGAGGAGGAAGCACAGCTAACACAACTTCTCACGAAGTATAAAGATGTGTTCTCTTGGTCCTATAAAGACCTCAAAGGAGTTGATCCATTGATATGCCAACATATAATTCCTTTGACATCGGATGCAAAACCTAGCAAACAACGTCCTTATACATATAATGACACATTTGCTAAATGAATCAAGGAAGAGATTGATAAACTGATGGAAGCGGAATTCATCTATGAGATTGAACATACAGATTGGGTGTCACCCATTGTGGTAGTTCCCAAAAAGAATGGAAAACTACGGGTGTGTGTAGACCTCAAGAAGGTGAATGCAGCAACCATGAGGGATAATTATCCCTTGCCAATCACAGAACATGTACTGGAGCGAGTGGTCGAGAAACGGGCTTATTTCTTTCTGGATGGGTTTTCAGGATACAACCAACTGGAAATAGCAAGGGAGGAAGCTCAAGCCGAAGCACAAGAATGCATTGCAAAAAGATGGCTTGTGCGACAACAACAACAAAGTGGACTACCATTGAGAATCAATGCCATTCGACTGACGAAGTTGGAGGAGGAAATAGTGGAGCCAATAATTACAGTCAAAGTGGGCAACAATCAAGTTGAATCAATAGCTTTGCTTGATTCGGGTGCTCAAGCAAATTTGATCTCTTACGGATTATACCAACAGCTCAAAGTCACAGATCAACTTCATCCTACTCCCCAAGTGCTGGAAAGTAGCACATCACACCCATTGAAAACATTAGGATGGACTATATTGCATGTACAGCTACATCAATATATTTACCGACACAAATTCTATGTTTCTAGGGCAATGATGCTAGGGCAACCTTGGCAAACAATGTCCAGATAGATTGGAAAGCAAAGGCGGTCAAAATTCAACATGAACATGAACAACAGGTGATAGCTTTTGCTCAGCAATACCATCAGGATCAACTGCAAGCCATGAAACCACTGGCAATAAAGACAAAAGCACACATTCCATCAAAGAACAACATGAAACCTGAGACCAACAACCAGGTAAAAGCCAACCATGCTAATTACAGACAGCTGAAGTCACCGACCACAATGCAAAAATCTAGGCTACCAAAACAAGGTAAACAAGAATGGATGCAAAAGGATAGAAATGCAATAGCGGGAAAAAAACAATGTAACAACCCGATTCCAACAAAGCAGACGGTTCAACCCAAAACCAAGGTCATAAAACAGATATGGATCCCAAAGAAAATGCTTAGCCATAACCCAAATGTCACTCACATTTGGATACCAAAGAAAAAGCCAAAGGAACTCCCTACGGTACAAGCAACAATGGAAAGCAGACATCTGCATGTCAACAAGGAGAACCGATATATGTGGATGCCGATGAAAGACAAACCAGTGGCAAACAAGAAAGTGACAAACCATCTACAAAAGTTGGCAGCAACAAAATACCAATGGAAAGCCAAGGCCATAAGGCCCATAGCTATTACATCCCAGCCAATTCTATCCTCAGAAACAGCTACGACTCCATCAACAGTGTCGGCAAAGCAATCGCCTCTTACCAAAAAGACAATTAAACAGAGAGCAGTAGAGTTACAGCTACTACTTGCAAAGAAAGCAGGAAGCCTCGACAGCGAATGCCAATAAGCATCTTGCTTATTCCCTTCTCTTGCACAGCATTAATTTTTCCATGCATTGATCGAGTATGCATAAAATAGGGCCACACATATCGGCCAGGCATTAGCACAAATTTTTCAATCTATGCATGGCACATACTCCGAGGTGACACCTTGTCGTCCGGGAGGACTCCGGCTAGGAGGGGGGGAGGCATTCTCAAATGTGGAACCAATAACAGAAACAACAAAAAAGGGCATGATTTTTGACTATTTTAAGGGTTGACGTTTGATTGCAAATTTTTTTGGAGTAACCCAAGTATATATGCCCTTATACAGCATGAAGCTACAGGTATAGGGGTCCAAACGCCAAATCAAGCCCCTAGGTGTGTGTATATAAGTAGAAATAGCCATTTTTCAGACAAAATATTGGTAAAAAGGAGAAATCCGGCCATAAAAATTGCATGTGAGTGTATATAATGTGTGGCGGTGATGTTTGTGATCTATTATGATTTTTGAGAATTTTTTGGGTTTGATTTGTTATTTTCCTAATTTGCTAATTTTCGGCAGAAAAACTTCAAAAATACAAAAAGCAGGTGAAAAACAGTCGTAATGAAAAACAAAAAATATGGGGATGACCAGTGACTAAAGGACAACCTATGGTACAGTGGGGGTGCAATTATGAGACTGGAGCGGAAAGCGTGTTTTGGCCAGGTTTTGACTGAAATGCCAAATTTTTGGTAAATAGAGCAAACGGAGTCCAAATCAAGAAATTTTTTAGCCTAAACCGCATCTCGCAAGAAGATAGGAGCACATGTCAAATTTCATGAAAAGTGGTTCGGGGACCTCCATTATAAGAAAATTTCACCCCATTTTTAGCTCATTCTCACTATTGACTTTGTGGAGAGAGCTTCTGCCACCTAGAGCGGATCAACCTTCCAGCAGCTTCTACGATGCGCACGTCTACCCGACCAGCTCCAGACATGAGAGGTAGGCTCACCACCTTGAGCTTTTCGCGCATGTTTGTCATTATGTCGCAAAAACTAGCGTAGAGGTCACACACAAAGTGAGCGGTAGAGACCTGCAAGTAGAGACGGCGACCTAACGGCTAACCCGAAAGCAACAAGACTTCATCGATAGCTTACCCTAGTCTAAGAGACCAGTCGTGGATAGCCAAAGGCAGTGGGAAACCATCGGGAAAAAACCTAATTCCCAGAAACCCGCAAGAGGCCACCAAATGGGAAATCGGCGAAACGGCGACCAAATGCTACCAAAATTCATGGGTAGGAGCATCTCGACATACTCGACAAGTCCATATGACCCGCATGACCAAAAAGTGACCCGAAGTGGCACTAAACCTTAGAAACGGCATCATACACACAAAGCGTCAAAATGCACTTGCGGCAAACCGCAAGTCCGTTTGCCACCAAACTTCACGAGCAGCTTTCCTAGACCATCAACAACCAAGTCCTATGGTGGTAGACCACCACAAATCATCAAAGGTATGTAAACTCAACCACGAGTGCTTCTAGAGCGACAAATTGCCAAATGGAGCTCCGGTGAAGCCAAAGTCGACAAAAACCATACAGCAAGGATCCCCAAAGAATTGAGAAGCTATGGAGACCAACATCGAGAAATTTTATTGCCAAAAAGCACTCCAAAAGTCAGAAAACGGCTCGGAGTATCTGAAGTCCACACAGGGAGTTATACTCTATCCATTTGACTTTTTTGTTGAAATTAGGCTCAAAAGGGACTTAGGGGGGCAAAGGGCAAGCACTGGGAGCACTAGCACTAAAAAAAAATCACCAGGAGACATCCTACGCATAGGATGTCTCAAGGGCACTTTTTGGCACAAACTTCATTAATTTTTTTCATGCACATGTTCTGAATGACATTTACAAGCCATACATCAAGTTTCATCACATTTGGACCAGATTTGACCTCATATGCATGGAAAAATGCAAATTTAGGACATAGAGGCAATAATGGGCCATTGACCTAACAAATCTAGTCCAAATCTCATGAAACTTGCACAACACATTCACATACACATCAGCAAACAATCTGTGTGGTCAGGGAGTCAAAATGATGAAAAAGACATCCTATGCGTAGGATGTCTAATGGACGTTTTTGGCATGGAAGGGATATTTTGTCATTCCAGATCTAATTACCTCATCATCAAGAGCCTATATGTCAAGTTTGAAGCCATTCTAACCACTCTTGACCCCCAACACCTTCAAGATACACTTTTTGAGCTTAAAAACACCTCACAGAGCCCTACAAGCATCAAATCTTATCCAAATTCAAATCCAAGAACATGGCCATGTTCCATAGGCCAAGGACAACCCACAGAACAAGTTTCATGCAATTCTGATGAGAAAGACATCCTACGCGTAGGATGTCTTCAGCATAAATGTAGCCTTCTGTGCAAGAAATGACATCATAAGAGCCAATACCATGGTGCAATGAGCCCATATACCAATTTTCAACCCATTTGGACATCAATTGCTACCTATGATGGACATTCTACCCAAATTGTGACCTAAATCCTGAATCAGCCCAAAAATCCACTTTTTGATATCCAAATTCAAATCCAAGCCTATAGCCATTTTCCATGAGCCTTACACTACCTGCATGTCAAGTATGAACCAATTCTGAAGAAAAAGACATCCTACACGTAGGATGTCTAGATGAAAAATTTTGGCCAGATTTGCACTGTGAGCACATACACAGCTTCACAAGTTCCTTTTAAGCTATAATTTTAATTTTCAAGTCATTTGGATAAGTAAAACTCAGTTTCGTAGCTAATATGGAAAAAACGCAACTTTGGAATACTAAGTGCAACAGGATCTATGGTAGCCTCGAAGTCACCGGCAAAGAAGAAAAGAATGAGAATCAAAGATTATCTGGACGAGATAGAACCTTTTGTCATTCCAGAGGGAACACTAAAGCCCACCAACACCTGGATACAAGAAGATCTGTTAGAGTCAAACGACCTAAAGATCTACCAGGGAGTGTTCAAAGACAATGAAGGCAATGTAATAGAGCTACCAATGCTGCCAAGAGAGCTCAATGAATTTGTACGAAGCAAAATGGCTAGCTACTTGGAGAAAATTGACCTCCATAACTATTTCGAAGCAATACCAGCAGGGGTGGACATCAAAAGAGTATGGGAGTTTGTAACAAGCATCAAAGAGGATGGAGTGGCCAAGGTGACAAATTTGCAAGGCAGACCCGATACAGAGATCATAATCACGGAGCGGGTTGTAGCCCATGCGCTAGATCTCTCCAATCAGGGAGACAATGTGACAAAAAGAAGGGATGAAGTCAAGGTGTACAAAGAGAAAAAGGAAAATTACACCTTTGAAGACATTGCCAGCCCAAAGGTGGCAATCATGAGCCAATTGTACAACCAGTACTTCCACATGTGCACGAAGAGGCCACAGAAGTACAGGATGCCGGCAGGTGCAATTTCCACAACGTTTACTTGGGCAATGACAAAGGGCACCCCAAAGATAATCAACTATGCGGAATACATACATGACAGCTTGGTAAAAATGGGCAACAAAAAGCCAACCTACATAGTGCCAGGAGAAATGATAACCAAGGTGGTTTATGCAGCACTACACGCTAAAGGAAGGTGGCCTGATCCCCCATCTCAGAATGATTGGCTAAGGGTAAAAGAAGACAATGAAGATGAGCCACAAAGATCACCAAGGGTGGATACGAGGCTGAAAAGATGGCTAGAGCCAGTTGAAGAGGAGCAACCCGAGCAAAAGAAAGGAAAGAAGGAGTCTACTCAAGTGCCGGCCAAAGAAACCAGGTCTCAGAAAGCGGCAAGACTCGAGAGGCTGATGGAGAGTTTCCGAGCAGAAAGAGCCCTCAAGGGTGATTTAAACGAACTCTGGAAGCCATCTCTCGAGTCTATGTCCGGATCATCAAGAAGAGTGCAGAGGGACCGCTTTGAAGATTATATCAAGAATTTCGAGATTCTTGATGCTGCAGCGGAAAACATTCCCCATGTCCCTTTCACCGAGGAGGAAGTGGAGCAGATAAGGCAAACACTGCTAGATGAACAAGAAATCCAAGAAAGGGAAAGGAAAACAAAAGTAGACAGGGACTTAAAGGGCAAATCGGCAATTTTACCTAAACCCAGCCCACAGCCATCACCACCGCCTAGCAGCCCTCCACCAAAAGATAAGGAGGCTGAGGACAAACAAGAAGAAAATCAAGCTGAGGAGCAAGAGCAAAGGGAAGCACCTGAGCCAAAGGAAGAGGCCAAGCCTGAGTCTGAACAAAAAGGACTAGATGAGGCCTATTATGCATTTTTGGACCTACTAGCTGTAGGCTATACAAGGGAAGAAGCCGCCACACTCGCATTCGACTTGGCGAGGACAGGGCGTAAAGAACAGATGCCAGGCATCTGGCTAGTGGAGCTAAAAGAAATTGCTACCGACACGGTAGACCTGCACCCGCCCTCTGATGAATGGGACGTGGTGATGACAAAGCTAGCTGGAATACGAGCACAATCTATGGCATCACAGAAAGAAATGATAACTCTTAAGGCCACCGAAGAAAATACCAAGATGGAAAGGGGTTCTCTGCAGGCACAAAGCCAAGGGCAAAAAGAGAGAGAAGCTGACCTCCAGGCCAGCTTAGCAACGGCTCTACAAAACTACCAAGCAAATGAGGCAGCAACAAAAAGAATACAAGCAGCTAAAGAAGAGTGTCTGCAGCTCAACAAGTCATTACGAGATGCTGAAAAAGAACGGGATAATCTGACACTACAGATGGCAGAAGAAACCAAAGAAGTAGAGGCCATGAGAAATGCCAAGGAAAAAGCAGAGATAGAACAAGAAGCAAGCATGGATGAAGTCCTTGAGCTCAAGGACCAATTAAAAGTCAAAGATCAAACCATCCAGAGGCTGCGAGCATCACCTAATAGAGTTAGAGATACGAGCTCGAGTCAAATCATTTCTGAGAGTCAAATATATGAAGAGCAGATGCAAGAACTTCAGAAGGAGATGACTCTTGAGAAAAAGCAGAGGTTAATGATGGCTGAAGGTTCTATAGCAATGCAAACAAGAATGGAGGACAGCCAAAAATCCCTACAAGAAGAGGTGGAAAGCATAAAGAAAAAGCTCGAGGAGGTGGAAAGAGTAAATGTTGAGCTTAATGACCTTCTCGTAAATATGGGCAGAGAAGCTGAAGCGGAAAAACAAACACTCCTCAGGCAAATTTAGGAGTTAAAAGACCAGCAACAAGCAGAGGCAGAAAGCTCAGGGCTAGCCGCCAATGAGGGCTCAAAAATGTGGCGGATCCGGTGGACACACCCATGCAAGAGGAAAGCATAGCATGATCCTCTCAAGAGCCGCAGGATCTAACACAAGAAGAGGAGGAAAAATTGCGTAAGGCAATAGAGGCAAAGCTAAGAGAAAGCACAAAGGAAGCCTTGGAATGGGAGCAAAGGGTCTTCAAATCTATGACCATTCAGAAGATTGACGCCAGCAATCTCAGGCGTGAGTGGCTTCAGCCCTCTCTCCCATATCCATTGCTGAAATATGAGGCAACAACAATAAACAGGCGAATCAGAGAAGAGCCAACAGTCCCTCTCTACAATGCAGACACGTCGAGGCCAGAAGGAGTTAAGCTCATAGTGGATTCTCAGCCAAAGTGGAGGAAGTCTTGGCTTACCAAGTACCCACAATACTTAATCCACTTGGTAGAGGCACCTAAACATATCAGAGACAACCTCAGCTTCTGTCCTCTACCAAGGGTTAGGACGTGGAAGGCACAAGAAATCTTGCAAAGCAAAGCTGCCGGGCGTGAAGACAGGTGAGAGAATAAGTGTCCAATACATGGTGAAAACCCTCACGGGCACCATAAAGTTGTTCACTAGCTCACCTGACCCTACATGCATTATGATGAGAAAAATCTGTAGAACCATCCTAGCAGTGTTCGAGACCTTCAAGACAGGCTAGGTGACCGACAACATATTCTTCTTCCAGGACACATACAGATGTGCTTATGATCTGTCAGGTCAGCCTTCCAAGGAGGTGATACATGCATTGTATCAAAGAATTATGTTTCTACCATCCTATCACCTCCAGGCTTTTGAAGAAGCATTCTATACGGGGTTCTTCACCATGAATACAGATATCTTTGGCCCCGCAATGCTGAATCTACATGCAAGGTACGAATCTCTGCTAAAGATGCGGGAAACGATAAGATGAAGCAGTCAGGGACGACATGAACAAGGAGGAGGGGGATGTTAGAAGCTGGACACACCCCACGACATCTAACTACTTGGCGAACTATTATTTTTGTAATTATTCATTCATTGAGGAAAACCCGATTTTTCACCTTGTAAATATTGGGACTTACAGAAGTTTCCAGATTGTATCCCATTTTTGATAGTTAGATTGAGTAGATGGTTGATTTTGGAACTTTAGGGCTTGAGAAGTTGTAAGGTATATATACCACTTTTTGACCTTAATGAAAAAACCTTTGTCATTTTTAAAACAAGTTTGAAGTCTGTGAGTGAGCGTACTGTGTACGAGAGAGAGAGTGTGAGCTTGTCTTGACGCTACGTGTGCTACGGTGGTCGGAATCGAGTGCGGAGAAGTGCAGCGTGTTGCCCCCGACTAGAGCGGCGTGCTGATACCAACATTGTGCGCGTACGGTCTGGCTTTGGGAGCTCCTTCTACGTGCTTTATCGGTTGTTTGGGTGAGCATACGTTATCTGATTTCTCTTTGCAGCATATGGACACGCGTTCACATTGAGTAGAACTACACATTAGGCACTTCAGATTTCGAAAACGAAGACCTGCAGATTTTGGCCAGACATCCTATGTGTTTCTGCACCGGGTGTTTTGGGTCGTGATTTTGGTTCATAGACCTTAGGGAGAGCGGCCTATAGGTATTAATAGGGTCTCCTTCAAGTTCTATGGTGTTTCGAAAGTGTTTGATGGGTGTTTGGCTCTAGCAAGTGTTGTAGGAAGTTTCCTCTTTTGCACTCTTGAAGGCTGTGACTTAGACAATTGGTAGGGACCTCTGTAGGAATTAGTTAGGAGTTGGTCGAGTGTAGGTTGACACCTTATGCTTGCTTCCACGCGCCTGCAGGTCAAGCTTCGTCCTTAGCTGACATTACATGTCAGGTGAGTTATCGTTGTGCTGACGTCCATCACGGCGTATCCGTCCAACAAAAGCCAACTATACCTTTGAAGATATTGCCAACCCCAAAGTGGCAATCATGAGTCAGCTGTACAATCAATATTTCCATATGTGTAAAAAGCGGCCACAAAAGTATAGGATGCCGCCTGCAGCAATTTCCACAACATTCAGTTGGGCAATGCAGAAAAGCAAACCGAAGATCATCAATTATGAAGCTTATGTACATGATAATCTTGTGAAGATGGGCAACAAGAACCCCACATACATTGTGCTGGGTGAGCTAATCACAAAGGTGATTTATGGAGCATTGCACGCCAAGGGGAGATGGCCTGACCCTCCATCACAGAACGAATGGTTGGGGCTCAAGGAAGATAAGGAAGACGAGCAGCCAAAAGCACCAAGGGTGGCAACCCATTTGAAACGCCGGTTAGAAACCGTGCAAGAAGAGCAGCAAGAGCTGAAGAAAGGAAAGAAAGAATTTGTCCAAGTGATAGCAAAAGAGACAAAATCATAGAAAGCGGCACGTCTAGAGCGGCTGATGGAAAGCTTCAGGGCAGAGAGAGCCCTCAAAAGAGATTTAGACGAGCTATGGAAGCCATCTCTAGAAGCAATTCGAGATCATCCCGAAGGGTGCACAGAGACAGATTCGATGATTACATTAAGAATTTTGAGATTCTTGATGCCACAGCAGAGAATATCCCACATGTACTCTTTACAGAAGAGGAAGTAGAGCAAGTCCGACATAAAGTGCTAGAAGAGCAGAAGGGCCAAGAGAGAGAAAGAAAGACCAAGGCGGACAGAGATTTGAAGAAAAGCCGACAACTCCATTGGCGAGCCCTAAGTCCAGCCCACCGCCCTCACCACCTCCTCGTAGCCCTCCACAAGAAGACCAAGAAGAGTCCAAGCAAGAGCAAAGCCAGGAGCAGGAACCAAAGGAAAAGGCTAAGCCTAAAAGTGAGTAGCCAGAGCCAAACGAATCATACAACACATTTCTAGACCTTCTAGCTGCCGGATATACAAAAGAAGAAGCTACCACAGTCGCATTCGACTTGGCAAGCACGGGAGATGGCCACTGATATAGTGGACCTACACCCGCCCACTAATGATTGGGATGTGGTGATGACAAAGCTAATCGGGCTAAGAGCACAGTCAATGGCCTCAGAAAGTGAAATGGCAACTCTCAAAGCCACTGAAGTGCAGATAAAGCTAGAAGTTGACACTTTACAAAAACAAAGCCAAAGGCAGATAGAGAGAGAAGCAGAGCTACAAGCCATTCTAGCAAAGGCATTGCAAAGATGCCAGGAAATGGAAAGAGAAAATCAAGCAGCAGCTCAAAGACTGCAAGGAGCAGAAGAGGAGTATAGACAACTCAGCAAGTCATTGACAGATGCAGAGAGAGGAAGGGATAACCTAACCCTACAACTTGCTGAGGAGTCCAAGGAAGTTGAGGCCATGCAAAATGCCAAAGAAAAGGCAGAAATAGACCAGGAGGCTAGCCAGGATGAGGTCCTTGAGCTCAAGGACCAGCTTAAAGTAAAAGATCAAACCATCCATCGGCTACGGGCATCTATTGCCAGAGTCAGAGCTACTAGCTCGACTCACACCACTACAGAAAGCCAGATCTATGAAGAACAGATGAAAGAGCTTTAGAAAGAGTTGACTTTAGAGAAAAAGCAAAGGTTGATGATGGTGGAAGGGTCAGTGGTTATGCAAACACGCATGGAAGAAGAGCAGAAAGCAATGCAAGATGAGCTAGAAATTATAAAGAGAAAG
Source organism: Adiantum capillus-veneris (assembly GCF_014529385.1). Taxonomy (NCBI): domain Eukaryota; kingdom Viridiplantae; phylum Streptophyta; class Polypodiopsida; order Polypodiales; family Pteridaceae; genus Adiantum; species Adiantum capillus-veneris. The sequence continues at coordinate 134,765,407 of NC_140957.1, forward strand.
CTTGAGGAGTACCAAAGAAGGTAAACTCCGAGTTGAATGACCTCCTCGTGAACATGGGAGAAGAAGCTGAAGCAGAGAAACAGACACTCCTAAAGCAGATAGAAGAGCTGAGAGGACAGAAGGCAGAAGAGCAGGCAGGCACAGGGCCGACAGCCATGGAAGGCATAGACCTAGAGAATGTGGCAGATCCTTTGGACACACCCATGCAAGAAGAAATACTAGTAGGACCCTCTCAAGAGCCACAAGAGCTGACACAAGAAGAGGAAGAGAAGCTGCGCAAGGCCATAGAGGCAGAAATCAGAGAAACGGCCAAGGAACCCTTGTAATGGGAGCAAAGGGTTTTTAAATCCATGACCATTCAAAAGATCGATACCAGAAACCTCCGACGTGAATGGCTACAGCCCTCTCTCTCCCATATCCTTTGTTAAAATATGAAGCCGCCACCATCAACAAGAGGATTAGAGAAGAGCCAACAGTGCCACTCTACACAACAGATATCTCCCAGCCTGAAGGGGCAAAGTTGATATTCAACTCCCAACCCAGGTGGAGAAAGGCGTGGATGACTAAGTATCCACAGTATCTAATCCATTTGGTAGAGGCACCCAAACTCATCAGAGATAACCTAAGCTTCTGCCCTCTACCAAGGATACGGACATGGAAGGCCCAGGAGATACTACAAAGAAGCCAACCCACTTGGCTGAACTATCCAAAGTTGCCAGGCTTGAAGGCAGGCGAGAGAATAAGTGTTCAATACATGGTGAAAACCCTAATGGGCGCCATCAAATTGTTCATTGGCTCGCCTGACCTTTCTTGCATAATGATGAGGAAGATCTGCAAAACCCTTTTGGCAGTCTTTGAGACGTTCAATCCGGGCCAGTTGACAGACAATATCTTCTTCTTTCAAGATACTTATAGATGTGTATACGATCTGTCTGGTCAGTCTTCCAAGGAGGTGATATATGCATTGTATCAAAGGATAATGTTTCTGCCATCCTATCACCTCCAGGCCTTTGAAGAAGCATTCTACACCGGGTTCTTCACCATCAACACTGATATATTCGGCCCAGCATTGCTGGATTTACATGCAAGATACGAGTCGTTGCTCAAGATGCGCGAAACAATAAGATGAAGAAGCAGCTCAATAGCCATGTCCGGGACGGCATGAGCAAGGAGGGGGGGGAGTGTTGGAAGCTAGACACCCTACGAAAACTGACTACTCGGCAGATTATCATTTTTTGTAATTATTCATTTATTGAGAAAACTCGACATTTCACCTTGTAAATATTGGGGCTTACAGAAGTTTCCAGATTGTATCCCAGTTTTGACATTTAGATTGAGTAGATGGTTGATTTGGAACTTTAGGGTTTGAGAATTGTAAGGTATTTATACCACTTTTTGACCTTAATAAAAAAACTTTTGTCATTTTAGAAAAGTTTTGAAGTCTGAGAGTGAGCGTACTGCGTACGAGAGAGAGTGTGAGCTTCATCTTGATGCTACGTGTGCACTGGTGGTCGGAATCGAGTGTGGAGAAGTGCAGCGTGTTGGCCGATACCTACATTACGCGCGTATGGTCCGGTTTTGTGAGCTCCATCTACGAGCTTCTGGTGATTCGGTGAGCATACGTTGTCTGATTTTGCATTGCAGAATATCCACGCGTTCACATTGAGTAGAGCTACACATTAGGCACTTTAGATTTTGGAAATGAAGACCTGCAAATTTCGGCCAGACATCCTACGTGATTTTCCACCGTGTGTTTTGGGTTGGGGTTGGGGTTTTGGTTCATAGACCTTAGGGAGAGTGACCTATTGGTGTTAGTAAGGTCTCCTTCAAGTTCTGTGGTGTTTCGAGATTGTTTGATGGGTGTTCGGCTCTAGAAAGCGTTGTAGGAAGTTTCCTCTTATGCACTCTTGAAGGCTGTGACTTAGACATTGGGTAGAGACCTCTGTAGGAATTAGTTAGGAGCCGGTCGAGTGTAGGTTTACACCTTATGTTTGCTTCCACGTGCCTGTGGGTCAAGCTTCGTCCTTAGCTGGCAAATCTTGTTAGGTGAGTTCTCGCTGTGCTGACGTCCGTCGCGGCGTATCCGTCCAACAGTAGGTCTAAGTTATGGCTGAAAATGTGAGAGAAGAAAGTTTGGATTTGAGAAAAAGTTGAGCACTCTAGTAGTGTGTGGTACTCAGACTCTCGCACTTGCAGTGAGCATAATGTTCACAGTCGATTTGACTCTTCTCCATTGCCCCAACGTCCTATCTCGCATCGAAGAAAATGGGAGCTAAGCCGAATGGCTGCGATAGTGCATATCGCCGACAAAGGGATAGGCTCAGGCATGTAAGTAAGAGTACAGTTTTCTCTTTCAACGAAGAACATGATTTTGTAGCTGGGGGCAATATGGGTGGTGTAATGTATGAAGCGTGACCCTCTGGATTTCTCCCAAGCCATAATACATTGGTGTTGTAGAAAAGCTTCATTCACTTGGGATTCAATTGAAGCATCATGGAGCAAGTGTAATGCATCCCATCTCCCAAACCACTTCTTTATGTCTTGCATCCATCCCGTGCTCAAGATCTTGCTTTTATGCATCTTTTGAACTTTCTTGCTTGCTTCCCATGCAATTGTAGGAAGTCAATGTGAAGGGTTTTGATGCATCTTTATCATGTATTCCACAACCCTTTCCATGCCCATAACCTCAATTGGAAGACATCTTGACTCAAGAAGTAGGAGAATATATGGTGTTTGTGTCTTCACTTGGAGAAATTTTGTAAGAAAACGCTTTTGGACATTCTCAAACTCTTTCCAAGTAAACTTTCAGATGCTCCCGTCCCACACTTCAACTCCATATAGAAGAACTGGTGTCACCAATGCATCAAAAAGATACTTCTTGAGAACCCAACACTTGATGTTTTTGCATTACACATGTTATCAAATGTATAAAGTTCTCTCTTTCCCACTTCCACACGATGCATAGAACATTCATGCCACTTGTGATTGGACGGAACCTCAAGGCCAAGGTACTTAAATCTCTCAACAATCTCAAGTGTCTCATTGTTGTACACAATGCATGGCTTCTACTCATGGTTGGTTTTCACAAGCATAAACTTTGTCTTGGATTCGTTCACAATCGTACCACTATGCAAGCAAAATTTCTCAAGGACCACCATAAGCTTTTGTGCATCTTCTAAAGTGTGTGTTAGAAGCACTACATCATCCGCATACAACAAAAGCATGATTACCGCATTGCAAATAGTGACCTCTTCAATGCCTTCTTCTTGCATAAAGGAGAAGGGGAGAGAGAGAGAGAGAGGAGAAAACAAAGGGAGAGTAAGTGAGTGTGTGTGTGTGTGTGTGTGTGTGAAAGAGAGAGAGAGAGAGAGAGAGAGAGAGAGAGAGAGAGAAACCAAAGAGAGAGAGCGGGAGAGAAGACAAAAAGAGAGAGGTAAGGGGAGATATGAGAAAACAAAGAGAGAGAGAGAGAGAGAGAGAGAGAGAGAGAGAGAGAGAGATAAAAGTAGAAAAAATATGAAATGAAATGTTATATTAAGATTTAGGATTAGGTTAGATTTAAAATTACATTTAAAATTATGTTAGATTAAGAAGTAAGATTAAGATAGACTACATTTAACTTATATTTAAAATTTATGCTAAATTTAAAATTAGGTTAGACTTAAGATTAGGTTAGATTACATTTAGGTTTAGGTTAGATTTAGGTTTATGTTGAGTTTAAGATTATGTTAGATTTAGATTTACGTTAGATTTAAAATTAAGGGAAGATTTAAGATTAGCTAGGTTAGATTTAAGCTAGATTACATTTAGGTTTAGGATTTAAAATAAAATTAGATTTAAGTTTATATTGAGTTTAAGATTAAATTAGATTTAGATTTATGTTAGATTTAAGATTAAGACAAGATTTAAGATTAGATAGGTTAGATTTAGATTTAAGTTAGATTACATTTAGGTTTAGGTTAGATTCTTTGTGTGTGTGTGTGTGTTCACACTATAAACTACCTCACATTCTCTAGTCATGTCCGATCCCCGCACACCTCGGGTTAGAGGTGCATGGAGATTAGAACCACCGGGTTATAATCTCATCTTTATTTGTCAATGCCTATATTTGTGGATACGAGAAATCTACACACCCATGTCTACATGATAGTGCATGTAGTGGACCAAACCCCTTTGCCTCTTCTCTAGCTGTAGCAATTCATAGCATCTTAACATCTCCTCACAACAGATCCTTGTTCAAGGGATTCCTTAGCACATTACATGTTGGCCTCCAATCTGAGTGTCATACCGTTGAAAGCTTTCCAACTTAAGGTCGTATCCATAGAGAGAAGAGAGGGATCACCGTTCGCCTAACTCTATTTTTTTTTTGTAATCCCGAAGGTAGACTTTAATATAAAAACTAATCCAAAGTGTAATCTTAAATCTAACCTAATTGAACATATGGTGATTTTGAGCATGGTTAGTGGGTGAGTTAATAGGTGTCAGATTTTTATGGGAATATACATATTGTTGTGTACCTAGTAGTGTTTGTTCTTTGGGCAAAGCCTTCATTGACATGCCCTAAAATCTAACATAAATCTAATCTAACATAAATCTAGCTCTAATCTAATCTTAAACTCAACATAAAACTAAATTTAATCTAATTTTAAATCTAACCTAAACCTAAATGTAATCTAACTTGAATGTAAATCTAATCTAATCTTAAATCTTGTCTTAATAAATCAAATCTAATCTTAACACTAGGTTGGTAATGGGACACTTTTATGTCCTCTTAAGTGACCATTTTCCTTGAATTATGTCAAGAGTTTCAAAATGGATTTTGAGGTGCTATCTGTCTAGAAATCTTTCTCATGAGCTGAAAAAAACTCGACATTTTTTTGGAATATCAATTCCATCTTTAATCTTGTCCTTGCACAACATTTCACAACCTAAACTGTGTGAAAAAACGGGTCCTGTTTTTGGCTTTTTTCAACTTTTTGCAACTATACCACTCTAGAATTCATGTTTGTGAGGTCTATAATGCTAGAGAACTATCTTTAGTAGTCCTCAACATGTCCTAATGCTTCTAGGGAGAAATAAATGTTAAAGTTGTAAGTTATGACCAAATTACAAAAATTGTCAAATCCTATGTTTTAGCCAATTTTAGCTCTTCTATGATTTTTTTGGTGGATTTCATGATATCCAAATGCAGTTTTGATTTTCTATGTCGCATATTGTAACATAAAGCTAATATTCCTTGAGTTTTGGGGCACCTAATACCCTATTTTTCATAGTAGACAACGATGGTTGATTTTTTCAATTATAGAAGAAAACAAAACATTCTAGTATATCAAGTATAGCTTTTTCAATATTGTTAGTTTCTTGTGACAACTACATGCATTTTGTAGGTAGTAAACATATCTAGTCATAAGGATCAAATTTGGCTAGATATTGGATAGTTTCTATGGGATTCTACAACTCATAATGTTGAACCCAGTTTTTTCATGTTTGCTGTATTTAGCACTTCATCTTTGTCCCCAAGATTCCCCTTGGTAAGAGATGTATTATTCTTTTGACATGCTCCATGACTCCTTATGAACCTAAAGGACAATAGGGAACTAAGAAAACATGCATATATTATTTGTATTGAGCGTGGCTATAGAAACTTTGTTGATAGGTTTGCAGAATGGTAAAAATTTAACTTTTTTGTACCTATTTCTTTTGGCAAAACAAAAAATAGTGAGTGAGAAGCAATCATATGTTCTGATCACCAACCCATTGAAGTTAACTAGGGAATTTATCTCAAGTCCTACAAAAATCCCTAATCTTATTTTTATGCAACAAAGCGTAAGAAATGACTGTTCTGATGAAAATGTACTGGTCCATCAACTTTGGAGGCTTGGTGTGACCAAAAGATGAGAAATTTTACAAGTTTCTTATTTTTTCCATGTGTAGTAGGCCTTGAACTGTAACCTCATGAAAGGATTTTACAAAATGAGTGGATCTACTATGGTTTTGGAGGTTTTTTTCAAAACCCTGAAAGGACACTTTTATGTCCTGTTAGGTTACCAACCTAGTGTTAAATCCTAAACCTAAATGTAATCTAACTTAAGTCTAACCTAGCTACTCTAATCTTTTATGTCCAGGTTATAAGGTTTTTACATTCATTATGAGTAGTGACGAAGATGTGGGGCCGTCCAACCGAAACACCTATCTCTCAACAAGGATCTTATGTCCTTGTAATAAATGCAAGCATGCTGTGCGACAGAAAAGATACGTTTCTTTGTAGCATGTTTGCAAATTTGGCGAGTTTGATCCATCTATTATAGATCGAGTTGTTGTCAATTATAACTCGTCAGACTCTGACGCTGGCCAACATGCAGCAATCTTGCAACCCGATAGACTTGTTCGCAGGCGGTTTGGTTAAGCAGCATATGTGAGGCCACAAGATGTAGTCTCTGACAGCTCGAACGATGATCATGCAAACCACATTCCCAAGGAGGCAATGTTTGAGCCCGAGATCGATGAAATGATCGAGACGATCATGGATTCAAAAAGGTTTATCTATGATGATATGAAAAGTGAAGCCGATACGCCATTGTAAGATGGAGCAGTGTTTCTAGATTGAAGGCACTCCTAGTTCTTCTCAACATGTAGGCAAAGTTTGGATGGAGTGACACTAGCATCAGAACGATTTTCAGGTGATCTATTACAATGTGTTTACTTGAATAAAAAACTCTACATGTATAATGATCTGATAGATTACTTACACAAGTGTACCGCATTTTTTTCGCTGTGCAGATTGCTAAAAGAGCTGTATCTCATCCTACAAAGTCTACATCAAATTGGTGGTACGTCATAGAGGTAGCCCCTCATAGTGCACGGACATATGAGGGATACCATGTGCCAATCACAGCGGCATCAATGGAGGAGATTGGAGAAGATACTCAGTCAGAAGCCGCTAAGGTGGTTCCAGACGAGCATCAACCTGCTACTATCTACAGCCTGTATGTAGAGGATCTAAAAAATGAAGCGGATGACATCTTCCTAAACGGAGAGCTCTATATAGACATAGGAAGTTCTTTCCAGCAAGACATTGCCAACCAAATTCCAAGTCGTGTTTCCAAGCCTCTTGTTTGGCTAATGAATAGAAAAAATACGGTTAACTTTTAGATTTTCAGCTTGCAAATCCATTGCTGCAGTGCATGTTAGTTTTGGCAATTGGTTGTGTGAGATCCACTTCAAAATTCACATGGAAACACCACGGACACCCATACTTACACAAAACTATGCCTGCACAAAAACACAAATGGTGTTGAATGGTAGAGGGTTACCTCCAAAAACCACAAGGTGAAAGGAACTCCAAAGTGGTTCCCTTGGTGTCTCCTTGTCTAATAAGCTTAGGTGCAGTAGGGCTCCCCGTAAGAAAGAATGTATTCACGAAGAAGTTATGAATTTGAGTGCTCCCACGAATTATTGTGGTGAAAGAGCTATGGAAGGAAATCATTCCTTGGGAGCAAATGAGGAAGACAAGATCAAACTATCCAACATTGATGTTTTAAGAGGATGTTTAATTGGGGGAGTCGAGAAGGACACAAGTAAACATCCTTACTATGATCACATCTCCTTTTAATCCAAGCTTTCTTTGTGAAAAATAGAGAGAGATGAGAACCAAAATTTTGCATGCCCTACCCTACTTTGAGAAACTTGAAGCACACTGATAGCTTCAAGCACCTCCCACCCTCCTATGTTCTCCCCCGATGCATCCATGCAATCAAAGCATAGGGAATAAATACTGGCTCGAGACAAATCTAGAAAGTTTCAAACAAAGCAATTGGTTACTTCTAATTCTGCCTCTCTCTTGCTATTGGCTTATAAGAGCATAGCAATTTATTAGATATACTAGCACATAGTGCAAAGCGTGAAAAGCTTTTCATGGTGTTGTTTTGCTTTTATTTGCACGCTATTTTTGCATGCGATGTGTTTTTTTTTTTCACTTGATGAATTGTGCATGCGCCACATAGTGGCTTGTGGTCTCAAAGAGGGGCAAAGGGGCCTTTGGCTCACCACATAACAAGGAGAGTATTGGAAGTCTCTGCATTTTTATTTAAAATTTTAGGGCTTTTACCGATTTATACACTAAAATCCTCCAAAATTAGCGGATTTCCATCAAGGTGACCCTCCATACTAGTCGTGAATTCTCAATTTTTGTCCTTTAGTATGAGAGCAGTTTTGCATAGGTTGTGTTGAACCCTACCTCTTGATATACAACAAATGCTGCCTATTTTCTCCAACTTTGGCAAACTCCCTCTTCTATTCCCACTGGTGAAATAATGTGCAACTCACATACGGAGCCTAAATCATGCTCATAATCAAACAACTCCAAAATTTCTTATGAGGGGTGGGTGTAGAACCCCGCTTGTGCGGATGTGCCATTAATGTATTTCCACTTCCCTCCAAGTTCGATCCCTATCCCCCAAGTGAGCACACATGTGGAACCTTAAATGAAGTGAGTAGATATTTCTAACCTCACCTTCTCTTACTCATTCATCGTAACATGACCTTGCAATGATGTAGGACTTGACTCTTGGGTAGCAAAGTCTACACAACAAGAGAAATGGTAACATTGTGGAGAATATGCTCATCAAATCGAGCATGTGCTAGTGAGGTTGCCCAATGTGCCAAATAGTGTCCATAGAAAACCTGTAACAATTACAATCCACCTCCTAGGTTTTGGGTGTCAAATTCTTATTTGAATCTCTATGCTTCAAGCATAGATTACTTGAGTAAAAGTGTTTATCTATTGTTGGCACTGCCGTTAAGGCAGGGCTTATGAAGATGATTTTTGCTATCATGGTCATAGGGCTTTGACCAATCAAGATTTTCCATGTCAGTGGAAATGGCCCGGAAGCATTCTCTTCTGGAAACCCCATCCTAAAGACGTTTACCAGACAATGATGCATAAGAAGAACTGGTCTAGCCCCCTTAACAAGATGTGGAAAAACCAATGGCCGGAGGAGCGGGAGCAAGTAATGGAGAACATCTGGAAGCCAAAGGTTCCGCAGCACATGAAGGTATTTTTGTGGAAGGTAATTTGGGGTGCTCTACCGACGGGGGTGAAGATTCAAGAAAGAGGGATTGGGTCAGATTGATGCTTGGGATGCAGGTTGGCTAGTGAAGATGTGGCTCACCTCTTCATGGATTGCCCAACTATCAAAGGCCTCGCAGGAAAAATATGTAAGTGGATCCAAAGAACATGGAAAATTTGTTTTTACCACTACAACAAAAAAAGGTGTTATCAACGTATATAGCGACGCTTAACGTCGCTATATGCGTCTCAGTGAAACTGTCGCAAAGAGCGTCGATATACGCGTGGAAAGGGTTTATTGGCGATGCAGATAGCGATGCGTATATAGACGCTCATATAGACGCAGATAGCGATGCGGATATCGATGACCATAACAAAAAAACAAAATTTGGGCAGAGGGCAGGTAACCTGGCCTGTGCACAGTGAAAAGATGGACACAGCCACCACAGCTAGACTTCCTGCCCTCTGCCCAAGAAAGCGAGCAGCACCAAAATCAACCGTGCTCCCGTAGAAATTTCGGCAGAGTTTCCTTCGTTTTTACATAAACTTTTCAAAAAGTCATGTATACGTCTCCTACATGCTATCCATGTAGGAGCTCACATGAGATTTAAGGCCAACGACCATAACGAACCATAACCATAACTTAAAAGCATAACCATAATGAAACATAACCATAACTTAAAAGCATAACCATAACGAACCATAACCATAACTTAAAACCATAATTGACCATAACCACTTTGATCATAACCAAAAACAAAATTAACAATAACCATAAGCATAACCAGAAAGTTAAACATAACCATAAACAAAACCTGAACCATAACTATGTCTATACAAGAATAGGAAAAATAACCATGTCTATACAATGACAATGACAATAACCATAACCATAAGGAAAACAATAACTGTCTGAACAATAATCATAACCGTATATATATGTCTATACAAAAGGAGACACAGGAGTGTGTCTATGTCTCCCAAAGTATATATATGAAATCCGGTCCACTGATGACTAGGCATCACAACCTGCACATAGGACAACTCACAAAATTAGTATTGATATTACTTCACATATACTTACTTAAGTAAATCAACTCACACATATTAACGTCTCACCTCAAGCGATCAGCAAGACTGTAAGGCCTCCCAATCTACAGGCTCTCCTGAAGCATCAAGATCATTCAATACTTCATAGATACCTCTGCGATATCCATATGACTCCTCCTGACGTGTCGGGGCTCGATGCATCGCAAGATTCTGCGTTTATACAAAAATCAAAGTAATAAGAATACATGATTCATTGTGTTTTTAAAAACGCCATAGTTAAGATTGGATTAGAAACTCACAAACTCATAGCGAAAGGTGTCGAAGCCTCCGTTGCCAAGATGAGATGTCACCCTGGTCATCTGTCGTATCTACGCGGCCTCGCGTTGCTGTCTGAACCGCGTGGCCACTGTCCGCTCATCCTCCCTGATCTGCAGCCACGTCTCGTGTGGGATGCCCGAAGGCTTCGACGTGGTCCAGAAAGCCTTCCGAGCTGTATCTCGTCGATGTTTCACGGTGTCCCGTGCAACACTCTTGATCCACCTCCTCGGAACAACGTCAGAACCCGGAGCAGGCTAGTACTCTTTTAGGATGGTCTCCACTATGTAAGTGACTTTGTCCTTTTCCTGCTCATCCCAAGACGTCAGAATGCTGGTCGAAAACTGGAGCTCCGCGAGCGGGCGAATCCGCTGTCTCATCTCAGTCCCGACTCTATCCATGTCAACAGAACCATCTATCCGTACAGTATAGATCTTGGAGGCACTAGGATCGTGTGCCCCCCAAGGTGTCCGAGGTGTGCCAAGAGGTGTGTCGAGAGGTGTGCCTGGGTAGGACAGGGTTCGTGAGCGAGGAGGGGTCGAAGCATCTGTGGACCCTCCTCCACAACAACCACCATCTCCACCTGACGATCGCCGAGATCGGTGAGTGCGCCTGTGCTGCGGAGATGAGGACGTACCCGCCTCTGTCCCACCCCTAGGTGTCGAAGCGGCCATGATGGGAGAAGCAGGCATCGTACCCATAGGTGTCCCCCCCCCATAGGCGTTCCCCCCCCCCCATAGGTGTCCCCCCCCCCTAGGCGTCGGACCCTCGGGTGTGAAGCCCGGAGGCGTAGTACCCGTGCCTCTGGCCCGGGGCAGTCACTTATCAAAAGACCCCTATATCACGTGCGTTCAAGAGGTAATTAATAATACCCCAATATACATACTATATTTACACTGTGAGCCTATTTAAAAAACCCCCACCCCCCTCTGTATGTATACATTTTTATACATTTTGGTCTTTTAATAATCCTCTCCGGTTAACTCACGTGATATCATACACATTCTAAAAAGTGACCACCCCAGGGCCTCTGGCTACCCAGTACTGAGAAGCCTCTGCCATCTGAGTAGGCGTCATCCGTGTAACGAAGCCCATGAATGCATCTGCACTCATAGAAACGGGATCTGGAAACTGGTCTGCCATACTAAAGTCCTGCACAAAGAAAGTAAAATAAAGCATCAGAACACAGTTGTTTAAATTAACGTTAAGCTTAATTTTAAATCAACGTCTTCACACAAACACTTACAGGCCTAGGCCTCGACGAGTGAGGCATCATTGATAAGATCTTGCACTGTATCATCGTCTATCTCTAATTGCAAACATAACTCTACCCCAACTCGTTCTGGCATATTGTATTCATCCATTGCATCTTCATCTACAAGTGTCAATTCTGGCTCGTCTACGTCATCCCTCGTATATCTGTCAGCTTTCTCTACCATACCTTCGTCCATCTCATCTAATGTCACGGTAGTATGGACGTCGTCTGACTGACTTTCCTCCAGGAGATCTTGCCCTTCAAATACTTGTTTATTTCTTAGAGCAACCTGAACCACAAACCACCATTGTCGCTCTTGAGGGTCTGGTACAAAGAACACTTGCTCGCAATGTTCGGGGAGAGAAAATGTGTCTCTCGCATCTATCCAAACCTTTGTAGAATCTATTTGCATAAGTTTGTTTTCATCTCTGCGTACCCTTGCATTGCGACCAAAAGTAATCACCTTGAACCACTTCACATCCAACAAAAACATCTCAAACCGCCTGAAGCTTACTTTAAGGATATCTGACACCAAACCACAGTAATCTAGGTTGCTAGTGCTTTCATTCGTATCTCTGGCACTGGCCCTGCTCTTTTGCATGAAACTAACCATTACCCCATTTTCAAACGTGTTTCTTCTGCTGCTGTCAATTTGTTGTGTTCTGAAATGCTTTCCATGCGACCACAGTTCCATGTATGTATGATACTTCCAGTCACATCCAATAGCCAGCTCTTCCTCTTCTAGAGATATGGGTTCTCCGATCTGTCGAGCTGCTCTCACTGTCTTGTCCAACCATGCCATTGTAGGGAATTCAGGTAGAGGAGCAAGATAGTCTGGCAAGGGTAAACCTCTAGTCGTTCGGCTTCGCCTGAAATCCTGTTGCTCCCTATTGCGTCTCTCTTTCTCTTCTTCGTACCTTTCAAGCCATTTTTGCATCGGCGTTGAATTTAGTATACAGAACTTCATGATCTTTTCTTGCATGGCGTCGTTCATTTTCTTCGGCACCCCTTGCCCTTGCGGCTCCTTTCCCACGAGTCTTGCATCCTCCTCATCGCTCCACAGTTGAGGCATTTCTGGGTCAGAAACGGATAGAAATTCGGTCATCAATACAAGAGACTCTTGCGCCAGCCATCCTTCTGCCACGCTCCCCTCTGGACGCGCTTTTTGGCGAACAAAACCCTTAAGTGTTTTCATGAACCGCTCTAGAAATAACATCCAAAGGCTGTGGACTGTACCTGCCATTGCAACCTCATCTACTACATGGACGAGCAAGTGCATTTAGATAGTTAGGCAGCTCGTGGGTAGATACTTCTCAATCATGCAAACTACCTCAATGGAGTTAGCCCTTGCGATTGCAATAGATTCCTCCCGTATCTCCTTGAAAGAGATCCACCGCACTAGCTCTAAAATCTTGTATATGCAGGTCCGCACTTCCTCCATTAAACACCCCTTGATCGCAATTGGAAGAATGACTTGCAAGAACTTATGCGAGTCATGCGATTTCAGTCCTGATAGTTGATCGTCACGGGTGAATGCTATCTTGAGACATCGCATATATCCTGTTGGCGTCCTGAACTCTAAAATCACCCTTTTAACTTGTTGCTCTTCATTTTTTAGCAATACCCATGGCGCTCTTGGAAGTTTTGTTTGGCCAGCTGCATTGGTGAAAGGCCACAGCTCTGGCATCTTTTCAGCTGACTGCAAATCATCTCGTGAAGCTCGATTGTCTTCCAGAGGAGCTCTCCCACATTCTTGAATATATGCATTGGATCCATCAAATGGTTAATTAGTAGATCACCCCAGTACGGCAACGTATGGAGAATGGACAAACGTTTCATTCCTGGAAAAGGTTGTCCCTCATGTTGCTCCCATCAGCGATGCCACTCTTGTACATGCATAAGACGACATTCGATACGACCAAGCTGACCTTCGCGCAAGTGATTGCCATCAAGAAGATAACGGTGGTGGCCTTGATAAATTGTCTTTCGAAGAGAGGCAGAATAGCGTACATCCAAAGACTGCCCGCAAATTGGACATGTATTGTATCCCGAAGTTGTTAGCCCTGCATATATTAAAGCATGAATCAGGCCAAGGCAAAGTGCTTGCGAATAGCGAGAATTTTGTAAATCAAGAACCATTACCAGAAGCTTCTCCGTATCCTGGCCAATCATGCATAGTCCACATAAGAAGTCCATGGATCCTTGCATGTTGTTGTCCTACTGGTTCAACTGCATCTGCTATGTCGATCCCATGCCATAACTCCTGGAGCTCCTCAACTAGTGGAGCTAGATAAACATCCATGTTTTTTGCCTTGAACTTACCAGGTACAATCAAGCTTAATATCAAATTACCCTTCTTGATGGCAAGCCACGGCGGAAGGTTGTAATTGATAAGGCACACAGGCCAAGTGCTCCATGACGAGCTTCTCAAGCCAAATTATTGACTCCATCCATTGCCATGCCCAAACGCAAATTGCGTGGTTCACTCTTAAAATGTGGCCATATATCTTCAATGTGCCTCCAGGCCTTTGAATCAGCAGGCACCCTAAATGTTGCGTTAGTGGATCTATTCGTAGAATGCCACCGCATCAACTTTGCAATGGAACCACAACGAAACATGCTTTTTATCCTAGGAATAATAGGGAAATGCCGCAACACTTTAGCTGGCACTGTCTCGCCTACTGCATCTTGTTTGTAGCGCATTGCTCCACACTTAGGACACGACAGACAATCTCCGAACTCATTGCAAAAAAGAATGCAATCATTTGGACATGCATGAATCTTGTTGTAGTCCAAGACAATTGAGGTCAATAGTTGCTTTGCGTCTGGCCTGGAGGGGGGCATTTCATTGCCAACCGGGAGAAGTTGCTCCTGCAACTACCTATTTAAGCCACATTAAATTAAAAAGCTCTCCAAGCACGTCACTGTTGCAATCGGAAAATCTCTTTTGTAAATTACGTACCTAAACAAAGCAGTGACGCTTGCATCTGACCACCCGTACACTGACTGAAGATTCAAAAACGCTAGACAAGTACGAAGCGTCGATATTTTGGCGCCTTCATAAATTGGTTGACGTGCCAACTTCCTCAACATGTCTTCAGGAGATAGGCGCACGACTTCTGGTGCTGCTTCGTTAGCGCTCCTCGCTTGTCTGGAAGAAGGCATCCAACATCTCCTCCATGCCGTCATCTTCTGTCTGTAAGTCCTTTTTTGCTTCCATCCTTGGCTCTATATTGGTCGGACCTTCATGCATAATCCTTTTTCTCTCTCTCTCAGATGTAGGTGCTATGTCGCAAAAATCAATGCCCGTTCCGTAGGAGTCGTATCGTAGATTCTGTACGATTTCTTTAGCAAACTCTCCGTACTTGTGCACATGTTCATTACATATACGCTTGCGCAGGATTTGATACTTGCAGAGCGTGCACGAGTATGCAATCTTTTCCTCCATGTTAGTTGATGACGTTGCCATCTACAATGATTATGAATGTTGTTTTAATATATATACTCCTCACAATGTAAACTACCTCGCATTCTCTAGTCTTGTCCAATCTCCGTACACCTCGTTCCAAAGGTGTACGGAGATCAGGACCACCGGGTCAAAATCTCGTCTTGATTGGTCAAATCCTATATGGGTAGACACATACGTGCACTCCTAGGTGTACATGGCAATGCACGTAGCGGGCAAAACCCCTTTGCCTCTTTTAGTTCCATAGTTTCTTCAACATCCAACGGCTATCTCCCTTTCTCTCTCTCTCGCTCTCGCTCTCGCTATCTCTCTTTCTCTCTCTATTTTCCTATTTCCCTCTCTCTCTCTCTGTCTCGCTCTCCACTTCTCTATCTCTCTCTCTCTCTCTCTCTCTCTCTCTCTCTCTCTCTCTCTCTCTCTCTATCTCTCTCTCTCTCTCTCTCTCTCTCTATCTATATATATATATATATATATAAGGGTTTCTTCACATGTTGCTCTTCAGCACGACTCAAAACCCATGGACCTTTTGGAATAGCATACGCTCCATTGGACTTTAGTCGAGGCCACATCTCTGGCATTCTCTCTTGACATTGCCTAAAGACTACCTAATCAACTACCGATGGTTTCGGTAACCGTAGCATCAGTTTCCGAAGTCCGTTTGCGTTTTTTCGTAGAAAAACGTAATCGTATCTGATCAATCCATTGCGTATTTGGCATTTCTTTTGTCCGTTTGACCTACGGCTTGCCATACACGCTCTTGACATTTCTTTAAGACTACCTAATGGACTACAGATGGTTTCAGTAGGCATAGAAGTCATTTTCGAAATCCATTTGCGTTTTTTCGTAGAAAAACGCAACCGGATTTGACCTACGGCTTGTTTATTTGGCGTTAATTCAAACCCATTGACCTACGGCTTGCCATACACACTCTTCACGTTGCTTTAAGACTACTTAATGGACTATGGATGGTTTCGGTAGGCATAGAAGCCATTTCCGAAGTCCATTTGCGTTTTTCCGTAGAAAAATGTAACCAGATTTGACCTACGGCTTGTGTATTTGGCGTTTCTTCTATCCGTTTGACCTACGGCTTGACATTTCCTAAAGACTACCTAATGGACTACGGATGGTTTGAGTATGCATAGAACCATTTCCGAAGTCCGTTTACGTTTTTTTGTAGAAAAACGCAACAGAATTTGACATACGGCTTGTGTATTTGACGTTTCTTCTGTCCGTTTAACCTACGGCTTTCCATACATGGTCTTGACATTGCCTTAATACTACTTAATGGACTACGGATGGTTTTGGTAGGCGTAGAATCAGTTTTTGAAGTCCCTCTGCGTATTTTCATTGAAAAACGCAAGCGGAGTTGACCTACGGCTTGTGTATTTGGCGTTTCTTCTATCCGTTTGACCTACGGCTTTCCATACACGCTCTTGACATTGCTTTAAGACTACCTAATGGACAACGGATGGTTTTAGTAGGCATAGAAGTCATTTTCGAAATCGGTTTGCATTTTTTCGTAGAAAAATGCAACCGGATTTGACCTACAGCTTGTGTATTTGGCGTTAATTCAAACCCATTGACCTACGGCTTGCCATACACGCTCTTGACATTTCTTTAAGACTACTTAATGAACTACGGATGGTTGCGGTAGGCCTAAAGTCATTTCCGAAGTCTGTTTGCGTTTTTTCGTAGAAAAACGCAACTGGATTTGACCTACGGCTTGTGTATTTGGAGTTTCTTCTATCTGTTCGACCTACGGCTTGCCATACGCGCTCTTGAAATTGCATAAAGACTACCTAATCGTCTACGGATGGTTTCAGTAGGCATAGAAGCCATTTCCGAAATCCGTTTGCGTTTTTTCGTAGAAAAACGCAACCGAATTTGACCTACGGCTTGTGTATTTGACGTTTCTTCTGTCCATTTAACCTATGGCTTGCCATACACGGTCTTGACATTGCCTTAACACTAGAATGGTAACAGGACACTTTTATGTCCTTGGACACTTTTGTGTCCTGTTAAGTGACCATTTTGCTTGAATTATTTGAAGCGTATGAAAATGAATTTCTAGGTGCTATATATCCACAAAGTTGCCTTATGAGCTGAAAAAAACTTAGCATTTTTTTTGGAGTATCGATCTCACCATTAACCTTAATCTTGCACAACATTTTTGAACCTAAACTGTGTGAAAACATGGGTCCTGTTTTTGGCTTTTTTTCAATTTTTGGCAACTTACCACTCTAAACTTCATGTTTGTGAGGTTTAGATGGCTAGAGGTTAGGACTTCATAGTTCTCAAAATGTTTTGATGCTTGAAGGGAGAGCTAAGTGTTAAAATTGAAAGTTATGACCAATTTACAAGAATTGCATAATCCTGTTTTTTGGCAAAAAATTAGCACTTTTATGATTTTTTTGGTGGCTTTCTTGATATCCAAATTCAATTTTGATTATGTAAGTGTAATGTATAACATAAACCTAATCTTCCTTGAGTTTTGGGGGACCTGATATGCTATATAGCATAGTATATGACGATGGTTGAGTTTTTTGATTGCAGAAGAATACGATACATTTTAGAGTAGCAAGTATAACTTTCTCAATATTGCTAGTTTCTTAGGCCAATTTTGTGTATTTTGTAGGTAGTAACCATATCTAATCATAGACTACAAACTTGGCTAGATATTGAGTAGTTTCTATGGGTTTCTAGAGGTCATAATGCTAAACCCAGTTTTTTCATGTTTGCTGGTCCATTACCCTTTTTACCTCCATGGCTCCTTTTGAATCCAAAGGCCGAAAGGGAACTAAGAAAACATGTATATAGTATCTGTATTGAGCGTGACTATAGAAACTTTGATGATAGGTCCGCAGAATGGCAAAAATGCAACTTTTTTGTACCTATTTTTTTTGCCCAAAAAAAAATTAGTGAGGTAAAAGCAACCATATGTTTTGGTCACCAACCCATTGAAGTTAATGGGGCATTTTATCTCATGTCCTACAAAAATCTCCACTCTTATTTATATGCAATCAACCGTAAGAAATTGCTGTTTTGGGCAAAATGCATTGGTCCATCAACTTTGGAGGCTTGTAGTGACCAAGGGATGAGAAAAATTACAAGTTTCTCATTTTTTCCATATCTAGTAGTTATTTAACTATAAGCTCATGAAAGGATTTTACAAAATGAGTGGATCTACTGAAGCGGTCCGGGGCGGGCAACAAGAAGAGCAACCTCTAGACACCCTTCAAGGCTCCCGTGCTGCTCAATTGGGTTGGGGTTGGAAAAACAACAAACACACACACAAACCCGCAACCTAACCCTACACAAATTTGGGGCACCACCTAGTTTTGGATGCGAACTAAGACGCGTAGAGAGAGAGAGAGAGAGAGAGAGAGAGAGAGAGAGAGAGAAAGAGAGAGAGAGAGAGAGAGAGAGAGAGAGAGTGCTCGGGCTGCTTTGAAACGTATCAGCAATGATCAAGCAAACACAATTATATATGTGAGAAAGAGAGAGAAGGGGGAGGGGGTGTTTGTTGCACTAATACCTTCTTACAAATTTGTCGTAACCAATCAAAGTGATATTAGTATTTGTTCATCATAGCTTGAGTAAATTACACCACAACACATCACAAGAAAAGCCACCCCACTCACTGTCTTAAGGCCAGGGGAGTCCTCTCCACCCTGTCGCCCTCTTACAGTATGTGGGATTTATGACTAAATTGATGACAACACTAGAGACAAGCTATCAAGAACTTAACAAAAAAAAAACACCAAGACACTTACACATCATTGTTGTCCATTACTTCACGTGGGAAGAGAGACAAAGTATCCAAGCTTAGTCCAAATCGACCCTCCTTGATTCAACAAATGTTGAGCTTACACTAGTAGGAGAAATGATAGATTTTCTACTCTCAATTGAGTGATCACTCTCTCTCTTACAATGGCATAGAGTTCCCTTGCTAATCTCCTATTACAACACATGCACATGCATAAGACAATGAGCTTCCACTCAAGAGCTCCTTCTAGAGAGGTTGAGCTTGGCTTCTCAAGCTATAGCATAGTGCTCTTGCTTATGGCTCCCCCTTTTGTGCTAGCTACACCCTCCTTTTATAGCAATTTTGAAGGCTAGGGTTACTCCTCTAACCATGGTTGGGTTAGATTTTCAGCAATTTATCTAATTTCTTTTGCTTGGAATTATCAAGAAGTTGGTGAGGAAAGAGAGAGGAGAGAAATGGAGGTGATAGGACTTTTCATAGTGGGTTAGTGTTAGTAGAGTTAGTATTAATTTACAAATGGAATTAGATATTTACAATGGGAGTATCCATGTAGGATACAAATAAGGAAGAAAAACTCTTAAGAGGTAAGAAAAGGTGGATTTCTTACAAGGTTGATGCTCCAAGTGTCTTGAGTAGGGCCAATTTTGACGCTTGTTGACGGTCCACTAGCTTTGACGGTACATTTTTTCTCCACTCTTGACCTTCCTTGAGAGACAAGGTAATTGAAGCTGAGTAATCAACCACCATGATGCTGTCTTTTAAGAGAAGAGGCTGAATTTTGTGGTTTTTTTATAGATATGGGTAATTTGGAGGAGGAAAAATGAGACTAGGTGGTCAATTTTGGAATGGAATTGTGTGTGGGAGGTATGAGTTCACCATGGTTTCTCTTATTCTTCAAGGTTGAGGAGAAGGTGAGTAGGGTGCAGAGAGGAGTGGTGAGAGAGGTGGGGATGATGAGTAGAGAAGTGTGTGTGAAAGAGGAAAGTAATAAAGTGGAAGAGAGAGTGTGGCTGCATAGCATGGGAAAACTGGGGTCCACTAATAAAATCATAGCTCACAGCTCGTAGCTCAAAAAAATATGAAAAAATTTGAAGCAAAAGTTCAGCCCACGAGCTACAACTTTTGTTTGTATCACCTTTTCAAATTCGGAGAGCAAGTGAACTTTAAAAATTCAGCAAAACCGACCGTTTTTTTCCACTGCACAAGGTCCTTGTGGGGTCCTTCTTTGGATGATTCTTTTGAATACCTCCAAGAGTGAGCCCTCCATAGTGCATGTATGCATGCCACCTACCCTTGACCTTATTTGGTAGGTCTATAATTGAAGATATTGTTGAGATTATGATATAAGTGAATAGTACAACTAAGAAAATCAAATATTGAGGGGTCTAAAAAATATGTACATGTCAAATATAAATAATATAAGTGGAAAAAATATAAAGGGGTCAAAAGAAATCTCTCTCATTATGAGGCTACCATAAAAAGATAAATATTTTTGGTGTTCTAATTTTTTAGAAAAGAAAAAACAAAATAGATGTAGGAAGGGAAAAATCACAATAGTGAAAAAACATACACATAAATAAAACTAGTTTTTTTGGATTTTTGTTGGGGTGGAGTTACACCAAATATAAGAGAAGCTTACATGAAAATATTTCTATATGGAATAAAGAGTATGAAAAATGGTAAGAAAAAATTGTGGTAATGGTGAGGCAATGTACAGAGCATAAATAACACACAACTAGGTAGAAATATTTAAATAAATACCAAAATAATTATGAAAAAATGTTTTATTTAGGCCCTATATACAAAGAAATATTTACATACGCATGGGCCATAATATACTTATATTTTTTTTATTTTTTTTATTTTTTTTGCTCAACTAGCCCGATGACTAGCTAATTGAGGGTTTTTTAAGAAGATATGGGAAAAGTCCCGTGACTCACGCACGCTTATGTATAGTGAAATGGTAGGGATAGCCACAGTGTTTGGGTGATTTTGGTAGGGTGAGGTAACTCACTGTGGCAATTACAAAGAGCCGAAAAACGGCTATCACTACTATGGTTTTGGAATTTTTTCCCAAAACCTTGAAAGGATACTTTTATGTTCTATTAGGCTACCATTCTAGTGTTAAGACTACTTAATGGACTACGGATGGTTTTGGTAGGCGTAGAATCAGTAGAAAAATGCAATCGGATTTGACTTACGGCTTTTGTATTTGGCGTTTCTTCTATCCGTTTGACCTACGGCTTTCCATACACGCTCTTGACATTGATTTACGACTACCTAATGGACAACGGATGGTTTTAGTAGGCATAGAAGTCATTTCCGAAATCGGTTTGCGTTTTTTCATAGAAAAACGCAACCGGCGACGGCTTGTGTATTTGGCGTTAACTCAAACCCATTGATCTACGACTTGCCATACACGCTCTTGACATTGTCTTAAGACTACCTAATGGACTACGGATGGTTTCGGTAGGCATAGAAGCCATTTCCGAAGTCCGTTTGCGTTTTTTCATAGAAAAACGCAACCGGATTTGACCTACAGCGTAGAAGCCGTTTATAAAGTCCGTTTGCGTTTTTCTGAAGAAAAACCCAACCGAACTTCAAAAACGGCTTGTATTTTGGGCGTTTCTTCTATCCGTTTGACCTACGGCTTGTTGAGCTTCGAATGTATTTTGAGCTGGTCAAATGAAGTCAGAGGCTGCATCAGACGATCTAGGTCACTTTGGCTCGACATGCACAACGCCCGGTCAGACTACTGACCATGGAGGAGATTGATGAGGTCCGCCAGCGAGGACCGATGTTAGATCTCCTATGATCTACCTATCCCAGCTAGCTGTTTTAGCTGCTTAGTCCACACCCAGCAGTTTAGGATTCCATAATATTTTATTTTGTCATTTTGTCATTTTGTTATTCTGACTTTGTATCAGTCTACCACATTGTAACTTTCTGGTCTCATAGGTCACTTTGGACTTTTGAAGAGTTAATATAACATTTCATTTCATTTCTTTCTTTAATTTTAATTTTTTACGCAAACCATAATTCTCTCTCTCTCTCTCTCTAGTTTTAATTTCCTACGCACATTTTTCTCTCTCTTTAATTTCCTACACGCACACACACTTCTCTCTCTCTCTCTCTCTCTCTCTCTCTCTCTCTCTCTCTCTCTCTTTCCTACACACACACATACTTCTCTCTCTCTCTCTCTCTCTCTCTCTCTCTCTCTCTTTCCTACACACACACGATGTGGAGAGAGAGAGAGAGAGAGAGAGAGAGAGAGGGATTGGGGGAGGGGGAGAGTGCCATAATACTTGCTACGCAGGTTTCGGCCAAGATCTGAGAACGCACGCGTTGAGGGCGAAAATGGCCCCTTCGCGCGGGTTCGGTTTTTTTTCCCCCAAATTCTTAGTGTCGATATGTCTGTCGATAATTGCGTCGATATACGCGTGGAAAACTTTACCTTTTTATGCTAATATCCACGGGCATATTGACGCACATATCGACGGAGTGTAAGAATGTCGATATGGACGTGAAAAGGCACGGACATCGATAACTTTGGGTTATGTTGTAGTGTAGAAGACTGATCTTTTCCTTGGAGGGAAGAATTTAGGTGGTCTTGTCATCCTCATCAGCACTCGGTACGCTTTCTTACATAATGTATGGCAGACAAGGGACTGCCGTGTGTTTGAAGGAGGTCTTGAGGTGGCAAGCTTCGCAGAAATTATACAACAAAGCAAAGTGCTAATATGGACGCTCGGATGCAAGCAACACTCAGAGGATTGGTTTAGGACTACTTGTGCCTTGTTGACAGCAAAGGGCATGCTTAGGATGGGGGGGAAATCTTGGCTATTAGTAATTAAAAGATCTCAGAAGAACATGATAAGGGACCCCATGTATGAAGGATAAGGGGGCGAGTTGGGTGGGATGGCTGCCCTGATAGCCGATGTAATTATGGTCCCTGGATGATGTCATGGCTCAACACGAACATGACAAAACCTTGTAATTATTTGGGTTGATAAATATAATTTACTCACAATTGTGAGTTTTGCTATTAAAAGAAAATGATTTTCCATGTGAGGGTTCTTTTTTAATGTAGAGCACATACATGTAATTGCTATTTTTGTTGGTGTACTAAAAGTTTGTGTGTTTTGACAAAAGGCCTTTTTCTGTCAACGGCTTTGCTCCAGGTGTGATTTCTCTCTTTCTAGGTGGATGGGGAGGGGGAGAGAGAGAGAGAGAGAGAGAGAGAGAGATTGTATTCAACGTGTGTGTGTGTGTGTGTGTGGAAGGGGACTTTGTTGGTGAAGTTGGACGCGCGCGAGAGAGAGAGAGAGAGAGAGAGAGAGGGGGGGGGGGGGAAGCGATGATATACGTATGTTTGTATCATAATTAACGGAGATTCAAATGATGTCTCTCACTGCTAGATATAAAGTTGGATTTGGAACTTTGGACGCTCACAGAAGGTTTTTTTTGGGGGGGGGGGGGGGGGGGGGGGGGGGGGGGGAGAGAGAGAGAGAGAGAGAGAGAGAGAGAGAGCGGAGGGGGGGATGAGCTCATTGCTTGCTATAATGGGCACCATTGCAATGCTGGGTTTGATTATGGTACAAGCTGCTACATGTGTGTCGGTGATGGCTTGAGAAGACGTGCATCGTGAATTCCCAGATTCAGACAACTGCTGCAAGACGCATAGCTACCACAAGACCGATTGTTGCCATCGGCAACAAAAAGACGGTGGCCATCCTAACAAGGGAGCGTCATCGAAATGTGACAAAGATTTTCACGCGATGATTCGGAGAGAGTGGTGGTGTTATCAATGGTGTGGGATAATAAGGGCGGTCATTGTGGGAAGCCCAAGACAATGGCCGGAGCGGTGGACAAGTGCGACTTGCAAGCTGGGTGCGGCTCTTATCATGTCGGCCAACTGCCATGCTCCAAGAACATCGTCGACGTCTTCAATTCCGTCTAGTCGAGGCCCTCGAAGTCTCCAAACATGATGACCAATACGACTTCATGCATGTCACTTGGCACGATTGAATCCTTGCATGCAATTTTCTTAATTTTGATTCTGCACCTAATTACTTGATGAGCTGGATGGCTTGGTGCACATAGGAAGGGTGAGTGCTCTCTGGTGGAGAAAGGACTGCATAGCGAGGGCAAGAGGTGGAGAAGGGTATGTGCAAAGTTGTTTGTCGCGGATCAAGGAGTTCAGCTTGCAAACTTGCGAGTCAAAAATATTCAGTGGTGGCCAAGGAAAAACGACGCTCAGGTAGAGGGCATACACAGCAATGAAGAGTGATAACCTCGTTCATCCAAGGCTGAGCGCACCCCCCATACAACCAAAAATTGGATTTTTTCACTTTGACTTGAATATGTAGTTTCACGATTGGTTGAGATTTGAACCTTGAGCGTTCATGGGATAGTTTCTTTTTTCTGTGGAAAATCTAATGAAATAAAAGCATAGAGCCTGCAAAAAGACAAAATCATTGATCGAAGCAGCTGACAACACACACACACACACACACACACACACACACACACACACAAGCTAATAGTGATCAAAAGACAAGCCTCAAGTTCAAGGCTTGTAACTTTGAATGAGAACAAGCATGAAGACGAGTTCCTGATGCTAAAGAGGAAGTCACATTGATATACTCACAATTTACCGGTGATGATGATATGATGCGTCACTTCAATTTGAAGTGGTACCGCTATGTTCTACTAGTTCACATGGTGATTCAAGGAGGAATGTGCACGGCCACAATCATATATTGAGAGATTACGATCTCCTGGATAACCTTCCATGGAGCCACATGGCATAGGTGCCAAGAATTTAAAATGTATCCCTCAGCACCATTGTATTGAATTAAAGTTTGACTCGGATACCAAACTAGTGCCGTCGTACAAAGTAACCAATAGAAGTCTTAAGACCACAAAGGAATCAGCATGCTCTAGCTCAATGGAGACCAGGCGGCTTAGCGACCACAAGCCCGTTGAGGGCGCTTGCATGACACCCAGCTCGTGTATAGATCTAACCAAAAATCAACCCGCAAAAACCTTTCAAAACTCAGCTCTGCTGCGTATAGCGTGATCCAAACCACAGCTCATTGTAGGAGATAAAACACATCACAAAAAAGCATAAGAGGCATCCGCCCACCCAAACCTGCTCATAACATTCACAATAAATCAGTCTTGCTATTGGACTGTACTCAAAATAATAATTAGGCTAGAACAAGCCCACTATGAGTGCTAGTGAACATACAAGCCAAATTTTAAATAAAAACAAGCATCCATTATAACTCTTTATATGGTGGATCTTTGACATAGAACATAAAGTTAGATCCGCTTATCTTTACTTGTTAAGCATAATCAATATCCTACATCTTATGTATTTGTCTCCATGCTTGTTTTGTGTCTGGAAGAGAGGACATATATTCACAACACTGGACATTTCGATTGCACAAGCATGACTCCAACTTGACAACACTGCAAGGTCCAATATCTACATCCAATTCCTCATGCCTATGTGTTTTCTTGAAGCGGTGTCGGGGGAAATGTGTTTGAAACGTGAGCTGGGCAGGTGTCGGACCTCTGGCTGTGAGAAGTGTGAAAGAGAACAAGAAAAATAGATGTATATGGCTTTGGCTCATCGTAGTCATCAATTAATCAATTCAAACTCTGAGTACAATATAATCGGTAGCTAAGGCGGGCCGTTAGGAGCACTAACATTTGGATCAATTGGTAAATAGGAGTTAGCTCCCTTTACAGATTAACCAGGCCATTAACAACACTGGGCCTTAAGACGATGGTTAATTAACCTTTCAGACTGATGACGGTGATGGAAACTTCCGCCTACCGCTTTACCTGCCTCATGTACCTTTTGCAGTGCTTTCGTTCCTTTGATTGTCCTCGTAAAACTTCTCTAAGTGCTTTCCTTAGCCTGTTCTTAAGCTCCTTCCATTGCTTCAGCTATCAACAATAAGGCTCAAGTTTCTCTTTCGATGTTGTCAAGAGCTCTTGAAACTCTCTTTGATTGCCTTGCTTTTCTCGGTCAAGGATGACGTCTCAGTTTGCATTCCTTTGCTTGCCGAGCTCCAATATCTGCTCTTGCCAAGCACCTTCTCTTTGTTGAGCTAAGTCAAGGTCAAGAACGAGAGAGAGAGAGAGAGAGAGAGAGAGAGAGAGAGAGAGAGAGAGAAAACCTTTGCTTTTGGTTCTTAAGCATGAGAGAGAGTGAGAGGAAAAGCCTTGCTTCACCTTCTCCCTCCTCTACTCCCCCTCCTTAATGCTTCATGCCCTTGACTCCTTGCTTATCTCTCCCCTTTGCCGAGGCTTTGCTTTGCTTCTCTAGCCCGAGAGAGAGAGAGAGAGAGAGAGAGAGAGAGAGAGAGAGAGAGAGAGAAATAACCTTTGTCTTGCTTTTGTTCAAGCTCAAGAGAAAGACCCTTCCTCCTTTCTTGTATGCTGAAAAAACCCTCCTCGCCTTGGCTTTTATGCTTCAAAACTCTCCCCACACCTCGCCTCTCCTCGTTTTGGTTGGAGAACGAGAGAGAGAGAGAGAGAGAGAGAGAGAGAGAGAGAGAGAGAGAGAGAGAGAGAACGCTCCACCTTGTGGAGTACCCCTTGCTTTGTCGGCCTCCTTCTCTAGCAAGGCTCCAACTCAACTTCTTACTCCTTCTCTAGCACGGAGACAGATAGGCTCCTTGTGCAAGCCTGAGAGAGAGAGAGAGAGAGAGAGAGAGAGAGAGAGAGAGAGAGAGAGAGAGAACACACCTCTTTTCCCCTTCCTCTTCCAAGCTCACAACCCCTGCCCCTTTCTCTAGCACAGAGAGAGATAGGCTCCTTGTGCAAGCCCGAGAGAGAGAGAGAGAGAGAGAGAGAGAGAGAGAGAGAGCATGCTTCTTATGCAAGCCCTCCACAACTCCCCCTCTTTCGTTCTCCACACAAAAACCTCTTTTCATGCAATAAAAAGAACCCTATTAATAGCTCCTTCCTCCTTTAGCAACGATGGCACCGTCGTTGCTAGGGAGGCAAAAAAAAAACCAGCCCCTATGACGTGGTAGCCCAGTCGTCGAGGTGCACGGAACGCGGCAGAAATGGCCCCAAATCTGGTCGCCCTACCGATCTAAACACATTTCGGTTCATGATCAAACTCACTTGAGGCGCGCATCACTCACAACAATGAGTCCTTCTTCTCCCTGCCTGTGCTGCTTGCCACTGGTTTTTACACGCCATGCCTTATTTCTTGTTTTTCTCCTCTCCACACTAAAGCCCTTATTTTATTTAATGGGCATCCTTGCCATACTTTGGGTGGCTAGTGGTTCTACCCCCTTGGGAAACCCTTTGGGTTAATTTTTGGGCGGCCCTTAGTGGGCGACCAATGAAGTGTCACCCCTTAGCTTTTAATGGGCGGCCCCTTAAAGGGCACCCCATTTGGCATACATATCGACTAAATCATCACCAAGCACCAGATTCTCTCCAGCATTCCTTGACTAATATTATCATCGTGATCTTTGATGCCCATATTAACTTCTCATATAATGCCACATGCTCTAAGATACATGTATATGTGATTGCACTTGCCGGAAGGCATTCCCTTTGCACTCGGTTGTTAATTGGTTGCATCAGCTTCTCAGATAATGCCAAAATTATCCAGCTCAGCAGTGTTGTCGGCTGTCACCAGCCTCAAGCCGTATTATCTGTTCAAGCTGAACTCTGCTTGACGAATCGTAAATCCTTGTAGACCTCTCAAGCTGCATATAACGCATACAAACCCTACTAAGGCTGTAAAGTTCCTAGATGGAACAACGACCGAGCGAACCAGGCTGGTACGGATTCGGTCCTCGGTGAATCTTTAACGGACAATATCTTTGTCAAGCCAAGGGCAGGGCCAGGATGGACATGCCGTCAAGGGGCGCTATATTTAGGGGCTAGGAGTCTATATATGGCACGGTTTGGTGGAGAGTTGCATGGTCCAATCCCCCGCGGTCTTACACTGGTATCAGAGCTCAGGTGGAGAAGGAGGCATGGAGGAGGGGAAGAATCCTGGTCTTCTCTTTCCCTCTCGTGCTCGCTCTCTCTATCTTTCTTGCAAGGCATCCCTCTCAATCTCTCTCGTAGCCATGGCGAAACTGGTGCATGGAATTGCATGGCTCTTCTCCGACAAGGGAGGCAGGGAAGCAAGCACGGTGTGCTGCT
This sequence comes from Adiantum capillus-veneris, assembly GCF_014529385.1. Lineage (NCBI taxonomy): Eukaryota > Viridiplantae > Streptophyta > Polypodiopsida > Polypodiales > Pteridaceae > Adiantum > Adiantum capillus-veneris. Next base: position 134,793,515 of record NC_140957.1, read on the forward strand.
GTCCCAAGTCGGGGAGGTGTAATCAAATCCTGCAGTACCGTGGGCAGCAACCCTAAGCGGGGAAGCAGCGCGTTTTCGACCGGCACCAAACACGGCACTGCGGAGCTCAGTAGGATCGCAGGGGCAAGGGGATGCAACTTCGTTCTTTCGTGCAGGGTCAACGAGGGCCGTAGCCGCTGGTTGGAGAAGATTACCCCCTGCGCTGCCTGCGACCTGTCTCCGCCATCGTTTAGAGGTGAGTTTTCACATACAGGCCGTCAAGTTGAATTTTTTTTTGGGCCACACACCCCTTGTAAGGGAGCTTTCCCACACGCAGGCAAACCGTGGGCGGCGGTTGTCATGGCATGCATAAACATGCAAGGGCATCCGCAAAGGGACCATAGTTGCATGGACGCGTGCAACAGATTTTTAGATGAATTCAGCACTATCAAAGTTGCCGATAGTCGAGATGCAGCATTGAGAATTCGAGGACAATTTTCCAAGGCAATCACGGCAAATCTCCGACTTGTTGTACAAAAGTTTGAAAGCATTTGAAGGCACGGCCTTGGTCTGGGATTCTCTATGACAATATTGTTGCTCGAGGGATGGATATGTTTGCCGCGTACACGGAAAAACTCCATGCTCATCAGGTTGTCCTTTTCGTACTTCCAAGGATTTTCTTAATCCCTATGTGATGATATTTTGCAGACTTATACATATCGAATTTTGAAGCTTCATCTTTGATGCAACGGCAAAGCCGATGGCTAATTCGGCTCATGCGTGCAAAGTTGTTTTGCATGGTTGGATCGCTGATCGGCATGGCCGATTTCAAGGCAACTGGCAAGAGCCCTGAGTTTGGGCTTGCAGAGTAGCAAGGTTTCTCTACCTATACAACATTTAACCACACTATGTGGTGATGCAGACACTAATGCTAGGGGTGGTGATTGTCATGAACAATGCCAATCAAACCTGGCAGGTAAGAGCATTACCGTTTTCACATGATACCACATTGGTTGTGAAATGGGCAAGGCCCTTGACAACATGAAGTGGAGTACTTATTGCGCATGTGCTTCGTAACTCTCGTATGCAATGGAATGAATGATCATGGCTATCATTCATAATGCCAAGCAGGTCGACTCTTTTTGCTATGTCATCGATTGCTAATAACATTTATTGGCAATGAGGCCAGACATTCTTAAATGAAGCATGGCTTCTCCTGAGTACCTTAATGGAGCATGCTCGTCACAAGTTACTTTTTGCTTCAAAGGCAGGGTCAAGGGCCAGTTTTTCAGTATCTCAAGGTGACACGCATGGCCTATTACTGGATTTGTTGAGGGCAGCAAGTTGCTCGGCATGGCCGACTCGTTGTCACTGTCTCTACAAGCCGACATAGGATGCTTGCCACACAGTTGGCTATTAGCACTACCCGATTTAGGTGAAGCAAGGCTTCTATTTATGCATCTTGCATAGTGAGTCACCACGTTTGGCATATGCTATGAGCATACAAACTTGGGAAGGCTTTAGCAAAATGTTTACAGATTATTTCATTTTGTATACGACGGATGTATATGATACACGAGGGCGTATATCCATATGCGACAAGTTTCTCTCGCATGGCAGATTTGGCTATGAGCCATCTTTACGCGAGCTTTCCCTTGGAAATCTCATGACACCTGGTTGTAGCAACAACTACCAGGTTAGCCAAGCTTAAGTTTTTCTTATTTTTTCCATGTTTACACTTTACTTGGCAAATTACTATCATTGTGCAAAGCAAAGTTCTTTGGAAATTTTATACGAAGCAAGGCTTCTCCCTTGTGCCAATATACTGCCCATTGATTTGGGATCAAGGGCATTGGCACCCAAGTTTCGGGAACTGACCAAATAGGGAATGTCACCTCACAGAATCCCTACCAGTTTATTATATGCAAGGCACTTATGGTTTTGGGTTCTCTCGCTTGAGACTGTCCTAGTAGCCAAGGGCTTACGTTTTTGCATGCAAGGCATGCTAAGCAGGTGGCATGGAGTCCACCACTTCATGGATTACGCTTCCACTGTCACACTCGCAACTCTGTCAAGGACAGACTAAGTGATGGATTGTTGAACATGATGGTTGGTTGCTATCAACACCCAACAACACTAAAAGGAACCTAAATCTAGAACTTATTTCACAGGCAAAGTGCCAATGCTAAGTCATTTTCATACAATCACGACCCTGCAAGGCAGGTAGGTCAAACTGTGGTTGTGTTTTTCTGTTACCTCTCTCAATGAGAGAGTCATACCCGAAAACTGTGGAATGCTTATAGGATAAGATACAAGTCAGGCATAAGATGTGGAAAAGCACATAGATTGGGCACACACTCTAGAAATTTAAGCAAAATTCCTCAGCCCCGCATGTTTTTCTTCTCTCTCACCCTCTCTTTACGGGAAAAATGAAAAATCTTCTAAGAATCTTTTGATACGTGTTTTGCTCGTGAGTCAGCCTGAGCCAAGGTGCTCTAACTCTCAGCTAGCACGTGGCTAAGATGCTACTCAAATTAGTCTTCATCGGTTCGTCCATTGAACACTAATTTGCATAAGGGCTATAAGCCACACCGGCTAAGAGCCATTGTCAGGCCAAGGGTAAGACCCAACTATTGGCATTCTTTGGGGTGATTGTTTTCAAGATTGAACAGATCTACCCACGGAATTATACATCGACGTTAATGCACAAGCAAGAGTCTTGTCATTACGGATGTTTAGGGTGTCATTTTTTGCACTACATGTTTTCAGTGCGACACTCAAGCTGAGTTTTTGATAATCTTCAACTCACGGCAGCTGATCTCTATAAGGAAGTATAGATGCAGCAATCAGTGGTGACAGCATGGCTGTCCACACGAGCTAGGCAGTTCACTTGTGTGGATTTTTTGCTCTCTCTATAGCACTACAGAGAGTCTATGGACATATTGTTTTGGGGTACGACCCAACGGGTGACTGCTACATCACCCCATAGGCATTGAGGATCACAGTTGATCTGCATTGAGGATCACAGTTTGATCTCTCTCAGTTAGACTTTCAAGGAAAGAATTCCGCAATCTACCACGCGGTAGCAGACAAACTCAACTTTTCAAGTTGATTCCAATCATTATGTACACGGTTAACTATGTTGGTTGCCGTTACCTGCTAGTTGAGCAATTTCTACAAAGGGTCTTACCAAGGGGTTTGACTACGTAGATTTTAACCAAAGGGGTTGGATTGCGAAGGCAACACCCATGGTTCCCAGTGCAATGCTATTTGTTTTTCAGGTAGGATATGTGCTCCTCTCTGTTTGAATACTGGTAAGTGAACATTACGTTCAAACCTCCAGGTACGCATCTATTAATTTGGTGTTATTCCATTTTTTGTATGCTTTGCTTGTTTTTTTTTCAAGACGTATAAGTACGCTTGAATGTTACAGAGCCATGCCAAGGGCATGTCGGCACAAAGTATTTTGGGCCAAGTGTCCAATCTACCTTTTTGCCTTAGGCTGTTACGAATCTACTTGTAGGGTTCGATTTGGCACATGTTGTCACATGGGATACAACATGGTCTAGGAACTCAAGGAGTTTGGTTTAGCCAGTGTGGAGCATGATAATGAGGGTCCCTCTCATTCGCGTCGCAGAGTGTTTGTAGTTCCTCCACACACAAGTACAACTCGTACTTGATGGATGTCACTTTTCGTGGCATCCTTACTTGAGACATATTCCACATGTGGAGAATATGAGTCTCTGGGACTGACACTGGCGCCCAATTCGAAATGATGTGTCGCGACGAAGTCCCTAGGTGATGGTCGCATCCATTCATTAGAGCAATTGACGCACACAGTATCAGGAACAATTTCAGTGGCCAAAAATTGTCGGGTACTAAGTACAGACTTGTTGTGATTACAAGTGCTGTGAAACCACCTTAACGGAGGGTCATTTCTACATATAGCAATGTATGCTACGTTCATGAGAATGTCTCATGGTTGGTTCCTAGGTGTGACCGGGTTGTCACATTCTATTATGGTCCAACTTTGTTGCAAGATTTTCACGTAAGTATCGTGGAAAGTCTCGTCATGGAATTGAGGTTTGGATATGTTTGTGTTAAATGCATGCACACTAGGTGTTATGGGCCCTAGTGTTTAACACAAATTTATTTGGAGCGGCATGCAAATCCATGTACTTTATTCTTTCTGCACTCTTTTTCATTTCTAGTGCAATCTCTCTTGCAGATTTCGTATGAGTTTACACCCTGCCATACAAGGTGATGGCTGAGTATGGATGTTAGTGATTGGTTGCTGGAACCTCCAATCTACCTTCAACCTAGTTGGTTGTCTCCATTCTATATCGAGTATATGGCTGGATACTCAATGGTTGAGTCATAGTTTGTCGTCAGTCGTGGAAGACTGTCTCTAAGTGGTTGGGGAAAGTACCTCACTCTTACTGCTGTTATTCATCCCACGTTGGATGGGCAGCTTACAAGTATTCTATTTAGTACTAAAGGATATGCTAAGTGCATACGTTAGTAAACCGTACTAAAGGATCTGCTAAGAGCATACGTTAGCACAATGCATTCTGAATAGGTGATTCTCTCCTTATTCTAGAATTTGATTCGGTTAGGTTTTCAACTTTGAACACCTCTTGTGGTGGGGTTGGATACCGACGGTTTCATAAGTCAAGGACTTAGTAGGTGTGCTGACAGAGTATGTTGGCATGTAACCTTTGTTAGGGGTGAACATGTGGTTCTGTGTGTTCCAAAAGGTTCGGAAGTCTGACATGAGGACTCTCCGTATTCTATCTTTCAGTAGCTATGAGATTTTCAAGATACTCACATGAGTTATCATGAGTTACTATTTAGATACGGGTGGTTGCAAAAGGACAACAATGTTGAAAATCAAGATGTTGCTCTTGGTTTCATTGAACCTCCTCACTGCACCAGGTATCGTTCATATGGACAATTGGCCCGTGTAGAGGATGCCAATAAGGAAAACATTAGCGTTCTTACGAAGATACTACCACTTGTGTTTTCGAGGACGAAAACGCTTCTCCAAGGGGGGAGTAATGTCAGGCCAAGGGCAGGGCCAAGGTCCAGGATGGACATGTGGTCAAGGGGCGCTATATTTAGGGGCTAGGAGTCTATATATGGCACAGTTGGGTGGAGAGTTGCATGGTCCAATCCCCCGCGGTCTTACAATCTTGGCAACCGTAACTTTGATCACTGATCTGAAAAGACCGATGCACTCCACAAAGTGACCACTTCAGAACCGTGCATTCATTTCATTTCTGTCCCCTCATCTGCAGTTGCCCAATCCAGTACGGATCTACAATTAACTCAAACTTCAAACTACCATAACTTCTTCACCGTAGCTCCAAGCGACGAGCGGTAAAGACAAGCCGGTAGAGCACTTCAAGCATTGCAATTCTAGATTATAATATCCCTTATGTGCTCACTTCAAGTATACTCCCATAATTTAGCATCATCAAGGCATTGATATTTAAATAAGCTTGATGTACATTTTTCACGTATCTTTCTTAGCATGGGAGCGGAGGTGCACGACATCCATCCCCACTGAACCTTCACAGTCTCCGATTTGTGCCAACTGCACTTCAATCTGCATCTACTATAGGTACCTTAAGCTCTTTGCCATCGTCAGACTCATGTAACTAGTAAAGATATGAAAACTAATATAAGGCTTATACCCTATTATCAATGTTCTAGCTTAATCATTAGATAGTTTTCCATCAAAAATCTTTGAACCATATCTACCATATCTTCAAAGCATTCAATTATGGAAACTTGTTTAGTGAACCCCGCCAGACTCAAGTGCTCCAGTTAATGATGCAAGCACGGCTTGACCATTAAGCTCTCTTTAGGGAACCCTGTCAAGTCAAGTATGCCTTACTCTATCTGCACATGGGATGGCCGTCAGATCCTTTACTTCAAGTTCTGGTAGCAGAACCAACTCAAAAAATGTGAAGATACTTCATCAATTGCCCAAAGATGTCAACTAGAAGCCACCCATGTAATCTTATTGAACGCATAACCAAAAACTCTTCTGACTAAGCATAATCTAGAAAACAAAACCTTATACCATGAAACATGCTACAACAGACATCTGGTATCCTCTGAATCTGCAACTTGCACTTTGGTAGCCCCCAGGATCAAATGGAATAATAAGGAATTTGCCAAATACTGAAGCAACATAATATCCACATGAGCATACATCTCCTGTATCAATTAGCATCAAGCATTTTTTGTGAAAATATGTTATCCTTGGTTCAAATAGCACGCAATTACTATGTATACTTAACAGTATCCATCCATATTGAATTTGCTTAAAAATATCCTTAGAACCTCCTGGATCAAACACCATTGAGATCACATAGCATTGATGGGCTTCGCAATATACTAGAGCTTCACCTGAAGCATAGTGCATCACCCACATCTCATAATGTTTTGGCAACTTAAGCTCGTTACCAGAAAGCATTAAAGAAATCTGACTCCCTTTTCCTGGTAGCCAAGACATCATTGAAATAAGCATCATTAGGAATAGCATCCAAATCCATCCACATTTCGCACATTGTCCAAGAAAATGAAAAACCTTGTCCACTTTATGCAGTATCAAGGATGATTTAGCATCATCACCCCCTCTAGATTCATAGCCATCACGAAAAACCTTGGGCCTCTCTCGACCTGTATCATCAAAGGAATTTTTACCTGTTGGGGTTTCAGCTTAATCATGAAAAACAATTTTATCCTATAAATCTTCATCCATAGCATCCTCAAGAAAATCACCATTGGAAGTCTCAACATCCAACAAAACTGTAGGAGTTATTTCCTCGTGCAACCATGGACAAGCATAGATGTAAAATCCCTATCAGTAATCTGTTCACAATCAACATGATCTAGGCAATCTTCATACTCATCAATATCATCCTCTTCTTTCTCATATGCATCCATGTTATTTAATAGTCTATCATAGCACTGTAAAGGCTCATCTGGAACCCTCTTTGAAGAGGTACACACATCAGAAAGCTCTTCTATACTTTCGTAATCATCTCCTTTAGATCTAGACAAAAAATCATCGATTATGGTATCTTCTTCTGTGATAAGAGCATCTGTAAACATATTTCTAGTAGCAATCATAGGTTCATTGACATCCTTAGACTCATCCTGTGTTGGGTCCACAATCTTGGCCACTTCATCAGCTATTGTGTATATAATAGCTTTATTTATGCCCTCATCTACAACAAACATGTTGTCCTGCTCGGCTATTGTGTATATAATAGCTTTATTTATGCACTCATCTACAACAAACATGTTGTCCTGCTCGGCTATAGTGCATATAGTTTTAGAAATATCCTATAGAGGCTCATCTTCTTGATGAACTCCTTCAAAATAACCCATGTCAAGGTCAGCAACTTGTGAACCACTTGTTGTACAGTCTATGTCTTCACTAAAACCATTATTGGAGGTAGCATCCATGCAAGCAATCTTTGAAAAAAATAAATATAAGTCCATTTTAGCATTAAATTCATCGTTTACCTTTTCTTCGATGCTCAAAATATGCTCCTCTGAAACTGAATCTTCTACTTCCAGCTCAGCATTTTCTTTGGCTTTGCTTCTTGCAGAAATATGCTCCCATAATTCATCATAGCTGAGGAACTCTATCTGATCACCTTCACCTTTACTACAGACAACTTGGCTTCGTTCAGTGATCTCTTTTATTTCCAGATCTAGAATCTGTGAGCTTTCATAAATAAATTCCTTTGCAAAATAGTCCCACCGTGTGGGAATTGCTTCTGCTAGTTCTTGAACCTACTTTTTAAAATCCAAGTTTACAACCTCTTCAAAATCTGCAATCATCCAATTTTCTGGAACATTTTGGCTCTTCATCTCAGCTTCATAACATGCAATAAAGCCTTCTGGATCATATCCTTGAAAATTATGATACTGCTCCCATACAACATCAAGTTCTAGCTATACAGCATCATCGATCTCCTTTTTTATCTGCATGGCTTTTGCTTCCTGCAGACATCCCTGAACTAATTCCATCTGTAAGACAAGGGGGAACTGGAACCTAGGAGTCCACCTCCCAACCACCCACTATATAGCATGGCTCCTAGCCCTTTGACCTAGTTGGACTCCCTTTCCACACTGCCTAGCCCGACCTTGCCCTTGTCTAGTTCGTCCTTGCCGTTGTCTTGACATTACTCCCCCCTTAAAGGAGATTTTTCGTCCTCAAAAACAAAAGTGGGAAACTTCGTCTTATAAACACTCATGTTTTCCCAAGTGGCATCCTTCATGGATCCAGCTGTTTGGTTGACCGGACACGGTTCCGTAGGAGGTTCAATGAAACCAAGAGTAACATCTTGAATTTCCACATTGTTGTTCATTTGAAACCAGCTTATGTTACCAATTCATATCCTATCATTGTGTGTAGACTCCATTTAGAACAGTTATCACACAAAGATGTACACTAAAGAGTTCCTCTTTTCACTTTCCGTGAAAGTAACTTGCTAGCATACTCATCAGCCAAGTTCAAGTCCTTGACTTGTTTTCCAATTTCAGCAGTAAACAACCCCACCATCAGTAGTGTTCAAGGTTGAGAACTTGATTTATACATGAAGAGACTACACCGGGTCGCAAACATGCTTTAACTTTGTAAGAAAACTCCAAGTAGAGCAATAACTGCGTACTAATTGGATCGCGTGGTGCTAACGTACACACTTGCATATCCTTTAGCACAAGATTACACTTTGTAATGTGCATATCCCCTTGGATAAGTGGCAGTACTGAGGTGTGTTTCCCCCACGGTTTACAACCATTCTTTCTAGATGGCTAGTAAATGGGGATCACAATATCGTACCACATTGCTGAGGAATCAACAATTGGCTCAATAACCATGGTGGTTAACGTGAAAGATCCAGAAGCGCCCAAACCGAGCCATGACCTCTATTGATGATTGGTAGACCGAAAAGTAAACTAATTGAGATAATGCACATTGAGTGCAAAATACTTCATAAGCAACAACTTGTTGAATACGCATGTTGTTCCAGATCAGCCTTTGCTGAACACTAGGGCCTATAACACCTAGCGTGCATGCATTTAGCAAAAAACAGATCTGAACCTGTATATGCATGGTAATCCTTGCCAATAATTATGGCAAATGTGATGCGCCTAGCACACATTAAAAGGAATGTAAATAGTTACAAAAAGAAACTAAAAACTTTCAATTGCAATCTTTTGCAAGCCTTGCTGAAACGTCTGAACCATAATAGAAGGTAAAACAATGATCACTTCTAGATACAAACAATGAAACTTTTTCATTAACAACTTATAGCTTTGCTATATGTATAAACAACCATCTTTAATGTTGTTTAGCAATACTTGGAGTTGAACAAGTCGTTCTAAGTATCCGACATTTTTGGTCCACTGAAACTGCTCCTAATACGTCATGCTAAAAATGGTCTAGAAAACATATTTGACCAGTACCTAGGGACTTTGTCGTGGCCCATATTTGAAATAGTGGCACTAGTGTCCATCTGAGAGACTCATATTCGCCACGTGTGGAATAGGTCTCAACTGAGGATGTCTGAAAAAAGAACATCCTACAAGTACAAGATGTACTTGTGTGTGGAGATAACTACAAACACTCTACAACGGGAGTGAGAGGGACCCTCATTAGCCTTTCTCCACACTGGGTAAACCGAAGTCCTTGAGTCCCTAGACCATGTTGTATCCTATGTGACAACATGTGCCAAATCAAAAACGACAAGTGGGTTCATAACAAAATAATGTATAATGGACACTACAGCCCAAAATACTTGTTTCGACATGCCCTTGAAATATTCAAGCGTATTTAAACGACTTGAAAAAACCAAGCAATGCATACTAAAAACTGGAATAACACTAAATCAATAGATGCGTACCTGGAGATTGAATTGAATGTTCACTTACCTGTATTCAAATACAGAGGAACACGTCGTCCAAACCCTGGGTGTTGCCTTCGCAATCCAAACCCTTGGATTAGCATCTACGTAGTCAAACCCTTTGGTAAGACCCTTTGTAAAAACTGCTCGATTAGCAGGTAACGATAACCAACATAGTCAACCGTCTACAGAATGATTGGTGTCAACTTGAGAATGTGAATTCGTTTGCTACCGTGTGGTATATTGCAGACTTCTTTCCTTGAAAGTATAACGAGAATAGATCAACTATGATCCTCCATGACTATGGGGTGATTTAGTAAGCACTCGTGGTGTCATATCCCAAAATAGTATGTCCACAGACACTTCGTAGTGCTATAGAAGGAGCAGGAAAACAACAAAAGTGAAATGTCTAGCAGCCATGCTGACTCAATTGATTGCTGCATCGATACTTCCTTGTAGAGATCAGCTATTGTGAGTGGAACATTATCAAAAACTCAACTTGTGTGTCGCACTGAAAACATGGAGTGCAAAAATGACACCCTAGACATCCGTACCGACAAGACTCTTGCTTGTCCAGTAACATCAATGTGTACTTCCCTGGGTAGAGCTATTCGATCTTGAAAAAAATCAGCCAAAGAATGCCAGTAGTTAGGTCTTACCCTTGGCCTGACAATGGCTCTTAGCCAATGTGGCTCATTGCCATGATGCAAATTAGTGTTCAATGGACGAACCGATGAATACTAATTTGAGTAGCATCTTAGTCACATGTTAGCGCTGAGAGGTAGAGAACCTTGGCTCAGGCTGACTCACGAGCAAAACATGTATCAAAAGCTTCTGAGACGGTTTGCATTATTCCCTTAAAGAGAGAGAGAGAAAGAGAGAGAGAACACGAGCATGTTGGGCTGAGGAACTTTCCTTAAGTTTTTAGAGTGTGTACGCAAGCTGTGTGCTCTTACGCATCTTCTGTCTAAATTGCATCTTATCGTATAAGCATTCCACAATTTTCAGGTATGACTCTCTCATCGAGAAAGGTAACAAAAAAATAGAAAACTCATTTTGACCCACCTACCATGCAGGGGTCGTGATTATACGAGGACGACTTAGCATCAACACTTTGCCCGTAAAGTAAGTCCTAGAGTTAGGTTCCTTTTAGTGTTGTCGTATGTTGATAGCAACCAACAATAATATTAAACAATCCCTTTTTTAGTCTATCCATGATAGAGTTGCAAGTGTGATAGCGGAAACGTAATTCATGAGGCGGTAGAATTGAATCCACGTAACTAGCGTGCCTTGCGTGCAGAATTGTAAGCCCTCCATGAGAGTGATGGCCACAAACGTGAGATCCAACAAAAGTGCCTTGCTAGCTTCACGTAAAATTGTCCAAGCACTTTGCTTTGCACAACATAGGATATTGTCCAAAATAAATTGGAAAACATGAAAAAACAAGCAAAAGTTAAAATTATCTAACCTGGTCATCTTCTGTCTAAATTGCATCTTATCGTATAAGCATTCCACAATTTTCAGGTATGACTCTCTCATCGAGAAAGGTAACAAAAAAACAGAAAACTCATTTCGACCCACCTACCATGCAGGGGTCGTGATTATACGAGGACGACTTAGCATCAGCACTTTGCCCGTAAAGTAAGTCCTAGAGTTAGGTTCCTTTTAGTGTTGTCGTATGTTGATAGCAACCAACAATAATATTAAACAATCCCTTTTTTAGTCTGTCCATGATAGAGTTGCAAGTGTGATAGCGGAAACGTAATTCATGAGGCAGTAGAATTGAATCCACGTAACTAGCGTGCCTTGCGTGCAGAATTGTAAGCCCTCGATGAGAGTGATGGCCACAAACGTGAGAGCCAACAAAAGTTCCTTGCTAGCTTCACGTAAAATTGTCCAAGCACTTTGCTTTGCACAACATAGGATATTGTCCAAAATAAATTGGAAAACATGAAAAAACAAGCAAAAGTTAAAATTATCTAACCTGGTCATCTCGTTGTAACCAGTTGTCATGAAATTCTGAAGAAAAAACTCGTTGGAAGATGGCTCATAGCCATAGCTGCTGCATGGGAGAGAGTTGTCGTGTATAGCATATACCCCCTTTTTGCATGTAATCACAGAACATGCTGACAAACTGACAAATTCCTCCAAGGTTTTATGCTCATAGCATAAGCCAGACAAGAAAATTTCAATGCAAGATGCGGATTGGAAGACTTGCATCCCATAACAACTTATGGAGTTCAGGTTTCTGGTAGGTTGCTTGATTCCGGTGCAGAGCCAGATGAACTGCGCACAGGAGTTAGCATATGTATTATTCATATACACCTGCATGGAATTGAAAATCATGTCAGTTGTTTCCCAATTCGTATGCTAAAAGCATATTCCAAACTGTGGAAAGCGCAATGCCAAATACCAAAAGGGAAGCCATGCTTCACATAAGTACTCATGTAGTTCTGAAGCGGATAGCAAATAGATACTCTTGCCAATTGACGCTTGCCAATTGACAAGGGCATTGCAAAAGAAAGTCGACCTTGTCGAGTATTCACAGCTAATCGACCATGTTGAATTAGATTATGTATTGAAAAATCAAAAGAAAAAAAAATTCCTGCAAAGTATGTACCTTGTACCTGATTGGCTGGATTATTGTAATCCTGAGGATTTGTAGATGGGGCTCTGCTCCTGTGATGTCTTAAAAAAAAAAACTCGCTAGATCCCGCTTGCCGACAAACAACCTGCATAGGAGCCATGTCCCTAGCAAACTTGTTTTACAATTTCTTAAAATTGTAATTCAGGGTTGGCCTTGCCGACTACCCACACCTTACATGCCACAGGCCTTGCCTGTACCAGCATGCCATAGGCCTTACCTGTGCAAGCATGCCATAGGCCTTGCTTGGACCCGAGGAACAAACATTGCCTAGGATCAAAAAATTCCAAGCCAAAATTGGGAATTCGACATCCATAAGGGTAGATTCTTGATAGTGACTGTGCTCGTAGCTATTTAAGATATCATATGGTATGTAAGAAAAATATTCAAGACATACCGAACATGCTCAAATTGCCCCATGCTGAGGACAAATATCACCAAAGAATAAGTTGGAATCCATGCCTTTGCTTGTCCTGCTTATAATGCAGAGAGATCTGCAAAATTCAATGAATTGAGAATTGGAAATGTGAAAATCGACTTTCTTACCAATGCTAACAAGCCCTCTTTGAGCGGTGAAACCATGTCGTCATTTTCCGGATGTCCCTATTAGCAACATCTGACTCGCTGCATGACTATGTATAGTGAAACTTCTTGTACATATTTGCAAGATGTTGTCACCGCAAATGGAGCCAAGACCAAGGCCGTGCCTTCACATGCTCTCGAAGTTATGTACAACACTTCGGATCTTTGCCTTGAGTGCTTGGAGAGTTTGCCTTTGAATTCTTGATTCTAAATCCTGCCTACCTACCCAATATTGTTTAGGTCATTGAAGTCCGTGTTGCACTCGGCCATGCAACCTTGAGCCCTTCGCGGATACCCTTGCATGCCTCCCCGATGTAAAGGCCGTTGCATGTTTTGGACTACTGTGGGAAAGGCCCCTAGGGTGACGAGAGAGAGACAAAGATCATGCACGCCCTTCTGCTGAAAACGAGGGAGAGAGAAGACTCCCAAGTGAGAGAGGCCATGCCTCATACCGAATTTCAGAGAGAGAGACCTTCCCCCTCCTCCATAGCTCTCCCCTCCCATGAGCTATGATACCAGTGTAAGATAGGGGAAACTAGAACCTAGGAGTCCACCTCCCAACCACCCAGTATATAGCATGGCTCCTAGCCCTTTGCCCTAGTTGGACTCCCTTTCCACACTGCCTAGCCCAGCCTTGGCCTTGTCTAGTCCGGCCTTGCCGTTGTCATGACACCATCATTTACGAAAAATCTACAATTGCTAAATTTTTATCCAATCCATTAGAATTGAAATCCTCAATAAATTGCTTCAATTGTTCTAGCATCTCCATCTTCACCTCCCACCCTGGCTCATTTTGCGTAGAGTTCACCAAAGATGTCGAGGGATATGTTGTGGGATGCATGTCTAACCTCATCATCCTATCTTATTGCAGCATTAGTGAGAACCACGATTAATTTTTCAAACCATGGGATGAAGTTGACTTGACTAGTGCATAGAGGCTACAAAAGGTTGTCAATCTCTCGGCAAACAATTAACAACTCACATCTAACTCAAGCTACACTCAAGTGACTGAAATCACCAAAAGCCAATCGTTCATCAGCAAACAAATCACATCCGTTACATCATCAAATGGAATCCAAATGTAACGAGACTTCTAGGACAAGTTTATAAGACCTAAGCACACATGCTAATGGTCTCAAACCCCACTTTAGGTCAAGTTCCAAGATCGTGATTATTAACAACAATGGATTTTTGACCTAGTCGTTTTCGACCCAGAATGCATCTAAATGCTTAGCAATGATTCCCCAATACCCCTCCTATGCTTAGTTTTTGATTTAAAAGTGTAAATTCCTAGTTTAGATGAAATTAAGCCGCGGGTCGGCGACGCCAAAATCTACGAAATACTATGAACTGCTTACGTCAATGCGTAGAGCACTTACCTGCGGTTGCAATGCAACAGACGCAATTGGAATGTGACAACCGAGGAGGGAGTAAAAAGCATGAGAAGGAGAGGAGTGAGCGTCGTTAGCTCACGCTGTGTATTTCTTATCCAAAAACATACAAATATTAGCTTTTATACTGACGGGAGCAAAGCGAACCCCGAACCCCCGACGGCCTCTAAAACACCGGGGACCGAATGGAGCGCCTCGAGCCTGTCATGGTAAAGCAAACAGGGGGCACCACCTAGCTTCAGCGGCTAGGGCGCAAACAACACACCACCATAACAAAGTTTTCATCCAAGAGAGATGGATGCTTGGGAGTAATGATGAAGAGGAAAGGGAATCAGATCAAGAGAGAGAGAGAGAGAGAGAGAGAGAGTGAGGGAGGGGGTATAGCGGCTTAGTACTTAGGCACCACAAAAGGATGGCGAATCCGCACACCCTTCACACATACACAAGCTCACTCCAAACACAAGACTAGGTGGCGATTCCGCACACCTCACATGGGCAAAACATTGCAAGAAAACATACTCACAAAACCTCAAGCTTTATTTAGAGAATAATGTGATGAAATGGGGAGCATAGGGTAGGGGAATGAGAAGGGAGAGAGTGGTAGAGCACATGGTGGATAGGTGGGAGTTGATGGCGAAGACTCGCACGAGGGTTATGGTCATCATCCTTCATTTAGTTGCCCTTCATCTTCCATAGACAAGGGTGTAGAGGTCATGCTCAAGACAAGCATGGTGATTTTGGTGATGGTGATGGTGTGGGTGTGTGTGTGTGCACTAGGCACACACAGTGCATAGTGTGTTCTTTGGTGATGTTGTGTGTGTTTTTGTGTGATGGTGACCCCTCTTTATATAGGGTAGGAGGGGGGAGAAATTCTAGAATTTAGAAATGAAGAAATCATTATCTACACAGGCCATGTGACTGTGGGTCCCACTTGTCTGGCTGTGTGTATATGTGCCAGAACAGCAGTCTCATATGAGAGACTAAGAGAGAGAGATGGGTGAATGGAAAAAAGAGAGGTGACATGGAGAATAAAGTAACTACAAGAGGGGAGAGAGGGGAGTGTGTTCAGAGGTGAATCTGTGTGCAGATGTGTGTGAACACAAGAAAATCAGGTAACCACTGGGTGGGGATGGGTCTGTGGGCACCTTTTTCAGTGAAACTGAGTGTATGTGAGTGTGGGGGAGGCCATCTAGCTACAAGACAAGAGAGATTTCGAATTTTAGAGAGAGGGGGGGGGTATTTGGATCATGGGAGAGTGTAGGAGAGAGAAAAGGGGGGGTGGGGTATACTGTTTTGGAAGATAGGAGAGGTGGCATGTGAGTTAGGGTGCATTATTGGTAAGGACAGGGGGTGGGGTAGCTTCAAGGGAGAGAGAAAGGAGAAAGGACAAGGGGAAGAGAGAGAGGGTTGACCTTTTGAGTGGAGGAGAGGAAAAGGGACACCCGACGGGGCAACAGTGAAGAAAAAGGAGGCAAGGTGGGGATGGGCTACCCCGCAGGCATGAGGTGGCCTATTTTACCTTTCTTATATATTTACATAATCATACTTTATTTTTTTCTTACTTTTTCCAATGCCTTTTATCACTCCCTCCATAAGAGGGGGTTTTCATGGGGTGGGGATGAGAGAAGAGGGATATGTGAGCTTGGCTTGTGAAAAGCCCCCATCAATACCTTAGCCAAGGTTTTTGGGTGGTTAAAACTAATAATCTGGAGTTCTATCAAAGCTGGGAAATGACTGGCTGATACAATCTGGAAGCTTGTAGCCCCGGCTCATTAATTATAGAGTTTATTGGAGAAAATAGGAGTTACAATATTCCGTATTTATCAAAATAATAAATGTTTTACAAAGAGAACTCCAAAAAATCGTGTCCGTGTTAGCTTGGTGCTAGCATTCTCCCCCCCTCCTTGCCTGTGTCGTCCCTTGACACAGCTTCATGGGCTGAAATAGTCTTCGGGTTGACGGCTGGCAAGGCGGTCTTTAAGCGCATCTAGTGCCTTTTGGTATTTGATTTTTCTTTCTTTGTCTGGCACTTGCATAAATTGCATGGTCACTCTATTCTTTAGCTCCGCCGTTGAGTAGCCTACAAATCTGGATCTAAGGTTGCTGATCACTGGCGCAAGTATCTTTGTTCGCCAGGTGAAGAATCCAGTGTAAAAAGCTTCTTCAAATGCCAACATATTGCTTGATGGTAAAAACATACATCTGGCATAAAAGCTGTAAAGGACTTCTTCCGAAGGTTGCCCACTCAAATCATACCATAAACCCTTATTGCCCTCGAGGAATAAAATCCATAGGGTGCCTGCTTGCTTTGGCTCATGAAAAACTTGGATGCATGTGAGCAACATTCTGCAGATTTTAAATAGCATTGCGCAGGAGAAATCCGGTAGACTCTTGAAGAAAGACATGGCACCCGTTAGGGTTTTCAACATGTACTCCTCTGTTGCTTGTCCTCTCTCTGGAGCTGGCAGTCTAGGGCAGTTAAGCCAATTTGGCCTCTTATTTGTCAGTGCTTCATGCTCTTGCCATGTCCTTACTCTGGGTACACGACAAAATGTGGGATCTCTTTGCAGGGATGCAAGTGCTCTTGTGAACAGAATCAAATACCATGAATTCTTGTTCAGCCAGCTTACCCTCCACTTTGGATGGTCTTTATCTGCGTCATCTGCTTGCATATCTTTGTACAGCCTCTTGTTTACCTGTAGAGCTATGCAAGGAAGAGATTGAGACCTCTTAAAGCCATAAACATCGTATTTGAACAATTTTGCTCCGTTTTATAATATATATTGTATTCACGTGGCTTTTTGTCCATTCCTGTCTATATGCTATACTTGAGAAATAAAAATTGTGCTTAATCGTCATTGCTTCCACTCCAGGTATGATCCACGTATGTTCTCACAAGTAGGGACACTCCTTGGTGTGTCGTGAAAGTGATACAATGACACACCACTACGGTTCGAGTGTGATGGAGATTGAGGCTGCAATCCCAAAGGAGGTGATCCGTCTCTGCTCATAGATGCTGCATCTATGAGCAGGGACGGATCACCTCTTTCGTGATTGCAGTCTCAATCTCCATCGCACTACAAGTTTCATCATTTTACAAGATACGTAGAATGCACACGGGAGACAAATTCACAAGAACTTCACAGGAATCTCTCTACACAGGAATCCCTCACCCTTTAAGAGTCCTCTCTCTCTCTCTCTCTCTATATATATATATATATATATATATATATATACATATATATATATATATATATATATATATATATATATATATATATATATATATATATATATATATATATATATATATATATATATATATATATATCAGCATCCCTCTCCCTATTATCTATAGTATAGATTATAATTATCCATGTTTTCTTCTCCATTAGATATTAAAATTAAGTATTCATGTGTTTAATGCAGGTATGGATGATGATGAGTTTCTTACTTCTTTGTCATCCCAGCAGAGGAGGTGATACGAGGAGCGTCATCACTCTAGAGCACCATCACGTCGTTCCACTTCTTCAGCGTCTCCCTCTGTTTTGGAGCATTCAGCATGCTCCAAAGCTTTGGTGTCGAGACGAGACGATATTCACACTCGTCTAGGGATCGACGCTCTAGCGGTGGCGATGGCGGTTGCTGTGGGGATGCCGCCATTGATGCCTTGACACCGCCTCGTGTCCGACGAGGTTCCTTACCTTCCTCTCCTTTGCCCTCCCCCACACCAGCCACATCATCGCCATCTATGCCAGGTTTTGTGTGGCTATCGGCCGTTCCTGGCTACACACCACTAGCTACTCCTCAGAGAGTCACCCCAATCGACACTCCTCATTTTGGGACCCAGACTCCAGTGGAGACACCTCACATCCGTACCCCCATCGAGACGCCGCTAGAGACCCCTACCGAGACACCGAGGTTCACGTGTCACAGGCAAGAGGGCTTGCCGTACTCGATCGACATCAACGCCTGAATCATCTTGGATGAGAAGGCAAGAAGGTGATCTTAGGCATGCGTGGTCTTTGCTCTCAGGTGTTTAGACACTACGTACGAAACACTTGGAGTGAAGTGCCAAGTGAATTAAAAGAAAGAGTCATCAGCATGCTGCACGACGAGTTTCCCGTGTTAAGTCGGGATGAGCGCTTCAATGAAGACTTAATGAAGGTTTGAATGCACGAATACTGCAAGCACAAGAATTTTGAAGTATAAAAAGCAATAAAGCATGGGTGGAACAGACCATATTGGCTGGCCAAAGAAGATTGGAAGAAAGTGAATCGAGCAGCTTGCAAGAATCCTGACAAGTGGAAGCAACAAAAGGAGGCAGTCAAAGCACGAGTAGTGGCAGGGATCTCGCACCACTTGGGGAGCGGCGGGTGGGTATTATTTGAGGCCGAATTTATAATTGTTTTTGCATTGCTCTTTAGGTTTGATAGTTACATCTATTTGTACTTTTAAATTCTAATATAATGGATTCCTTGTATGTTTTGAACAGTGGTCGATTGTGACAGGACGTGACCCCACACCGTGTGAGTGCGAGTACGCAGGCAGAAAGGGCTTAAACGCCTTGATGGACATTCTGAGTTCTCACGACGGCATGATTAGTATTTCACTTTACTCTTTTACATTTTTTGTATTTTAATGATAAGCTAAGAAAATAGATTGTTTTGTAATTATATGTTTATACTTACAGAAAGTTTTATTGTTTTTTTGCAGAATCCGATAGATACACCACTTGGACGCGATGAGACGTTTGATTAGACAACGTTAGTCTAGCCGTAGCCAGATAGCATTAGTTTCCTTTTGTCATAGTGTGCGCTTCTTGCCGCACTGTCGAAGCAAGGGACTTGCCTAACACTGTGTGCGAGCCACAGACGCCTCCAAGCACACAACTAGCTTAACTAGTAAGCTCAAAAGAGGGCAATGGTGTGTCACTCACCGCTCTATGCTCCTGCCGTGGAGGATTCCTTGCTGCGAAGAAGAAGGAGACGCCGCTACGTCATGCTCAACCGCTTCACCGCCGTCGTGCCGCCGCAATGCTCGATCGCACTCTCTCTCTCTCTCTCTCTCTCTCTCTCTCTCTCTCTCTCTCTCTCTCTCTCTCTCTCTCTCTCTCTCTCTCTCACATACACACACACACAAGGAGGTGAAGAAGAAGAATATGGAGATGGAGATGGAGCAAGAGCACTCTTCTATTGCACAAATGAGAGAATGATACATTTTAGGTTTAGAATGACTTTTATATGGGCTTGCCCCATTCACACTTGGGCGCCCATGCTTAGCCAACTAATCCCTTGAATGTCCCAGTTAGAGTGCGCCTCTCATCGGCGATCACTCTTACCCTTTTCCTATTGGACCGACAAGCCCGGTACCTGACTCTACCAAATAAATAATACAATTTCCGCCGTAGGTTACAACATCCGTCGTAGGTAATAGGGTGTCTGTGAGCCGTGAGGGTTAACATGTCCCCCTTCCTGATGTAGATTCCGTCCTCGGAAGCTATTGAGTTGAAGCTCGTTGGTCGAGGTGGAAGAGCATTTGAGATGAATGTCCTTAGCCTTCTTCAGTCACTGCAAAATCAAACAACATTGCACAGTAATTGCATTCTCATAAGCGATTAAAAAGCATATGCAATTTTAAGCAGACAATTGATTGGTAACAGAATTTTAAACAATTTGTCAGCAATAAGCATTAAATTGCAATGTAATCAAATGCATAAACAGATGTAAAGGTAAAAAATTAAACAAGTCTGGGATCACTAATTTAACGATCGAAAGGCACTAGAGATCGACTATTAATACCATGGGTAAGCTTCTTAATTTTCTCTGGTTAATTAAGTTGTTTGATCACGAGAGCCAAGTATTTCATGTTCGAGGGCTGACTAGAGGCTATACCTAGAGGACCTTGTAGTTAAGCTACGATAAAAGGAATTTCTCATGAAATCATCGCCTGACTGATTACCTTTGTTTTGACCCCCCAAAGTCTTTTCACAGTGATTCAATTTTGATGTGTTTTCTTATTTTGTATGCCTTGGGTTTTTTGCTTTTCAAGGAAAAGCGCCCACACTGGGAACCTCTAGGGCTCTGGTACCATAGGCGATACATGTGAGTGGAGTACCAATTTAAGCAGGGATTTCTCTTCCAGCTTAAAATTTTACATTGTGGCACTTTGATATTTTTTTGTGTTGTTTTTTTTCATCATTTTAACTTTGTAGCTTTGGGGGGTCATATAACTCTGATACACCTCCCCAGGCTCATCACACTAGTAAACTCCCTTGATAATACTTAAGCTAAAGGTCAATAGGGTCAAGTCCACTAGAAAGCCCTAGTACATTTCACACAATGCTGGCTAAATCGGATTAAGAACCTAAGTAACCATTGCTTATTAGGAAGGCATTCCCCATGGTATTAAGAGAAGATTTCTAACACCTAGCTTGGTCAAACTAGCTTAGTCGGACTGCTTGATTTTTAAACCTAGACAAGTGATTATGACAAAAAATTACATTGAATTAAATGTTTGATACTAAGCAAATGCGGTGAATATTAGGCTACCAATCACAATTAAAGCAGACAAACATGGATGCAAAATAGATAGGGGCAATGCTAATGGACAAAAAACACCTGGTTGTGTTGATGGTCGCGCTTGATCTGAAGTGTGAATGAGAGAAAGGTTCCATGAAGGTCCAAATCCTATCCATAGAAACACGCTCCTGTACACACTAGGAAACAAAAGGAATACCTCCAAGAGGCACATTAGTGGGAAAAGGTACCAACACTTATTGAACACAACAAAAAACATAAGGAACCCTAACCTAATTATTTGCACTCCCCCTAGAGAGTCAAGGGAATAGGATATTGTAGAGGTTGTGGGGAAACCCTAATGCTAAACCCCTATCCTCATCGTCGAGATAAACAAAGTCATCATCCATGAGACCATATGTGCCATCCGTGTAGTCCTGTAAATTTTCTTCTTCATCATAGGTGCCCATGTTTACTAATAGGTCACTAGACGCCTATAGTCATCTTGGTCAAAAGGGTAGGCTTGTGCAATGGGAGAAACGCTCTCTACTAAGTATGGATCAGACGTGGTCAAGAGACGTATCAGCCATTCTAACTCCTCAAAAATCCTCTCACATGCTAGCGTACCTATCAAATCCCATTCACATGAAAGCACTGGAAAGACCATGTGAAATATTTGTGAAAAGTAACGAGGGTACCTCTCACCCAAGGCAGGAGTGGATGACTCTACCGTACTAGCCATATCTGTACACACAAATAGATGATGGTTAGAGTGCAAATATTACAAGGGTCATGTTCTTGTGCATAATTTGTTTTTATGATTTTGTGTTATGGCTCTTTCTCTTTTACTTTTTTATCTTGTTTTTGTGAGTATAAGGCTTTATATATACATTCCCTAAGATTGGAGATTAAGAGGTCGGGGAGAAAGGTTGAGAGGGAAGCAAGTGAATAATGGATGTCCACAAACACTCCCCCCTTCCTTGTGTAGATCATACCATTTGAAATGATGTCGTCACCCTTTGAAACCAGTTGTTCCAATTTGTTATAGGTGAAGATTTTTGCCAGTAGTTTTCTATTACCTTAGGTGCCTCGTCGAGTTGCAAGGGTGGTACGGTACTCTCCCAGGATCGAACTTGAAGTGGTTCATCAGGTGATTCTTGAACACTGGAAGGTGTGGATTCCTTTGTAGCTTCATGGAGGTCCACTATTGTAGGTGGAGGCTGTGTAGAAGCTTTTACCTCTATGGATGTATTACATGAGGAGATAGAAGCTTCATGGAACTCCCCCCTTCCTGAGCTAGGTGGAATAAATTGGTTTTTCCTTGGAGCCCAAACTAGCTCTGGACTAGGTGTGTAGCATTCTGTGATCTTTCCCTTCCCACGGTCTGCCATTGGCTTTAGCGTTACACTATTTGACTCATATGGGTTTTTTGTCGATAGAGAAGGACACATTTTGCGTTTAGGAACCCAAATTTGCTCATTTCCATCATAGTAGCCTTGGGCTTCTAATAGTCGTTTTGGAATCCATCATGATTTGGTCTTGACTCTCCTAGGGCACGCTCTTGGTTTTCCAGGGAAATTTTTTCTTGGAATGGATGGGAGGGTTGAGGTAGTTGGAAGTAAGGCCTTGGGGACCCATTGATATGTACTCTTAGGTCGTGCAGGTTGAGTACTTGCAATATTACTGCTTGCTGCAACTACAAGTGTTGAAGTGCTAGGTTCATGGGTAGCCGGCAAAGACGAGTTAAACCTTGGCTTGTGAATGTTGGCTATCCTTCAACTTTGCTAGAGTTTGCAACGTAGGTGACTTTGCTTGAATGATAGGGGTAAGAGTCGGTGGTCGCGTCGTGACACTACCGGTATCCCAATCAATAGTGCATTTGGTTGCCAACATCCACGTGCGTCCCAGGTTTACGTTGCCTTCCATAGCTCCCGCGGGCATGACTAGAAACCTCTGCGCTATGCTTCCATTGTCATAGACAACAGGGGTCTGAAGGACTCCAAGAATAGCAGTTTTCTTTTTATTAATGCCCTTGACTTGCATCGTACTCGGGGATAGGGTCGGTTTCCCTAATTGATACCAAACTCCATAGGATAACAAATTGTGTTTAGCTCCCGTATCTAATAAGGCATTGTATAGTACTTTCCCATAGGGGCTATTTAGCTCAAATGGGTATCGTAGGGGTGGCTTAGGTTCTAATGAGTCGTCATCTGTGTCCTTGAAAAATTCTTGCGTGATTCCCAGATTAGCCTCTCATTGGCGTATAAGACGTTGTTGTCGTTCTCGAGCCTCAACTCTTGCTTGTATTTTTCTAAGCTCTGCTTGTTCCTTGGCAGCCTTCTTTTGATGGATGGCTTCCAACTCTTCCTGGCTTAGAGGATCATAATATCTTTTGAATTTACTCCCATTAAGGAATCCAATGGTTTCAACTCCATCTAGAGTCTCCACACGAATGGTACCTTTCGGGGTAATTTCACACACTCGATATGGTCCCTTACCAGTGTATTTCAATTTCTTCTTTTCATTACGTACCCCATACATAAGAACTTTATCACTAGCCTTGATGTATTTATCCTTTAAATGGCTATCAAACCACTTCTTTCTCCTATCCTTCTCCACTAGAGCATTTCGCACAGCTAATTGCCTCTCTTCATCTAGCCTTTCCAGGATATATAATTGCTCAACTAAGGGGTTACCATCCCAACCTTCTTGAGAAGCTACTCGAAGACTAGGAATGACAAACTCCCATGGCATAACTGCTTCTTGGTCATACACCATCTTAAACGGTGTGCAATTAATAGCAACTTTATACACAGTACGATAAGCCCATAAAGCTGATGTAAGCTTTAGGTCCGAATCAGTGCGATGAGCCTCAACTGTCTTTGTCAAAATGGAGATGAGAGTTTTGTTGGTACTCTCAGCTTGGCCATTGGCTTGGGTATAATAGGGTGTAGACTTGTGGTGAGATATCATGAAGTTTGATGTGAGTTCTTTTATTACTTCATTTATAAAATGAGTTCCATTGTCACTCACAAGTTCAAAGGGGCATCCAAAACGTGTGATAATGTTCTCAAAGAGGAACTTAGCTATTGTTTTTGCATCCGCCTTTCGTGTTGCTTTTGCTTCAGCCCATTTGGTTACATAGTCGGTAGCCACAATGATATATCGTGATTGCGTGTTACGTGCAGCCGGACTAATCGGTCCTACAAAGTCTAAGCCCCACTTTTCAAATGGTTGGGTTACCTTGATGGGATGTAGAGACATCCTATCCCTTCTTTGTGACTTCTTGAAGCGTTGGCATTCATCACATCCCTTTGCAAAAAGTGATGCATCCTTAAACAGAGTGGGCCACCAATAGCCTGATTGTAAGATCTTTCGGGCAGTCAACTTTCCTGAAAAGTGACCACCAGCTACGCCCATGTGTGCCTCTTGTAGAATATATAAATACTCATCCTCGCGGGCACAGCGTCTAAGAACATCATCTTTTCCTCTCTTATAGAGAGTTCCAGCCAGTAAGCAATAGGGTTCGCATTCCTTGATTAATTTTTGAGATATATCTTTTCGCAGCTCTTTGGGTGAAAAACCATTAACTAATAAGTTAACAATCTTTTCACTCCATTCAGGCATTGTCTCAACAATGAACAAAGGAGTATCAGGCAATTCATCATCAACCCCCGTAGGAGCTTTGCCATTAGGGATACGAGATAAATGATCCGCCATGACATGTTTCCTCCCAGGCCTCACAACAACGGTGAAGTCAAACTCAAGAAGAATTAACAACCATCGTGTAATTCGACCTGTGGAACACGGCTTGTTTACCAAATATAGCAATGCTTGATGATCAACATAAAACACAAACTTGGTAGCAAGAAGGTAATAGCGAAATTTCTTTGCTTCGTAAATCATAGCTAGACCTTCGCTCTCTGTAGTAGTGTAGTTCATCTCGGCATCATTTAATTGGCGACTTGCAAAGCTAATAGGGTAGTCCAATTTATGTTCTCCTGGTTGAGTTAGAACACACCTAATAGCAAAGTTTGATGCATCAATATGCACATGAAAAGGTACATTTCAATCAGGTCTTCTTAGGATTGGAGCACTTGTTAGGGCCTTCTTTAATAACTCATAAGATTGATGACATTCTTTTGTCCAATGAAACTCGATAAGAAGCTTGTACAATGGACGCGCTATCTCTGCAAAGTTTAAAATAAACCTTCGATAATAACCAACATGGCCCATAAATCTTTGAACTCCTTTATAGTTCGTAGGTGGTGGAAAATCGGCAATGGCTTTAATCTTACTCTCATCTGTGGATATCCCGTTCTTGGACACTATATGCCTTAGAATGACTCCATGCTTAACCCAAAATTGGCATTTGAAAGGGTTCAATGAGATGCGATAAAATCTGCACCTTTCAAATATTTTTCGTAGATATAACAAATGCTTCTCCCAAGAAGAATAGACACAAAGGTCGTCTAGGAAAGCTTCACAAAACTCCCTTAGAAATTCTTTAAACGCAGTGTTTATTAATCGTTGGAATGTAGCAGGGGAATTTGTTAAGCAAAAATCCATAACACGAAATGCAAACACTCCAAAATCTGTGATAAAAGCAGTTTTATCTTGGTCCTCTAATGCAATTGTGATTTGATTGTAACCAGAGTACCCATCTAAAAAGCTATAAGCTTCCTTGCCCGCAACTCTTTCAAGCACATGTTCTGAATATGGCAAGGGATAATGATCTCTCCTAGTAGCTGCATTAACTTTATTGAGGTCCACGCACACTCTTAGTTTCCCATTCTTTTTTGGCACAATGACTATTGAAGAAACCCATTTTGAGTGCTCAATAGGGTATATGAATCCACATTGGATACGTTTTTCAATCTCCTCTTGTACAATTTTGGCATACTTAGGATTCATTGGATAGGGTCGTTGTTGGACAGGTTTAGCAATGTTGATCATGGGAATTGTGTGTTGCACCACAGATAGTGGAATGCCCTTCATGTCATGATATGTCCAAGCAAAGATATCCTTGTATTCCTTGAGGAGATCCTTAAGTAAAGCCTCTTCAGTTTTGGTAAGGTCTTGAGCAATAAAGACTAGTTTAGACTCCTCACCTGGTTCTGCTAATTCTATCTCTTTAACGACCGCTGGACCATCATAGACTCCACTGCTTCCATTGGTAGGTATTCGTTGGGCTTTGGCATACACAACCTTTCCCTCCCCCGTGGTATAAGATTTAAAATGTTCAGGAGCCGTATGTAAGTCAGCAGGCTCTTGTCCTGACAGAGACCTTTCTTTTAGTTCTGCCTCCTTTTGTCCTAACTCTCGGTTTTGACGTTTTCTTATAGTTCGACTCAATTTCGGCTCTGTAACCTCCAATTGAGCGAGGTCAATGGGTCGCGGGCTGCACCACATGACACTCTGGAGATGTTCACCCCAATTGTCTACTAGATTTCGATGAGCATCACATGCCCCTAGATAGCTAAGCCATTCTGCAGTAGATCTTTCCTTGTTTATCCTAGCTCTCACATTTTCTCGATATCGTCGTCTCTTATATGACCTTTGTTTCTTGTTAAGGTTTTGATTTTGGTAAATGTTTGAACTCGACTCGCCTGATAGGTCTTTGCTTGTATCTTCTTCACTCTCATATAAATTACCATAGATGGTTGTACTAGGCCTTGAGTGTTTAGTTTCTATACTTGGTTCACTCGATGTTTCCTCAGGTTCTGAATCCATTTCTCCCTGAGATTCCGTTTCTGATGTGTATTGGCCTGAAGCCTTTGAGGAATCATCGGTTTCACTCTCAGGTAGGTGTGCCTCTTTCTTATCATCAGATGTTACATGCGCTACACCTAACATGTTTACTGGTGCAATGTATGGACTTCTTCCCCATCTGGTGTTACCCAGGTTGTTCCTCTAGCTCCCTATGTATCTATAGTTGCCGCTAGGTGTACCCAATCGACATTGTCTGACTCAGCCATTCTGGGTAGGATATCCATATAAGGAGAGTTCTCCCCAATATCCGTGTCTTCGTTGCATGTGTAACAATACTGTAATGGAGATGAGTGAATTGTTGTGTTTGATCGATTATCAATGATGAATTTATTTCCTAAAGGATGCGTTCGACCACTTAAAAGATCAACTCGAATGACAGAGTCTTGGAACTGTAAGTAGACGTGGTTTTTGGACCAGTCATGCACAATTTTTGCTTCCCTCATGAATGGACGCCCTAAGATCATCTCAAATAACATAGGATGCTTGGAAAAATCCATAACAATGAAATTATGCCTTACCTTGTGTCCCAAGACCTTGATCCTGAGATCCTTTAGCATTCCAATAGGCGTAACAATAGATCCATTAGCCATTTTTACCACTACGCTTGTGGCTTCAAGGTGAGGTCTCCCCATAGACTCCCAACAACTCTTTGTCACCATGCTGACTCCCGCACCATTGTCAAGGACCCCCTTTACAGTTAATCCTTTAGTAGTGATTGGTAGAGTAGCATTAGATATATCACCTTCAAAGTATTGCCCCAACTTGTTAACGGGTATTTCAATTACAGATTCATGTCCCTCTAGGTCAGATGGTGGTGCTAAATGTTCCTCATCATTCATTACCGAGTCAGGTTTGTTCATATGTGAAAACTGTGGTAATCCAGCCTGTAATTCTCCATTGAGGAAGGCTCGAAGAGCTGAGACTAGCTCGGGGTCTTTATATAGTTTGATCATGATGGTGGTTCTAACATCTGAAGACATTAAATCCATCAATTTGGCAATGTTTAAAGGCACCTTTTGGCCTTGAGTCCCTTGACGTGGGGAAGATGGGATCTCCATTTCTTCGATAGGATCAAGTAGTCCCTCTGTAAACATTCTTTCCATCAAGAAGTGAGTACGCCCACTTTCCCATGACTTTAAGTCACTTTCTTCTTGGATGACACTAGGTATGTCCAAGGGTCTATGGACTTGGTGAGGTTGTTGTTGTGTAGGGAACACGGTGTCTGTAATCTCAATCTTCCTAGGTGCTGGTTCTAGATCCCTTTGGGTATCTTCTACCAAACTCCTTAAATACTTGACTCGCTCAATCTCCTCTGTAGGGTTTGGGTAAGTTCCTATCTTCTTTTTGGATCCTGGCCATTGTGGCTCATGAAGATCTTCCTTGTTGGTTTCTATGTTAGTGGTCGTTTTGGTCTCCATGGTTTCACCTGAATCAGAATATTCTTCAGCGTCGTTCATATATACGGGGTCATCACCAGTCCCTATGTTGGTCTTTGAGCTGGGGTCTGACTTCGCTGCTTTTTGCGATCTCTTTCTTTGTGTTTTCTTCTTTTTCTGAGATTGGGCAATTGATGTCGTGTCTCTTTCCTCAAGAATATAATTTTGTTTTTGGAGCATCGATCGTGTGAGTGCGTTTACTAGTACTATGTTTATAGTTGGTGGTGTCCCATCAACAATCTCTATTAAGTTCAATGGTGTGATTTTCGGTGCGTTTGGATTGTTAGGACACTCTGCGATCAAATGATCTATGCCACAATAATTACAATTGAGTATTGGCATTGCCAATGCACTCCCTTGACTTGTTTGCATTAGTGCAGCATTCGTTTGCATTCTAATGGGGCACTCAGCTACTCGATGTGGTCCACCACATTCATAGCAGTGAAGAGGTGGTCTCCTGGCAAAACTATTAATGTTTTGGCCTCTTGCTGCTAGCACAGTAGCTTGATATCCCGGTTTGATTTTTCCCCAATGGTCTTCCATATAGTACATGGGACACTCCTCAAGCATGTCGACTCCATAGGTGATACTAGAGTCTATGTCCTCTTCGCAATCTACATAAGTACTAGATGACTCGCAACCTATTTGGTTCATAGGTGTAACTCTTGGATGAGGGGGTTGCGGTCCTAGCACTGGAGGTGGCAACGGTGTGGTTTGGACCACATTTTGGATTCTAGGGACCATGTGCTGTAATGGCAACTGTTGCTCCATGGGTGGGGTAGGCATCAATGCCGGAACTCGAGGTGAGTCTGTCCAAGCTATGGGCGGTCTATTTTCCATGATGTGTTTAAGCATTAGGCAATCCTTCGCTTGATGGCCGTACCTACCACACGCGTTACAAGTCACGTTAAACTTTACTCTGGAAGTAGGGCATTCACTCGTAGTATGTGGGCCCAAGCAAATTGAGCACCATTGTTGCTCCCTTCTTGGATACATATGAGTGTTATGTGGAGCACAATTACCCCTAAGGCTTTCTTGAATGGCCTTGGTGAGATCTGCCAAAGTCATCTCAGATATCGTTTGCTCTTTCACGATTGGCTTTATCTTCATTGGCTCATGCCCTGACGCTTGCGAGCTACTAGACTTCGGCTCGGCAGACACTCTTTCTCCTACAATCATTAAATTATCCTCCAATTGGATTGCATTCATGGTGACTGATTCCCAAGTAGTGATACCTCTAATGACTAGGCCATTATAGATACTTTCATGTCGTAGTCCCCTAATGAATCTATCGAGCAATTGGTTGTTGTTGAATCGCTCGTTTGGATTGCATCGAGAATTCAAATTCTTTAGGCGACTAATGAAGTCTCTCATGGATTCACCTTCTTCTCGTTGGGCTTTCTGGAGCTGAGAGGCTACACCCCAAAGTAATCCCTCTCGTATGTATTCTTTTAGGAACAGTCTCCTAAGAGTAGAGTAGATCCTTTTCTCTTCTACTCTTAAGGTTCTATACCAATCTCCAGCCTTTCTGCTTAGGGTCAAACTCAAAGCCTTACACTTATGTAGCTCATTGTGCTCTTCCAAGGAATCGCACACATGTTCAAAGACTTCCGTATGCTTTCTAGCATCTCCGTCTCCACTGAATTTCTGTGTGAGCTTAGCTACTTGAACTGCCTTGCTCCTAGGCTCTCTATCAGGTGCACTACGCATGTTTTCCGCAATAGAGCGACTGATAGTTTGAGAAAATGCTGCCAAATCTCCTATTTGAGCAGGTATAATGGGTGTATGTGCTCCTGGAACCACATGTGAGATGGGATTTGGCCTTGGCCTTGGCATACGCGCGGCTCTTGGGTCCCATATTTCGTATGGTGGTGTACCAGACGGTGGTCCAGCGTGGCCCTAGGCATAGGGGGTGCCTGATATGGCATGTTATTATTAAATGGCATGGCTCCACTTGTATAAGATCTTGGATAATGCCATTGTGGATTGTAAGCTCTTGGAATAATTGGAGGTGTAGGAGCTACATGAGGCTGAGGTACGACAGGTGCACATGATTGATACATACATGTAGGTATAGTTGGGGTCACTGTGCTACTAGGCTTCGGCGTAGTATTAACAAATGAACTCCATGGTGTACTTCTTGTCATGCTCACCAGTGGGATATGCATGGTGGCCGTAGTGTCATTAAGAGAAAGATGAGCTAGATCTGGGAAGGTAAAGCTGCCACTTGTGGGCTCAGATTGTACTGAGGCTCCTGGCGAAACAACATATGGAGGATCAATGGGGCTCACTGAGGGAGTCTCCATTTGTGATAGGGTTGGTTGGTTGGCCTTTCCCGTATCCAAGAATCTCATTAGGCCTGTTGAAGGCATGTTGATCCCTGTGTTCTGTCTTTCTAAATCGACAATCCTATGGAGGACATCACAGACTTTCTGTTGTTGCTCATCTATGCTAGTAGCACCCGATGTGGATTGTAGAACATCTAACCAACCCACATGATAGGTGTGTGTTGTGTACCGATCAATTAAAGCTTCTGCTTGTAGGTCATACTCCCAATTTTCATTTAGGAATATCCCATCTAGGCCTTGCGTGCTGGAGGTTTCCCTCGAAGTGTAATCATTATTGCTCCCCATCGCTTGCCCCTCCGTGACTGCTACCTTGGGAGCACTCGGTTGCTCGGCTGGCATGATTGTTGTCATAGGAGCCTTTGCTTTCAGGGCTCGACTTTGTTCTAGCCTTCGTAGGTTCTCAATTTCCCTCTCCCTTGTTGCTTGCATATAGCGTTCGATCTCTTGTACTTCGGCAAGACTCCTACCATCGGGTAGTAGAACCTTAGAGGGAGATAGTCCTAAAGGATCAGGAGGTGCAGTGGATGGAACATTCACATGCACACTCTCAAGAAGCTTAGGGTCTATTTTAGACATGAATGACAAATTTACTTCCCCACTCCCTTCATTTATTTCATTAACCGCATGTTCGGAGCGAGTAGCTCTACTAAGGGTCTCTTTTAAGCGGCTAAACACACTGGACCCGGGCCGTGGGCCCACGGCATGCATGTCTTGACTTGAACTATCAGGTTTTGGTGTAGGATACCCCTCCATGACTTTGTAGTCAGAGGAAGAATCACTACACGCGATATGAGGATCTTGGGCCGCGCTACCTTGAGTCCCGGCCGAAGGTCCAGAACCTAGGGTGGAGGAATAATGGGTGTCCGCATAAATGGAGGCACTACCAATATGCTCGTGCTCTAACACTCGTCTAGAGCGTAGGTTCATATGACTTGGATCCACTAGAAGTGTCAGTGAGTGCCCGTGAAGGCTGCTCACCTAGTATTTTTGGGTGTTTTGCAACCCAAGTCTTTTCTTCTTTTTTTTTTTTGATTTTTTGGTCCTTTTTTTCTGACCCAGCTATAGAATAGAACGTATGATAGCTCAAAACGAGCGTCTCGGTCAGAGGGATGTGCCATGCTTTACAGCCCTCCGTTTGGTCACTTTATGCCCTCGAAATCCCTAAAACCGTCAATTTCTAGTAGGGGACTAGGCCCAAATTAGAAAGTCTAAGGGTGCAAGTGGGAAGAGAAGGGAGGAGAGTGGAGGACTTGCCCCACATGCTCTCATTCCCTCTTGAGGGGGTAGGGTATATATATAAGAGTGAGTCTAGTATATATCATAAGATTGAGGACTGAGGCCTGGGCTTGGGCTTGGGCTTGGGGAAACGATCTCGATCAAAATTTTAGTGTAGCCCCCCAGTCACTCACGCTTGAATATTTTCGGTTTTTGTTTTTTTTTTTAGGCGACGACCGCGCGCGGTTTAGGTGACCCTTTCTTGGCCACACACACTGTCAACACCTACCTAACCTCTCTGTCAACATCTCACAGCTCACTAACTTATCTACTTACTAACAGTGCTGCTAACCACTAACTAATCTACTAACTAATCTGTTAACCACTCTACTAACTGCTTACTGACAGTGAGCTAACTATCCACCTACTTCCTCTCTCACTACCTTACTGTGCAAAGACTGTGTGCAGGAAAACCTTAATAGAAAACTGTGTGCAGACTGTGTGCAAACAGAAATTGCTAACTGTCTACCTACTTACTCATTCACTGTGAACAAGCTAACGACTACTAATTGTGCAAAGACTGTGTGCAAACAGAAAACACAAGATTATGTAGAAATCACAGAACTTGCAGACAATACAGAAATTAACAACTTTCAGAAAAATAACTCATTCCTCTTCCTCTTCCTCTTCTTTCCTACTACAAACAACTCATAGAAGAAGCACAAAGTGCCTCTTGGGCTTAGTGCAGGGCGATTCCCCGAAAGTGGCGCCAAAAATGTGCGCTTCTTGCCACACTGTCGAAGCAAGGGACTTGCCTAACACTGTGTGCGAGCCACAGATGGCTCCAAGCACACAACTAGCTTAACTAGTAAGCTCAAAAGAGGGCAATGGTGTGTCACTCACCGCTCTATGCTCCTGCCGTGGAGGATTCCTCGCCACGAAGAAGAAGGAGACGCGCTACGTCGCGCTCAATTGCTTCACCGCCATCGTTCCGCCGCAATGCTCGATCGCACTCTCTCTCTCTCTCTCTCTCTCTCTCTCACACACACACACACACACACACACACACACACACACACACACATACACACACACACAAGGAGGTGAAGAAGAAGAAGATGGAGATGGAGATGGAGCAAGAGCACTCTTCTATTGTACAAATGAGAGAATGATACATTTTAGGTTTAGAATGACTTTTATATGGGCTTGCCCCATTCACACTTGGGTGCCCATGCTTAGCCAACTAATCCCTTGAATGTCCCAGTTAGAGTGCGCCTCTCATCGGCGATCACTCTTACCCTTTTCCTATTGGACCGACAAGCCCGATACCTGACTCTACCAAATAAATAATACAATTTCCGCCATAGGTTACAACGTCCGTCGTAGGTAATAGGTTGTCCGTGACCCATGAGGGTTAACACATAGCATGTATAATGAGATGGCGTGTATACGTCTTTTTGTAACTATTGGAAAACCATGTATTTTCTCAATAATGACAATGGTGTTGTAACTATTACATTTCCAAAGCTTAACAATCAAGTGATTTTGCATGTGATGTGTACAATTGTCATTGATTTACTTTTGTCAGTTTTGTATCTTTATTCTGCAAACAATACTATGCATGATGGAGTTAATGGTTATATTGTCTTGTGGGTGACTACTTTGGGTCTATACCTTGTACTTTCTTTTAAAGGTGAACAGGTTTACTCTATTATTGAAACATTCAATATCGTTGATGGGTGGCATGGCATTCAATGCCCTGCCACCCAAAAAATGTTACTCTTAAGCGTCGCTATAAGCGTCACTATATAAGGCTCAGCAACATCGCTATGACCATCGCTATAGGAAGCCTGCAAATCGTCGCTATCTGCGTTGCTATATACGTTGCTATATAGCAACAAATATAGTGATGCAGATAGCAACACATATAGTGACGTTCCCATAGTGACGGTCTTAGCCACGCCTGGGAGTATAAAAACCCAACGTATTTTTGTCACTAAAAATGTCACAAGTGTACACAACCTCTTGTAGTTTGTTGAACAGCTTTGTTGTTTTGGAAGGTCTGTCCTCCAGTGAGAAAATTGGAAGCAGACATTAATGGGGATCCTATTTCCATGATCATTGCTTATGATATTGAGGCTTTGATGGAAGGCCATGGTGTAGAAAATGTGCTTCTATTTATGTAACTTAATATGTCCATATCTTGATTGCACCTATTTTGTTTACTCATTCATTTGTTCACACTGAAGTGTGAGAATTTATGGACAATAGCTGAATTGTTTTCTTCATTTTCTTGTGTGCTACACACAAGGGGACTTGAACTCAATATTTCCACTCATTGGTGGCATGGATGCTGATAGTTTTAAGAATACCTCTTTGGAGCAGAGTTTTGCACAAAGATGCCCATCTATTGATGTGGATGTATCATTTTAGACCAAATAAATTTCTTGATGTCAAAGAGTGTATTCATATTTGTAGACTCTAGGCTTCCACATAAATTCTTTGTGCTGTAACAATGTTGATATCCACCCAGATGCTTCTATGTGACTCTTATCAATTATGCTTATTCATTCATTTATTCTTCTACAGTCTATCATAATTTGATTATGTGGTTGGTTCCATGGCTGCACATTGTAAGTTTTTTGAGCTACTAGAATACAAGATGAATATGTGTATCTTGTATGTGTGTATTCTTTTGTGTGCAATATGGAGAGAATGTTTCAAGGTTTTTTTTTTGAGGTTGAAGCCAGTTTTTCCTTGATCAAGTCAGTTTTTGTTTGAGGTTGAAGTCAGTTTTTCCTTGATCAAGTGTGTTTTGTGCTCACAATTATTCAAGTGTTCCTTTGATACTTGTAGCTCAACCAAGAGCTCAATTCTATTTTGACAAGTTATTGTACCTCCATATTAGGGATTTCATTAACGTGATCACAAACATATAAACATGTTAATAACATTGAGTGATGATCACACCTCAAAAACACATAAATCATCTTACATATTAATGTAACCTTCCTGTTAATATGTAGAAATCGCCCTAATTAATAAGCGTTGAGTTTTTTTAATTTCCTGGTGGGCTCGTGGGGCTTTCTAGCGGGCCCCAAAAATAAAAAATTTCGGTGGGCCATTTTGTATAGAATAAAAAGCTGCCATTTTCAACCTTTTGACTAGGCAGATCCCTAGTGAGTGTATCCTTGTATCAGGTACAATTAATTGTCCTTGCGAATTGACATAAGGCTACAAATTCATAGGTCCTGATACTCATTTGAATGTGATTCTCAATACGGTACCCACATCGTAGATGATTTAAAATCTTGGCATAAGACATAGATACGATGCTATATAAGTTGGATCTCCTTAGGGTCATGCTCATTTTAACAATTGGCTCATAAAGGGCTGAAATTGAATTTAGATGATGATTATATATTATAAAAGAATTGCAAGTCAGGGGTTGGATGTCCTATACTATTGTACCGGGTATATAAAGATCCTTGAAGTTTTGCATTTCACACCATCATAGATTTTATTTGATGTATGTTGTTGGTCACTACACAATATGAGAGTTACAATTCTTAATTGGGTGAAAATAGTTCTTATATATCTAATTGAATGTATGAGGGGGCTACAATCCTTGATTGAGTTAAAGTAGTCCTCAACTGTATAACTGCATTAAGATTTCATAGTTTTTTTCCTTTGACCACTCTTACACACCCACCATTCTTGCACACATGGCGTACACCTATTTTTCAGAATGTTAATCACCTCCATAAGCTCATGTCAAATAAAGAGGCCCTCCTAGACCCCATCCTCTTCCAAATGACATATTAGGCATCATTTTTGGGTGATTTCAAAAAGAATTGTCTCAAATGTGCAATTGCAAAGCGTTTGAGAGAAAGACATCAAGAAGAAGGGTGGTAAGAAACACCAAATAGAAACATCTGTTATGAATGCATACCAAGTGTAGTGGGAGTTGAACTCCAATCATGTCAATCCTACGGTAATGTCAATATACAATGCATAACAACATGCGCAAGGAGACACAATATGAAGGAGTGTTTCCTCTTAATGCGACAACGAGGTTGGGCTTGGGAAAATGCAACAAAGATTGTTGTATCAAAGCTTTCAAACGTAGATGCTGAAGAGGCACAAAATGCACGTGCAAAAGTAATTTTTTTTAATGGGAGTGCATTAGTCATGGTTGACAATCATCAATGGAAACATGCATAGAAGAAAATTGATGGGTACAGCCTAGGTTAATATCACATGATACGGAATGATCTCTTGGAAAAATGCTACGTCAAAGTAAAAGAGCATGTTTCCAATATAATTCTTGAAAATATATTGCTTTCAAGATGCACAATTGTTAGTGATGGTTGGTCTAATGCTCAAATAAAGACCATTTATTAGTGTGTCCAAGAGGAGAGATGTTTAAAAAAGCTATTAATAGTGTTGGGTGCTATTAAAAGTGGTAAATATATTGCTGGTGCCTTGATTAGTATAATTAAAGAAATAGGAGTTTAACATATCATTCAAATAGTCATGGACAATGCAATTAAAAGTGGTAAATCTATTGTTGGTGCCTTGATCAATATAAATTAAAGAAATATGTGTTGAACATATCATTCAAGTAGACAATGACAATGCAAAGATTTATAAAAATGCTAGCAACATAATAAGAAGTTGCTTTCCATATATTTATGCCAAAGGTTTTAATATGCACAATTTAAACTTGGTGCTAAAAGATTGGTACACTAGTGAAGAGACTTCATGGTTTTCCAAAACAATTGATGTTGCACGCCAAGTTCTGAAGCTTATTTTGAAATGGAAAAGAGTGCTTGATATATACAAAATGCACATGTTAGTTATGTTGAAATTTCCTGCTGATACTAGATTTTGTAGGCACTTTAAACATTGGAATCTCTCCTATGTAATAAGTGTGCTATGATTGATACTTTCACATGCACGACATTTGACAAATGACACCTTGAACAATAACAATGAGTGAAAGAGAAGATTACAAGTTTACAAGGATCTATAAACAAGCATGCTTGGTGGAGGAGTGTAATGGATGCATACTATGTAATGATGCTTGTTATGTTTGTGATTTGTAACATTGATAAAAAAGCGCTGAGGCGGTTCGGGGCAGGCAACAAGAAGAGCAACCTCTAGACACCCTTCAAAGCTCCCGTGCTGCTCAATGGGGCTGGGACACAACACAACACAAACCAAAACAACAAACCCATAGCAAAATCCCAACTACACAAGGGGCACCACCTAGTTTAAGAGCGAACTAGGATGCAAAAGAGGAGAATCGTTAGAGAAACCCACAAACAAGCAAGGAATTTACACTAACCCTAACACCAATGGAACACTCTCACACCCTAAAACACGAGAGAGAGAGAGAGAGAGAGAGAGAGAGAGAGAGAGAGAGAGAGAGAGAGAGAGAGGGAGAGAGATAGTGCTCGGGCTGCTTTGAAACGTGTCGGCAATGATCAACCAAACACAACTATATATTTAAGAAAGAGAGAGAAAGGGGGAGGGGGTGCTTGTTGCATTGATACCTTCTTACAAATCTGTCATGACAAATCAAAGTGAGATTAGTATTTGTTCAACATAGCTTGCGTAAATTTCACCACAACACATCACAAGAAAAGCCACCCCAATCACTGTCTTAAAGCCAGGGGAGTCCTCTCCACCCTGTCGCCCTCTTACAGTATGTGGGATTTATGGCTAGATTGATGACAACACCAGAGACAAGCTATCAAGAACTTAACAAAAAACACCAAGACACCTACGCATCATTGTTGTCCATTACTTCACGTTGGAAGGGAGACAAACTATCCAAGCTTAGTCCAAATCCACCCTCCTTGATTCAGCAAATGTTGGGCTTACACTAGTAGGAGAAATGATAGATTTCCTACTCTCAATTGAATGATCACTCTCTCTCTTACAATGGCATAGAGTTCCCTTGCTAATCCCCTATTACAACACATGCACATGCATAAGACAATGAGCTTCCACTCAAGAGCTCCTTCTAGAGAGGTTGAGCTTGGCTTCTCAAGCTATAGCATAGTGCTCTTGCTTATGGCTCCCCATTTTGTGCTAGCTACACCCTCCTTTTATAGCAATTTTGAAGGCTAGGGTTACTCCTCTAACCATGGTTGGGTTGGATTTTCAGCAATTTATCTAATTTCTTTTGCTTGGAATTATCAAGAAGTTGGTGGGGAAAGAGAGAGGAGAGAAATGGAGGTGATAGGACTTTTCATAGTGGGTTAGTGTTAGTAGAGTTAGTATTAATTTACAAATGGAATTGGATATTTACAATGGGAGTATCCATGTAGGATACAAATAAGGAAGAAAAACTCTTAAGAGGTAAGAAAAGGTGGATTTCTTACAAGGTTGATGCTCCAAGTGTCTTGAGTAGGGCCAATTTTGACGCTTTTTGATGGTCCACTAGCTTTGACGGTACATTTTTTCTCCACTCTTGACCTTCCTTGAGAGACAAGGTAATTGAAGCTGAGTAATCAACCACCATGATGCTGTCTTTTAAGAGAAGAGGCTGAATTTTGTGGTTTTTTTGATAGATATGGGTAAATTGGAGGAGGAAAAATGAGACTAGGTGGTCAATTTTGGAATGGAATTGTGTGTGGGAGGTATGAGTTCACCATGGTTTCTCTTATTCTTCAAGGTTCAAGAGAAGGTGAGTAGGGTGCAGAGAGGAGTGGTGAGGAGGTGGGGATGATGAGTGGAGAAGTGTGTGTGAAAGAGGAAAATGATAAAGTGGAAGAGAGAGTGTGGCTGCATAGCATGGGAAAACTGGGGTCCACTAATAAAATCATAGCTCACAGCTCGTAGCTCAAAAAAATATGAAAAACTTTGAGGCAAAAGTTCAGCCCACGAGCTACAACTTTTGTTTGTATCACCTTTTCAAATTCGGAGAGCAAGTGAACTTTAAAAATTCAGCAAAACCGACCGTTTTTTTCCACTGCACAAGGTCCTTGTGGGGTCCTTCTTTGGATGATTCTTTTGAATACCTCCAAGAGTGAGCCCTCCATAGTGCATGTATGCATGCCACCTACCCTTGACCTTATTTGGTAGGTCTATAATTGAGGATATTGTTGAGATTATGATATAAGTGAATAGTACAACTAAGAAAATCAAATATTGAGGGGTCTAAAAAATATGTACATGTCAAATATAAATAATATAAGTGGAAAAAATATAAAGGGGTCAAAAGAAATCTCTCTCATTATGAGGCTATCATAAAAAGATAAATATTTTTGGTGTTCTAATTTTTTAGAAAAAAAACAAAATAGATGTAGGAAGGGAAAAATCACAATTGTGAAAAAATATACACATAAATAAAACTAGTTTTTTTGGATTTTTGTTGGGGTGGAGTTACACCAAATATAAGAGAATCTTACATGAAAATATTTCTATATGGAATAAAGAGTATGAAAAATGGTAAGAAAAATTGTGGTAATGGTGAGGCAATGTACAGAGCATAAATAACACACACCTAGGTAGAAATATTTAAATAAATACCAAAATAATTATGAAAAAATCTTTTATTTAGGCCCTATATACAAAGAAATATTTACATACGCATGGGCCATAATATACTTATATTTTTTATTATTTTTATTATTTTTTTGGCTCAACTAGCCCAATGACTAGCTAATTGAGGGTTTTTTAAGAAGATATGGAAAAAGTCCCGTGACTCACGCACGCCTATGTACAGTGAAATGGTAGGGATAGCCACAGTGTTTGGGTGATTTTGGTAGGGTGAGGTAACTCACTTGGTAATTACAAAGAGCCGAAAAACGGCTATCATTAGCCCTCCCCCTGGATGATGGTATATTCATGTACCATCATAGAGCATCTTTTCCAAAGAGAGTGCTTCAGAGTCCTTGACGAGATCTTTATTGTTTGGCCCCTCAGAATTTTGGCTAGAGTTACACTCATGCTTCATGTAATAATACTTACATGAGACAGTGGCCTTTTGACTGATCTTTGGTAGATCCTTTGGTAGAAGGCGACTCAAATAGGGCTTCAAGCGATAGCCGTTTACCTTCTTGGAGTGCTCTTTCCCATTCAAGTCCATAAGTTGATAGTAACTTGAATTGAAAGCCTTCTTGACTATGTATGGCCCCTACCATCTTGTTTCAAATTTGGTATCAAAACGATTATCGAGTCGATTTTCATACCTTAGCACAAGCTCTCCTTCCTTGATGCCTTTGTCCTTCAGTTTCTTGTCGTGCGTTTCTTTCGCTTGTGTGGCTTTCCTCTTGTAGCACTCATATGCTGCTTCTCTTTTCCACTCAAGCTCCACTAACATAAGAAGTCGATCCATCCATACCTCTTGATCATCTTGTGCTCCTTTGCCATGAAGTCGCATTGTTGGAATGTTGAGCTCGATAGGCTGCAAAGCCTCTTGACCATAGACCAAGTGAAATGGTGTGAACTCCCTGGCTTCCCTATATGTGGTTCGATATGCCCACAAGGCACCATCCAAGAAGTCATCCCATAATTTTGTCTTGTTTTGCACCATCTTTCTAATGATTCCTGCAATGACACCATTAGCCTTCTCCACCAAACCATTTGACTGTGGGTAGTATGGTGTGCTATGACGATGTAGAATGTGAAGCTCTTCACAAACTTCTGTGAGCAAGCCCTTCCTAAACCCTCGACCATTATCATAAACAATCTCCAAAGGTGTGCCAAATCTATAACAAATGTGAGTGTAGACGAATTTGCTCACTGTCTTCTCATTTACCTTTGCCACACTTTGTGCTTCCACCCACCTAGTCATATAGTCTACAGCCACTAGAATGTAGAGTTTACCATTTTTTGTCCTAGGCAGAGGACCCATAGCATCAATGCCCCACTTTTCAAAGGGTCCATTTGCAAGCACGATTTGCCTTGGACCATAAACCAATCTTCTATTCCCATTTACCTGACAATTGTGAAAACTTTTACACCAATGTTGGACATCCACATGCAGACTTGGCCAAACATACCCCGCAAGCAAAATCTTCTTCACAAATAATTCTTGGGCAAAATGACCACCACATGCTTCTTCATGCAAAACTTCTAGAATGGCTGAAATTTCCTCGATAGTTGGTACTCTTCTGCACACTTGATCCTTCCCTCTTTGATAGAGGGAGCCTTCTAGGAAGAGATACATGCTTGCCTTCTTCATGAGTCTCCTCTTCTGAGCTTTTGTGAAGTCTTGTGGAAACTTGCCCTCCAAAATGTAGCTAATAATGGGAGTCAATGACTCCAATCCTTGGTATCTCGGTTGCTTGACAGTTGCTGCCACCATGATGACCTGCACTTCTTTCTCAACACATGTAACTACTTGCTGTGCAAGTAAATCAGCATCTTCATTCTGTTTCCTAGGAATATGATATAGTTGCACTTCTTCAAATTGATTAAACAATCTACGAATGGCATGAAATTTTGTCCGTAAGCTTTCATTCTTGCATGCCCAAATGCCTAAAATCTGTTTAACAATGAGAAGTGCATCTCCCTTTACCATGAGGCATTGTATCCCTTGGCCAATGCACATCTTCAAACCATGAATTAGTGTGTCGTATTCTGCTTCATTGTTGCTAGCTGAACTTGGTAGATTGAACTTCTCTTTCATGACCACCTCTCCACTTGGGTTGAGCAACACTAGCCCTCCCCCTGCTTTTCCTGTGGCTCGACGAAAAGCTCCATCAAAGAACAAGGTAAAAGCATTAGGAATACTTTTTGGTGGTGGTAATGGTAGGGTCTTTACTTCAAGCACCTTAATCTCCTTTTCATGCACCCTATAAGTGAGAATCCCTGCCAATTGTGCACGCACACTATCTTCTACCTTGAAAGAGTATTGAAACTCTTGCAACTCCATAATCCACTTTGAGATCCTAGTACTAAGATTCATTTGAGATGACACCCAAGGGAACAAATTCTCTGCGGTGAGGATTACAAAAGGTTTTGGGAGCAAGTAGGATCTAAACTTTCTCAACGCAAACATGAGAGAAAGCATCATGAGTTCTGCTTCTGTGTAGTCTCTCTCCAAAGCATTCATGACCCTACTAGCAAAGTAGATGGGTCGCATCCTTGTACTGTGGGGATCTTGTTGTAGCAACACGGCACCAATTGTTTCTCTTCCAACACTAGAGCTAACAAAGAATGTGTACTCCCAACAAGGAGGCATGAGTCTTGGTAGCTCTGACAAAATGACTTTAATGTTACAAAAATACTCTTCAATCTCATCAGACCATGCAAATTCTACTTGTTGTGTCAACTTTTGCAAAGGATGAAGCAACTCCGAGGCTAAGTGAATGAAGCGTGACATATACTTCACCTTCTGAATGAAAGAGATGACCTCCTTAAGACTCTTCGGTGATGGGAGCTCAATAAGAGCCTTTGCCTTTGAAGGATCCACCTCAATGCCTTTATAGGATCCTAAACAAATCTGTAGTAGAAAACAAGTGGCAAATATCATTCTTTGCAAAACAAAAAGTTTTGTCCAAGTAGTTGGATGTAAGGTGGAAGAGTGTTCATAATCCACTTTATAGTGTGGCTTATATGCTCGATCCAGAGTATTGGAATTTAGACTTGATATTAGATACAAGGTGGTCAACGATTTCTATCAGTTAGTCAAAATGTTCTACTCCAATGCTCATTATTAAATTAATTGCATCAAAGAGATGAGGGCATTCAAAGAATGACGGCATTCAAACTAGAAGAAGGATCTTTTGCAAATGATTTTGTCTAATTAATGGCAAAAGAGAAGCATGTATAGAAGTGGTGGATGATGCATGATGGTGAGAATTACTCGACTTTGCGTCCACTTGCAATGAAATTTTTGGCGCAATGTACAACAAACTCAAGCTCTAAGAGAAATTGGAGTATGTACAAGTATGTTCATAGCACAATTCACAAACAGATTATTAGGTGATATTAGTTTACATATTGAGTAATGAAAATATACTACATCATATTGAAATTATCGGCTACAATTATGATTGTCAACAAACAGAAGATGAAGGTAAGTTCAATGTTAGTGTATCTTAGTGTATGATAGCCAAAATCTAAGAGAATATCATGATAGATATAGATGATTCAACAGAGAAAAACAAAAAATGGATAGACTCAGAGCAAAACAATGACTGTACAGATTCATCATAAGATGTCACAAGATTGTAAGATAAGAAATTACAAATGAAGCTTATATTCTTTGACAAGTTTTGAATATATACAATGGTGCTTTAAGTCAAAATTACAATGTCTCTTGTTGTGAAGGTTGGTGTACTTTTGACTGTGCTTCTTCCGTAGTGAATAGATTTTTTATGGCACAAGGAGTGATTTGTTGCACTTGCTTGAATTTATACTCATTGGCCATCCCCAACATGTAATATACACCCTGTGGAACTTGAGAACAGATTCCACATTGACTATTGTTTTTCATTATAATTAGCTAAATTAGGAGATAATAATAGCCACATGCCAATGTGTATAAACCACTCTACCCATCAAAAGTCTTGTACCATATTATACATTGAGAGGATGAAGATGCATGTGAGTGTGATTCAGGGACTAAATCTGGATTTACAACCAAGTGACTTATGTGCGTCCCTTGAACAAGTGGAGGATTCACTCGTTGTGTCAAGTTTTGAACATCTTGGCTTAGGCGATCAAGAATTTTTTTCATTCTTCTTGTGATGTTGGAGGTGTTGGGATACTTGAAGG
Source organism: Adiantum capillus-veneris (assembly GCF_014529385.1). Taxonomy (NCBI): domain Eukaryota; kingdom Viridiplantae; phylum Streptophyta; class Polypodiopsida; order Polypodiales; family Pteridaceae; genus Adiantum; species Adiantum capillus-veneris. The sequence continues at coordinate 134,837,068 of NC_140957.1, forward strand.
AGCCTTGTGATTTTTGCATCCTTCTCCACTAGCTTTGTCGTCAAAATTTCTTTTTCCTTTTTCAAGTTCATCTCTGTGCCTTTGACTATTAGTGCCAACTCTTCTCATGTAAATGTTGCATAGCTCTCCCTTATATTGTATCTGGCTATGGTTGTCTCTTTAGAGGAGAAGTCTACTGGACATTCCTGAAAAAATTGTGCATATAACATCTTTGCAAAGTACAGAGCCCAATTTGCGTTGTGCAATGGGTGTCTGAAAAGTTCTCAATATATCTTCTTGGTGTTTTCTTTGATTTATTGGTGTTTCTACTTCAATAATTTCCATCTTCCTTTATTGATCTTTACAGCTTCACATGGCCATATTGTCTTGATCATTTCCTTGACCACTTCTTTGTTGATGTCGTTCCATTGCGTGTCATTCGAGTTTTCCCATTTTGATAGCAGACGGACTATGCACGTCACTTGTTGTGCTAACATGCCATGTGCTAGAGACTTCATGTATTGAAATGAATTAACACATGCTTGGTGATGATAAGCTGACGCTCATTGTGCATCACATGCTAGTCACATGCTTGGTCCAACCCAGCCATAGTGTCTCAAAACTACAATTTCCAAATAGAAAAATGTTAAATATCTTGGCTAAAAATTTTTCTCTTGAGCATCTACTTTTTCACTTTTTAGTTCAAATTGTTTATCAACCATGACGAGACCGCATCAAACAAGAGGAATGAAAATGCTTAAATAGAGTAATCAACACAATTATAACTAGTTGGCCCAATCACCATGATTATAGATAGTTCACCCAATAAACAAGATTATAGACAATTGGCCCAAACACTTCATGTGTAAATTAATCAGCAAAATTGATTGTAGATTATCAACCCAAATGAAAACCATTTAGGTGTACAATAGTAACACGATTGATTATACAATGATGGTCTAAATGAAAACCTAGATAATAAATTATTTTACATTAAACATTGATAAATTCCAAGTGTTTAAGCCTTATGAAAAGACTGTGTAAGTTCAATGAGAGGCTGTTGAACATGGTTAGGATTTATCTTTGAATGCTCTTTGGAAAATAGAAAAATGTTTAAAGCATTTCTTTTCACCTCACGATCTCTTAACTTTAACCATTTGTCCACCTTCTATTGAATGTCTTCAAGAGTATCACGGTCAGGGTGACAAAACACTTCATGTTTGAAGAATAATGTCCTAGATGTATTCCAAAAATTATCAATATCTCGTACAGAAAACCTAGTCCATACTTATCATTCACCTTTGTGTATGTATCCAAACATTGTAGATCATAGTTTTGTAGACCAATCCATGGCCACTTTGACAGATCATGTTCTCCCTCTTTCTTTGCCTCTAAATTTAAAAAAAAAAGATTGAGATGCATTATATACATAATTATTTGATACGTGCTTGGTTGGGATCTGAGCATCATGCCCCAATTAATAATGTTGATGCAAGATTTATTTGTACGAGTGAAACTTAACATTATGTTATAAGGATGTAAATTGCAATGGCAAGGCTTTGTTTACTTATTAAGAGTATGTACAAGGGAAGTAGAATAATGAGAATCTAAATTGGGGTCTAAAACCTAGATGACCAAAGGGAAAAAACCTAGTGGGGAAAAAGTTCCTTTGGGATATGCGCATTATTGGAGTAAGTTAGTAGCATGGGAAGTATTAATAAAGTACTGAAAGGGTTATTTGTTGATGGATATAGAATCAAAAGGGAAGAAAATATGTCCAACATGATTGTCAGAGGGTAGCATGATTGAGAAGGTGGTCTGCCTGATGTAGTCCACTCAAGGTGCATAGGTGGAAGTAAATTGAAGAGTGTCTAATGCATATATCCAATGATAAAACATCCTATATATGCATACAAAGAAATACATGGAAAAACAATATGCTGTGCAAGAAATATTTCTTAGGGGTTCGTCAAAAAGAAGGTGTATCTATAAAAGCATATGACGTGGCTTTACAAGATGGAACCCCTTTAGGAAGGGTTCTCATTGTCGTGGATATGTGCCCTCATCTTACTGTGCATTGTGTGTGAGTATTGGACTCTACGTCACTCCACCATGATTAAGTTGATAATATTTGACTCTTATGCTCATCTCATTCAACATGAGCAACATGACTTACATATGCTCATCTCTTACACCTTGAGCATAAGCCTAATAACTACGACTCTTAGCATAGAGTTTATTATGACTTGAAACTTTGGGACTAATGCTTTGCTCATTTTGTCACATTTAATGGCCTAGTAACTTGTGTGTAGCGGAAAATATCATGAACATAGTGAGAATTTCATTAGAATAGATTCCTCATGAGATTAACAAGAGTGCTTGGGTGGAGAAAGCAACAAAAAGCATAACACCTAGTTAGAAGGCATGAACAATACTTCAAAAGAGAGAGAAATTAAGCAATTGACAACAGTTGAGGACCGGATTCCAATGCAGCCGATTCCCCCTCCAAAAGGCTTTGTATTATGGTTTCTCCCATCAAGAGAGACATTTTACAATACAATTCTTTGTGTTCCTTCGATACTAGCTAGTGCAATGAAGATGGAAACTTCATGCACAACGTCAGTTCCCTCACGGTCTCAGACCCAAGACCTCACACACCTTCGAAGATGGTGAGAGCTAGCGGGGTATGAGAGTAGATTGAGAGGAAGAAGGAGTATTCTTACGAGAAGGATGTACATCTCCTCACATAATCACTCATATTAGCATAGCCTAGCTTAGTAATTAGCATGGTAGAGCATGCATTGAATCTTGGCTCTTGGTTGGATTTGCATCACAAAGCCAAGAGTTGTTGGTGTAGGCCTCCCTTCTCACAAGCTTGGAGTAGGTGGTAAGCTTTCCATTAAAGCTTGAGAAGGAGAGAGAGTCTTCTTTGCTTCACACTTGAGATTGTGTGAGTGTGTGTGTGATAATTCCTTGCAAAAATCAGCCCCCTCTCTCTCTTGGTCGACCCCCCTTCCAATTTTCTGTTGCTACAGACTTATTGGACCCCCCCAGTCTTAGCCAATGGAAATTAAGCAGTATAAGTGATAGCCTTTTGACATGTGTCCCCCTTTCCCCATTTGTGAGAGCTTTAATAGGTAATTATTTAATTCAACTAAACTCTCATTGGACCCCTTTGCATCCTGGTCAATAGGAATCAGGCAAGCCATTGGGCTGTTGAATGCTCATTGGTCCCCTTGGGAGACTGCCCCCAATTGTCTTCTAGAGAGCTTAATTCTTATTGGTTCTTTTATTAAGTGTTTTTAAATTAATTAGACTAGATTTACTCTAGTCTAATTCTCATTGGTCCACCTCGAAGGCCATCCAATTGGAATTGGGTACACCTTGTGGGCATCTGGGCTAGAGAGTTGACATGTGTCCCTCATTCCCTTTGTGTAAAGGGAGCTTGTGTGTGTGTGTGTGTGTGTGTGAGTTTCTCTCTCATCCCCTACTTTCAAGGCTTGACCTTTCCTATGTAGGGATTGATAAATACTTTTTGTGACACGCACTAAGCATCCAATTTCCCTAGTGTTTGGCCTTTGGACACAAGCTTTGAATTTTGGAACCTTAGCATTTTAGAAGTCTTAATGGACTTAACCTTAGGGTCTTTTAAGCCCATCTTTTCACATTTCTTTTTTGCAGATGGCCCCCCCTTTGGATCCCTATTATCCCTCCTTTGGGTCCCTACTGGCCGGTCTGCTAGCTTAACCAATATTGTAGCTTTTTCTCCCCCCCTGGCACTTCCCCTCATTAAATGGTCAGTTTAACATGAGAAAATCATTTAGGAGAATTAGATATTGATTATTATGACATTACCTCTCTCTTGAAATCATAGTTGTCCTCGACTATGGGGTAGAGAAGATAAACCATATTCATTAGTCCTTTTCCTAGCGGGTAGAGGATCCCTATGTTACCCTACGACATCGTTCCAGAATGGATGACTAGTCCATTTGGCGCTTGAGAGCCTAAGCTATCACAAGCATGTCTACATATTAGTCCTATCAATCTTCCATAGTAGGGTGACAAGCTCTACTTGGTGTTTGGGAGATGTTGTCTTCGCAAACGTGATCTAAGCATGCATACTACTTCATTTTTGTGTACAATAAAGAAAAAGAGAGTCTTATAAGAAAAAAACTTTGTTCATTTTAAAAATTTGTACATTTGCTTACTCTAGGGAAGCATTGTAAGCATTGATAAGATTTAGGTTATCCTTTAATTGTATGCCTTGAATCCATCTAGCATCTTCAAAAGGATAATTTTTAAACTTAATAAGATATCGTCGGATAGTCTTACCACCTCTTAGTACCTTGTCTTCATGTTGGAGAATTGACTCGGGCTGCAGCACCTCTTCTTGGTCCTCGATCTCCGGTGGGTCTTGAGGTGGCTCTCCTTTGTAAGGCTTTAGTAGGCTCACATGGAAAGCATTGTGTATGAGCCAATGGTTGGGCAAGTTGAGTTGATAGGCCATCTCATTGATTGGCCTAAGAATCTGGAAGGGACCATAGTACCATTTTTCTAACTTAGCATAGTACTTTTGGTGTCCTGTAGTATTCTTGCTCGTCGTGTGCCTTAATCGAGCCTTGGGAAATTTGAGTAAGACCCAATCATTTTCTTTAAAGACTTGGGCTCTTCTCTGCTTGTTAGCAGCAGCCTTTTGCCTTTGTTGTGAGATAGAGATAGCATCCTTAATCTTTTGGAAAGATTCTTGTAGGTCTTGGCTATACTCATCTGCAGCGAAGATCTTCCCGTGTACCTTGATCTTCCCTCAATTACCTCAAAAGGTGCCTTTCCTGTGGAAGTATGTACAATGTTATTGTAGGAATACTCCACTAAGGGTAAGTATATCTCCCATTGGGATCTTTGATCTACTTCCGTTACATAGGCTTTTAGTAGATCGAGAATTGTTAGGTTAGCTATTTCACTTTGGCCATTCGTTTGCGGGTGATAGGCCAAAGAGAAGTTTAGCATTGTTCCTAAACTCTCAAAGAGACCCTTCTAGAAATTATTGGCCATTCTAGGATCTCTATCCGACACTATGGACATTGGCAATCCATGGTACTTGAAGATTTGTGAAATGAAGAGGGTTGCCATTTGATGGGCTTTGATAGTCTTTTTGACAGGTATAAAATGAGCTTGTTTATTAAACCTGTCTACTATCGTCCATATTCCCGTATTCCCATGGATAGACTTAGGCAATCCAAAGATTAAATCCATGGATATGCTCTCCCATGGTGAATTATGGATTGGCAAAGGTTGAAGCAATCCAGGTTGCTTCCCTCTATCAAACTTCGTCTTTTGGCATACCACACATTTTAAAACATAATCTTGTATGTTTGCTTTCATGGTAGGCTAATAGAAATATGTTTTCAATCCCCTTTAGGATAGACTAAATCCCTCTATGCCCTGCATAAGGAGGAGCATAAGATTCATATATTACTTTCTCACGTAGTGAGCTAGTAACGCATAGTCTATTGCCGTACAGAAGATAACCATCTTGTAAAGTAAATGGTTCCTCTTCCTTCCCTAGTGTAAGGGCTGAAATCACATCTCTAAAATCGGGATCAATAGCATACTCATCTATCATAGAAGATAGATCATTGTGAGTTGCTATGGAAACCGCATTCACTCTCGGCCATCTTGAGAGTGCATCGGCTACTTGATTATGCTTGTCAGCAATGTGAGCAATATGAAAATTAAATTGTGAAAGAAAGTTTTCCCACCTCATTTGTTTGTCGGAGAGCTTGGTCTGCGTCATGAAGTACTTATGACTTTAGTGATCCGTTTGCAGAATGAAAGGAGTCCCCAATAAATAGTGTTTCCATGAGTCTAAGGCATGTAGAACTGCAAGGAGTTCCTCTTCATATATGCCTAGAGCTTTCTCAACAGGGTCGAGGCTTCGACTTTCATAGCGTATGGCATATCATCTTGAAGCAAAACAGATCCAAGGCAATCACCACAACATCACATTGGACCTCAAATGGCTTTGAGAGATCCGGTAGTGTAAGCACAGGTTGAGAGATAAGCTTTTCAAAATCATTGTTCTCCTTGGCAGACCATGTGTACCTAACGTTTTTCTTTGTTAGGTCATGTAATGGTCTTGCTATTAGTGAGATCTTTTCTATGAAGTGTCTATAGTATGCACACATACCTATAAAGCTTCTTAGTTCATGAAGATTCCTTGGTTTAGGCCATCCTTATATTACCTCTAACTTTGATGGATCCATTTGGATGCCATCATGAGAGATAATGTGACCTAAATATTGAATCTCTTGTAAGAAAAATTCACTTTTCTTTCAATTAACATAAAGTTTATTCTCTCTTAGAACATGAAATATTACCTGGAGGTGTTGTTTGTGTTCGTCTAATGAATTAGAGTAGATGATGATATCATCTAAGAACACTCCAATAAAGGTTCAGTGAGACCTGAATAGCTTCTCCATCAAGCGGTTGAATGTGGATGGTGCATTGGTCAAGCGAAAAGGCATGACAATGTATTCGTAAAGACCAAATGTAGTGTGAAATGCGGTCTTTACAATGTCTTGATCAACTATCATTATTTGATGATAGCCATTTTTTAGGTCAATCCTACTGAAGTAGGTGGAGCCTTGTAGCTTATCAAATAGGTATTCTACCCGTGGAATGGGAAACCTATTCTTGATAGTGATTCTATTTAGTGCTCTATAGTCAACACACATACGATATGTGCTATCTTTCTTTTGCACTAGTAGCCCAGGAGAACAAAATGGAGATGAGCTAGGCCTAACCATGCCCTTCTCAACTAACTCATGCACTTTCTGCATAATCTCCTCTTGTTGAGCTTGAGAAACTCTACAAGGAGGTTTGTTCGGTGGTGAAATTCCTGGATAAAGCTCAATTGCATGGTCATCATTACCTCGTTTATGAGGTAGCTCACAAGGGATCTCATCAATAAAGACATCTTGAAACCCCTTGAGAAAATTTGATAACTCTAATTCCTTTTGATTGTGTATATTTTCTTTTGCTAAAACATTAGGTTCATTTTGACAATCTTTAACAAAAATCAAGTACACAGAAATAAAATTCTTTATTGACTTGTTGAAAGCTTGTGTATTTACAATGGGTATGGTGTTACCCCTTTCCTTAGCATCTATGTACATATCTTTTTTCCTCAACTTAAAGGAGATTCTCCTTTCAAGGAATTTAACATTGGCAGCCATGCGATCAAACCATGGTGCCCCTAGGATTACATCCTCATGCTTGAGAGGAGAGATAAAGAAGTCCTCTTTGTCCACATAGCTGTGGACATGGAGCCTCAATTTCTCGATTAAGGGAGTGACTGAAGCTTCTTGCCCCTTCAAAGCACCTTCTGTGGGTAGGACATCTCCCATCTCGTAGGCTTGTATGCCTAGCTTAGTGGCCAACTCTATTGATATAAAATTGTGATTAGAACCAGGGTCAAACAGAATAAAAGCATCATGTTCTCTTACCTTTCCCCAAGCATGGCATAGAGGAGATTCTTTGTGGTAAATTTCCTCCTCTTGGATTTCAAGGGCCCAAGGTAGCTCTAGGAGGTTCATGGTGGGTGTTAGTTTGGGGACAAGCGCGGTACGCATGCCCTTGCTCGCTGCACTTGAAACAGTGGTTATCCTTGTGATAATGCTCAAGCTCTTCAGGAGAGAGTTTACTTTTGCCTTGATAAACTCCCTTCTCTTTAGCTTTGTTGGAGTTTCCCTTAGGAGACTTTTGGACATTGTCCTTCCCCTTAGGCTCATTGGAACCCTTGTTTTTCATGGGCTTAGAATTTCTTCTAGCCCCCGTTTGGAAATTGATTGAGAGGCCACCATAGTATGGTGTATAACCGCCGATATGGTGCGTGGCCTTTGCGAGTTGACATACTCCGCCATTTCTTCAGTTAAGCAAGCAACAAAATTGTTGCTTTTTATCTCTAGAATCCAACTTTTTGAAGACAGTGGCTTTGAGTTGTAGGTCCCAAAACTTGTCTACATATTTGTGAATGGATTCATAGGGAGAGAGCTTCAAGCTTCACCATTTGGTGAGTACTTTGTCTTTGGCACATGGAAGCTCTTAAAGCTTTCCATGTTTGTGGAGCTTCACCGTTGGCCTGTAGGCTAGACCACCATTGTTTGGTAGAATTTTGAAAGTGCATAGCTACATGGCATAGCTTAGAGGACTCCGTGAAGCCATCATCTCCAAATGCCACATCGAACTGTTGGATAAAGGCCAAGACTTTGTCCGTAGCACCAAAAGTGCCATCATAGGTAAGGAAAGAGATGTTCTTCCCTCCCTCTTTGAATTTCTTGAGCTTGGACGACCTCTTCCACGCGGCATAGGATTTCCTATGGCCTCTTATTTTTGATGGTTCAAAGGTTGCACCATCACTTTCTTCATAAGATGAAGAATTTGAGGAAGATGGAGAAGAGGGTGACCTATTTGTCGCCTTTTTCTTTCCTTGATCTTCTTTGTCTTCCCCATCACTTTCATAAAAGCAAGAGGATGAAGAAGATGGAGAAGAGGGTGTCCTCTGTTTTTCCTTTTTCATCTCTTCCTTTTTGTCATCCCTCTTCGAAGTATGGTGTGGAGAAGTATTCCATGGTCTTCTCTGTTTTTGAGGTGACGGAGAGCGTTTAGGCCGCTGTCTTCATGGATCCATCTTCGTCGAGGTGGCAAGAGACTCACTTCTTTCTCGTTCCTTGGGTGGAGTCTCTTGAACTCTTCTTTGAGAAGGAGATGCGTCATCAAGGAGAAAATTTGTGAGCCCTTCATATGGATCCTCTTCTTCTTCCCGAATCGGAGAGATGCCTCTTTTGGAAGTCTCACAAGGAGGCTTCTTAGGTGCTCTCTCATCATGGTGGGGAGCTTGGAGAATCCCATGAGCACGAAGCTACCGTTGCACTTCACTTTGGAGGGATGGATTGCACATGGCTTGTTGAAGCCTAGAAACAAGATAGCTAACAAGCATCGGGGCATCATTAGTAGCTTGCTCATTAGCAAAATCAAAGTTATCAACATTAATTTCACTCTCTTTACTATTGTCAGCCATTCTAACAACTTTTTAAGTGTACTTTGGCACTTCAAGACCTAGTTGCTACTCCTCTTTACCCCTTTAGAAAAAGCACTCAAGCTACTGTACCCGTGGCTTGAATACCATTAATTGCAAGGAATAGAAGAGAGGGTTGTTCAACACCAAAACAACACCGGCTCTTGTCAAGCTTCTAATGGCCCAATAGTGGTTAAGCCGTAGGCAAGCCCCGTAGGACTCCACTATTAAGACCATAGCTCTCGACGGTGATGCCCCGTTAACTACACAAAGGCAAGCGCACTGCAAGGTTGAAAAATCCTTATTCTACTTACTCGCTGGGTTGCATTTATACGCCCGTATAACAAAAATTATACGTATAAAACGTCATTATACGTCGTATTTCTGAATAGTACGCGAATACCCATATAAAAAAGTTTTTGATCGAGATATTTTTCGATCGAAAACTTTTTCGGTCGAAAAATATCTCGATCGAAAATGCCTATATATATACAACTGTCGCTGTATTCGATCGAAAACCATTCTGGAGCTTTTGGGGATTTGCAGAGCTTGGAGATTTTGAGAGATTAGCAGAAAGTGACAGCCCCTTCAGTTTACAACAATTTTTAGTAAATACTAACTTTTTTTTTGTGTTGTGCCATACTTGTGTGGTGCAGTAGTTTCGGCTCTCACCACAACGTTGGCTACGGCCACTTCGTGGTGTGTAGCCATATGGATCACTCCAGAAGTGTGTCGAATATAGTCTCCTTTCCCGTGGTGTGTAGTCATATGACCCACTCCAGGAGAAGGCTTAGGGTAAATTTAGATTCTCACTCGTATAGTGTAGTAGTATACCTCTCACCATAGAGATGAGTTAGGATTAGAGGTCGACTCGTGGAGTGTAGTAGGCATGATGCTACACCTCTCACTTCAAAGTGGCCTATAAAATTTACAATCTTAAAGTAAGTCAGTGTTGATTATTCTACATAGAAGCACAAATATTAACGTTTGTCATTTTAAGAGTGTAGAGATGCATACTTTATGCCCTCTTCATCTTAATGTGACTTTCATTATTTTTGTGCTACTATTTCTGTAGTAACATTATTGTTTATCAGCAGATGACTTGGTGTTACTCTGAACATAGATATATACAACAATTGATTTACATTTAGATTGTTGATCTGTTTGTTGATGGTTGTGTTGTGCGTTCCACACACTTCACTAGAAATAGCTTATAAAATTTACAGTTTTAGATTAATTTTTCTATCATATGTGTTACATAGAAACACAAGCGTTACCACTCATTATATTAAGAGTGAAGAGATGCATATTTTCATGCCCTCTTCATCTTAATGTGATATACTGGTTACTCGTGTGTTTTATATTCCAAAGGAACATCATTTTTCATCATTAAATGACTTGGTGTTGTTTTGGATGTAAACACATACGATAGGTAACTTACACTAATAGTTGTGTTGTGAGTTCCACACACTTTATGAGGGATTAGATTGATAAAAACTATCAATCTATTTTACAACAACATCCAGGACTTGTGCTGAGAATATCTCACACTAGCTGGGCTATTCACATGTACGATTTTCCAATCCTTTAGATGTGATTTCTTTCATCATCCCACACTTCTGCACATAGCAGGGTCCAGTTCTTGTGTTGAGAGCATCTCACACTCCTGGCTTGTTTCTCTCTCTCTCTCTCTCTCTCTCTCTCTCTCTCTCTCTCTCTCTCTCTCTCTCTCTCTCTCTCTCTCTCTCTCTCTAATTTAATTTTCATGGTCGATTCGCACAATGTGGTTTGTAATCATAAGATTTTCTCTTTAATTTGCAATAATTTCATATTTTTTAATAAATTGTATCATCATTTAATATATATAGGGTTAACACTCATTATATAATAACTATGGTGTACAATCTTATCGTAAGATTCTTAATTTATAATTTTGTCATATAGATATGGCAGACACGAAGCTAGCGAAACATCAACGAAAGTTCGTCTTCAAAGTGATTGTGAGACACTTTCATTACATGTCCGAGTCAAAGATTAGACGTTGTTTAAACCCTGTCGCTCTGGAGCATTTTTTTCAGCTTATAGAGACTCTAACCAAGTCTGTGTTTGAGCAGCTCCAGGCAGAGTTTGCACCAGCTATTTTTGACATAGCCCTCATGACATCAGGTGCTTTAGTAAACATGGCCAAACAAAACATTGGGCAGATCATGAAGACCTTTCAGGAACTGAAAAATCCTATAATTACTTCCTCGCCAAACATAGCTGAGCGCATACATCTTGTGAAAAAACTTTGTACAAAGTTCAAGAGCAAGGAAAATTTAGAAAGAGCAGCAAAGCGTGCAAGAGTGGAAGACAGCTCTTTTGAAGATGTTGTTGAACCAGAAATCCTTCTTAGAATAGAGCCTGCAACGTCATCCGTTGCTTCATTAGACCCCTCTCAGCTACCACCTATTTTACACCTTTTACCCGACACAGGCGTCTTCAATATCCAAGCTCCACAGTTGGAAGAGGGAATATGGGCACATGTGAAGCGTGTGGGTGTCACACATCCCGCTTTCAAAGATCAAGTGTATGCTACAAAAGTGTTCAAAGTACACTTACATGGGCCCACCATGGAGCAACAGGTCAAAGAGAAGCAACAATTTTGGATATTTCACATCGTGGTATTATCTACCCTCTTGCCATGGTGAGCCACGTGGACCGACCTATGCTCATTTCACGATTTTGGAATGGCGGCCATGTGGAGCAATGGATAAAAGAATGCATTGCAGACGGTAGCCAACTTGTCATTCGCGATTACTTACTCACTACAGGAATAGTAGAGCTATTCCAGGAGAATATTTTGCAGATCATCAATGCTCTCCTCCAAACTATGAAGTATATACATACGCATAACTACCTCCACAATGATCTACACTCTCGCAATATGATGCTGCATTTTGGCGAAAAAGGTGTTTACGCCAGCATTGTGGATTGGGGTTCACGCACCAAAACAAATAAAACAGTTGGTTTTCCTCCTCTACGCGATATGAATATAGAAACTAGAAAACAATATGAGAGAGATTATCCATGGGCAGCCCCCGAATGTATATCTAGTAATCCTCCTTCCTGGACCAAAGCTATGGACATTTATTCCATGTGTCATACATGTAAACGCATTTTGAAGTGCTTACCAAACCCTCAAGAACAAAGCAAGAGACATTTTTTGAGTAATGTACTTGCCCATCTTGAAAGCGGCAAGCGCGTTGACCCCAACGGCCTAATGCTTTTGATCTCTCCTTATGTTTAAATGGTGCCCATAGAGTGGGTTACAAAATTGTAATGACATCTGGCTTACAACCAGTTGATGATTAGTGAAAACGCAGTCTCATGATTTCATCATTGTTTTACTTTAGGTGTCAGATTTAATTGTATGTTTAATTGAGCAAAAATTCTATGTTTGTCATTCGATATACTGTCAAATTAATTGACTGGGTATTTAAAAGTAATGACATGTTCACCTGATATGCAGATATGGAAGAAGAACTCAACCACGTTGAAGCTCATGCAATTTTTAAAGAGAACAAGTTAGATGTGGACAAGCAGATCTTTCTACTATTGCCAACATTGAAGAAGATGAATCTGAACTGCAGGGCAAACCATTAACCCTTAAAGAGTGAAATAATATTTTCCCTAATCACTTTGTACGCCATCAACTATTTCAAATAAGTGGCAATGCAAAAGATACAGGTCCGTTATAGCTCTCTGATTTGCAACATAAAGAACTAGCACGTGTATTGCTGTAAAGGTTTATACGACAAGAGAGATGCCTACCAAACAACAACCAAGTAGCAATTTACTTTATCCAGCAATGCTATGTTCGATATGTTTTGCTGTAGAGAGTGGATTGGTCAGATCGTCCAGGGACCGCTGGCGTTGGACGTGGACGCATTGCAAAAAATGTGGCAGCACGCAATGCAAACAATCCAATGCCTTCGCGCAAGCGTCCTATTATTTTACTTCCTAAAGAGTCAGAAACACTAACTGAATTAGCCAGCCAAGGACAAGACCTTGCCAGCCAAGGAGAAACACCGGACATGCTTCGTGGCCGGATTCTTGAGCTTGAAATAGAGCTAAGTGATGCACAAGCAAAGCTTCAACGATATGAATCATTGTATGGACCTTTTCCAGATGATACTATCACTTCACATCAAGATGTTGTTGAACCATCCCCTGATTTTACGATAGACGAACTTATAGAAGATCTAACAAACTCATAAGTCACTTAAAAGATTTTTGTAATCTCAAAATTATATCAAACTCTTTTTGATAGAGTGATTTCCCAGAACCTTGTTGTAATTTCAAACCTACATCGACTTTATGTAATTTTAATTCGACAAGATATTATCGGCAATTTATTATTTTCAACTGAAGAGACCACATCTCTTAATTGTGTATATATTTGAGTGTGAGTAAATATGTGTGTTTGAGAGAGAGAGAGAGAGAGAGAGAGAGAGAGAAAGAGAGAGAAAGAGAGGTTTTGATGTGAACGACAACGAGATAAAATTTTCTTTCATCATATACAAAAACTTGTTGAGTAAGTATTACAATGGTACTCTCACAAATCATCTCCATCTTCAAAAACTGCAACCATATCATCTACTTCGTCCATATCTGAGCATTCTGAAACTATCTCCCATTCCATATCATCATCATCATCAACTTCTGCAGAAATAGCTTCATGCATTTGGAAGACTCCATATTTCTTTTGAGCGGCTCTAGTTGCAATGTTTTGAGGCTTATGAATAAGTCTCCTATTGCAAAAAACATACACCAAATCAGCAGCATGTTTAGTATGCAGTCTGTTTCGCTTTTTAGTGTGCACAAAGTCGAATGTTGACCAGTTTTGCTCACAACTTCCACTTGATACAGCTACTCATAAAACTCTAACTGCAATGTGTTGCAACTCCACTTTCTCTCCACCGTACTCCTTCCACCATAAAGGTGCACTTGTTTTGCCAATGGCATCTATATGCCACGGATCCTGAAATATACCAGTTCTATTGGCATAATCTACTCGCTGATGAAAAGCTACTTTTCCATCTTCGTGCCCTAAGAGTTGGGAGCACACTGTTTTGAAGTCGAACATAACTTCTTTGTTGGTAGATTGTTGATGCATTTGAAACTTAGGATCCAATACAAAAGTCGCACCATGCAATGGCGTATGCAACTACACCCAACGCTTGTTAACAATTGTAATCATGGTAGCTTTATCCTTTGCACCAAAACTGACATTTTCTCTTAGCTTGCGTATAGCCTCTGACATATACCAGTAGACCCGACCAAAAATAAAAGAATCTGTGTCAACTGCTCTCAAAAAATCTACAAATGGCTTTGACTCAGTTACTATTCTCTCTACATTACGCCAAAAGACTGGCGAGTTTACTATTTGCGCACATCGACCAGCTGCATCCTGATAACTTGGATACTTGCTGAGCCATCCATCCCTTCTTCTGTCTGCTAAGGTTTCCATCAATGCAGTCTTCAACTCTTGCAAAGCAGCAAGAACATAGTATGCCGTGTCAAACCTTGTCGCGCAGAATATTTGCAAAGATTTATTTGGTGACTTGGTTCGAAAAAGAGCATACGAAAATTGATGCTCTCTAATGAATTTCACCACATGATTTGCATCCAATAAATTTTTCTTCACACATGCCATTTTACCAATATCTTTTAAAAGAAAATTTAGAGTGTGAGCTTCACATGGTACCCAAGAAATCTCCGGATACTTGACTTGAATAGCTCTTCCTGCTCCTTTGTAGTTGGTCGCATTATCTGTGACAATAGCAGTCACATTCTTTGGTCCACCTGCCTTTGCAATTGCACGCTCATACACCCCTGCTAGGTAGGTGATAGTCTTCTCTTTCAATGAGCTGTCAATTGCTTCCACGAACATAGCCCCTCTAGGGTTAATAAGCATTACATTGATTAAAGGTTTTTTCTGACAGTTAGTCCATCTAGCCAATGCTATGGTGCATCCATATACTGGAACAAACTCTAGCACTATGCGTTTGAGAATGGCTTCAGTACTGTCTTTGACTTTATCAAGATATTCCGTTCGCATCTTGTTATAGTCAGGAAGCACAAATCCTTTTTTGGCTGTACTCATCAAAGCATCTTGAAATATTGGATTGCGCATAGCATTGAACGATATTCCACACGCAAAAAATGCTTGTGTCCATTTTAAATGAAACTCAAGAAACCATTGTTTACTTAATGCTTCAGGCATTGTCTGTCCATTGGATGACGCTCTGCCAGATTTGCTTGTGCTAGGAACTCCTCCTGATGTAGAAGCATGTCCATGAAGAGGGTTCAATTGAGAACTCTGATCGTTTACTTGAGTGGTAAACACCTCTTCTGTTGCCTCATTGCATACAGATGGTTCAATATTCGCACGAATATCTTTAGAAACATCACCTTTATGTTTAGCTACAAGAATCAACTCTACTTTGCGAGAATACATGGGAAATTTTTCATGAGTATCTCTTGGTGGTGCCCCGCACTTTTCAACATTGCCAGGGACTTTAAATAAATGCTCTTTAATTCTGGTTGCATTACCACTGAACTGGTGGCCACAAGATTTACATTTAAGTCGAGATGTATTTCTCCCAGCTTTCAACTCATGCACATAACTCCACTCTTGTCCTTTAACCGTGATGCACAAAAGTAATTTGCTAGTGAAAACAAATTCAATGATCATTTTCATTATCAAAATCAATTTAAACATTAAATTAATTTAACTAACAATGATTGAACGAAATTAAAATAATTAAAAACAATGATTGAACAAAAATAAAATGATAAAAAACAATACCATTGGATTACATATAAATTGCATCAATTTATCTAAAGTGCAAGCTTGTAACTTTAACACATTACGATAATAAATAATTACAATTAAATCAAGTATTAAAATGATTATCATTATGAATTGTTATAGCTACAAGAGCTATAAGTGACACTTTTAATGTCAAAATGATAATCACTTAAAATACTTGATAATTATCGTATCTATGTAAAGTGCAAACAAAAAGTTCTTACACTTTACCATAGATTTTTAGGCGATTATCTATCTACAATGCGAGCATGTGTATACTCTCACACAGTACGATAGATTTTACAGTCCAAATAAAGATAAGAGAATATCAATATTTTTGGACATGTTTTTCCTAAATTTTTACTCTAGTGAGAGCATCGCGGTGTGAATAGCTCTACACAAGACATAAAAATATAACTTGTTTCATTATATTCATTTTGAAGTGAGAGAAAATCTCTACACATCAAATCGAACTTTAAATTACATAAAATTAATTTTTATGTAATTATATTTTTAAACTAATTATCTCATGTGAGAGTACACTCTACACACAACGTCGATAATATCCTAATTTTTTAATTAGTCACTTTCAAGTGTCAAATAATTGAACACATTGAAAGGTGGTTCTTATAATTACATTTTGTATCAGGTGAGAGATTAAACTCTTCACAAAATACAAACTTTCAACTATTTACTAATTTATTCAAAACAAATTTATAAATTTGAAACACAAAACTTCAAATCCATTGAATTTTAATTTTTATCTAATTCAAATTGTTTTATTTTTTTACATATTACTCTTTTAACTGTTTGGTGAGAATACTCACATGGAAAACACTGACTTTGTGAATGATGTTGTGAAAATTGGTTGTCGCGTGTTGCTTTATATACTAATATATTCGATCATCGTTATTATTTGAGATTGAAAATAATTTCATTCAAAAAAAATTTCAATCGAAAAACTAAGAAGTTATACGTTTCGCCGTGTATGCTGATGTGGCACCGTATAATACGGTCGTATAATTTAAATAAACGAATAATACGCCCATTATTCGCGTATTGTCTGTCTCCCGAATAACGAATAATGCAACTTAGCTTACTCACATGCAATTAATAGTACCAACCATTTATAGCTAGCTTGAGGACCATCCTTCTTGAGCAAGAAAAGAGAAACCTTGTGCTCTAATACGAATGTAACATTTAATGGCCTAGTAACTTGTGTGTAGCGGAAAATAGCATGAACATATTGAGCATTTTATTAGAATAGATTCCTAATGATATTAACAAGAGTGCTTGGGTGGAGAAAGCAAAAACAAAGCATGACACCTAGTTGGATAGCATGAACAATACTTCAAAAGAGAGAGAAATTAAGCAATTGACAACAGTTGAGGACCGGATTTTCATGGAGCCGGTCCCCCCTCCAAAAGGCTTTGTATTATGGTTTCTCCCATCAAGAGAGACATTTTACAATACAATTTTTTGTGCTCCTTCAATACTAGCTAGTGCAATGAAGATGGAAACTTCATGCACTAAGCAAAACACTTATCAAACACAACATAAATTCCCTCACGGTCTCAGACCCAAGACCTCACACACCTTCAAAGATGGTGAGAGGGAGCAAGGTATGAGAGTAGATTGAGAGGAAGAAGGAGTATTCTTACGAGAAAGATGTACATCTCCTCACATAATCACTCATATTAGCATAGCTTAGCTTAGTAATTAGCATGGTAGAGGAGATGAGCATGCATTGAATCTTGGCTCTTAGTTGGATTTGCATCACAAATCCAAGAGTTGTTGGTGTAGGCCTCCCTTCTCACAAGCTTGGAGTAGGTGGTAAGCTTTCCATTAAAGCTTGAGAGGGAGAGAGAGTCTTCTTTGCTTCACACATGAGATTGTGTGAGTGTGTGTGTGATAATGCCTTGCAAAAATCAGTCCCCTCTCTCTCTTAGTCGACCCCCCTTCCAATTTTCTCTTGCTAGAGTCCTATTGGACCTCCCTAGGCTTAGCCAATGGGAATTAAGCAGTATAAGTGATATCCTTCTGACATGCGTCCCCCTTTCCCCTTTTGTGAGAGCTTTAGGTAATTATTTAATTCAACTAAACTCTCATTGGACCCCTTTGCCTCCTGGCCAATAGGAATCAGGCAAGCCATGGGACTGCCGAATGCTCATTGATCCCCTTAGGAGACTGTCCAATAGTCTTCTAGACATATTAATTCTTATTGGTTCTTTTATTAAGTGTTTTTAAATTAATTAGACTAGATTTACTCTAGTCTAATTCTCATTGGTCCACCTCCAAGGCCATCCAATAGGAATTGGGTACACCTTGTGGGCATTTGGGCTAGGGAGTTGACATGTGTCCCTCATTCCCTTTGTATAAAGGGAGTGTGTGTGTGTGTGTGTGTGTGTGTGTGTGTGTGTGTGTGTGTGTGTGTGAGAGAGAAAGAGAGAGAGAGAGGGAGAGAGTTTCTCTCTCATCCCCTACTTGCAAGGCTCGCCCCCTCCTATGTAGGGATTGATAAAGACTTTTTGTGACACACACTAAGCATCCAATTTCCCTAGTGTTTGGCCTTTGGACACAACCTTTGCATTTTGGAACCTTAGCATTTTGGAAGTCTTGATGGGCTGAACCTTAGGGTCTTTTAACACTAGGTTGGTAATGGGACACTTTTATGTCCTGTTAAGTGACCATTTTCCTTGAATTATGTCAAGAGTTTCAACATGGATTTTGAGGTGCTATCTGTCTAGAAAGTTGTCTCATGAGCTGAAAAAAACTAGACATTTTTTTGGAATATCAATTCCATCTTTAACCTTGTCCTTGCACAACATTTCACAACCTAAACTGTGTGAAAAAACGGGTCCTGTTTTTGGCTTTTTTCAACTTTTGCAACTATACCACTCTAGAATTCATGTTTGTGAGGTCTATAATGCTAGAGAACTATCTTTAGTAGTCCTCAACATGTCCTGATGCTTCTAGGGAGAAATAAATGTTAAAGTTGTAAGTTATGACCAAATTACAAAAATTGTCAAATCCTGTTTTTTAGCCAATTTTAGCTCTTCTATGATGTTTTTAGTGGCTTTCATGATATCCAAATCCAGTTTTGATTTTCTATGTCACATATTGTAACATAAAGCTAATATTCCTTGAGTTTTGGGGCACCTAATACCCTATTTTTCATAGTAGACAACGATGGTTGATTTTTTTGATTATAGAAGAAAACAAAACATTCTAGTATATCAAGTATAGCTTTTTCAATATTGTTAGTTTCTTGTGACAACTACATGCATTTTGTAGGTAGTAACCATATCTAGTCATAAGGATCAAATTTGGCTAGATATTGAATAGTTTCTATGGGATTCTACAACTCATAATGTTGAACCCAGTTTTTTCATCTTTGTTGTATTTAGCACTTCATCTTTGTCCCCAAGATTCCCCTTGGTAAGAGATGTATTATTCTTTTGACATGCTACATGGCTCCTTATGAACCTAAAGGACAATAGGGAACTAAGAAATCATGCATATATTATTTGTATTGAGCGTGGCTATAGAAACTTTGATGATAGGTTTGCAGAATGGTAAAAATTCAACTTTTTTGTACCTATTTCTTTTGGCAAAAAGAAAAATACTGAGTGAGAAGCAATCATATGTTCACATCACCAACCCATTGAAGTTAACTAGGGAATTTATCTCAAGTCGTACAAAAATCCCTAATCTTATTTTTATGCAACAAAACGTAAGAAATGACTATTTTGATGAAAATGTACTGGTCCATCAACTTTGGAGGCTTGGTGTGACCAAAAGATGAGAAATTTTACAAGTTTATTATTTTTTCCATGTGTAGTAGTCCTTGAACTATAACCTCATGAAAGGATTTTACAAAATGAGTGGATCTACTATGGGTTTGGAGGTTTTTTTCAAAACCCTGAAAGGACACTTTTTTGTCTTGTTAGGTTACCAACCTAGTGTTAAGCCCATTTTTGCACATTGCTCTTTTGCAGCTGCCCCCCCCTTTGGATCCCTATTTTCCCTCCTTTGGGTCCCTACTGTGGTGGCCGGTCTACTAGATTAACCAATATTCTAGCTTTTTCTCCCCTGGCACTTCCCCATATTAGATGATCAGTTTAACATGAGAAAATCATTTAGGAGAATTGGCTATTGATTATTATGACACATTTAGTGGCTCAGCAACCCGAATCTGACTATACCAAAGAGTGTTTTTTACCCTAGAGACTTGACTTTTCACATTCTTGAGCTTACTACAAATAATTCTTGAAGTCAAAGTAAGCTTGAATCCTCAAAGTGAGAATTATAGAAGGACCAAGTTGGCATTGAGGGTTTCTTTTGCCATACCTATTTCATCTTGGAATGTGCAGCTTTGTTGGTTGGATTGTCCTTCTTTGACTTCGAAGCATTAGGGGAATTTTGAGGTCACTTTTGTGCCCTGTAAGAATATGTAGAGAGAGAATATATACTTTATTTTAAAAATAGTGAAATGTTTGTAAAAAGGTGAGTTTGTGTCCTTTTTACCTCCGCCGAAACATGTCATTGTCAAATCTTTCTAGGATCTTTAGTATTATAAAAAATACTCCCTCCAAAACTAACGAAAACGTCAGTTCTGGCCCAAAATTCAAAATTTCCAAAAGCTGAAACAAACCTTTTCTGTGTCGTCTTCTTCCTCGTATCTCCAGAGCTTTTCCCTATAGTACTATCTCTGACAAATACTATTAACAGACTTCCATGGAGAAGAGAAGCTTGTACCATCTACACATTGAGCTAAATGAAGAATATTGTCCAGTGCACAAGAGAAACAAATGTGCAGAGGTGTCCTCGTCCATATTTGAAGCAATGCGGCAAGATAAAAAAAAACACATTGATCTCTGGACTGATGGAAGATTGTATCCAGTGGACCCAATGACAAAGAGCACTCCCCCATTCTCAAATTGTTCATCTTTGATAAAATTTGTGGGTGATGGTCAAAGAGGGTTGCTGGGTTATACACAGAGTCTTGCGACAAAGAGAGATATTCTTAAGTTAGAAGATCATTTGGCCAAACAAATGATAAATACTCTTAAACAACAGCTTGAGGAATGTAAAGAGAGCAACGAAAAGCTACAAACTGAGCTCAAACAAGCTAGAAGAAAGAATACAATGTTAGGAAACAGACAAAGGGAAAAGAAGTTAAAGAACATTGAAGCCTTGAGACGTGGTGGAGGAGGTTGCAGCAGGAGAATCAGAGCAGCAAGTTATATATGCTTATTTTACATTTTTAAGTTGCTACTATTCTTTGTTAATATGCTTAGGTTACTTTTCTTTGTTAAGTTGTATTATGATTCTGCTCCACATTATTATGCTTATGTTAGGTTGTTAATCTTTTTGTTAGGTTGTTATTATGACCCTATTACTATTGTTCTTTATTAAATGATTAATATTCAGTTAACTTTAATTTAGTTGATCACTATTTGTTTATTTTGTTGGTTTCATTTGGACAAGATCAATAATCAGTTAATTTTGTACCTTTTGATTTAGGAGTTTGCTACAACCAAACTCTGCATCAAACATGGAAATGGAAGCTAAACATTATTGTGATGTTTTACCTCCCAAGTGCCAAAAAGATTTTCATAGAGAAGAAGTTTAAAAAGGCAAAGGAGCAGTGCATTGAGGGATTATTGCAGAGCTCTTGCTTGGACAAGGAGGATGTGCAATATACTATGGATAAGGTAGGAATTAACAGAGATGGTTATAGCAAGCTGTTCAGAAATATGAAGTCAAGGTTAAAGCAATGTAAAGTCAGGTCCTCTTTGCTTCCAAAGCCATCCATTGTGCAGCAGGCAAGGAAAAAGATCAATGAGAGGATAATAGAGATGTTGGGTGAGCCTCACCACATTCATGGTACCTATCACGGTAAAAAGAGGGATCTTCAATTTGACGAGTTCAATAATATTTTCCTTGACTTGAAGACACTTCAGAAGGAAATGATCAGATTCTATGAGCTGGAGCATACAGAAGCAAATGGTGTTGTCAGTTTTGTGATAAAGCTTGATGAATGCGAGATTGTTAAGAACAGAAAAATTGAGAGGATTTCCATAACTTTAATGAACAGAGCATTGAAACCGAAGGATACCAAGTACTTCAGCGTGCAATTGGCGAAGAATGTCTGGTGGTTAGGTGCTTTTGAAGTAGAGAGTGAAGACTTTGATGTTCTGGATTGGGTTTTTCATCAAACAACAATACCCGAAGTCATTAATGCACAAGAATTAGGGGAAGAGCTTGAAGTTAAAGGGTTTGGAAGTTACAGGGTGGAATGGCACATGGGAGGAGACCTTAAAACCCTTAATGTATGTACAATGTCTCCAAAGGAGCTATGGTAAAGAGCCCTTGTCTGTATTGTATGGCATCAGCAAAAGAATGTAATCCTGCAAATTGGAACAAAGCACCCAATAGGCATACTCAAGATCCAAACTTCAAAGCAGTTTTAAATATTCCACTTGCTAATGTCCACATATGCACTTTGCATGCTCTTTGCAGAATTGTGGAGAAAATTGTACATCTGTATGTGGGGTTTGCCTGGAAGCTACAGCCAAATTCAGCTAGAGATGCTGCAATCAAATGTATTGAAAGGGTTTTATCAGAAATTCGCCTTCACAGTGGTAAGGTTAAGATTGAAACAGACCTGAAGAGGTCTTCAAATGGAAACAATGTGCCTAGAAAGGTCTCTGTTGTTGGTGGTGTATCTCAGGGCTATTGTCTTCCAAAAGATAGACTTCACCGAGAAAAAGCAACAATTTTGTGCGGGATTACCTAAAGAAATGGCTTGGTTCTATCACCAAAGTAATCCACCACACCATGGTTGCTTCGCGCATTAATTTCCAACAAGGGACTAGATGGAATGTCAAACCCATGGAAAAAAAAAGACAAAAATGATGCAAAGGGGAAAACCAATGCCCAAAATTCTTCCCAGGGCACTTCCTACAACAACAACAACAATAGGTCCAAGGAGAAGGGAGTTTACAAGGGGTTTACAAAGGTAAAAACAAACTCTCTCATGAATATCTTGAAGCTTTTGTCAAGGACCATAAGTATTTTAAGTGTGGGGAGCAACGACATGGCTATCGTTCTTGCCCCAAAAAATTACTCGCAATGGGACTCCCAAGGCTTTCACCATCAAAGCTCCAAAAGAGTATGCTCATTGCAAAGGATCATCTCTCTCCTATGCTTGGGGAAAGGTAATTAGAGAGCATGATGCCTTCATCTTGTTTGACCATGGCTCTACTCACAACTTCATATCAAGGAGTTGGCCACCAAGTTGGGCATTCAAGCTTTTTAGATGGAAGATATTGTAATGACTGACACAAATTTCAAGGGAAGCCTCCATTACTCCCTTGATTGGGAATTTGAGGCTTCATGTCCAAATCTATGTCGACAAAAAAGACATTTTCATCTCTCCTCTCCAACATGAGGATGCTATCCTAGGAGCGCCATGGTTTGATCGCATGGCTTCCAACATGAAGTTCCCTGAAAGAAGAATCTACTTCACCTACAGGGGAAAGAGCATGTATACAGATGATAATGAGTCTGGTCGTACTATACCACTTGTTAATTCACCAGCTTTTGATAATTCAATGAAAAGCTTGATTTCTGCATACATGATTTTTGTCAAAGAATCCACTAATGATGCTAATGATTTATCAAATGAAAATGGTAGGAATCAAGAAGAGTTAGACTTGTCTACTCTCCTATGTTCTTACCTCCTAAACGAGGGGATGATGACCATCAAATTGAGCTCCTACCAGGAAGCTCACCGCCTAACAAGCCTCCTAATTGCGTTTCCTAAGCTCAACAAGAGGAGATCATGAGGCAAGTACAAGAATTGATAGAAAAATGGATGGTGAGGCCTAGCTCCTCTCCCTTTTGTTCTCCAGTCCTTTTAGTGCAAAAGAAAGATGGTGCATACCGTATGTGTGTGGACTATCGAGCACTAAACCATATCACTATCAAAAATAGATTTTCCGTGCCTCAGTTAGAAGATCTGTTTGATAAGCTACAAGGCTCTACCTACTTCAATAGGATTGACCTTAAAAGTGGCTATCATCAAATAACGATAGTGGATGACAATATCGTTAAGACCGCATTTCGTACAATGTTTGGTCTTTAAGAATATCTAGTCATGCCTTTTGGATTGACCAATGTACCAGCCACATTCAATCGTTTGATGGAGAAAATATTTAGCCTCTATTGCAAGTTCACTAGAGTGTTCTTTGATGATATCATCATCTACTCCAAGTCCTTGGAGGAACACAAACAACATCTCCAAGTGATTTCTTAAGCATTGAGGGAGAACAAGCTTTTTCTCAACCAAAAGAAAAGAAAAAAGTTTTCCTTCATATTATCTCTCAAGATGGTATCAGTATGGATCCATTGAAGTTAGAGGTAATAAAAGCATGGCCTAATCCAAGGAATCACCATGAGCTAAGAAGCTTTATTGGTATGTGTGCATACTATAGACGCTTCATGGCAAAATTTTCTCGAATAGCAGGACCATTACATGACTTAACAAAGAAGAACGTTAAGTATTCATGGACTGCCAAGGAGCAAAAAGCTTTTTACAAGCTCAAAGAGAAGCTTACCTCTCAACCACAGTACTCATGCTTCCGGATCTCTCAAAGCCATTTGAGGTCTAATGTGATGCATGTGGTGATTGCCTTAGAGCAGTCTTGCTTCAAGAAGGGCATGCCATAGCGTATGAGAGCCAAAGGCTCAATACGGATGAGCAAGTCTTGGGCATTTATGAGAAAGAGATTTTAGCTTTTCTACATGTCCTAGACACATGGAAGCACTATTTATTGGGGACTCCATTCATTTTACGAACCGACCACCAAAGTCTCAAGTACTTCATGATGCAAACCAAGATTTTTGACAAACAAATGAGGTGGGAAAATTTTCTTTTGAAATTTTATTTTCATATTGCTCACATTGCTAGTAAGCACAATCAAGTGGCCGATGCACTTCTTGACGACCAAAAGTCAATGCGGTGTCTATAGCAACTCACAATGATCTATCTTCTATGATAGATGAGTATGATACTGACCTTGACTTTAAAGATGTAATTTCAGCCCTTTCTTTGGGGAAGAAAGAGGAACTATTGACCTTGCAAGATGGTTATCTTCTCCATGGAAATAGGCTATGTGTTACCCACTCCCTTCATGAGAAAGTCATGTATGAATCTCATGCTCCTCCCTATGCAAGGCATTCAACCTACTCTTTGAGGAGTAGAGACGTACTTTTATTGGCCTACCATGAAAGTGGACATACAAGAGTATGTTTCAAAATGCGTGGTATGCCAAAAGACTAAGTATGATAGAGGGAAGAAACTTGTATTCCTTCAGCCATTGCCAATCCCTAATTCACCATGGGAGAGTATATTAGCAAGCAAGCACACTTTATTCCTGTCAAAAAGACTATTAAGACACACCAAATGGCAATCATCTTCATATCTCAAATTTTCAAACACCATGGATTACCAACATCCATCATGTCAGATAGAGATCCTAGAATGACCAATAATTTTTGGAAAGGTCTCTTTGAAAATCTAGTTACAAGATTGAATTTCGTTTCGGCCTATCACCCACAAACGGATGGAAAAAGTGAGATAGTCAATCTTACAATACTCAATCTACTAGAGACTTATGTTACAAAAGTAGATCAAAGCTCACAATGGGAGAAGTACTTACCCCTTGTAGAGTATGCATACAATAATACTGTCCATACTACTATGGGAAAATCACCTTTTGAGATCATAAAGGGAAGACCTAAAAGTCCCTTGCTACTTAAAGTACATGGGAATATCTTCGCTGCTACTGATGAGTATAGCCGTGACCTAGAAGAATCTTTTTAAAAGGTTAAGGAAGCTATATCCATCTCTCAACAAAGTCAAAAAGCTGATGCTGGCAAGCACAGAATGGACTTAACATTCAAACAAAATGATTGGGTCTTATCTAAGCTTCCCAAGGCTTGATTGAGGCAAACGACGAGAAAAAATCCTATGGGCCATCAAAAGTATTATGCTAAATTAGCATAAAGATACTATGGTTCTTTTCAAACCTTGAAGCCAATCAATGACATGGCTTATCAACTCAAGTTGCCCAACCATTGGCTCAATATACACAATGCTTTTCAAGTGAGCCTACTTAAGCCCTACAAAGGAGAGCCACCAAGAGAACCAATTATTGAAGACCCTCCATAAATTGAAGACCAAGAAGAGGTGCTACAACACGAAGCTATCCTTTGGCATGAAGACAAGGTACTATGGCATGGTAAGATTATCCGGTAGTATCTTATTAAGTTCAAAAATTATTCTTTTGAAGATGCTAGATGGATGAAAGGATTACATCTTAAGGATAGTATGAACCTTGTCAATGCTTACAATGCTGCACTAGGATAAGAAAATATAAATGCTTTCTAAATTTAAAAAAATTGTCTTATAAGATTAATCCTCTTTTGTGCACAAATTTAAATAGTATACATGCTTAAAATCATGTTTGTGATGACGACGTCACTCAAAGACCAAGTAGAATTTGTCACTCTACTTTGGGAGTATGATATGGACTAAAGAGCGGACATGCTTGCGGCAGCTACGTCTCCCAAGCACCAAATGGACTAGTCATCCATTCTGGAATGATGTTGCAGGGTGAAAAGGGATCCTCTACCCGCTAAGAAACGTAGACTAATGACTAAGACTTATCTCTTCTACCTCATAGTCAACGATGACTATGATTTCAAGAGAGAGGTAATGTCATAAAATCTAATATCTAATCAACCCAAATGATTTTTTCATATTAAACTGATCATTTAATGTGGAAGAATAAACGGGAACAAGGGTTACAATATAGACATGTGCTTATGGATCTGTTTCAACACGATGCCAAGGTTAAAGGGGTCCAAATGAGAGATGGTCAGTTAATGGTCAGTTAAAGAGATGGTCAGCCCAAATCTTGAGGTGATCTTTATTCTTAAAATGACTAAGGTTCTTGAAGTGTTCAATTCAAAGATAAACTCTCAAGAGGCATAAACGGTTTCCATGTTTGATTGACTAAGTGCTTGAAGTGTTCAATTCAAACCAAATGACTTAAGAAGCATAAAAGACACATGGCAAAATTCTCCACATGTGGCCCTCATGATGTGCTTGAATCCTATTGAATAGGCTTTAAAGGGGTCCAATGAGAATTTAGATGCATAAAAATAAATAGTTAAGTTCTTTGTCTCAAAGAGGAAAAAGAGGACACATGTCCCAAATGATATAAATAAATATTACTAGAGAGAGAGAGAGAGAGAGGTGTCGACCAAGCATGAGAGGGGAGTATACTCTCCCCCACACACACACACACATTCTCTCATTGTGTGGAGTGCAAAGTGCAAGAGCTTTATCTCCTTCTTCAAGCTTGTTGAGAAGTGGAGAGCCTACACCAACACTCTTGGCTTGCAAATCCAACCAAGAGCCATGCTTCAATGCTTAAGCTTGACATCTTCATTACTATGCTATTATGCTATGGTAAGTAAGAAGAGTGATGATAAGTGAGGAACTATTTCTTTTTCCTATGGATGATTCCTCTTCCTCTTCCCTACCCTCATTCCCCGCTAGCTCTCTCCACCTTCGAAGGTGTTTGAGGCCTTGGGACTAAGGCTTGGGAAAGTTAATTATTTTTGCAAAGTTTATGGTATTCTCATGATGCATGAAGCTTTTCGTCTTCATAGCATCACCAAGGTTACAAGGAACACAAATATTGTATTGTAACAAGTATCTCGTGATGGGAGAATCTATAATACAAATGCCTTTTGAACAGGGGACCAGCTCCTTTTGAACAGGGGACTAAGGCTTGGGATAGTTAATTCTTTTTGCAAAGTTTATGGTATTCTCATGATGCATGAAGCTTTTCGTCTTCATAGCATCACCAAGGTCACAAGGAACACAAATATTGTATTGTTACAAGTCTCTCGTGATGGGGAATCTATAATACAAATGCCTTTTGAACAGGGGACCAGCTCCAAGTAAATCTCGTCCTCAACTATTGTCATGTTCTCTAATACTCACTCTCTTGCAAAAGTATTCTTCATGCCAAGTTAATTAAGGGCCAAAGAGTGTATTGGTGGTACCAAAAAGGGGTTCTTGGACACTCCTTTGGTAGCACTTTACAAGCCCCATCTTCATGTGTTACATGTAAAATAAACTAGCATGTTATACATCAATGGATAGATTTTTTCATGTAGAATCTAAAAGTATAAAGTCCGATAAGTTTTGAGTTTTTTTGCAAAAAAATTTACCGGTCCCCACTTTCTTTAAAGGGTACCACCAAAAGGTGCAAAAACTGGTACCACCAATACATGCTTTTACCCTTAAGTACTTTGTTTGTAATGGAAATGGCCTATGAACTTTGAGAGTAGAGGAATTAGGAAATTAGATAAAGAAATTTTGTGAGGTTACCTTGTGAGCATAGCGGGTGAACTTAATTGGTGGTAGCAACATAAACATGGTACTTAGTTAACTCGGCATGAACAATACTTTTGCAAGAGAGAAGATTTTAGAGAACATGACAATAGTTGTGGACCGGATTCATACGGAGCTGGTCCCCCCTCCAATAGGCATTTGTATTATAGTTTCTCCCATCAAGAGACACTTGGTACAATACAATCTTTGTCTTCCTTGTGACCTAGGTGATTCAATGAATATGGAAAGCTTCATGCATCACAAGCATAACATGAACTTTGTAGAAAGCATGAACTATCCCAAGCCTTAGTCCCAAGGCCTCAAACACCTTTAAAGGTGGAGAGATCTAGTGGCGAATGAGGGTAGGGAATAAGAAGAAGAAGCATTCCATAGGAGAAAGAAATAGTTACTCACTTATCATCACTCTTCTTGCTAGCATAGTAATGAAGATGGAGAAGATGACAAGCTTAAGCATTGAAGCATGGCTCTTAGTTGGATTTTCAATCCATAGCCAAGAGTGTTGGTGTAGTCTCTCATTTCTCACAAGCTTGGAAAAGGAGGTGGAGTTCCTCTACTTTCACCAAGTGACAATGAATCCACAAAATGATTGTGTGTGTGTGTGTGTGTGTGTGTGTGTGGTGTATACCCCCCCAGCACACCCCTTGTTTTCTTGGGGTGAGTTCTACTTTTTTCTCATGCCTCAAGATCATTGGACCCCTCCTCCACTAGACAATCATATGCACCATTCATTTCAAGTACATGGCCAGCTTTTGGACAAGTATCCTCCTTACCCCTTAAAGAGATAGAGCTTGAAAATATCTAGATATTTGTTGAATGGAACTAAAAGCTCATTGGACCCCTCTTTATCCCAACCAATAGCATTCAAGCACACCATGTGGCTAAGCATAGGGAGAGTCTGACATGTGTCCCATGTGCCCCTTGAGAAAAAGGTTCTCTTTGGGTGAATGGGAGGTTAATTCAAAGATTCCCCTAACTTTGGGTCTTTCCCCCTCCTTTGTAGGGTCTCTTTTTGACTCAATCACCTTAACCCCCATGCATAAGAAGCTTCTCAAGCACCTTCCTCATCAAGCATGACAAGCACCTCAAGCACCTTAGTCATCAAGCACGACAAGGACCTTAAGCACCTTAGTCATCAAGCATGACAAGCACCTAAAGCACCTTAGTCATCAAGCACGACAAGCATCTCAAGCACCTTACTCATCAAGCACGACAATCACCTTAGTCAACAACCACAACAAGCATCTCAAGCACCTTAGTCAGCAAGCACGACAAGCACCTCAAGCTTAAGTTGGGTTCCCACCTCAAGCTCATCCCTAGCTTGCCTAAGGTCAAAGGAATTTTAACAATAACTATTGGAGGTCTTTATTGAAGCTAACCTTAAGGTCTCTTAAGCTCCATTAGATGCACGTTGCTCTTTGATAGAGTACCTCCTTTTGGAACCGTATTGAGATGTAACCATCTCTCCTCTTGGTCCCCTGTCTTGTTCCTGTTTATTCTCCCACATTAAATGATCAATTTAATATGAGAAAATAATTTGGGTTAGCTAGATATTAGATTTTATGACATTACCTCTCACTGTTGAAATCATAGTCGTCATCGACTATGATGTAGAGAAGATAGATCTTAGTCATTAGTCCATGTTACTTAGCAGGTTATGGATCCCTTTTTACCCTACGACATCATTCCAAGATGGATGACTAATCCATTTGGTGCTTGAGAGACGTAGCTGCCACAAGCATGTCTGCTCTTTAGTCCATTTCATCCTCCCAAGTAGGGTGACAAATTCTACTTGGTGTTTGATAGATGTTATCATCACAAACATGATTCTAAGCATGCATACTATTTAAATTTGTGTACAATAAAAAGAGAACTAGTCTTATAATACAAAAACATTTTTCATTTAAAATGCATTTTCATATCCTTACTCTAGTGTAGCATTGTAAGCATTGACAAATTTCATATTATCCTTAAGCTAGGTTCCTTTCATCCATTGAGCATCTTTAAAAGGATAATTATTTAAGTTAATAAGATATCGTCAGATAATCTTACCGTTTCTTAATACCTTGTCTTCATGTCATAGGACGGACTCAAATTAAAGTACTTCTTCTTGATCTTTGATTTTTGGAGTGTCTGCAACTATTGCTTCTTTTGGTGGCACTCCTTTGTAAGGCTTACATAGGCTCTCATGGAAAACATGGTGCATGAGCCAATGTTTGGGAAACTTTAATTGATAAGACATCTCATTCATTGGCTTAAGAATTTAAAAAGGACCATAATATATTTTTGCTAGTTTAGCATAATACTCTTGGTGGCCCGAAGGATTCTTGCTTGTAGTATTCCTTAGATGAGCCTTGGGAAACTTTAGCAAGACCAAATCATTTTTCTTAAAGGCTAAGGCTCTTTTGTGCTTATTAGCAGCAGCCCTTTTTGCATTTGCTTTGAGATGGATATAACCTCTTTAAACTTTGAGAAAGATTCGTGTGAGTCTCGGCTATCATCAAGCATGACAAGCACCTCAAGCATCTTAGTCATCAAGTAGGACAAGCACGACAAGCACCTTAGTCAGCAAGCATGACAAGCATCTCAAGCACCTTAGTCAGCAAGCACGACAAGCACCTCAAGCTTAGGTTGGGTTCTCATCTCAAGCTCAGCCCTAAGGCCAAAGGACTTTTAACACTAACTATTGGAGGTCTTTAATAAAACTAACCCTAAGGTCTTTTAAGCTCCATTAGATGCACGTTGCTCTTTGATCATCTCTCCTCTTGGTCCCCTGTTGAGATAAGTCTAGAAGCACTTATTGCACATTGCTCTTTGGTAGACCGTCTCCTTTTGGACCTCTATTGAGATGCAACCATCTCTCCTTTCGGTCCCCTGTTGAGATAGGTCTAGAAGCACATGTCTCTAGTCTAACTCTTGTTCCCGTTTATTCTCCCACATTAAATGATCAGTTTAATATGAGAAAATAATCTGGGTTAGCTAGATATTAGATTTTATGACAATGTTTATGTTGCTACCATCAATTAAGTTCACCCCCTATGTTCTCAAAGTAACCTTACAAAAATTCTCACTCTAATTCTCTTAATTACGCTATTCTCAACGTTCATAGGTCATTTCCGTTACGGATGCTAACCTGGGTCATCCAAAATTGGATGGCCCAAATGAGCATCTTTATCTTTGAAAAGCCATGTAGTGATAATATATACAGTAATACTATGTTAATTGATGTGGTAATAGTCACAGGTATACATCCACAACTATTACCATGCATATTGATTTTGGATTGCTACAACACTCTTTGTCGTTACCATTGCCGTCCACAAAATTTTTCCTCTCTCTACTTTCCTTTATCACTCCACGGCAATGTTGTCAGTTTCGGACTTTTTCTTTTATAGTGATGCTCTATAAATAAATAAATATGTGTGTGTGTGTGTGTGTGTGTGTGTGTATAAACCAAATTTGGGTACTTCTTTCTATTATAGCACTTAAAAATACGGTAATAATAATGGTAACAAGCATGGTAATATATACCATAATGTTTAATTTATTCAGAAACTCCTTTTTGTTCCCCTGTCTCCTCTTTGGCCACCCCATTTTGGACTCTCTCCCTATAAAACGTGGTAAATGGCTGCAACAAACTATGAGAAAGTTTTATAGTGTAAGAAAACAAAAAACAACATGGAACAATGATGACACAATACAATACAGCTCAAAACTTTGTGAGCTCCATAACTTACAATAGAGCAGCTACAATGTGAGTACCTGCCTGGCATAGACCAAGGATGAAAATGATACAAAGGGGGTATGGAGGCTCAAATAGTGTATGGAGTGTGTAGATAAGACTGTGAGTCTTGATCTAGACCACGTTGGCATAGAGTAATGATGATATAGACTCATACTAGACATGGGCTACACTGAGACTAGTGGATTCTCCGATTATATTATATCATAGTAAAATATATAGGGAAGTGATTACCTAAGTAGACTACTATGGTGGCGGTTTGTCTACAAAGGTGGTACTCTATCTCCTACATAATTATCTCCTGCCAAAATTCTCAAATGGGAAGTGTCTGCGTACGACCGGTCCAACACTAGGACTAGTCCACCCTTGAAGTAGAACACTGTAGCCGGCATTTTCATGTATGGAAATCACCCCTCTTTAGAGCCAAAGCCATTGTAATGTTAACTAAAGGGCTGATGCCCCCATTTCGGTAGTAAAAAATATCAATTGCTCATCACACTTTTTTTTCGTCGGTGTACATTAGAACATGATGCTCGATTCAACATATGCATGAAGGTAAGATGGTTAGAACATGCGTCTCACAAAAAATATGTGGTGCATTCAAATCCTATTGAGTTTGTGAGGAGGATGCTATGATTAATCAAAGTCATATTAAATCAGTTTCTTATCATAGCCCATTACACATAAGTGAAGCACCTTGAACTTGGCCATGACTCATGAGTGATGAAGAAAGAGAAAATTTATCGATGAGTAGGATAGAAGTGCCAATAAGTAGACTGACCTAGCCATGACCTACAACCTCCTCCACTATAGAGACAACTTCTACCCACTTTCTTAGGCCCATGTCACACAAGGATGACCGGACAACACCAAAAGGGATTTTTTGGGCACCTTCTGTGTCACATGAGAGGCTGGTATTTTAGATATTATTTTTTTCCAATTATTCTTCATCAAATCAGGTTAGCGCATCTTTCATGGCGAGCGATTGCAGGGACTGCATTGGAACTTCCAATCATGTTACTTATTTTCGCACCCCTTGCAATTCGGATGTCCGTCGTTAGCTTGCTCTGGGCGAGGGGGTAGCCCCCAGTCATGCTTTTTCTCTAGCAGAAAACACCGCCGCACCGATGGTTGTGTGTGTGTGTGTGTGTGTGTGTGTGTGTGTGTGTGAGAGAGAGAGAGAGAGAGAGAGAGAGAGAGAGAGAGACAGAGAGAGAGAGAGAGAGAGAGAGAGAGAGAGATCAAAAACGCAAGATATGGTGAAGAGGGGGCTATCAACACCCCATGACTACCATAAGCAAAAGACCCAATACACAATAACCAGATAGTGTGGAAGTGGGTACCCCTTGGCCCCAAAAATAGGTGTCCGAGGGGAGGTAGGTCAAAGCTTGAAAAAATTGCCCACGACCCAACAAGAAATAAATGAAATATATGGCCACCCACACAAGGTGGGTGGTCGGCCCATAAGTGGGCAGCCAGACAATGCACTCTATATGCATATGCAAAGGGTGGCCAGCCCAAAGGCACATTAATTGTACATGCATGCCCTAGACCCATGAAGCAGTAGAGTGGTGTAAATCTAACACCCCCTCTCAACAGTAGATGAAAAAATCTTATGAAGCTGAATATGTGAGTCAAATGATGAAGATGTATGTTGCGATGTCCACTAAAGGACAATACTCCGGAAAACTCCGCGAGTGTAGCAGAAGGCTTGGGTGTCACGATCGCCACGATATCTCCATGGAAAGATGTCTTTACGAGGAGTGTAGCAAATTGTTGTACTCCGCTAATGCAGGGTGAAGATACTGCGTAAAAGAAGTGCCAATAGACCTGCAAGTGTCCTGCCGAATAGGATATATGGTGTCTATAGTCAAACCGTCTGGAAGAGATGGAGAAGCCAAGGAAAAGTCATGAGAATGACCGAGAGCCTACCAATGCATGAACTTGCAACCTAGTGTGGCTTGGATGTTGTCTACCCAAAAACAAAAATGCGAGGTGATGAAAATGTTGTTGTCTAGCGATTTTCAGTGTGCTCATATGCTCCCGGTAGGGTCTGAAGCGGTGCAGAGGGTGTAGGGAGGGCGGGGAATCAATGTCACAACCCTTGGTGGGTGGAACACAGCAGGTATTGCTGGCTGAAAACTGTTGATCTGAAGAGGAATCTCGTCGGCAAGGCACTGGCCCGGTGGGGCAAAGATCTGTGGGTGCTACGCCCCTTTGGCTGAAACGTTGATGCTCCGAGCCTGAAAACGGCAATGTTGATTGCCAAAAATGCAAGCCAACCAAAAACGCTAGGGTTTGGTGGCCAAAAACGTTGATGGTAGGGGACAATTCTGGCGATGAAAAGCCCTGCTGTGGCTAGCGCTAGGTGTGGAGAGGGCAGATTCGCAGTTCTCCAGCAAAAAATGTAAGGTGATGGTTGAGATTTTCGCGACGGATGGCCTCGTACTGATGTCGCCCCCCTCCTTGTGTAAATTCGCTGGTTGATCTAATCTCCTTCTTGGGAGGAGAACGTGATGCGGAGATGTAGCGCCCTCAACGCCGACAATTGATACCATGTGAGAGTGTGCGTGTGCGGAAGCGAGAGAGAGAGAGAGAGAGAGAGAGAGAGAGAGAGAGAGAGAGAGAGAGAGAGAGAGAGAGAGAGACCACACACGCAAGATATGGTGAAGAGGAGGCGACCAGCCCCCCATGACTACCATGAGCAGAAGACCCAATACACAATAACCAAATAGGGTACCCCCCTGGCCCCATAAATAGGTGCCCAAGGGGAGGTAGAGCAAAGCCTAGAAAATTCCCCCATGACCCAACAAGAAATAAATGAAATATGAGGGCGCCCGGAAAAGGTGGACGACCGGCCCAAAAGTGGACGGTCGGACAATGCAGTCTATATGCATATGCAAAGGGTGGCCAACCCGGAGGCACACTAGTCGTACATGCATGCCCTAGACCTGTGAAGAAGCACAACATTAGGAAGAGAATGGAGTCTAGGAGGCCCTCTTTTTTTGGCATTAGTACGGCCGGCCGCCGAACTCTCCCCCTCTCTCCCTCTTTATCGCGTGCAAAGGGGCTTGCTTTTGTTTTGGACTTTAGCCTTCAGGTCGCAGATTGTGACACGTGTAAAGGGCTCCGCCTTCCGCCATATTATGTTAGTAGATAAGATTATGGAGGTGATTAACATTTTGACAAATAGATGCATGCCATTTGTGCAAGAACGGTGGGTGTGTAAGAGAGGTATAAGAGTGGTCAAAGGATGCACATTTTTCCCCCAAAAAGGGATAGATAACTTTATGACTTTTGTCCTTCCATAACTCCGATCTCCAATTTGAGTAGTATATCTATATACTACATGCAGAGCTCTTTTCGTAGATATATTACATGATATTAAATTTTGTTTTGAGAGGAAAATGTAAATTCAAATAAACTAGCCGTAATTCCTATTTGAATTCAAAAGTTGTCCTTAGATTGCTTTCTTATTACTAGAGTTTTGACTCCCTTAAACTGCCAAATAAAGAGGCCTCATAGAGCCCATTCTCTTCCTAATGTGGTGTAAATCTAACAATGGTGTGCTGCCAACTCAAAGTCGCACACATCCGAGCGGACATGTGTGACAGGGGCCTTAGTGAGCAGAATAAGATCAAGAGGTTCGACAAGGATATGGTCATGCGGAGCATAGTCATGAAAAAGATGTTACTTATAAGGCAACTATGCCACATAGTTACAAAACGCCCTTGCATAGTTGCATATAAGACAAATTATTGGTGCACGAGTGCTTGGGTAAAATGCTAATTTGTATTTATCGCTAAAAATGCGGACACCTTAAATTTGGAAAAATCATTGGTATTAGTATGATGATTCTCGTCTATCGTACAAGCCTCAAGAAGAGG
This sequence comes from Adiantum capillus-veneris, assembly GCF_014529385.1. NCBI lineage: Eukaryota > Viridiplantae > Streptophyta > Polypodiopsida > Polypodiales > Pteridaceae > Adiantum > Adiantum capillus-veneris. The sequence goes on from NC_140957.1 coordinate 134,873,104, forward strand.
AAAGTGCCGTGTAACATGACAGGAGCGACTTCCGCTATTCTCAGTGGAGGAGAGCGAGGCGGAGGGTGAGAAGTTTCTGCAAGAGAGATGCTAGGTGCGAGCGAAGCGTGGACATACACGCTTGGGCTACTTGTGCCCTCTTGCACAGCTGCCTCACCACCTCCTCCACATTCGACATTTCCCGCACATCATGAGTGGCCATGGCTGCCAGAAGGGACGATGCGGAGGCGTGAAGATCTTGCAGTTCCAGGAAGACAGCGCCCATCTCCTCTTGCCGCAGGTCTCTCTGTAGCTGCCGCAGGGGAGCCACCCAGGTGGCTTCTGGTCTTGAGCTATGCCTGTTGGGCTTGCCGCAGTAGCGGGCCACCAGCTTATAAGTACAGATCCTGCTGCGGGTAGAGTCAGATCTGGTGGGCGCAATGAAGCTGGATAGCGCGCTAGTGAGCGTGAGCAACGAGATGAGGAGAGTCCCATCCAAGGCCTGGTTGAGGGTTTGTGAGCCGGTGGCAGGCGCTACACCCATTACACGCTTTGCCGCTAACAGTAGAGCCGCATGCGCCTCACCTCGCAGTTCCTTGCTGCTCACGCCAATATCCAGTAGCTTGCACGCCGCCCTCAGCCTATGGGCAGCTGCCTGGACCTTAGCGCTCCCAACATGAGGCGTCCGCAGGGTCTGTCTGGCGCTTTCCAGCGCCCGGTGCAGCCGGCCTACCTGGCGGTCCGCCTCTTCAGCCATGTGCTGGAGGGAAGAGCAGGCATCCAGCAAGCTCAGTACCTCGTCGGCGCGCTCATGAGGTACAGCTGCTGTTAACTGCGATGTTTGCGTGTGAGGCTCTGCAGAAAGATGGGGATGGGCAGATGAGGGGGTGAGGAGCGAGGCGAGGGAGGAGTTAGTGGCGAGCGTGCAGGTGCAGGCGTCAAGCAGCCAGTTGAGATGGGCGCTGCCACAGGCGCCCTGAAGCTGCAGCTGCTGCGCCCGCGCCGCCAGATCTGCCTCAAAGTTGGCGTATTCTGCGTCTGCAGCTGCAGGCGAGATGGATTGATCCTTGCCTAACTGCTGCTGCAGCAGCTGAGTATCATGGCTGCTGAAGCTGCTGATCCTGCGAAAGGAGTGGTGAAGCAGCAGGGCCAGACGGTTTCCAGAACCCATTGCCAGTTGAAGTCGGATCGAGATGAATGGGTGGGTGCACAATAGCTTGCTTTTAGCGCCCAGCTTCACTTGCTGCGGGCTCCTCCACGACCTCCCACTTGCACCCATATCGGTACTATATATCGCGTGAAAATCTCTACATCTTTCCTTTGGATTGCCCACATCTCCATTCCATTTCAGCAGTTTATCAGCCATTCCTCGTTTAATTTGTGCTATCACGATCACGCATCGCAATATCCTGTTTACCTTTTACTATTTGCGCAGGTCCATCCACGGTACCTACCTGATAGAAATCTCTGATAGGATGCGATGATCAGTACTAGATCGCCATCCACGTACGCCGGTGACGGTGACTCTCCTCCATGCTTCCATCGATGCCACAGTCATTGCCACTAGCAATTAGCTCAAGCGCCCCATTACTTCAATTAGAAGCTCGCTCCTTTTCATCCAAGCTTTGCATAAAAGCAAATATAACCTTACATGCCATGTGACTGAATTTGCTTGTAGCAAATATCACGTTCAATGCGTTTTATATTAACTAATGAAATATCAATAAACCAAGTTGGTTAGATTGCTTGTGTCTTTAACAATGTAACGCTAGATCCCATGTGACTTAATTTACCTTCACATGGAGATACTTTGTATCGTGTTGAATGGGTTCCAATTTTACTCCTCCAACAAAGTGAAGGGTCAAATTGGCTTTTTAAAACGAAAGAAGCTGTGATAGAATCATGAGAGGCTTGTTCTCTCGGTTTAGGTTGCATTTTAGGTTAGTTTAGAATCTAGATTTTAGTAAAAATAGGGTTTAGTTTAGGTTTTACGATTTATAGTTAGTTTTGGATTTGTGAGTTTATCTATACTATACATTAAGCAGACTGTGATTCCGATGGACACGTGTCATCCTTTGCAGTCTCTGGCCCAGTCCAGGCAAGAGAGAGAGAGAGAGAGAGAGAGAGAGAGAGAGAGGTTCTCCCTGCCACGCATCAGTAGGACAAACATCAAGGGTTTCAGCGCACCATGTGGCAAAAGAAGAGGTCCTGCAAAGGACCTGGCTGGCAAATCAACAGGCATCTGGTGAGTGGGCATCCAATGAGGGTACTAGCTTCTGCAACAACTGGCCTGTGTGCCCTGCAACGAGGCAAAACAGTGGACATACTGGCAAAGAAGCCTCTCTCTCTCTCTCTCTCTCTCTCTCTCTCTCTCTCTCTCTCTCTCTCTCTCTCTCTCTCTCTCTCTCTCTCTCTCTGTGGATCTGAGCTGACGACTGTTGCAGTGTCGAGGTGTCTGACACACAGCAGCCTTTGCTGCATTCAAAAAGAGAGAGAGAATGTGTCCTGGTTTGTGTGGGTTTGCCATAGTATCCCTCGGACCCCCACCTCCCTCCTTGAGAACATGCCACCATAGCACGCCCCCCCCCCCCCCCCCCCCCCCCCCCCCCCCCCCCCTTTTTGCATTGCCTGTCCAATGTCCATAGTGGCGCTGCCTCAACCGCATCACACACACACACACACACACACACACGATGTATCTTCTGCTCTTGCCCTGTTGCCTTGGCGACTTCTGCCTCACTGAACGTGCTCGCCTACGTGCTCAACCTTTGGTCTTGAGCCTAGCCAGGCACGTGCACACAGCACGGACGCACAACTTGCAGGCCCATTATCGCAGGAAAAAATCTATGTCTTATTCTCTCTTTAATCCCTTTAACCTTTTAACTCAAAAACTTAAAAGAATTAGTCTTTTGGAGACTCTACTGAAAAGTCTCTCTCTTTGAGAGAGAGAGAGAGAGAGAGAGAGAGAGAGAGAGAGAGAGAAAGAAGAAGAAGAAGAAGAAGAGAATTTTAATGTCACAGGAAACTATCCCAAGAGACCTTAAAGATCTATCCGACTTCTTTGTTGGCGACTTTTTACGTGTCCAGACAGGCATTGATAAAGCCGAATAGGCACAGGTGATGTGTGTGTGTGTGTGTGTGTGTGTGTGTGTGTGTGTGTGTGTGTGTGTGTGTGTGTGTGTGTGTGTGTGTGTGTGTGTGTGTGTGTGTGTGTGTGTGTGTGTGTGTGTGAGAGAGAGAGAGAGAGAGAGAGAGAGAGAGGAAACATGTACGCGGGCATACATGGGTTTAATCATGTAGCAGAATATACAAAGGCTCAAAACCTTGATCATGCACTAGGCACAGGGTTCGGCAATGGGCAACTTAGAAAGGGGAGGATTAAAAAAGGAGGCAGAAGTACTGACTGGCGTAGGGCTGGCCACTACATAGCATAGAAATGGGAGGATGAAGGCAGGAGGCAAAAGGTAAGGTGGTGAGTAGTGAGTAGCAGTGTTCAGAAAAAATCATTTTCACAACCATACACAACTCCTATTTATGGATTTCCAAGAGGAAATATTGAACAATAGAGTAAATTTCTACTAATCCCTTTAGGCTTTTAACTCAAAAACTGAAAAGAATTAGTCTTTTGGAGACTCTACTGAAAAGTCTTCCAAGTTCTCTCTCTCTTTGAGAGAGAGAGAGAGAGAGAGAGAGAGAGAGAGAGAAAGAGACAGAAGAAGAAGAAGAGAATTTAAACGTCGTAGGAAACTATCCCAAGAGACCTTAAATATCTATCCGACTTCTTTGTTGGCGACTTTTTCCATGTCTAGACAGGCATTGAAATTTGAGGCCGAATAGGCACATGTGATGTGTGTGTGTGTGTGTGTGTGTGTGTGTGTGTGTGTGTGTGTGTGTGTGTGTGTGTGTGTGTGTGTGTGTGTGTGTGTGTGTGTGTGTGTGTGTGTGTGTGTGAGAGAGAGAGAGAGAGAGAGAGAGAGAGAGAGAGAGAGAGGCAACATGTACGCGGGCATACATGGGTTTAATCATGTAGCAGAATATACAAAGGCTCAAAACCTTGATCATGCACTAGGCACAGGGTTCGGCAATGGGCAACTTAGAAAGGGGAGGATTAAAAAAGGAGGCAGAAGTACTGACTGGCGCAGGGTTGGCCACTACATAGCATAGAAATGGGAGGATGAAGGCAGGAGGCAAAAGGTAAGGTGGTGAGTAGTGAGTAGCAGTGTTCAGAAAAAATCATTTTCACTGCCATACACAACTCCTATTTATGGATTTCCAAGCGGAAATATTGAACAATAGAGTAAATTTTCACTAATTTACACTAGTTTTCCCAAAATCTAAGGAGGTTTTCTCCTTTTCCTCTTCCAAGAATTTTTTAATTTCAAAGTGGTACAATTGTAGGCAGCAATCCTTCGTATGCCTTATTAGATGGGAGTCTATTAGATGGGAGTCCAATCGCCACTAGCTGCCAAACGTTCAAAATGAGGGATTGAACTTTGGATCGAGGGGACAACGAGCTTTGGGTTGTTTTCAGTGGATGCGAATCGAGGGTGTCTCATCCACACGTCCTTGGGCTATTTTCAGCGGATGCAAATTGAGGGTGTGTCTCGAGATGCAATGTTCTCATGGAGTGCATTGATTGCAGGATATGCCCACCAAGGTTAGGGAGGGAGATAGTTTGTCGCTTTGTGGGTTCCTTGGTCATCATGTATGCCATGTGATGCACTTCATAAAGCACACAAAGGGTTTGAGGAGCTTCCTGTTGGGGATGTCATCTCTTGGGAGGATTAAAAAAGGAGGTAGAAGTACTGACTGGCGCAAGGCTGGCCACTACATAGCATAGAAATGGGAGGATGAAGGCAGGAGGCAAAAGGTAAGGTGGTGAGTAGTGAGTAGCAGTGTTCAAAAAAAATCATTTTCACAAACGTACACAAATCCTATTTATGGATTTCCAAAAGGAAATATTCAACAATACAGTAAATTTTTACTAAGTTTACACTATTTTTCCCAAAATTTAAGGAGGTTTTCTCCTTTTCCTCTTCCAAGAGATTTTTTATTTCAAAGTGGTACAATTGTAGGCAGCAATCCTTCATATGCCTTATTAGATGGGAGTCCAATCTCCACTAGCTGCCAAACGCTCAAGATGAGGGATTGAACCTTGGATCGAGGGGAGAACGAGCTTTGGGTTGTTTTCAGTGGATGCGAATCGAGGGTGTCTCATCCACACCTTGGGCTATTTTTAGCGGATGAAAATTGAGGGTGTGTCTCGAGATATAATGTTCTCATGGAGTGCATTGATTGCATGATATGCCCAATAAGGTTAGGGAGGGAGATTGTTTGTCTCTTTGTGGGTTCCTTGGTCGTCATGTATGCCATGTGATGAACTTCATAAACCACACAAAGGGTTTGAGGAGCTTCCTGTTGGGGATGTCATCTCTTGAAATGCACCTATTGCAGGGATATCCACAACTTCGGGAGGTCCACGGAATGGTGGCAGGGGTGGCAATCATGGAGTTTTCCCTATTCCTCGGAGAAGCAACCACTTTAGCTTGCATACTGACAACATGGCGGATATCCAAAAAGTTATCTACAATGACGCATGTCGGAAAATTTCCACATTCGTCACACACACATATACATGTATCGGTGGTAAGAGCGAGCAAGACCCTACTCCCTAGTCCCTATGTTTGAGAAAAATCATTTTTCCACACATAGAAAATTGATTTCCTTGATTTTGTCAAGAGGAAATTTTAGAAAATTATGCTTTTTTTTTTTAGTTTCACACTTTTTTCTCTATTTTGGGCTGGAATTTCTCCTTTTCCCCTTGCCCTCAGCCAGCTATGTTCCCTGCATCCCCGACGAACTATGTGGATAGTGCATGGAGAGAGAGAGAGAGAGAGAGAGAGAGAGAGAGAGAGAGAGAGAGAGAGAGAGAGAGAGAGAGAGAGAGAGAAACACGGTCATCTATACTATATATGAAAGAGGAATTCAAGCGGCCACTTGGTTGAAAATGGTTTCATCTGGCCATACTTGCCTAAGTGAGGTGATATCAATAGAACCGGCTAGTGTGCTCTGAGTCGGCCCGACCAAACAACGAGCACAACACACACGTGCGCACACAGTGATCGCCACTGAATGCGACGTGACACGTCGTCTTGCTCTGCAATGTTAACTAAAAAGAGTACATAGGCGCACGAGTGATTTAACATTGGGGGGAGAGAGAGAGAGAGAGAGAGAGAGAGAGAGACTCTAACGATGAGAGAGACACCGGAGAGCTAGACTGATATGGAGATGGAGAGAGAGAGAGAGAGAGAGAGAGAGAGAGAGAGAGAGAGAGAGAGAGAGAGGACTACCCATGAGAACTGGATACAAGAATCTGTGTGTGTGTGCGTGTGTGTGTGTGTAACAACACCCATCCAAAGAGAGAATCTCTGTGTGTGTGTGTGTGTAACAACACCCATCCAAACAGAGAACCGCTCAGAGTTATGGCATGTGTGTCATTAATTTAATTTGTGTCATAATAAGAGCGAGGGAGACCCGCCGATAGGCGGGTCGCGCCAGCTAGTGCTAATCTAATGTGGAGCTACTTTAGGGTTCATATGAATTTGAGCTTAGAATAAGCTAGGTTTAAGTTTAATTTTGGATTTAGGATTAGCTTAAATTATAATTTAGGGTTTATTGTTTTGAGGATTTAAGATTAGTTAAAGACTATGACCTTGTAGTTTTGGGTTAGAGTTGGTTTAAGTGCTAAATTTAGTGTTTTAGGGTGCACAAGTTTAGCTTTCTTTAAGGTTAAGTGTGATCTAAATTAGAGTTAGGATTGGACATAGATTAACATTTAATAGACTTAAACTAATTTTAAACAGTAACCTAATCCCAAAGAGTAAACATAATCCTAAAATTTAGTCAACATCAAAACCTAATTTCAAACTTTAATACCAAACACTCTAACTTAATTCCAAATAGGAAAGTTAATTTCAAATGCTAAAATCTAATTTGAAACGCAAAACCTAATTACAAAGAATAAACATGATTGTTCCCCAAGAATTAGTCTAACACTAAGGCTTTGGCTTCTCAATCTACGGGTTGTGGGTTCAAATCCCTCATTGTGTCCCCTCTAAAAAAAAGGGCACATTGTGCTCACCTGGTGTTCACGTTGCGAGGGCTCTTGCCCTTGAACACTTGAGTGCATCCTCCTCCTAGGGTGGGTCACCCGAGGACGTGGTTCCTAGCTTGTTGCTATGAGTTCTCTCTATTGTTCCCAGTATGTGGTGCATCAATTAGGTGGCCATGGTGATGCCTACGCATGGCTCTTGCCCGATGGTATGCGGCCCTTGCCCGACCATGTCTCATGGCTAATATTTGGAAGGGATAAGCACCCACCCATGTGGAAATCCACATGCAGCCACAAGTATACTACAATTATAGTCTGTTTAGGATTTCATGTAGTGTGGGCACTTAAAGGGTTACCTTTTGGTTTTCCTAATTATCGGTCACTTTAACATGTATACACATGCATTATGAGCAGTGACAATGAGATGGGCTCATCTGATTGACATGCTTGCCTATCAACAAAGGTGTCAGGTGTCAACGACTCCCTCCCCTTGTTATTGGTGTCAAAAATTACAACAAAAACTAACATCATAACAAAGATCTAATATTAAGTTTAAAGAATGAGCCATTTATTTACAATAATGTTTACATCATTTAATTTCAAAAAAAATCGAACAGCATCTACTTTGTAAATTGGATCAATTCTCAAAAGTCCAGTCTACTTCCATCTCATTCGAGACCCCCACTTGAGGATTAAGGCTCTCTTAGCATTCATTGAACTAATTTCAAAGTAAACATTTGTTTCAAGAATTGTACATTTATCCACCAAGAAGGGATAGCATCAAAAAGTACTTTACAGTTGTGAATTCACCCTATATACTTAAGTACCTTCATCAAAAGTGAGTTCCTGCATACAAAGATAGAAGTACATGTCTATAGGACCATTTTCAAAATGATCTCTGTGTGATAAAAGAGAGGAATTTCTTTAAAAAATCAGCCAGAGTTTTGTTTATAAAATGGACCATTTTCAAACTACCCACATCTCTCTTTGAGAGATACCTCACTTGAGGATTTTGCAGAGTCAACAAACCACACTCAAGCTTTATCTATAGCTAGCCAAGGTTTAACAAAGTCACTACCGTACAGATAGTGAGAGCAAGATCACCAAAGAGGGAAGCAGTCAGCCAAGGGTTAGTCAAGGAATTGTCAGCTAGATAAGTGTGTGTGTGTGTGTGTGTGTGTGTGTGTGTGTGTGTGTGTGTGTGTGTGTGTGTGTGTGTGTGTGTGTGTGTGTGTGTGTGTGTGTGTGTGTGTGTGTGTGTGTGTGTGTGAGAGAGAGAGAGAGAGAGAGAGAGAGAGAATACCCCCCAAGCACACCCCTAGCTTCACTTTGTCGGCCCCTCCTTGAAGCTCATGACAGAATTTGATTGGACCCCTACAAGCTTAGGCAATCACATGCTTTAGTTAAATCAAGCAACCATGCTAGCCTTGGGACAAGTGTCCCCCTTTCCCTTTGAGAGAGAGGACTTGATAAACGCATAAAAAATTAATTAAATTATCTAAATTATCATTGGAACCCTTGAGAAGCCAACCAATAGGCTTTAGGCACACCATGAGGGTAACATGGAGAGGAACTTCACAAGTGTCCTTGTTGTTGTTAGTGTCTGATGTGTCAGGATACTTATCTTTTTGGACTTTAACTAAGGTCTTAGCTTTAAAACCTTAGGGGCATGTTTACACAAGTGCCTAATGCTTAGGTAGTTTGATATACCCGAATTGTCTTATGGCGTGTAGCAGTTTTTGAACCAACGAGCAGTTTGCAACTTTCTTGTAGTTGTAATGTTGTTTTGGGCCTGTAGTTTGATGATGATGATGAATACACAGTGAAGCAGTACTTTCTTTGTCTCAATCATGGTGTTTTTTATTCATATGCTTTGCAGTTTTGTGATTTAATGAGCAGTCTTTTGTAGTAGTTTTACTTTATATTGTTATGATTGTGAGCCCCTAGCATTTTAGTGATCCTGCAATTGGTTTGAATTCAGTATGAACCATATGGCACTCAGGCATGTAGCAGGATGCTGACATGTTGGTTGACATAGACCACCAGGAAGAACTCTCAAAATAGGAAGAGTCTAAGGAATATGCAACAAATTTCTTGGAGGAGTTCTTCCCAAAGCTACCAAGAAAAATCAAAATTACAATTGTTGACAAGTTGAAGGTGTTTGCAGGTTCTTGACAGTTTTTGTGCAGTTTCTGTGCAGTTTTTGTGCAGAAAGTTTTTATGCAGTCAATTGTAGTTTAGTCTAGGCAATTGTAGTTTAATGTTGCAGAAAGTTTTTTTTCTAAAAGTATGCAAATTATGTAGTATACAACTTTATGTAGTTTTCTCAACGTTATTTCAGTATGCGGTTATTATTGTTCTCTATCGCTTTGATCTTTGCTTTATGGAGTCAAAGAAGAAGAAGAAAAAGTACGCTATTTGTCAAAAGGATGGGCAATGTGCATACTGATGTCCTTACATGGTAAGCCTTGTCAAAAAGAGTATGTTTGTGTCTAGTATTGCATGCCAAAGTTGTGCAAGGAGTTGTATCAAATTATGCAGAGTTTTCAGGATGCATCATGTCATGAGGACATGTGTGATGCTCAAGAGGATCTAGATTAGTTTCTAATTTTCTTGATGATGCACACAATTGGCATAATAGTCAAGTTGATAAGAAGAGGAAGTCATGCTCAAGTGTAAGGCGTATATCAAGGCTGCAAGAAGCGGTTGAAGGTATTTCAGAGAAGTATAAAGAGGAGTTTGATGATTACCTTAGTGATGATGATTCTCAATGGTGTTTTCAACAACCTTCTACTGTTTCCAACCTAAAACAACCTCAAGTTGTTAGTTTTCAGTTACCATTAGTTTTTCAGGCACCTGTAGTTTCGAAGCTTGAATCTAATTTTTCAGCACCTAAAGTTTTTCAACCTGATTTTGATGTTCTTAAATATGGGATCAAAGTTGTAGATACTCAAATTATTGAAGAGAAGGAGTTGATTCAAGTAGGAGATATTGTTAAATGTAAGGGGGATGAAGTCCAAAAGATGATGAAGGAAGAAGGAGGAAGCCAGGAGTAGCTCATGAGCCAAAGGAGCCAAGAGGACTGTCAGCTATCCCCAAACCTCACATCAAAGAGACTCACCTCTTTTCCGGAAGAGAAGGAGAGTTACTCAAAAGAAGAATTGGTGATTGAGAAGAAGGGAATCCAAATGGGGGTGAGCCAGAGAAGCCACCAATATAACATACAAACCCATATACCAACCTTGGACATCAATCTTGAAGAGGATGAAATTCAAGGAGACGTCATGTTTCAGTGTATTGAAATGGAAGAGATGAAGATAGATAAAGATATAAAGTGTGTTGATGATGAGGGTGATGTGATGAATCAAGTTTTTATGTATCTTGATGACTCGCAGGGATTTCAAAATGACGTGATCACACTATAATTTCAGGTTAATAACAATAGAAATGCAAAATAACAAATATTATGTTAATTGACATTCATCTTTTTTGACCTGCAAGGAGACTTGGAGACCGGCTAAAGGCCCGCCGAGCTAAGTAGTTAACCCGCCGAGCCCGCCGGGTAAAGCCACTTCCCCACCGGGCCCGCCGTGGCTATATAAAGACGACGCCGGTGCTTGTCTTTTTCACAAGAGAGGTACATTGAAAAGTCTTCTTCACCAAACTTTTTGGCAGCTTTCCACATTCTCAAAGCAGTGTAGCAGTAATTTTTAAATCCCTTCCTTATTTTATTGATGTTTTTTTGAGTTTTTTGCGTTAAAACTCAAAGGTATAAAGTTTCTTTTATCAAATCATCGTACGTGGATGCACTGGCATATGGTTGCAATTGCGGCTAGGTGTGTCATTGCAAAAGCGTACGATGATTATGTTTTATATTTCTCCCAGTCATTCATGCTTCGGAACATGGTTGCAATTGCGACTAGGTGTGTTGCTGCTAGATTGACGGTAGCATCTGTTTGAAAGAATTCACCGTGCATGGATGCACTGGCACATGGTTGCAATTGCGGCTAGGTGTGTCATTGCAAAAGCGTAGGGTGACTATGTTTTATGTTGCTCCCAGTCATTCATGCTTCGGCACATGGTTGCAAATGCGACTAGGTGTGTTTCTGCTAGAATGACAGGAGCATCTGTTAGAAAGAACTCACCGTGTGTGGATTTACTGGCACATGGTTGCAATTGCGGCTAGGTGTGTCATTGCAAAAACGCACGATGACTATGTTTTATGTTGCTTCCCGTCATTCATGCTTCGGCACATGGTTGCAATTGCGACAGGGTGTGTTGCTGCTAGAATGACGGTAGCATCTAATGCATGAATGTGTGCTCAAATAATTTCATAATGTTTCATATGCTTGAATCTTGAAAGAAGACATCGTGCGTGGATGCACTGGCACATGGTTGCAATTGCGACTAGGTGTGTCATTGCAAAAGCATAGGATGACTATGTTTTATGTTGCTCCTAGTCATTCATGCTTCGGCACATGGTTGCAATTGCGACTATGTGTGTTGCTGCTAGATTGACAGTAGCTTCTATTTGAAAGAATTCACCATGCGTGGATGCACTGGCACATGGTTGCAATTGCGGCTAGGTGTGTCATTGCAAAAGCGTAGGGTGACTATGTTTTATGTTGCTCCCAGTCATTCATGCTTCGGCACATGGTTGCAATTGCGACTAGGTGTGTTGCTGCTAGAATGACAGGAGCATTTGTTTGAAAGAACTCACCGTGCGTGGATGCACTGGCACATGGTTGCAATTGCGGCTAGGTGTGTCATTGCAAAAGAGTAGGGTGACTATGTTCTATGTTGCTCCTAGTCATTCATGCTTCGGCACATGGTTGCAATTGGGACTAGGTGTGTTGCTGCTAGAATGACAGGAGCATCTGTTTGTAAGTTGTTGTACGTTGAGGCATACTGCACTTTTTCTATACTACACTTTTTTTTTCATGTAGAAAAGATCCAAATGGAGTGGCACATAGTTATATTTCACAATGTGTTGTTTGCAATAATACCATTGCAGGAAAAATGGATCCTTCTGCTACGTCATTGATAGAGTTCAAAAAGAAAATTAGACAATTGTTGATTACAATCGTCAGTGCACTAGATCCCGACGATATAGCGCAGATTGTTACAGATGAGTCTAGATTGCAATCATTATACAGTGAGATTGCCCGCAAAATTTTGTTGTTATATCCAGACAAAACAACTGAATCAATAATCTCATTACTGAGCAGTTGGGTGGGCAATTTGCCCAAGGTGGCCTCTGATTTGAAAGAGGAATGCCCTCAAGAAGTAGACAAGGGTAAGCTAGAGCATTGGAACGCGAGATGGAGAGCTGAAAAGGAGAGGTCAAGGCGAGCATCCCACATAGACACACAGTTTGGCCTAAGCAAGAAAATGTGAATGGCTATCACGAGAGTTATGGGGAGCAGCCAAGTTGGAGAACCGTTTATTGAGGAGGCTGACATTGAGGGAGCATCGGGTGCTATTGCTTCTGCCAGTCACCTGGAGAGCAGTATATACAATTCTGAATGTAGTATGACTTTGGGCATTCCAAATAAGTCCATTAAGAAGATCAAGAAACTTGGGTCAGGGTCTTATGGCACAGGGTGGCAAGTTCAAATCAAAGGGATCAGTTTCCTTCCTGCAACGAATACTTATTGTGCCAAGGAGTTCAAAGGACAGGCCAAGCATCAGTGGAAAATCTTTGCATCAGAAAGTGGAGTAGATCTAAACCATAGAGGGATTGTGAGGAGCATTGTCCACTCTGTAACGTTCCCATGGTTTTTGATATTCCCCTACTTCAATGGGGGGACTTTAGGTGATCTTATGGAGACAGTGCCCCTTCCACATGGCTCTTTCACGACGCTTGTAGCGCATCAAGAGGGGAAAGGAAAGATCCCTGAAGACTTTAAATGGGAGCAGCCCTCTGAAGACAAGAAAAAACGTATCAAGAGCCTGTGCAATCATGCTCCCTCGTTGATCCATGCCTTGGTGAAGGCATTGCGATTCGCACATGACGAGGGAGTGATCCACAATGATCTCCATCCATGGAACATCATGTTGGAATTTACCAAGGATCTCACTCCCCATATTGGATATTGATTGGGGATTGGCTCTGCGTGTTGGCTTAGAGACACAAAAGACCAACAATACCGATGAAAACTGGCAAAAGATTCATCCTTGGCGAGCTCCTGAGTTACTAGATGGCAAGAATTTATGCCCATGGACCAAGGCCACAGATGTGTACGCCATAGGATGGGTGATATGGAAATTTTGTAAGTTTTGTGGAGAGTTCTCTGACTACTACAGCACAGATCGGTTCAAACATAAGGTTTCAGTGGAGGTACAAGCCATATCTAGGATTGTTGTGGAAGGTTGGGTGAGGAAGAAATCCACAGATAGAAAGACCTTGGCACTTTTGGACGAAGAATTAGAAAGATTTGAAGCCCAGCCAGAACGATGGTTGCGCCCTCCCTCTGAAATGAGTGTAGCCTTTTTTTTATGGATATATGATGTACTTTATTAAGCAGGGTTTTCTGAGACTTGTGACTTATAAAAGCACTTTTAAAAATTGGGTTTTATGCGCAATGGATGATGTATGAGTAATAAAAACACTTTGTTATATCTCAATAGACAATAAATTTTCTATGAGTTTTGTTTTTTCTCTTAAGTTTCAAGCAATAAGCCACGTGGAGTCACTGATTGTCATTCATTGATTTAAAAAATGGTGGTTACTCTTATATCAATTGATTGTCGTAAGATGGTGGTTATTCTAATATCAATTGATTGACGTAAAATGGTGGTTAAAATTATAGCAATTGATTGTAGTTCCATGCATCACGGGTGACAATGGCCAATGATCCCCCAGTGAAATAGACGGCTTTAGCTAGTGCAAGTTGTGCTTCTTCTAAGGCAAGTGTTTTGAAGCTCGTCTGTAAGCTAACCTGTCTACTTTTTGACGAACCTACCTGAAAGTCAGGAGATCCATGGTTTGGAGGAGTACTTCCATCGATATGAGAAGTTGGTTCCCTACTTTGAGTGCTTCCATTGGTGGGCGTTACACCCAATGATCCCTCATACTGGTTTGATCTTATCGATACGGGGGTGTGACGGTCGAAAGTAGAGAGTTTTGATCTTTTGCTCGTGGAAATTAGCTTACCAATTAAAGCTTTTAAGCGCATAGCTGCTTCTTCTGCACCTAAGCCCTTGCACTTTCCTCCTTGAATTCTGGTATTGCCACCTAGAAAATGATCCCTTATTCTTGGTGCTCCTCCAGATTTCTCTTCGCCACAAAAGTTACATTTCCAATCTTGATACTTATTTAAATTTGTGGCAAAATTCCACTCGGGTCCTGGAATTTTTCCACCTGCCTTTCGCTTGCCCTGCGAAGCAGGACGTGGCATCGAGGTAGGAGGTCTCCTCAAGGAAGCCAGGCTTGGGACACCAACACCACCGCTGACATTCCCGGTGGAAGACATACTTATTGGATGCCTGCAATACCAATAAACATAGCTCAGTATGCTATCTCTTCTTTCAAGTATTATTCAAACCAAACATTAGTGTTATAATCAATATCACACACAAGCGTAGTAGTGAAGCCTGAAGGGAATAACCTCAATCTACTCAAACATGAGCAAGCAAATACAACGGTGAATCAAATATGTGATCAGTCCATCCCAAAAGTAGAGCTATCGACCCAAAGATTCACCTTCCTACCCCTTTCATGAATCAGTCCAGTCCAGAAAAGAACTAATGACCCATGATTGGAGCTCTAATCGAAATAGCAAGCAAATACAGCGGTGAATCAAACATGTGATCAGTCCATCCCAAAAGTAGAGATATCGACCCAAAGATTCACCTTCCTACCTCCTTTCATGAATCAGTCCAGTCCAAAAAAGAACTAATGACCCATGATTGGAGCTCTAATTGGAATAGCAAGCAAATACAACGGTGAATCAAACATGTGATCAATCCATCCCAAAAGTAGAGATATTGATCCAAAGATTCACCTTTCTATCTCTTTTCAAGAATCAGTTCAGTCCAAAAAAGAACTAATGACCCATGATAGAAGTTCTAATCAATATAGCAATCAATTTAGCAAATATAAAGGTGAACCAAACATGAGATTAGTCCATCCCAAATGTAGAGATACTGACCCAAAGATTCACCTTTCTACCTCCTTTCAAGAATCAGTTCAGTCCAAAAAAGAACTAATGATCCATGATCAGAGTTTCATTAAGTTTTAATTTTTTTTAAAGACTATTCATTCTTTTACCTTTAGTTTTTCTTCTAAATTTTAAAGGATGACCAAATTTAGAGGAAGCGGTGATGTGATGTGATGTCTACTACAGGGTTATATAGAGCCGCCAAATATGGAGGGGGTACATGACGGGGCCGACGAGATTCTTGCTTTGCCCGCCGGGATTCATAATATGCCCGCCAGGCCTGCCGGGGGTTGTGGTTGCCCCGCCGGTTCTACGTTTTCTACCGGTTTTCGTAAGTCATGACATTAGATATGTTATTAACATGAAAAAAATAGTGATAATAACAACAATAATTAACATTTAACAAAATGCGTCATCGCGTAATTAAAATCCCTGTTGATGAGAAGTATCCCGGGGGTATCCCGCAAGTGACAATCAGGACTCATGAGGGTGTTTGTGTTGATGGAGAGGTGTCTTTTGAAGCCTTGAAGCTTAAAAGCAAATTTCCAAAAGTGGATATGATCTATTCAGGTTGCAAAGACAAGGATCTTGAATTTTAGGTCCCTGAATTGCAAGTTTTGATATTGAAGGTCCCTGACTTATTGAATTCCACAATACAGGTCCTTAATCCTAAGATGATTGATTTTCAAAGAAGTTATGTAGCTGAATTTGCTGAAATTCAAAGTCTTGTTGTTTCTCAAGTGAAGATTATCAACAATATCGTATTAGAGCTGAATAATGAGAGACATTCAAGTATGGTTGCTGCAAATGAAGCGGTTTTCAAAATCAGTCAACTTCAAGAAGAGAAGGCATCATTGATGGTACGGTGGAAATTTCTCACGTTCAAACTGAATTTGACTTGCATATTTCTTACTGTTATGAGGTTCATGATGCTCTTAAGAAAGCTATTTTGTACAAGGATAATCAAATTGAGGAATTGATTCTTCAACTTACTCAAATCTTGAATGTGGAGTCTTCTTCAAAACTTGATGTTATGAAAGGTGTTTTGAATGATGATGTTGTCATCAATGATCTTTATGATTTCGATGTTTTTGCAAATTTAGTCTTGGAGATTGGATACTCCATCTTTTTCCAAAGAAGGTTAGTATCTTGATGGTATTCTTAAAGATTTGTATTCTTTATGTGTTCATGTTCATGATATCAATGGTTTTGTTGATGCTGAGGAGATGGTTTTGATTGATGATTATGCAAGCCTTTTGCAAGCTCTTGATGATGATGAAGTGGGTTTTTCTGAAGATGGTTCTACATTTCTATGTGATTTTGTTGATGGAGGAGATGACGTTGATATTCTTATGTCTCATTGGTTTTATGTCTTCATGCTTGAGGACATAAGGGAAGTTTTTCAGGGAGCACAAGTGAAAATTTTTCAGTTTGAGGGAGATATCACTGATTGGAGAGATTTATAGCTACAAAGTGGATTTCTTTATGTTATTGAGAGGGGATGTGAGCAAGCCATCTTGGTGGTGTTTTTTCTGTGTGAAGGAGAGTTCAACTTGTTATTTTCAAGCCTTGAATCAAATTAGTTTGGGTGTTTCCTAAATCAGAATTTTCAAGATAATCAATCGTTTTGGCATACAGAGTCTAAATCAGGTTTCCCAGTGTTTCATCTACACGCAGAGATATTGGATATATTCAAGAGGCACTGTATCATGGTTGCAAAGTTTGCATTCTACCTTGAATCTTTCTTCAATATTTTTGAAGAGAAACCTGAACCTGCTATTGAATTTGAATGTGTACATGAATATGAAAATGGGCCTAAAGACCTAAAATCACTTAATGAAGACAAGAATTTTCTACTTTGTAGAAGGTATCTCAATTCATGTGATGTGGAGAATATGAAGGCTGAAATGAGGGACTATATAGAAGGTGTTTGGGATCAAATTAAAATCAGAATGTATGATGTGGTCAGTAAGCCATATCAAATCTTTGCAGCAGAAGAAGCAAACAAGGAGAACTTTTTTGTGCAATGGCAGTGTGATGAACTAAAATAGTATTATGAGGAATTGCAGAAGCAGTTGGACTAGCAGAAATATCATCAATCTGAACAATTGCATACTCAAACTGATACTACAATGTTGAATAAAATTGAAACTAAAGTTCAAATACAGTCAGTTGTAGATGTAGTTACAGTTAGAGTTGCAGATGAAGAGGCAAATGATGGAGGTGGCCAACATCAACTTAAAGATCCAATACTGATTATTGTTGAGGATATACTTAGTAAGGAGAATATTGTGGTTACAAAGGAAGCAACTGAAGCAAAAGTGGATGCAGGACTTGGTGAAAATGATAAGGCAATTGCAACTGAAGAAGAAACTGCAAAGCAGGTTGAAGTTAAAGATAATGTTGATGTTGATATTTCTGATCAAGGGATGGGTTCTCACAATGTTTGATAAACATTGCCCACCAGGTGTGCCAAGTGTTAGTGTCTAATGTGTCAAGATACTTATCTTTTTGGACGTTAACTAAGGTCTTAGCTTTAAAACCTTAGGGGCATGTTTACACAAGTGCCTAATGCTTAGCCTTAGTTTGATATACCCGAATTGTCTTATGGCATGTAGAATTTTTTGGATGGAACCAACCAGCAGTTTGCATCTTTCCTATAGTCATACTACTGTTTTGGGGCTGTAGTTTGATGATGATGATGAATACACAGTGAAGCAGTACTTTCTTTGTCTCAATCATGGTGTTTCTTATTCATATGCTTTGCAGTTTTGTGATTAAATGAGCAGTATCTTGTAGCCATTTTTCTTTATACTACATGTTTCTTGTATCGAATACCTATTAGGGTTGTGAGCCCCTAACAATTGCTTCTTTAGAACAAGCTTTCCTTGTGTGAGGGTGTGTGTGTTCTCTCTAGACTCTCATGCTCCTACACTGAGGGCTTCCCTCCCCCCCCCCCTTGAATAGGGATCTTGTTTGACTTTTGGAACTCCTCAAGCCCCTCAAGCACCTTAGTCATGGAGCACCTTAGCACCTTAGTCATTAATCATCTCAAGAACCTTAGTCATCAAGCACCTCAAGCACCTTAGTCAGTAAACACGACAAGCACCTCAAGCATCTTAGTCCCAACAAGCACGACAATCACCTCAAGCTTGGGCCGGGTTCCCACCTCAAGCACAACCCTAGATTGCCTAAGGTCAAAATACTTTTAAGACTAACCTTTGGAGGTCTTTAATGAATCTAACTCTAAGGTCTTTAAGCTCCATTATCTATTTTCTCTCTAATAGACCATCTTTCATTTGGACCTTTTAACCTTGGCCCTGTGTTCAGATAGATCCATAAGCACATGTCTATATTCTAACCATTGTTCCCCTTTATTCTCCCAGATTAAATGATCAATTTAATATGAAAAAATCATTTGGATTGGTTAGGTATTAGATTGTATGACATTACCTCTCCCTTGAAATCATAGTCGTCCTCAACTATGCGGTAGAAGAGATAAATCCTTAGTCATTAGTCAATGTTTCTTAGCGGGTAGAGGATCCCTTTTTACCCTACAACATCATTCCAAGATCGATGAATAATCCATTTGGGGCTTGGGAAACTTAGTTGTCACAAGCATGTCTATTCTTTAGTCCATATCATAGTTCCAAAGTAGAGTAACAATTTCTACTTGGTGTTTGAGAGACATCGTCAACACAAACATGATTATAAGCATGCATACTACTTAAATTTGTGCAAAATAAACAGAGAATTAGTATTATAAGACAAAAACATTGATCATTTAAAAGAAACATGTACATTTGCTTACTCTAATGTAGCATTGTAAGCATTTACAAGGTTCATACTATCCTTAAGTTGTATTCCTTGCATCATTCTACCATCTTCAAAAGGATAATTTTTGAACTTAATAAGATATCGTCGGATAATCTTACCATGTCGTAATACCTTGTCCTCATGCCAAAGGATAGCTTTAGATTGTAGAACCTCTTCTTGGTCTTCGATTTTTGGAGGGTCTTCAATAATTGGTTCTCTTGGTGGCTCTCCTTTGTAGGGCTTAAGTAGGCTCACATGAAAAGCATTGTGTATGAGCCAATGGTTGGGAAACTTGAGTTGATAAGCAATGTCATTTATTGGCTTCAAGATTTGAAAAGGACCATAATATCTTTTTGCTAGTTCAACATAATACTTTTGATGGACCGTAGGATTTCTACTCGTCATTTTCCTCAATCGAGCCTTGGGAAACTTAAGTAAGAACCAATAATTTTCTTTGAATGTTAAGGCCCTTCTATGCTTGTTAGCAGTAGGTTTTTGCCTTTGTTAAGAGATGGATATAGCCTCTTTAATCTTTTGGAAAGATTCTTGTAGGTCACGGCTATACTCATCGGCAGCGAAGATCTTTCCATATACTTTAAGTAGCAAGGGAATTTTAGGTCTTCCCTCTATGTTCTCAAAAGGTGCATTTCCCGTAGTAGTATGGACAATATTATTGTACGCATATTCTACAAGGGGTGAGTAATTTTTCCATTGTAAACGTTGATCTACTTCTTTAACATAAGTCTTTAGTAGATCAAGTATCGTAAGATTGGCTATCTCAGTTTGGCCATCCGTTTGTGGGTGATAGGCCAAAGAGAAATTCAATCTTGTACCTAGATTTTCAAAGAGACTTGTCCAGAAATTGCTGGTCATTCTAGGATCTCATCTGACAAGATGGATGTTGGAAATCCATGGTGTTTGAAAATATGAGATATGAAAAGGGCTGCCATGTTTCCATTTGGTGTTCCTTAATAGTCTTTTTGACAGGAATAAAGTGTGCTTGCTTGCTAAATCTGTTGACTATTGTCCATATTCCCATGGATAGACTTGGGTAATCCAAAGATAAAATCCATGGATATACTCTCCCATGGTGAATTAGGGATTGGAAATGGCTGGAGTAATCCAGGTTGCTTCCCTCTATCATACTTGGTCTTTTGGCATACCACACATTTTGAAACATACTCTTGTATGTCTACTTTCATGGTAGGCCAATAGAAATATGTCTCTACTCCTCAAAGATTAGGTTGAATGCCTCTATGCCCCACATAGGGAGGAGCATGGGATTCATACATGACTTTCTCACGAAGGGAGTGGGTAACACATAGCCTATTTCCATGGAGAAGATAACCATCCTGCAAGGTGAATGGTTCTTCTTTCTTCCCCAATGCAAGGGCTGACATTATGTCTCTAAAGTTGGGGTCAATAGCACACTCATCTATCATAGAATATAGATCATTGTGAGTTGCTATAGACACCGCATTAACTCTTGGTCGTCATGAAAGTGCATCGGCCACTAGATTATGCTTATCAACGATGTGAACAATATGAAAATAAAATTGCAAAAGAAAATTTTCCCACCTCATTTGTTTGTCTAAAAGCTTGGTTTGTGTCCTGAAGTACTTGAGACTTTGGTGGTCCGTTCGCAAAATAAATGGAGTCCCAATAGATATTTCTTCCATGTGTCTAGGGCATTTAGAATAGCTCAAAGCTCTTTTTCGTATATGTTCAAGACCCATTCATTGACATTGAGCCTTTGGCTCTCACATGCTATGGCATGCCCTTCTTGAAGCAAGGCAATCACCACAAGCATCACATTGGACCTCAAATGGCTTTGAGCGATCCGGAAGCATGACTCGTTGGGAGGTAAGATTCTCTTTGAGCTTGTCAAAAGCATTTTGATCCTTATCAGTCCATGAGTACTTAACATTCTTCTTTGTTAATTCATGTAATGGTCCTGCTATTTGAGAGAATTTGGCTATGAAGCATCTATAATATGCACACATACCAATAAAGCTTCTTAGCTCATGTAAAATCCTTGGATTAGGCCATGCTTGTATTACCTCCAACTTTGATGCATCCTTACGGATACCATCTTGGGAGATAATATGACCTAAGTATTGAATCTCTTGAAGGAAAAATTCACTCTTCTTTTGATTGATAAAAAGTTTGTTCTTCCTCAACGCTTGAAAAATTACCTGGGGATGTTGCTTGTGCTCCTCCAAGGACTTGGAGTAGATGATGATAACATCAAAGAACACTCTAGTGAACTTGTGGTAGGGTAAAAATATTTTCTCCATCAAGAGATTGAATGTGGAATGTGCATTAGTCAAGCCAAAAGGCATGACTAGATATTCATAAAGACCAAACATTGTACGGAACATGGTCTTTAGGGTATCTTCATTCGCTATCCTTATTTCATCGTAGCCACTTTTAAGGTCAAGATACTGAAGTAGGTCAAACCTTGTAGCTTATCAAATAGATCTTCTATCCACATTACGGGAAATTTGTTTTTGACAGCGATATGGTTTAGCACTCGAGAGTCCACACACATGCAGTATGTACGATCTTTCTTTTGCACTAAAAGGAATGGATAACGAAAGGGAGAGGAGCTAGGCCCCACCATCCCTTTGTCTATCAAATCTTGTACTTGCCTCATGATCTACTCTTGTTGAGCTTGGGAAACTCAATAAGGAGGCTTGTTAGGCAGTGAGCTTCCTACTCGGAGCTCAATTTGATGGTCAGCATCCCCAAAGGGATATCATCGATCTTGAAATCCATTTAGAAAATTAGATAAGTCTAGATCTTCTTGATTCCTACCATCTTCATTTGATAAAACATTAGGACTTTTGATAGATTACTTGACAAAAATCATGTACGCAAAAACTGAGCTTTTCATTGATTTGTCAAAAGCAAGAGTGTAATGTACCCAACATTTTTCAATAAAAGCATTTTATTCACTTTGCAAATATTTAAAGCTCGCATTTTGTTAAGTCAAAGAGCATTAATGAAACGATCGGATCAAAATTCGGACTTTAGAACTATTACTTATGGTCTTTATCCACTTGAAAACTATAGGTTGATGGGAAACTTAAGCCTCAAGACTGTATCTAGAGATAAGAGTTGACTCATGGAAAAGAAAGAGCAATTTTAGGAAAGGAGGAGTATTTTTAGGAAAGAAAGAAGAGGGAGTTAAGTTTAGAGTTCTTGTCTTGGAGCCCAAGCTTCTTCTAGAATTGGAGAACCGAAATTGTGCATCGAAATCCATGTCCGAAAAAAAAGAGCCGCGAACGTGCGCGAACTTATCTCTCCTTGCTTTCCTCTATTCTTAGCTAGCCTTGAGAGCCTATATAAAGACCCCTCTCCCCTCACTTTCACGACACAGACACACACTCTCAGAAGCAGAATCTCTCTTGCCTTGACGTCGGAGTTACCTTCTCTCGCTCAACCTCTCTCTATTAAGCTCTTACCCTGAAGCCATCTCCGTCTCCAACTTCTTTTTCTACCATCATCGTGTTGTCCCTCAAATTCTTTCTCACCTTCTCCTTTCTCTTTTGCGATACGATGGCCCCGAAGGGAGTGACTCGAAGCTCGAATGATGCTCCACCTCCAAGGAAGGTGCAGAGGAAGGCATCAACTACTCCAAACGTTGCTCAAGCGGAGGTATTGGTTGCGGAAGAAGTCAAAGCTGTCTAGTCTCAAACATGGGAGGTAATCGAACATGTCGCTAATCTGCTAAGACAAATTTATAATTCTGCATTGCTATTCATAATGAATTGGGAAGCTAAGCATAGGGTACCCCTTAAACTGTCTAAGAAACGTGATTCTATCACAAGAAACAAGCATATGTTTTAATAGATTAGTGAAAGAAGTGTTTGATTGTAAGGTTCCCAGTTTCTAAAACCTTAGAAATTGTACAAAGCTTGATCAAATTAACTTGGTTGTTAAGAAAACACTGTAGAATGATCCAACTATGTTAAATATTGGTATTTTTGGAACCGTAACCAGAGCTTTACTAGGGTTAGAATTTTTCAGAACCGAATTCTGATAAAATCTGGAAAAGTTACGGGCTCTGAAAGGTTACACTATGAATTTAATTAGTTAAGTAAAATTGAATGGTTTCAGTAATTATTACTACTAAAGACTTTTTATCCTAAGGTTCTAGAAATTGCAGATATTTCAAAAATTAATCATTAAAAGTCAACAAACTAGCAGAAAATCAATTCTGTGTATCTGGGGGGTTGTGTGGGGTAATGATGAACTTTTCCAGACTAGATTTTAGCAACAGGGGGCGTTTTTGGAGCTGTAGGGTTGCTTGGGATGCAAGTTACTACCATTTTCCAGCCTCTGAGTGCCCAAAAAGCTATAAATATGACCCTTGCTTCATAATTTCAGACAGACTCGGAGTGTTGGTACATTCTCTCTCATCTAGAGAGACCTCTACGCAGAAATCACCAGAGAGCAAAGCTCTAGTGGGTTAATCAACGGTAATTAGCATTAACCTTTCTTAATTAGCAAAGCTAGGTTAACCTATTTACAAATTTCAGAGGTAAATCACATCTTAGGGAACTCGTGATAATTATCTTAACCTCAGATAATTAGTTTACCTAATTATCTTAGCAGAATTACACTGTTTTTTAGGGGAAATTAAATAGAGGAAAATAGCAAATTGATCTAAAATTCTTTGAAATAATTATCAAAATTAAATCACATTTTATGAAACCCGTGATAATTATCTTAACCTCAGATAATCAATTTAACTAATTCAGCATAATTATACTATTTTTAGGGAAAATTAAAAAGGAGAAAATATCAAATTGATTCAAAATGCTTTGAGATAATAATAAGAGGAAAAAGACATCCTATAAAACCCGTGATAATTATCTTAATCTCAGATAATTAGTTTAACTAATTATTTCAGTAGAAATTACACTATTTTTAGAGAAAAATAGCAAACTGATCCAAAATTCTTTGAAATAATCATCAGAGGAAAAATAAATCTTAGGAAACCCTTAATAATTATTTTAATCTTAGACAATTAGTTTAACTAATTATCTCAATAGAAAAACATTGTTGTTAAGAAAAAATTAATGAGGGAAAATAGTAAATTAAACTTAAAACCTTTGAGATAATTATCAGAGGTAAATCAAATCTTAACAAATCTGTGATAATTATTTTAACCATATATAATTATTTTAGTTAATTATCTTAGTAGAAAAACACTATTTTTGAGAGTAAAGTAAAGGGGGAAATTAGTAAATCATGTGATATGATTACATACTATTTATCGGAGTTACATACATGATAAAAAGGCCATGATAATTATTTCAAGGTTGGAAACTTAGTATAGAGATTTATCTAAGTTAAAATATACTAATTCTGGTAAAGATTTAAAGGGGAAAATTAGTAAATCATGTTATATGATTACATTCTATTTATCAGAGTTAAATTACATAATAAAAAGGTGGTGATAATTATATCAAGATTAGAAAAATAGTATAGATATTTATTTAAGTCAAATTATACTAATTTTAGCTGAAAATTGAAGATGGAAATTATATAATTAAGTTGGAAAATAATAAGATAATTACCAGAGATAAAAAAATATCCTTATCTACTTGTGGTAATTATACCATAATTTTTTAGTAAGTTTAGAAAATTATAATTGACTAAAAGTCCTAATTTTGGCCAAAGATTAATTAAAATAAATAGACTTCGCGGTCAAAAGTTTTTAGGAAAGTTATAGTAAGTGTAAACCTGTGATATAAAGTTGAGGAAATGAAATCTTTGAGAGAAAATAAATAGAATAAATATTAAGCTCAAAATAAGCAGATTCCAGGCTTAAAATTCCATGGGGAAATTAGGAAAAAGATATACAAAATTATAAGTAAATTAGGATAGCTTAGAAAACCCTTAGGGAAGATGTGGAAAAGTTCATCATGCCTTTATAGAAAAATAAGAAATTACTAGGTCAAGAATTTGCCAATTAAGACTACAAATTTAACCTTGGATGGGTTACGTTTGAATACAAAGGTTAAGTCTAGATTTCAAATAATTTACCTAATGATTAGACGTCCTTTTTATATGTATAAGAAGTTATGGCACCTAAAAGGACCCGAGAAAATCCTACATCTGATGATGAGGACGTAGCTCCAAAACGAACTAGAGTGTCACATGACGACGAAGCTAGGCCTAGTAGTAGGCCTACGGAGGAGAGTCTTCAGGCGCCAGCGCAACAGCAGATGGCTGATCAATCCCAGGTGGGTTTTCCATTATTCAATTAAGTATTTAAATAGTTTAAGTTTTTTTATAAGTTAGCATTGCATACGTAAGGAGTGGGAGAGAATCAGGAAAGAAATAATTGACCAAAAACGGAAGGTAAATTCCAACGTGCATTTGTTTATAATGTAGGAAAGAATTGTTTGGGTTAAAACTGATTGAATTAGGAAAGATATGATTGATCATCCTTAAGCCAACTTGTCTCAAGACACCTCCGACTCCTTGGTATAAATTGATGATAATGATGGATTTCTAGCCACGGATAAGTCGGTTATCCCCATGAACGATGAGCTTCTACTCCGTGCCATGTCTTGATGTTTCAACATAAGTTAGGATACCGTTTTTATCATAGGGGAGCCACCCGGTTGTATGGGCAACTGGTTTGGTGTATGGGCACCCGGAACCTTGGGTGGGGGTTTATCCACTCCGGATTGTGATTAAGAAATGGGTGTCATTTTTTCACCCTTAGGTGGTCTTGAGACAAGAAGAGTACAGGTCATGGTTATTATAGACAATGTTTTGATTGACAGTTCGCTGTCTTAAGTTTAAAGATGTTTGTTTTCTACAAGAATGCTTTCAATTTTGTCTTTAATAATTGATTGAAGAAATTACTGTGATAGAAAGTTAAAAGAAACCATTATTTTAAATGTTAAAAGCTAGGTATGCTCCTTCCCTCTCCTCTCTCTCATGTTCCCTTACCCTCTTTGTCTCTCTCTCTCTCTCTTTCTCTCTCGAGCCATTTTACAAAGGAGACTCTGCCAAAATTTCTGCAGAATCTGAAGCTTTCTTGGTTCATTTGACAGGTTGATATTGGTTCAGAGGTCAGTTTACAGGGGAAACTCTGCCGAATTTTTCCGAGAAAAGTAAACTACTGTGAAGCATAGCTATGGCTGGATCATAGGACACTGCTCTTTACAATATCAAGAAGCTGGATGGGACCAATTTCCCATTGTGGAAGAAGCATATTTGGCACGTTTTGGTACAAAAGAAGCAGATAAAACCTATAAAGCTCAAGGGGATAAAACCAGAAGATATGGACAAAGATGAATGGAGCGAAATGGATGAATTGGCACTTTCTAACATTATGCTGAGTTTGGCAGAAAGCGTTTACTTCAATGTAGCAGACGAGATGTTGGCTTATCAAGCATGGTTAAAGCTGAGTGCTCTTTATGAGAAGCGGAGTGCAGCTTCACAGGTATACTGGCTTAAGAAGCTTGTTGACTTGAAGATGAAAGAAGGGACACCTATGTCCAATCATCTGAATGAATTCAACACAATCTATAGTCAGTTGTCAGCTCAAGGTGTCAAGTTTGATGAACCTGTTAGAGCTATGTTCCTGTTGAACACATTGCCGGAAAGTTGGGACACTTTTCGCACAGCTTTGAGTAATTCTGCACCTCCAGATGGTTTGAACATAGCAGGTGTAGAAGGAAGTCTGCTTACTAAAGAAACCAATAGAAAGACAATGGACAAAGGCAAAGGAACAGCCTTAGTTGTCAGGGGAAGGACCAAAGAAAAGTACAAAGGTGGAAAGAGGAATCAGTCTCGTAGTAAGTCCCGCAGTGCTAAAGGCAAGAGTGACATAGAATGCTACCATTGTGGCAAGAAGGGTCACATGAAAAGAGACTGTAGAGAATGGAAAGCAGAAAAAGGCAAAGAGAAAGCTGAAGACCATGGTGAGAAGAACAAGTCCTCAGTGAAGATTCAAGAAATAAATGTGACAAACACTGTTGCAGAGGATGACAGTCTAGTGTCAGGAGACATCTACTTCTTGAAGAATACAATGGACTCAGCTCTTCTTACAGCATCTGATGGAAATGCACTGAGTGACTGGATTATAGACTCAGGGGCATCACTTCATGTGTCTCCAAACAAGGAGTGGTTTACTTCTTATGTGACCACTAAAGATCATGTTCGGCTAGGCAATGGGCAAACATGTGAGATCTTAGGTGTTGGAGATGTTCAATTGAAGTTTCAGAATGGCTCTTCTTTCACGCTGAAGAATGTGAGACATGTTCCCGCAATTACAAAGAGCTTGATCAGCACAGGTTTACTTGATGATGCTGGCTACGTCACCATTTTTGGACAGAACATGTGGAAGATATCCAAGGGTTCTATGACAGTAGCACATGGAGTAAAGTCTGGAGGACTTTACATGATTTATGTATCAAATGTCTCTAAAAATGTAATCAATGTAACCGAGCAGCCGAACGTTTCTTTGTGGCATAGCTGGTTAGGACATATGTCCAAGAAGGGAATGGAAATCTTGTCTCGTTCTGGTTATTTGCCTGGATTTTCATTTAATGATTTTGAATTCTGTGAACATTGTCTATATGGTAAGCAAACACAGCAGCCACATAAGAATAGAAGCAGTAGAAGAGATACACAGTTGGCACTTGTTCATAGTGATTTGTGTGGACCTATGCCTAACCTATCTCTAGGGGGAGCTTCTATCTTTATGACATTTATAGATGATTACTCGAGGAAAGTATGGGTTTACTTTCTCAAGCACAAGGATGAAGCGTTTAGTGTTTTCAAAAAGTTTGTGACACTTGTGGAGAATCAGAGTGGCAAGAACTTAGATGCTTACGCACTGACAATGGTGGAGAGTATGTTTCAAAGGCCTTTCAGGACTTTTGTGAGTCAAAAGGTATAAAACGTGAACTTACTGCTCCTTACAATCCTCCTCAAAATGGTGTTGCTGAGAGGATGAGTAGGACCATACAAGAGAAGGTCAGAAGTATGTTGTCTAATGCACAGCTTCCAAATGGGTTTTGGGCTGAAGTTGTATCAACAGCTGTTCATCTTGTAAATAGATCTCCTAGCAGGTTTTGCAGAAGGATTCAGTGCCAGAGATGGTATGGTCAGGCAAAATGCCCTCATACAAACATCTCAGAGTCTTTGGCTGTGAGGCATATACTCACGTTCCGAAGGAATTTAGGAACAAACTTGAGCCAAAGAGTAGAAAGTGCATCTTTCTAGGCTATGGTAATTCTGGTGAGATGGGGTACATACTTTGGGACCCCGAATCCAGAAAGGTTGTCCGCAGCAATGATGTTCACTTTAATGAATCCAAATATCATTCTAAACCAGAGAGGGTTGAGGAGATTAGAAGAGTTGTCTTCGAAGAAGATGGACCTGCATGTGCAAGACAAAATGTCAGGGCTCAAGAGGAGCAAGGACAGGATAGAGTGGAACCACAGGTTGTGGCTGAGCCTGAGCCACCTATTGTGCGTTGATCTGGACGTATCACGCGACCTCCTGATAGGTTTGTTCCATCTATGAACTATGTCATGTTAACTGATTGCAATGAGCCTTCATGTTACAAGGAAGCAGTGCAAATGAAGGACTCCGGGAATTGGCAATTGGCCATGCAGTCAGAGATGACAGCTCTGCATAAAAACCAGACATGGAAGCTAGTTAAATTACCACGGGGCAAAAAGGCTCTACCCTGTAAATGGGTTTACAGGTATAAGATCACCGCTCATGATAGTCAGCCAAAGTACAAAGCAAGGCTTGTTGCCAAGGGCTTTAAGCAAGAACAAGGCATTGACTTTGATGAAGTCTTCTCTCCGGTGGTCAAAATGACTACATTGAGATGCTTTCTTGCATTGGTTGCCATATTAGATTTGGTGTTGCACCAAATGGATGTCAAGACAGCGTTCTTGCATGGTGATTTAGATGTGGAAATTTACATGCAGCAGCCAGAAGGGTTTGTTGAGAAAGGCAAGGAAGATTGGGTATGCCAGATGTTAAAGAGTCTTTATGGCTTAAAACAATCACCGAGGGCATGGTACCATAAATTCCACAAGTTTATGCTTTCTCAAGGCTACAAACGTAGTGAGTTCGATCACTGTCTATATACAAAGAAGGCTAAGGATGGTAGTTGGCTGATCCTTATTTTGTATGTGGATGACATGTTGATTGCTGGCAAGCACTTGGAAGAAATTTCAGCTTTGAAGTCAAAGATGGCAAAATCGTTTGACATGATAGACCTTGGTGAGGCAAGTCATATACTTGGTATGCGCATTGAGAGAGACGGATCAAAGAAGTTGATTTGGTTATCTCAAACAGAGTATATTGACAAGGTTTTGCAACGTTTTAATATGGAGAAGGGAAAGGCATTGAGTGTTCCATTGCCACCATATGTGAAACTTAGCAAACAAGATTGTCCTGTGTCTGAGGAAGAACAGGCTGAAATGGATAAGATTCCATATGCGTCTGCGGTGGATAGTTTGATGTATGCAATGATTGCCACTCGCCCAGACATTGCATTTGCAGTGGGAGTAGTAAGTCGATACATGTCAAACCCAGGCAAGAAACATTGGGAGGCAGTGAAAGGAATATTGAGATACCTGAAAGCTACAAAGAGTATGCGTATATGCTATGGGAGTTAGGAGCTAAGTGTAAAGGGTTTTACAGACTCAGATTATGCAGGTGACTTAGACAACCGAAGGTCTACGTCAGGGTATGTCTTTACATTGGCTGGTGGAGCAGTATCATGGCATTCTAGATTACAAGATTGTGTTACTCAGTCTACTACAGAGGCTGAATATGTTGCAGCATTAGAGGCATGCAAAGAATCAATTTGGCTTAATCGACTAGTAACAGATTTGGGAATCAAAGAAGAGATGCATGTGTTATATTGTGATAGTCAAAGTGCTATACAATTGGCTCGCAATCCAGTTTATCACTCAAAGACAAAGCATGTGGATGTGAAGTATCATTTCATCAGGGAAATGCTCGAGGATAAGCAACTTCAGCTTGTCAAATTTCACACCATAGAAAATCCTGCTGATCTACTTACAAAAGGACTTCCCTCAGAGAGCTTTGCGGATTTTCGCAAGCAGTTAGGTGTAGGGTAGTACATCACTTCTCTACATCTCTTGTATATTAGCTTGTATAGTAGCTTCTCTCACACTTAAAGTACCACATTGGACTTTAAGTGGGAGGTTGTTGGGGTATAAAGCCCAATGTGGTCGCCCAAGTAAGTGGGTGGGCCGCCAGGTATGTACACATATTCTTTTGTAAAAACCTAATAAGAACTCACTATGCTCTACACATTACAGTAGAGCGAGTTCACCATATCGTCGTGCTCTTCTTCTCGCACTCTCTCTCGCGTCGCACTTCTGCTCGTACTCCTTCAATGGGTCCCTCCAAAGCCACTATCTAGGATCCCACTGTACTTGTACCAGTGGACAGCTCTCCCAAGCCCACAGTCTCCAGTGTCAAGTCTTAGCAGCTGCTGGTCACGATCAATGACGCAAGTCCTCCCACAGATTCCCACCACTCAAATCCTCTGAAACAGCACTCTGCCACCTGCGGGGCCTCTATTGCAACTCGATGTAAGCGTCCCTCACCCTGTATCTCAAAAGACAGGGAGGGTACAGTCTCTGAGAAAAACCAAACTGAGATGAGAACCTCCAGTCGCATGAAGGCTCCCATCCATCTGGGAATTGTTGGCTCGAGAGGTGTGAGGCTCTGATATGTCTTGGCACATGCTCTGTACCCCTCCCATGCCCTGTAGCTGAAATCCCTGCAGCTCCTCTGACAAGCCTAAAAACTATAACCAGTCACCTAAAGAGCGTGTTGGATCGGCTTCCATGGGACCCCAGGAAACATGAGGCCAACTACCGACCAAGTGGCCTCTCTGAGTGCTAACCATGGGGTTCCAAACAAGGGGCTGTCTCAGGTGCTCCTCCGTGTAAGTAGGCTGACGCTGCTCCAGGCCTCGTCGCAGATGCTCCCAAGATCGGAGCAAGCTCACAGCAAAGCAGTCCTCCAATCTCTTGCTCAAGCCAACTCTACGCATCTCTGTGAAAATTCATTTGGTCGAAGGTTTCCAGGGCCTCAAGCCTAAGGCACCCTAGCACAAAGCCGTTGTAGCAAGAACTCCTTCTAGGTCTCCTCACCTAGAAGGAGTCCTCTGACGATGAACTTCCCAAGAAGGGCTCTGCTCTTCTCTGTTGGGTCTATGATCCCAAGCCCTCCCTGAGAACAAGGAAGACTGATGACCTGCCAATCCACTTTGGCCCGAGCTATCTGAGTGTCACGCCCTGACCAAAGGAAGTTCCTGATGAGCCTCTCTACCTGGATGATACAAGAACTCGAGAAGATCCAGCAAAAAGTGATGTACACATAGTAGCCAACAACACCTGGTTGGCCACTACAACTCTGTCTGCTAGAGAAAGTCGTACGGAGCTCCAATGTAACAACTTCCTCCTAATAGACAGGAGGAGGGGAGCAATCTGTTGTTCGAGAGACGAGTCCAAACCAACTTGATAGCCCAAGTACCAAACTGCAGTCCCTGGGGGATCCACGTAAAACCCTCACCTGGCATCCAATCGAGCACAGGAGCACTACCAATTGAGAAAGCCATTGTCTTTCTCCAATTGATCAGTGTGCCAGATGCACAACAGAAATTCTATAGAACCTGCTCACACCTATGAAGGTTGGCTCCTGGCCATCCAAGTACAAGGCTGAGTCGTCTGCAAACTCAGCGTCCAATAGCTCATCTCCCCGAATAGAAAGTACTAAGCCCCGTAAACCAACCTGCTGCAACACCAAAAACATGCTCATTGCCTCAGCATAGAATAGAAAGAGGAAGGGGGCAAGAGGGTAGCGCTATCTAAATAAATGTGTGAGCATGAAACGATCATCTCTACCTCTTGACAAAAGTACCTGATCCAAGCATCTGAGAAGCCCATCCTGCATAGAGTGCCCTCCAGAAATTCCCAGTCAACTATGTCGTAGGCCTTCTCAAAATCAAGAAGAAGGATCACCAAATCCTCACCACGTAGCCGTGCGAGGGTAGAAGTCTCCCAAAAAGTAAAGATGTTGTCAAGGATACTACACTCCTTGACAAAACCTGTCTAAGTCCCATGTATAAGGCTGTCAACTCAGAGCCTTGGCAAGAATTTTGTAGGCTGAGTTGAGGATGGTGATGGGGTTCCATTGTCGAATCTCATCCAAGGAGCCACCCTCCTTGGGAATGAGGTAGATGAGGCCCTCACTCATGTTGTCAGGCATCACACCTGTGTGTAGGATGTACTGAAAATCACTACAAAGATCTGGGCCAAGCAAGTCCCAATACTCCAAGAAAAAACTGGGAGTCAAGCCATCCTCACCTGGACAGCTACCACGAGGGAGTGCACTAAGATTCGTGTGCAACTCCTCAAGCTGAAGTGGCAACTCAAGCCTCCGACGCATCTCCTCAGTCACAAGACAAGGCATCTGTGCCACACCTGCTCTCTGCATGCATCATGATGCTCTCACTAAGGCTCTGTAGACAGTAACTCACGATAAAGTCAGTAGCAACTGCACGCATGTCCTCTAGCTCAGAAGCAATTGACTCGTTGGGCCTCCTCAACTGGCTGACCTTGGCATGCAAATGCCACTCCCTCAAAGAAAGCATCAATCACTCTGTCACCCACCTGTGTCCATTGAGATGTCTGTCAATGGAAAGCAAACTCATGGAACCACTCCTCTGTGCTAACAAGCTCCTAGCAAGCCTGTTGTAACTGCTCCTCCAACCAAGGACTGTCTGGATGCTGCTCCTGCATCCTCTGCAAGGAACCCGTCGAAGAAGCTGCTCCTCCTCTCTTGCTGCAGCCAGGTGAGCCAAAGACTCTTGAAGAAAGAATCGACTAAGTTGAGCTAGTCCTGAGGCCACTCTATCAACATGAGAATCCTCCATGTCTAAGCTCTCTGTCCAAAGAGCCTCCACTCGCTCTCTGAGTGTAGAGTCCAGCAAGACCCTCTTAGGATGCAAAGCATCATGCTCCCCCTCCTCTGCCTATCCGGGATCACTGGTGCATGGTCCGAGAAGGAAGTCCCTTCCAGAATGCCAAATGTCCCACCCAAGTCACAGAAGTGTTCACTAGTGTAGAAGCGATCTATCCACGATAGATTCACTCCTCCCACTCTACGGTCTGAACGAGAGAAGGCCAGGCTGTTTGGGGGCCTCACAAAGCTAGAATGTTGCCACACAGCCAAAACCCTCAGAGTCATACAAAACCTCTCCCAAGCTGCCAGTTCAACTCCATGCACAATATCATGGCTACCACCAATCCCATAGGGGTCCTTCAACATGTTGAAGTCACCCCCTATGCACCACTGCTCTGCCTGCGACAGAGACTCAACAATGTGTGACCAAAACTCTGCTCGTGCACTCGCCACATTGGGCACATAGATGTTCAGGAAGCCCAGAAGACAACCCTGAGCCTGCATAGTGATCCACTGAGCCCTGCCTAGCACAATAATCCCTTTGCCCACAATGGCCTACTGCAAAGAATCCACAATAGTCATACACACCCCACCCTGGATGCCTCCAGGTCCAAAAGTAGCTCACCAAAAAGTATCATATCGTCCACACAAAAGCTAACCACAATGTCTAATGCGGCTCTCACACAGATGATGCTCTTGTAGCATAAGAAGGTCAATCTCTCCTCCCACAAGGCATCATTGTAGCTCCCGACGCAGTCGGCGACCCCTCTGAGGCTGAAACTGGGGCCCACCTAATCCCTATATGTTCCATGAGACAATCCTCATGGGGAGTGAGAGAGAACAGATGTTGCCGCAGCAGCTAAACGTACTATCTTTGAGGATGGCTTGGATGGGGAGTAATTCGGATCGGAGCATCCTCTAGATAAGCGTGACTGTAAAGAGTGCCTGGCCCAAGCCCAAGTAGATCAAGTCGTGCATAAAGCAACCTCCTCTGTCCAAGAGTTCCCATGAATGTGTACATAGCATGGCGGGCATTGCGAATCAACAAAGAAGTGGACCACAATGTGTCTACATCTTGCTGCATCTCGAGGTGTCACAACAAACTTGGCCGATGGACAAAGAGTCTAAAGCATGTCTGTAACTCCTAGGTCTCCCATGTGATGAGAGAACTCTAGGGCCTGTGTTTGTAGCCACTCCAACACTGAGTCAAAATTCCACTCAATCTGGTCCTTCCCGTCGCAAAGGGGAAAAGAGAAGCCACCCGCTGAGTCCAAGGCCTCTATCCTCCTAGCTTCCAGGAGCATAACATGAACCCTGAAGCAGGTGCCTCAAGGTCTGGTAAGGAGTCACCGAGAAAGCGTGTGAAGTCGTAGCCAAAGAAATCCCATCGGTACCGAATGTCGAAGCATGCCAGGCCACAAGGGACTGCTGCAAAGGGAGACGTCTGTACCTGAAGAGGGGGTTGCAAGAAATGTTGTCCCTCTTTCGCCAAGCGACTCGTGGCAAAGGCGCTGCCAAGCTGATAATTGTGCATCCCTATTACCCTCTCTATCAATATAATCCAATAACTCATCAATTTACATAACAAACTCCATGCTTCACTCCAATCGTGGAGTCATTTATCTATGATAGCCCTCTAGCAAACACACCATGTGTCACTGCCGCATAAACTACCAACATTCCCCAATGGTAATTTTATTGGGAAGACCCAAAGCATGCAATACATGCATCAATCTCGCTCTTGGTCATATTTACTTGGTGAGCCTACTAGCTTTTTTCAGTTTCTGGATCGTGGAGTGAGCCGCTTGGCTCAAGCTCAACCATCCCATAATCAAAATCTATGTCGTTCGTAGAAAAGCATATGATGGAGCAATTTAAATTGAGCGAGATATCCTCAGACGCGCACGGAAACGCGATGCAGCAGCGACCGAGGGCCATGAGCAGGTGGGGATTAAACTCTTTTCCGCGTAGTTTGCTCGTGCAACAGCAAGCCCAGCAGAACCAGAAAGGAGTAACGGAGACCTTTCAAACCCTGGTTATATTCTGCAGATCATCAAGCTGGAGGGTACTTCGGATGCTTGCCGACGTGATGAGCACTCTCAAAGATCTATTTTTGTACGATCAACTCATGCTCGAAGATATCAGACTTCAATCGATGATCAGTTGGCCTAATATGAAGTTGAATCTCCAAAACTCATTGCCTTCGCAGGACCATCCAACATATTTTTCTGCTGATGCTATCAGGTTGTTTTGGCGATGCAGACGGCAGAGGCCGATGAAATGGAAAGAGTAAACGCCAAAGTGGACATGAGGGTAGAAAAGCTTAGCAGGATTGATCACACAGTCTGTAAAGAGGGAAAATGCCCTAACGTTGGTGAATGCTAGACTGGTGGTGAGACTGGTACTGGTACCGCTACCGCTACCATAATGATCCTCGGAGACACTTGCACTCGTGGATGCAGGGTTTTCGATATATCGCCTCAAGCCCTCTGTTGCTATCTTCCTATAAAGCTGGGGAGTTTTACATCAAATCCACGATTGAGGGATATGTAATTCTTGCCCTTTTTTGTAGCTCCTATTATTGCACAAGCTTTTAAACCACATGCCTTCGAGATGTAAGCACGCATCTTGAGCGATGCGCTCACTTTGCATCAGCTTAAAACCATCCACAGCTTCTTGTACAGAATGTTGACCCAAATAATGCCAAGCACAACTCCTTTTGTCAGCAGTTCCTGATTAACACTATTCTCGTGAAATTTTTTTCCCCTATCAGCTTCTTGCATAGTGCAACATGCCTTAAAGATGAAAGCGTAGGTGATTCCATCTAGAGCGATGTCCTCACTTTGCATCTCCTGAGAACACCCCAGTTTTTCGTGGTCTACCACATTTGGCAAACATGTACTGAGATCTTCCAAGCAAAGCAAACCAGTGAGAGTACAAGTGCTGGTATGCAGCATTGAACAACAATCTACTTCTAAATCCTCTAGCAGCCTCAATTCCTCAAGCACACATCTCGGACACATCACAATCTTTCAAGCTTGTCAAGATTGGAAGGGCCTGCAACCCAAACTTGACCTCC
This sequence comes from Adiantum capillus-veneris, assembly GCF_014529385.1. Classification (NCBI taxonomy): domain Eukaryota; kingdom Viridiplantae; phylum Streptophyta; class Polypodiopsida; order Polypodiales; family Pteridaceae; genus Adiantum; species Adiantum capillus-veneris. The sequence goes on from NC_140957.1 coordinate 134,909,252, forward strand.
TTAACACTGGCCGCTGATGGTGAGACGCGTGAGCCTCAAAAGCTGCCCAGCAGAGACATTCACCTCTAAATCTTGTCACAACACCAAATCTGCAAATGCTCGAGTGAGTGCGCTAAGGATGCAATTGCATCTCCAAGCTCCATGGAAAAGATAACAAAACTCAGCCTTAGCACCTGTAAGCCCCTCCAAGTTGGCTTCATTACTTCGACGTCTTTAAAAAGGCCACTTGTCACACCCATGTCCTATAGGCTGGGCATTCCATCGGTAAGTCTTTTTTCTCCACCAGCAATTGTCTAGCTGTCACGACACCTCTCTCTCTCTCTCTCTCTCTCCAGTAGTACTCCAGACTATCGAAGCACAATTTTTTCAGAGGTGGGAGAGCACCAAGCCTAATCCCTTCTAGGAAGTATTCCCCCACATGAAGCTCCTTCAAATGTGGCCAGGTGCAATTGTCCATGTCCTCTAAATTTCTAACACTTGTTCCCTCCAATCGAAACATCCACAATCCTTTCATGTGTTTTGCAAGATCCAAGCTACATGCCTTCTACACAAAAGGTAGGACATAATTAAGCATCTGGATTCTACACATGCCGTCACTAGGACAAGGTATCTTTGCTTAATGAGAGAATCCCACTTGCTGGCAATGCTCATCATGAAGGGTTGATGTTGAAATGTCCAAGATGGGAAGGTGCATCCGGATGAACTTGAAGCAAGGTATGATGGTCGATTACTGAATTTTCTTATGATGTAGATGAGTTCCATGTCAATCCTATTTCATGATGTTGTAATTATGACATGATTGACAGACACTACTGGTCCATACTATTTAACCTCTTCTAGCTGCACATATGTCATTATGATGGCACCAGGTAATGGTGGTGATTCCTAAAGATATTGTATAATTAGTGGATGCACACAAATTCTAGAAAATTTGTGTGTATCTAGATTGGGAGAAAAGCCCTTCCCTGCTTCCCTATATGGCATTCCATGAAGCTTCATTCTTGAAGGAGAGCTCATCAAACACTACTTTTTCTTTCTCAAGTGCACCGCATTTGGCATACACACTCACAAGGGTGTTTCCAACATATACATTCTTTTCGAGAAACCCACCAGTCACAATTTCTTTGTGCAATTCGCAACATTTACACAGATCTCTGTCGTTGGCACGAGCCTTCAAAGACACGATGAGGACAATTGCAGCACTAGGATCTTCATGATGCAAGAGCATCTTCCATGTGCCAGGAAGCTTGTGAGTGGAATCCCTGCACGTTTTTGGTTTCATGCAATAATCCTTGCATGGTCTGCTAGCGAAATGTATGGATATGTGATGTATCTCTTTGTGACGCCTTGTATGTTTCAACATCAGAACAACCCCCATTAATTGCCATCTCTTAAAGCGTAGAAAGTGCTCACTGCAATGTGTAAGTAGCAGATAAGCACTAGTGTCCTTGCCTAAAGCTGCAGAGGAGAGTAGTCAAATTGGGATGTGGCAGCCTTCATGAGAGAAAGCATCTAGTAATCCCTCTAACACGTGAACTGGCTCTATAGCAAACTAGTAAAGATGCTAGCCTAGGGTCCAAAAGAGTTGGTATAACGATAAGGCTTTGTCTTCTTAACCTACAGGTTGTGGGCTCCCTATTGGGTCCCCTCTCGAGAGACACCTTGTGCTCACGATCATAGCTTATTGCTCGTAGCTGCTTGCTCTATTCGTTGTTCTCAGTACATGTGGTGCATCAATTAGGTGGACATGGTGATGCCTATGTGTGGCTCTTGCCCAATGGTACGTGGCCCTTTCCCGACCATGTTTCATGACTAATACTTGAAAAGGATAAGCACCTCCCCTTGTGGAGTCTCCGGTGTCATTAGAAGAAATTTGGACTCACTTTCATATCCTTTAAGAAGTTCCACTTCAACTTAGAGAGAGAGAAAATAAAAATGCTAAATAATACATTTTAAGTCATGCTTTTTTGAGACAAGAAGATGCCAAAATAACATATTCTTTGTCAGTTAGCCATGGTTTTCCTTTTCTTTTCTTCATTCTCTTCTCAGGAATCCAACTAATCGTATGACTACTGATTTGAAACGCAACTCTTTATGTAGTGGATCCTTGACATAGAACATAGATCTAGTTATCTTTAGGTTTAATCAATATCTTGCATCTTTTGTATTTGTCTAAATGCGTGTTTTGTGTTTGACAGAGAGGACATATATTCACAACATTGGACGTTTTGATTGCACAAGCAAGTCTCCAGTTCGACAACACTGCAAGGTTCATTATCTGCATCCAATTCCCCCTGGCTATGCGTTTGCTTGGCGCAACACATAAATGCTACGGGGCAGGGCACGGCTTCCGTTTCTTATAATTTTTGGAGAGACCACAGTGCCAACTCTCCACCATACTTTGACACTTCTGCATGATGTGCACCGTATACTTCATATTTTCCATCTGTGACCCTTCATTGCAAGGCCAAATGTTTAACTATTCACATTGCTTTTTTGTAGCTTGACTCAAATTTTTGGCCTGCAATTTGGACAATCAAAACGCACCTATACATCATTACAGGTCAGTAAAGCATTTTATTTATTACTGAAATTCATTGATGCTTTACCACTTGCTTGTTTTAGAATTTTGCACAATGCTTCCTTTAGTTTGGTTTACATGTATGTTGTCTTTAAAAATATACACTCAATGTTGATCAGCATATGTACATATTAATTATAAACACTAGAGCGAAGATTGTTGCTAGATAACCCACTGGTGTCTTGGTCAAATAATGCTAGTCTACACTCTACAACTCATGCACTATCCAGCTCAACCATTTCAGATGTCCTTGCTTTCAACATCAAGAACAATCCTAGCCAAATGACTATACAAAAGAATAGGATTCTGCATATTGTCTGAAGAGGTTCCAAACAACATGATCCATTGCCATTCACAGCTACAATCCTTTGACTTGATGGATCAAGCCCAAAACGAAACCACTTTCTTGACTTTGAAAACCATTGGCTGAGCCACCAAGACGATAGGCATTAGTATCACATCCAATACACATGAATTTAGCTCCATACAACCTGTCAAAATCATGTTTGTTTAATTATTCATTGCTATAATATGTTTTAGCAGGGCCCACCAAGCAAAACTAGTTTTAAAAAAAGGGGTTTAGAAAATTCCACAAAATAGCAATAGCTATGACGTCCACGTGTTTGAGCCTCCTCAATGATAGCAAAATGTAAATATGTGATCAAGTAAATCCTCTCTTGATTTCAACATGTACGTGTGCTTGGACATCGCCTCACTTTACCTGGTGACTCAAATCATGCTCAATCGCAAAAGTGTAAGTGTTGGTCAATATGTGATCTATCATGACGATATTATAGAACATAGTATCTCCCTAGCCTTCAATATCGACAAAATAGTGTTAGTGCTCCAACTCTTAGGAAGGCTTTGCAAACGGCTCTATTGGACATGTGAGCCAACAGAGGTGCCAAAGTATCTACAGCATGACATAAATGCTCAATAACTAAAATATCATGCTCATGTTATGTGCCAATGTGTATTCTATCATCAATGGCATTGCATATAATAATGATAGTGAAGAAGGTGGAATTATGGGTTTGACATCATTGGCCATGGCAATTGATGGCAATGAAACTTTGCAAAGGCAAGGGAAGTACCCAACACCCCACCCTTACAAAGTTTAATGGCCATCGCAAGCCATCTTGATGGTCATTAGTGGTTCAATCTTCATTTTTTTTACCGTTAGGCCCTGGGCGACGAGCCCAATGGCAAAAATTTGCAATTGTGTAGCCAACGAGATGACAACGGATGGCCATGAAATTTTGCAACGGTAGGGGAATCACCCTAAACCCCACCTCTTTAAAGCCTCATGTCCATCACAAGTCATCTCGATCATCAAGGACGGCACAATCACCATTTTTTGCAGTTGGGCCGCACATCACGCCCAACCCCAAAGAAAGGGCGGTTATGTCACTTTCGACCGTCCAGACGGCTTGTGATGGCCATCAAGCTTTGCAAGGGCCAGAATTAGGGTGTATCTCCTTTCTTTCCAAAGCTTCATGGTTATTCATTATAGTCTTTTCAATTGCACAATTGCCATTTTTTTCCCATTGGGCTCGCCAAGGGCCCAATGGCAAAAACATGAAGGTTGTGTCACCAATGACCATGGAGACGGCTTGGATGGCCATGAAACTTTGTAGGGATGGGAAGTTGGGTTCTTTCCTTGCTTCTACAAAGTTTTCTTGTCATCGGTTGTCGTCTTGTTGGTTAGGCCCTGCACAATTGCCAATTTTTTTCCATTAGACTCACCAAGGACCCACTGACCAAAAAATGGTGATTCTTCCATGAATGACGGTTGAGATGGCTTGCATCACCATTAAACTTTTTTGGGGTGGGGAGTAGGGTGCTTTTACTATCTCTACAAATTCTCATGCCCATCTGTTTTTGTCTCATTGTTCAGGCCCTGCACAATCATCAATTTTTTTTCATTGGGCTCACCAAGGACCCAACGGCAAAAAAGAGACGATTGTGCCACTATGACCGTTGAGAATACTTAAGATGGCCATGAGACTTTGCAAGGGTAAGGAGTAGGATGCTTTCTCTTCCCCTAAAATTTTTCATGGCTATCCTTTGTCATCTTGTCGGGTGCTGCACAATCACACTAATTTTTTACCATTGGGCTTGCCAACGGCACAACGGTAAAAATTTGGGATTCGTGTCGTCCTTGACCATTGAGATGGCTTGCAATGGTCATAACACTTTGCAAGGAGGGAGAGTAGGGTGCTTTCCCCACCCTTGTATAGTTTCATGGTCATCTGTTGTCGTCTTGTCGATTAGGCACTGCACAATCATCAATATTTTGCAAAAAGTGTCAAATAGCAAATAATTGGCATTCGTGACATCCCTAACCGTCAAGAGTACTTTTGATGTCCATGAAACATTGCAAGGGTGGGGAGTAGGGTGCTTCCCTAACCCTTGCAAGGTTTCATGTCCATCCATTGCCAGTTTGCCCTGCACAATTGTGAACTTTTTGCCATTGGTCTTGCCAATGGCCCAACGATTAAAAAATGGTGATTGGGCCACTTATGACTGCATTAAGATGGTTTGTGGTAGCCATGAAACTTGGCGTGTGTGGGAAGTAAGGTGCTTCCCTCACACTTGCAAAGTTTCATGGCCATGCGTCAGGCCCTTCATGTTAGCAAATGGACCCAAGGGCACCCTCCTAGTCGGCCACCTCTTCATAAAGTATCGTTTTGTATTCCTATTCCTTTTTCCAAGAAAACCTTGTAAATGAAAGAAACTTTTATTGTTACATTGAATGCTTACTAAGCCATATCTGTGTAAAATCTCAGTTGTGATCTCTATCCTGAGTTTCAAGCCCTGTAAGCCCTCCATTGCCAGAAGAGCCCTAGGTATAAAGTTGAATTTTTTAAGTTTGAACACAACCTTTGTATCATTGTATAAAATTTGAACACAACCTTTCTATCATTATTTAAAATTTTTGGATCTTTGGAGAGTATGATTAGTAGCAGCTTTGTAATCGATTTTTCTCAAGCTCTGGTAATCCAAATTTGTTTTTGACAATTGCATTGTGTTCCTTGACTTGTGCTCTTTAAGTTAAGTATAACCATTCTCACTTTCATTGTGGTTCAAAATGGCCTATCTGCAAGCTTAATCTACTATTTTGAGTGCATAAATGATTTTATTTTTTAAGTTTTAACCATAGGAAAGTGTTCCTACATCGTAGGGCGACCATTTTGGATAGTTTTGCTGCAGTTTTTAGGACCTTGATCATGATGGATTGTGATTTTGATACCTTGTCAAATTGTGACCAAACTTGGTAGCAAAGTGCTCCTATGTTAGGTAAAGGCAGCGTGCCTCACCATGCTTTGCCCGTGTCCATCGACCATTGTCACGCCACCCACATTTATCTCCTTATTCTTTATACATACAAAGAATAGGGAGCTCTCACTTATTCTCACAGTGTGCTCGTACAATGAGATTTGGGAGCTCCACCCCACATCCTTGTGTCGTGCTCTCTCTTTCCCCCTCTCTCTCTCTCTCTCTGGCACTCTCTCCATATTCGTTGCACACACGCACGCCCATGATCCTTTACTTCACAATTCGTATCAAATCTTTGGCTTCACGACAAAATGGAGTGCTACAGAGAAGTGAGCTTTTGGCTATGATGAGCTCATTTTCGGTGGAAGCTTGAGATTGGTGAGCAACCACCACATTTGTGCTCATGGAAGCTTAAGGGACATTCCCAAGCTTGAGAGGAGGGTGTATTGCAAGTGTGTATGCTTTTTTGCAACCATGCTTGCAGGAAGAATGCAGATTTTCATTTTTGTAAGTCATTTTCTGAGCTCCAAAACAGTGTTTTTTGCGTAACTTTTGCATATAGAATGCGATTTATGCAAGGTTAGGGTGTAACCTGGGGTTATAGTACGCTTCAAATGCAATGGTTATGTCCATTTAGACTTATTACGCTCTTTGAAATTTTGTTGCAGCAGCTTTTTATTGTGTGTCAATGATTCCACACATGGTTTGCTCTCGGATGTGAGAGTGGTATTGGCTACAAACTTGCTCACATGTGGGAGGATATGATGTATGATCTGTGTGGTCAGATACTCAAGGAGACTCATGTGATTGCAGTTTGATATTGGCAATGTAGGCCACAAGCATGTTTTTTGGCAGTCAACAGGTAGAGCAGGTATTTGTGGCAATGATGTATGCAAAGTGTGGAGATTGGTGCATGCATTTCGAGTGCAGTTTGATGTACTTGATTGCTCATGGTTTTGATTGTACAGTCCCTTTGGTGGTTTTGTAGCCACTTTATGCGCATCAATGTGCGATGGAGATTGTGATTGCTTGTAGTACATAGAATTTGCGTGCAGTGTTTTTCCTTTGGGGTGGTGCATCGCGTGCGTGTTTTGCTCTGCATTTTTGGTCTTGAGCTATGTGTGCTCAGCCATTTGGGGCTTCCAGTTTTGACTCCCAGCTACAGGTTGAGTCTGGTACTCCCATAGGTGTTGCCGTTTGCAATTGAGGAGATCTTCTGCATTGTTTTGGCTTGCATACCAGTTTTGACACGGCAGGTGTCTTGAGCTTTTGCTTTGTGTATGCTTTTGTGGGATAGTGGCTAGAGTTTACTCACTATAGTTTGTGATCGAGCTTAGCTCTCACATTGACAGGTTTACAGGCAGGTTTGAGGGTCATTTGTGAGCTGAATTTTTCAGCCATCGTTCCCTCTTTGCATGTGCCTATGTATGGCTCAATTGTAAGCTAATTTGCCGCATAGTTATGACATGTTTCTTTAGCTATTTGCGAGCTGAATATGGGGTTGATTTGCTGCCATACACGAGCTTGTGTTACTCTACAAGTACAACTCTTGTTACTCTTGATAGTGGTTAAGTTTTGACTCCCACTTTTACTACACAGGTTGTGTATGCTATGGTTTTATGGCACATTGTTCATTCATTGACACATTTTGCCATCAGATTTTCACTCACATATGTATGTCATTTGTGGTGTCGTTGAGTGATACTCCAGCTAGAGCAGTTTGGCTTTGTGTATGACTTTGTGAGGTGATTCCGGATGAGTACATTCCTTGATTTCCATTTGGGAATTTTTTGTTGTCTCCATTGTGATTTATGTTGAGTTTTTGGCTCCAGTTACAGAGGAGACTCTACCAAAATTTTGCCAAATATGTATGCCAATTGCAGAGGCTAGTAAGCTTGACTATTTGCTCACCTTCTTTACTTGAGATAGTGGTTTGCTCTTGGGTGGGAGAGTCTTGTGATCTTGATCCTTTTTTGCCATAGTTTTGGCATGGATATGGAGACACGTCATGTTAGAGGTGGTTCTCGCTCATGATCGTGAATGACATGTTGGCATTGTGGCCATGATGGGCATATTAGGCTTTGTTGCTTCAGGTGTATGAGGCAAGGAAGAGGCAGATGCATGGTGCTACTATGAGGACAGATGCTAGAGAGTATGCATGTGATGGGCATGTCACGTTTGAGTCTAGCTTGCCTTCATACTACTTTGTGTCTTGGAATAATACATTGTCTACGCGTTTTCTACTAGACGCCATGTAGTTTTTCACATGATGCCACATCGTGATTTTTTTGCTCTTTCTCTAGTGGGAGACTCAGTTTGTTGATGGTTCAGCATATGACATAGAGGGTCCTGGAGATGTCTGCATGTCTTTACCTAGCGGTGCATTGCTTATGCTATGAGATGTACGTTATGTACCAAGACTCAGCCAGAGTCTCATTTGAGTGCGTCAGTTACAAAGTAGTGGACATTGTGTACTGCTTGGAGAGTGATCATTTCAAATGCATAGGGGATCACTTGTGATAGCCAGAGGTGCTAGGAGTGGTTTGGTATACCCTTTGCATATTTCTGACACACGAGACAGTGTAGTCTCTATAAATTTGCAGCCATGTTTAGAGCGAGAGACGAGCAGTGTCTCTTTTGTGGATGTGTTGCATGGAGAACAGGTTGTGCATTTGTCTTGTGGTGATGTTCACACAGACAGTGGTATCTCTAGGGATGCACAGCTTGGTCAGTGATTAGTTGAGATGACATCAGTTGAGCCTGAGATCGATGCATTGTTCTATGATGCGTCTAAAATGATTGAGGGGGTCAGTGTCCTTCAGACAGCTGTGTGTGATTGCAGTGGTGATGATTTTTTTATTTTGCAGTCATTCTCAGTACATATGTCATTGCCAAACAATGTTGTCATGGCGATGCATAGTCAGGTGGTTCCTGATGAGGATGCATATGGTAGTGAGGTTGCTAACAGGGATAGGTTGGCACACACAATGCATGTTTTGTCGGCTTTCATGTCTCTCATGTCTGACCTTTTGGTCTCTGGAATTGGGCTGATCTTTTCAGATAGCTGATTCCAGTGTTAGAATTTAAAGCTACAAGCAAGCCGTTAGTTCAGGTAGTGAAAGTGGAAAGGAGACTAGAGACTGGATTGAAATAGTTATTTGAACTAAAATAGTATACTGAAATGAGAGACAGACTAGATAACTAGAAAAGTACTTGTAGTTTCATATTCATAGTTCAAGAACAACCAGTACAAGGTGTAATGGAGTGAAGGTCAAATGATTACAATGGCAGTAATGATTACAAAGAGAGATTACAGGTGAAGAGATTATAATTCCGGAAATACTTGGAAGGCTCAAATAAGAAGTAAGTAAAACCAAGCAGCCCAATTACAATGTAATGGGTCCTATTTATAGCCCTCTAGAGTTACTGTAGTAACTTCCATGGTAATTACTATTGTGTGATTGATTCCCTATTTGGTTTCTAGGAGACAGTTCCTACCTGTTGGGACTATCTTCGCCTTCTACATCCTTCCCTCCTTTCCTGAATTTTGATATAACTCCAAAATTTCTGAAAAATCCACCACCTGATTCTGAAATGGTGTTGAGGAACCCATTTGGATTTCTAGTTGAGGTCCAAATCCTAAACCCTAAACCCATTTGTCTGTTTTGTTGAGTTGGCCGATGTTCCTCATGGGTTGGCCAATGTTCCTCATGATAGTACTCCTTTAGAATCACTAGCCTTTTTGTATTGCTAGCTTTATTTTAATCCTATCTTCAAAGAGTATCTCAGCCATTTCTCTGTACTATGGCCCCAGACCTAGTTTAGCCGCCATAATATCCTTTTTAAAAATCTTAGAGGACTCCACAGTGAGTTAAAGCAACTGATTTGTGATCTTGGTAAGACCTTTGAGCTGGATTTCCATTTTCCCATACAGAGCTTGATCCTCTGCATTTTGCCTTGCAGTTCCAAAACATCATTTAATTGGAGAGCATCATTGATCAGTGTTTGCCAGGTTTTCCACTCTACAGTCGCTCGCTCATATCAATCCTAAAGATCATCAATGATGTTATAGTATGTGAGCCAAAACCTAGGCATCTCAGTCTCCCTGGCCGGCAATGCATACAGGAGAACTGGGGAATCCGGTACAAACTCCATAAAGTTGAGAATGGCCTGGTTGTCTTGCTGCAACATCTTCTTGGTGACTCGAACCAGTTGAAACAATCTTTGGAGAGCAGTTGCATGTTCTCCTACTGTCATTTGAGTTTGTGGTCCCTTACTGTTGGAAGTCTGATCTTCAATAATAGCTTGTACCCTTTGGTCCATCAATCCTCTGGCAATTTGCATTTGCAATAGGACTTCTTTCAGTTGATTTTTGACCTCTTTCATACATTTATATGTCGGCCTGTTCCCAAGCAGGATCTCTAATTCAATGGCTAGGGATCTACAGTCTGCAGTAGACTACCGCTGCTAGTGTGGATTGATCAGTTTTTCATCAGAGGTTAGTGCCCATTCAAGTACTCTCTCTAACAGCTGAATTCTGCTAGGATGCTCGGGTAATTAGCACAACTCCTGATCATGAAAAGCGGATGAGTTCCAATGCTGTATTATTTCTTTACACCGACATATAGTCGTTGAAACCGTTCCAGATCAGAAAGAAGAACATCATCCTCTAGATACATCCTAGTTATAAGAGCTTGATGATGTCTTAGCCTCTTGTTCAGCGTGATGAGCTATAATGAGTGTTGCTCATCACCTTTCAAGATCTCAGTCACAGCTTTATCTTTTTCTTTCACATCTAAACTGTGATGTGACTGGTGTATTGGTGAATCTTAAGTGTTGCCTAGTTGTTGATCTCCAGCCTGCTGATCTCTCGACTGCTAATCCCTATACTGGTCTGGCTAGTCTGTGTTGGGCTGACTGCCCCTTGTGCCGACTAATCCACCAGCACCAAATCCTGAAGACGAAGATGGAGGAGAATCATTATCATCATCATGCCTATCTGTTGGTTCATCCTCCCTCTGTTCATCCTTCTCTTTTGCTTTCTCAGAATCCTCATCGAGTTCACTTTGCTTATCAATATAGTCCATAATAGCCTGATTTTTCAAAGCACTGTGATATTCAAAAGTTTATCCTGCAAATCACTTTGCATTGTTTCCATGAGCGCCCTCAAATTATCCATATTGAAGACAGTGTTGCCTTCTGGATTCAGTATATCAGCCAAATTATTGTATATGTATCTTTCTGTTAAAGAGGCTTTCAATGCAGTATGGCTTGTCAGCAATGAGTTGAAATTGACTCTCTTCATCCTCAGCATAGTTTCAAATTTGTCAACAGCTCTCTCAGCCTCTGCCTTCTCTTCATTTAACTACCTCGTCTTAAACTCAAGCTTTGGACAGCTTTTCTTCTAATTTCTGAATTGTCCTGGCTGACTGATTTTCAAGGAATACAATGCCGCAATGATTGTGCCCCTATATCCTGTTTCAATTTTTCAACTTGCTGCTTACTGCTCCTCAGTTCAGCTTTTAACTTGGTCACTTCACCATTAGATGTTGAGGCATCCAACATTTGTCCTAAAGCATGAACAATTGTATTCCAGGATGACTGGATAAACACTAAGCAGCCATCATTGACCGTCGTTGGGTCAGAGGCAACTGGCTCATAAACTGTAATAGGAGCCATATATGGAATGTGGCAAAGTCGAGTTTGTGCAGGACTAATCGTCCTGTAAGCAGATGATTCTGTAGCTGTTGTAATTTGTCCTTCCTGGTTAAGACTAAAGCCAATTCATTGAAAGGAATAGGACTTTTACATATTGGACTAGCAGGTGTTGGGCCTTTCCCTTTATCAATATGAACTACCGACTGCTCAACACTAGTCTTGTCTAACTGGTCTTTGCCTACATTGCTGTTTACTGAACTCTGGCCTGCTTGCTGGCTGGTCCCAACCGTAAGCTTTATTGGAAGCTTGTCTGCCTGGCCAACTGAAGTCTGGTCTACTAGAGATTTTTCAGTAGACACAGTTTTGACCTGACTTTCTAATTGCTTCAAGAAAGCACTGCTCTTGGCCAATATTATTTTTGGTTTCTTGGAACTACCAGCTTCCTCCTGTGTGGCCTTTCTCTTATATCCAGTGAGAGCTAACTGATTACCTGGGGTTTCTTCATCTGAGGATAAATTAACATTGTTAGTTGTTGGGATGGGTCTTTGACTCCAAGCCATCCGTACCTGGTCATGAGAAGCAAAAATATTTGCCCAGTAAAGAAACTTCCAGACATACCAGGCTTTGAAAACAGACTGGGACTTCAACTTAGTAGTCTGTTGAAGCACATTATGTGACAAAATCTGACATAAGTTGATTAAAGCCATGGCATCTAATCTCTTTGCCAGTAGCATAGCAAACTTTTTTTTTGAAATATATGTTGGGTTATTTTTCAGACTCACAGTCTCAGCCACATATTGATAAGCAGTAGGGACGTCTAGTCCTGCTATTACTGGAACCCCTTGTGCACTAGCCTTGCATTTCTTCTTGGTTGTTTCATCTTCCTTCAGAGCCATACTTATCTGTTCTGCAGTTGTTGCCACAGTTGGCTTAGCTTGTTTGGCATCTTGAAAGCAAAATCAATGCTCTCTGGAGTTACTGACACTTTCTTACCATATACTACAGCGCTACCATCATCAACATTGAAGGAATAAAGAACTTGCCTAATAATAGCTGTGTCAAACTCAATCCTTGTGGCTTGCACAACCACATGCAAATCCCACATTTGTAGCAACGCTTTGGCTTGCTCAGTAAACACATACCCCTACATCTTACTATGGGGAATTAGTGGTAGAGAGGCTTTCGCAGCGGCAATAAGTGCTTAGGTTTCCACTATGGTTTCTTGCATCTTGTTTGACATTTTCTTCCTAGCCATGCACTATGAAGACGATGAATCAGTAGAAGAAGAAGACTTACTTGAACCTTCAAACCCGTATCCAGGTGTGGCTGGTAAATATAAGCAGCAATCAACAGTTGCTTCGGACAAAGAAGTTTGTGGTTGTAGTGAAGAAGCTTCAGAGCTCGGCGATGGTGAATGTGTGACAGCAGGCAGACGTCGTGTAGGAGACTTATGAGAAAAAATGCCTACTCGCCTTACTGTGGTACGTGTTCTCGCCATAAAAGCTCCACTACTTACCATTCCTAGAGTTTTGTGCACTACTAATGATGTGGCATACATGCATTGGCTAATACATTCCATGTTCTGTGAAATGATTATCACAGACAGTCCGTCGCGACTGGCCCTTTTTTCCATAAAAACTCATATTGGCTCTGATACTTGACCGATTCTGGTGCTGACATGGTTTTGTTGTGTTGAGACTTTTCTGACCCTTGACTGTTTCTGGTATTGGCTGTACATGAAAAAGGCTTAAAATAACTGATTCTAAATTTTCTTGGTCTTCAGTTCCTAGAATACCAATATCATTATTCCTCGAAGTCTTCTTGCCATCTGAATAATATAGCTTGATTTTGGCCCCATTATACACACTTGGCAGCAGTAAACCAGATAAATCTCGCAGCCTTACCATGCCATTGGAAAACACCCAGTCAACTTCATATGGACCCACCCAAGCTATCTTCAAGTTTGGTTTCTTAAGACCCAGTTTAGATTGATAGAGCAAAACCAAATCTCCTTTTTGAAATTCCCTAACTTTGATTCTTTTATCATGCTAGTGTTTCCTTCTTTGCTGAACAATTTCATGTTCCAGCATCGCCCTCTGTCGTAACTCGTCCAACTGATTTAACTCCTTCAATCTTTGTTTAAGATTGTGATTAAAATCCAATCCATACTCCACTGCCATCCTTAGACTGGGAATAACAAATTCCATAGGCACAACATCTTCAGTGGCATACATCATTCAAAATGGTGTTAATCTAGTGGTGACCTTATAGGCTATCCTATATGGCCAGAGAGCAGTATGGAGGTTCAAATCCCATTGGTGTGGCTCCTTCTACACAATCTTAGTGAGAATGGTCTTGACAGTTTTGTTACTGCTCTTTGCTTGCCCATTGCATATGGGATAATATGGTGTTAATTTTTGATGCTTGACTGAGAGAATTTCTATTAGAATTTCCATAGTATCATTTATAAAGTGTGCTCCCTGATCAGACACAATATCCACAGGACATCCATACGGCATATAATGTTTTCAAATAAAAACATAGCAGTGGACTTTGCGATGTTTTCAGAAAGAGCTTTAGCTTCCACCCATTGGTGACATAACAAGTGGACATCAATATATACCTATTCTTCCTTGGAGTAATTTTCTTGAATGGACCCATGAAATCTAGACCCCATTTCATAAACACTCCCGATGGCTGTACTGGAGTTAGAGGAGTCATATCTCTTGTAGTGGGTCTACCCATCCTCTGGCATATATCACATGTTTTACAAAAGCTTCTAACATCAGCTATTAAAGTTTGCCACCACAATCCAGCCTCCAAAATTTTCTTGTAAGTAATATCAGTGGAGAAATGTCCTCCAAAATCCCATCATGTGCCTCTAAAATAACTTGCATTCTGTCTACCATAGGTACACATCTTCGAAGAACCCCATCAATTTCCAGTTTGTAGAGTGAGCCGCCAATGATGGTGAACTTCAAACTCTTAATAATCAGAGCCTTCTTCTGATTTTGAGTCCAGTTTTCTGGGAATCCGCCCTTAGAAAGAAACTGATAGACATCATACAACTCTGGATCAATCGTTTCTTCAGCTGTTATCTGAAATAGTTCTGCATCCACTGGCCCATCTCTCAATGATGCCTCAGAGTAGCCATCCCGTACTTCTAGATAGGAAATCAGGACCACAATGGGTTTTACCAGGCTTATGAAAAATACAAAACTCAAATTTCATCAAAAAAATCATCCATCTTATCAGTCTGCCTTGAATAATGACTTTGTTGATCAAAAATAATAATGCTTGATGATCCACATAAAAATGAAATAGCTTACCCGACAAATAGTATCAAAATTTAGTAGCATTGAAAACCATTCCTAAGGATTCTCTTTCAGTAGTGGTATATCGTTGTCCAACCTGACTGAATGTTTGACTGGAGAAATATACTGGATAATCAGTCCTCCCTTCTGGCTGAGCTAAAATTGCTCCCATCGCCAATCCTGAAGCATCTACATGTACAAGAGAAATGACATCCCAATTCGGTTGTTGAAGTACTAGCTTACTAATAATGGCATTCTTCAAACTCTAAAAGCTCTCCTCACATTCAGTAGTCCAACTGAACTTGTTGTTCTTCTTTGTGAGCTTATACAAAGGTAATTCCTGGGAAGCAAACTGATGCACAAATATTCTATAGAAATTGATATATCCCAAGAAAGAGCTTAGTTCTGATGCATTGTGTGGTGCCTTGGCCTGTTGGACACACTGAATCTTATCATTGGTCATTTCTATACCATTTATGGACACTACATGTCCTAGTAGTTATCCTTTGTATACCAAAAAAACATATTTGAATGGGTTTAAACAGATCCGCTTTTCCTGACAACGTTGGAAAACCATATCCAAAAAAAATAAATGCTTATCCTCCTCTGAATATACAGTAAATTCATCCATGAATATAGCAACAAATCTGTGGATAAATGCACTGAATATTTCCATTATACATCGTTGGAAAGTTGTTGGAGCATTGCAAAGACCAAATGGCATAACCAGATACATGAATACTCCCCACTCATTAATAAAAGTAGTCTTATTCCAATCTTTAGGAGCAATCTGTAACTGATTATAACCACTATAACCATCCATAAAGCTATACATCTCATATCTTGCAATTTCGTCAAGCAGCATGTCCATAAATGGTAATGGAAACGGGTCCTTGATGGTCTGAGCATTCAGCTTTCGATAATCCACACAAACTCAAAGCTTTCCATTCTTCTTGGGTACCACCACAATGGAAAATAATCAATCACTACTGGCTACTTCAGTAATGAATCTAGCCTTTAGAAGGTTATCAATCTCCTCCTTGACCTTCTTAGCATAATTAGGATTCATTATGTACCCTTGCAGCCACACTGGTCTGGCATCTGGTTTCAATGGTATACGATGTTGACATACTTTTGGATCTACTCCCTTGAGGGCAGTATGTTTCCATGCGAACACATCTTTGTACTGCTAGAACATGTGTCTAGCCTTCTCATTCATTACTGGATTTAGATGCTTGTTGACTTTGATCAGTCTAGGATTCTCATTAGAACCCAAATTCCATTTCTCTATTTCTTCATCATCTGGAAGCAACCAGTTAGGCCCACCACCTTTTTGTTTGGTTGACTCCTCAGCATAATCCCAAGACAGTCCTCTGAGCTCTGAACTGCCATTATGGTTTGCAGTAACATCTCCAGAGTGTGCTTGTTCAGAAGCCGCTATTGTACTGGAATCAATTGGTTCTTTCAGCCTGCTAGTTAGCTGAACTGGTCGTTCCCTAGAGTTTAGTTCGGTGAACTGATCTGGAAATTGCTTCTTTTGCTTTTTAGCCTGATCTTTGTCTAGTAATACTACGTTGAGATCTATTTCAGCTAGTGGAAAAATATTCATTGCCGCCAGCATCCTCTCAATTTTCTTCACCTTATACTTCTAGCAACGCTCTTCTGGTCATCATAGCTCCTTTCTCCAGCTCCTAGTGTTGTTGGTCTAAATCTGAATTCTGCTACTGGCACCTTGTATGGTTAGAATCTGATTGGCATAGTCGTGAACAGCCTGTGTAGTTCACAACCATGGGCACCCCAGTAGCATCCATATGCACCTTGCACATCTAGTACTAGGAAACTAGTCTTGAATTTTTCTTTGTCTACCCTTATTTGCATACTCTCTATCATTCCTGTTTCCTGCACCACTCGATGATCCGCCATACGAACTTTGAAAGGTGTTGGTTTCAGGTTTTTGATACCCATTCTTTGCTGAAGGTGCACCCCTAGGATGTTTACTCCTGCTCCTCCATCCAGTATGACACCTGACAGTGGCTCCCATTGTTTCCTAACCTTATAGTCTACCTGGATCACCGGCACTTCATCATCACGGACAGCAATCAAGTCAACTACTCTGGCTTCTACTTCAGCCTTTCTTCATTGTCTGGTAAATTTCGCTGCTTCAGGTAAAGTTTTCCTAATATCATCTAGTTCCACATAAAGTTTTTGAATTCTGTCACAAATTTTGACATGAATTTCTTCCCTCTCTTGATCAAAGTTATTGTCAAAACTTAAAGAATCGGGAGTATCTGCAAGGTACCATTCCTCTATTTTGGTCTTCAGTCCCTCTTCCAGTGTTTTTTGTTGCAGTTATATCTGATTTAATGCTTCCTAACTCCATCATCCCTGAACTGCAGCCAACATAGTCTCAGGAATCCCAAACCCTGACTGATCTGGTTGTGCTTTCTCAGAAGATTGGGTTGGTATCTTCTGAATGACCCAGGCATCAGAACTTTCAGGCTGCTCTGGCAGCTTCTTGGCTAAATCTTCCGTGATCTTAACCGCCAGTTCTCTCTACTCCTGCCATTCATCAACTACCTTTTCTTTACCCTGTGCCTTCCACACCTCTCTCTGTTGAGCCCATTTGCTACTTTCAAGACTAACAAATTTTGCCGGCTCATCTAGAATTTCCTCAATGACCACCCCTTTGCTGCGTGTAACTGCTTATATAGGAATGAGTTCTGGGGCCTTCGCCTCAGTAGCCGTAGTAGTAGGTGTTTCTGGACACTGAGCTGCAAAATGCCCATACTTGCCACAAGTAGAACAATTCAAACTTTGGTTCTGGAAATTACCACGACCCCGGTTCCAGCCAGTACCCCCCTGGTATCTGCCTTGCCCAATACGAGTACCACTGGTACCTGATTTCTCTTCTTGGGGTACATTGGTAGTCTCCACTGTGACTGGTTCAACAATGATAAATGCCACTACAGACAAATCTTTTCCCTTCTTGAAGTGATTTATGTGAATGCCACAATTGTTCCATAAATGACCATATGCTTTGCAATAGGTACACTATGGAAATTCATTGGAAACAAGATCTTAAAATTTACATTTTGAACACCAGGTTTCCATTCTTCTAACTGGTTGTTTAGTCTAGCTGATTTCAGCAATCTGTCGGACCATCTCATCAATTTTTTTGAACCAAGACCCCTTCCTGACCTTGTCTTTGCTCTTTTCTTCTGAGTTGCTTTCAGAGCTACTGGAGGTCTTACTGGAATCAAAATTCTCAGTGGAAGAACTGCTACTACTTTTGAGGGCCATGCCCAAGGACCACTTGCTGTACCATCTCCACATGGCTACACCGTGATCTCCGACATCCCTCCCGCTGGAGAGCCAATTCAAGGGGGTAATAACATTAACTTTCTCTCATATGGATCCCTTAGCCCCAAAGAACCTTTTCTTACCAATCAAGCTTACCAATCGAAGTCATCAAACTAACTTGGAACTCAACCTTCGAGTGTCAACTGGTGGAAGTTCTCTAATTCACCCTTGGTTCAAGGTCATTGCCGATTTTTTCCCGATTAGGACCGAGCACAGCCGTCAATGTGTTCCCCTAAGGTGAGTGTATTATAATCTACAAGAATCCCTCGATCCCAAGTTGTTCCCCGCTCCGTAGATCGGAATCCCTTTTTCCCCGCTCTGGACTTAATTGCTAAGACAACATAAAATTGGGTTCAACTTTCCGGCCAACAATTAACCCTCCGGAATCCGCCCACCCATGGAACCATTTGATAAATGCACCTTCACAAGGTAATACTATGATACTAGAAAACAGTATTCCAATCAAGTCGAACCAAGAAGACATTTCAAGCATTTGAAAGCAGCATGCAAACTATTGCATACCCTTGCACATGTGCATTTATCAGGTCGTTCCCACCTTTTTTCCTTTATAGAATATTTTTACTTTCTTTTTCCTTTAATATTAGTAAAATTATATAGTTATCTTTCAAGCAGTCACATATACTTCTCCAGGCATATCCCTATCCTCGTCCCAGGACGAGGGTATCTTGTCTCCTCCGCCACGTGAGAAGGCGGCACCTTTACACATATTCCAATTCTTATTTTTATTTATCTTGTGTGGGAAAAGCTTAAAAAAATAATCTAGTTTAGGTTCCTTTTAAATCAATAATCCCGAGAAGAAGAGCAAAGGTCCGGCTGATAAGGACAATTGCGGAATAGCCCATTTCGGTTCCTAGCCTTTCCAAGGTTCCTTTTTCCCAAAAAATTTGAAGAGTTCCTTAACTAAATCACATCCTCCTCCCTTATCATGATCCCTCCATGGATCCTTTTTCCTTCCTCCTTTTCCCATCGGCATCAATGCTACCCGGACTAGGCCGATTTCCAGACGCATCCGCGGGTCACATCCACCCGGCCGGGACACACTCCCATTCAATCCCATTTCTAGGACAATGAATGAACCCTGAGCTCAAACATAGACAAACAGTTATCAGTCCTAGCTAGCCAAAAAGGACCATCTCCCGTTGTATCCCACAGGTAAACACCTGCGCCGGCCTTTTTCCAAACATGAAGACAAGTTCACACTTAAATCGTTATGTTATGCTAGGGCTATCCACGTCAATCTTCTGGATAAAGTTTTTAATCCTAGTTTAAATTTAGGTTAAGCTCCTTGAGTTATAACCCCTTAAATCCTACTTCCTTTTAATTTTCTACTCAAAACAAGACCTTAGAAATCAACGAATCTCTTGGAAATTTAAGGTTTTGTCTCGACGAAAGTTTCAAGTTAACCCGACTTCGATGAATCCCATTTTGGTCCCTTTTCATCATTTGCAATCCATAGGGCATCTCCATGGAAGCGATGGGAGTTTTATATTCAAGAACACGGTCATGACATCCGTCAAGCTATCCCCTTACTCTCCCCTTTGAATTTGCAAAACAAACTTGAAAGCAGACAAACTTGAAATGAACAATGCATATGCTTTCTATAATGAGTTTTTACTTTGGTGTGATTTATGCGTGATACACACAAAACATTCGAGATGCACCAACTTACAACCTTGTGCAACTAATGAAAACTTCCTTTGAGTGCTTATGCAAGAGTAAAACCCTTCTATGCATGGTAGTGTAAAATGGCAAAGTTCCTAAGGGTGGACTTTCTAGTGTATCGTAAAATATGCATGTAATAGTGTATGAATTATTAACAAATTCTTCTTTAGGAAGGGGATTTAGGCGTACCTTTACTACCGTGGAAAGGATTAATCAAGTGGCTTCTAGAGGCTTAAGGTTTTGGAACCTTAATGTGTAGATAGTAGGGTCTTCTCCTTGCTTTGGAAGAGTAACGGCAAGTGTATTGACTTGGCCGGATCTTTTCCGCTTCCCTTTGCTTGAAAACCACCAATTTGGCTATGGGAATAGAGAGAGGTCAAGAAAACTAAAGCTATGGAAATCTTGTAGGTTAAGAGAGAGAAGGTTCTTTCATGATGACCTGCACTTCTTTCTTTACACATGCAACGGCTTGTTGTGCAAGTAAATCAGCATCTTCATTTTGTTTCCTAGGAATATGATATAATTGCACCTCCTCAAATTGATTAAATAGCCTATGGATGGTATGAACTTTAGCCCTTAGTCTTTCATTTTTGCATGCCCAAATGCCTAGAATCTGCTTCACAATGAGAAGTGCATCCCCTTTTACCATGAGACGTTGTATACCATGGCCAATGCATATTTTTAAACCATGAAGTAGTGTGTCATATTCTGCTTCATTGTTGCTAGCTGAACTTGGTAGATTGACCTTCTCTTTCATGACCACCTCTCCACTTGGGTTGAGCAACACTAGCCCTCCCCCTGCTTTCCCTATGGCTCGTCGAAAAGCTCCATCAAAGAACAAGGTAAAATCATTGGGAATACTTTTTGGTGGTGGCAATGGTAGGGTCTTTACTTGAGGCACCTTAATTTCCTTCTCATGTACCCTATAAGTGAGAATCCCTGCCAATTGTGCACGCACACTATCTTCTACCTTGAAAGAGTATTGGAACTCTTGCAACTCCATAATCCACTTTGAGATCCTAGTACTAAGATTCATTTGAGATGACACCCAAGGGAACAAATTTTCTGCAGTGAGAATTACAAAAGGTTTTGGTAGCAGGTAGGATCTAAACTTTCTCACCGCAAACATGAGAGAAAGCATCATGAGTTCTGCTTCTGTGTAGTCTCTCTCCAAAGCATTCATGACCCTACTAGCAAAGTAAATGGGTCGCATCCTTGTACTGTGGGGATCTTGTTGTAGCAACACAGCACCAATTGTTTCCCTTCCAACACTAGAGCTAACAAAGAATGTGTACTCCCAACAAGGAGGCATGAGTGTTGGTAGCTCTGACAAAATGACTTTAATATTACAAAAATACTCTTCAAGATCATCAGACCATGCAAATTCTACTTGTTGTGTCAACTTTTGCAAAGGGTGAAGTAACTTCGAGGCTAAGTGAATGAAGCGTGACATATACTTCACCTTTTGAATGAATGAGATGACCTCTTTGAGATTCTTGGGTGATGGGAGCTCAATAAGAGCCTTTGCCTTTGAAGGATCCACCTCAATGCCTTTATAGGAAACCTTGTGACCAAGCAAGATCACTTCATCCTCAGCTATGTGACACTTGTCGGGGTTGAGTTGACCTCCCATGTCATAGAGCTTCTTTAAACCTTCTTCTACCCTTTGTAGATGCAATGATTTTGAGCTATAAATGCGAAAATCATCAATAAAAACCCTAATGGACTTTCCAAAGAATGCTTGAAACACCATGTTCATGAAGCGTTGGAAAGTTGCAGGAGCATTTGTCAGGCCAAATGGCATGACTCTAAAAGCATAACAACCCCAAGGAGTGATAAAGGTTGTTTTCAATTGATCCTCCAATGCGATACCTATTTGAAAGTAACCCGAGTAGCCATCACACACAGTGTACTTCTCATGACCAGCTACTTCATTTAGTATCTCATCCTGAAATGGAAGGGGAAAGTGATCTCTTTTTGTTGCCTCATTAAGTGGACGATAATCCACACACACCCTCCACTTGCCGTTTTTCTTAGGAGTGACAACAACGGGAGAGACCCAATCTGAATTCTCCACTGGATAAATGAAACCTGCTGCTAGAAGCTTTCTTACCTCCTTGAGTAGAGCCTGCTCCTTAACGACTCCTAGCCTTCGTAGCTTTTGAGCCTTAGGTGTGGCCTCTATCTTCAACTCAATCTTGTGTTGAACAACATCTACTCCACGCACATCGGTGTAGTCTTTAGCAAAAAGCCTTGGAAATTTCCTTAGCACACATTTGAACTCCTCTCTTTCATCCTTTGTAAGTGTTGTAGACAACATACCTTCTACCATTCCTTCATCTTCCACCTTTTGGTTCTCTTGGGAACCTACCTCTTCCAAACCTCGAGAAGAGGTCTCCTGGTTGTTTGGCTTAAACCTTACCCCCATGACTTCAATGGAGGACTCCTCTTCAGTAATGTTGCCGCTACTTTCTTCTTCTGAAGTGTTTTCAGTCCAATCTTCTTCCATCTCACTTCGAGATGATTCTTCATGGAGCTCCTCTTGGCGTTGCTCCTTCATATCAAAGACAACCTTCTTGTGATTGTCATTCCTGCAAATTAGCTTTCCACTCTCCCAATCCTGCAAAGCTCGCATTTTCATTAGCCATGGTCTTCCTAGGATAAATGGGTAACCATTTCCCTTGGTAGACATGACATAGAAATCCACTGCCTTCTTAATGCCAAAGGCCTCCACAAAAACATTTTTACAAATGCCTACGCACCTAGCCTTGCTATTGTTTGCCATTTTCACTTTGATTTCAGGTGTCTCATGGATGTGCATGCCTAGTCTTTGCATGAGCCCTTCTGTCATGATGCAAATTTGTGCACCCCCATCCACTAGACCTTTCCTAACCAATCTTCCTTTTATGTAACAATCTAGCACAGGTATAATATCCTCGTTCATTTCAGCATGTGCAATTTTTACAACAGGAAAACTCTCTTTTACCTTTCTCCTAGTACTAACTGCCTTTGTTAAATCCCTCCTAACTTGTGGGCATAATGCAAGAAACTGAGGCCATGAGATATCAGGACCCTTACCTCGCATGTCTTCCAACAAGTTGTATGGAGCCATACCATGTCCAAGAGGGAAGTCTTGGAGATTGATACGACGTCGAGTCCTCTTAGCTTCCTTGGTCTCCTTTGCCTTCTTGCCTTGTCCATGGTCACTCTGTGATGGGACACCCTCTTTCTCTTTACCTTTTCCTCGGCCACGCTTAATGCCATTTGCTTCCATGTCAACCTCATTTGAGTTTGTCACCTCTACCACATGCACATTTGGATCTGGAAAAGGTGGAACTCCTTCTACACCTTGTGGAGGTGGTCTTGGTCCATTTGGTCTTTGTAGAAGCCTTGGTTGTTGACCAGTTCCTTCACCTGCATTCATCACTGGGTAATTCAAGTTAGGTCTCCCTGGCTCCCCACGGGGCCAAGGACAATTAAACATCCCATGTCCAGACTCTCCGCAATTCCAACATTGCAAGACTCTCCTAGGTTGTGGATCTCGCTCTTCAGACTTCTTTGCTTGTCCCTTTGGACCTACAGCTTGTGCAAGGTGAATTGACAGGCTGCTTAAAGATTCGTTTAACTTCTCAATTACTTCCGCCATTACCTCAGGAAGCTCCCTAGATGTTGATGCTTGTGACTTACCTTTGGGTCTAAGACCTTCTATTGGAACCTCTCCCCTTAAGCACTTGATTTTCCTATACTTCTCAGCAGCCCTAGTTTCCGCTGCATCAAAAGTAGCAGGTGCACCCGCCTCAACTTTTACCTTAAGGTCAGGAAAGAGTGCGGCTATGAATCTCTCCTTCTTTAGAAATTCTGCACCATCACCAGGGTTAGCAACATTTCGTATCCATAGAGCCCAAAGACGTAGAAACTCTTGCTTGTACAAGTAGTAGTCATCTAAGTCTTTTTGCTTATGAGAAACAATGTCTTGCCATAATTTTTGAGTGTTTTGGGGATCAAAGAAGTATTTCTTGAAACGATTCAAAACTTCTGTGTAATTCCCCTTAACTTCCTCAGGCAAAGAGTCAAACCAAGTGCTAGCATCTTTCCTAAGGACCACCTCAAACATTTCTACACGTTCTTGATCAGTTATTATCCTCTTGATACGGCAAGACATCTTGAAATTCGCTAAAAATAATTCTGCATCCTCTCCAGGCTCTCCAAAGAAAAGAGGATACACAGACATTTGGCATTGTCTTTCCATTGAATTGATTTGAAAGTGACACCCGTTTTTGTTTTTCTTTCTTAAAAAGATTTACACAATAATGTTTTCTAGCTTGCAATCTATTCTACAACAAAATAAAGATATTCACATCAAACGACCTATGATAATCAATAAGAGGTAGGATGACAGGGTTTGGTGACGCGAGAATTTCTCCTACTCTTTGGGCACCAAACATGAACACCATACGTTGTTGAAAATGGATTTTCCTACTACTTGCAATGTTTATTCTAATGTGTGGAGTGAAATGGAAGGGGAAAACCTCTATTCCTGGGCCATTATCCATGGCCTATGCATGACCTAATGCTTAAAACAAAACAAAAATATAGACGTCCAAACTAAGGCCGTACCTAATGAGAGGCAAAATAAAAGGATTTACTGAAGCGTTTATCTCGGCCAACGTAAGAGGACCTAAAATTCTACGAATGACACGTTGAAATTGCAACTTAGTACTAACAATTATGTGTACCTTTTGCCTTGCAATGGGAATGAAGGGATCATACAAATTTTCGTGATTCATGCAAACACTTGACTATGCTAAAAGTTGATTCTACACAAAAATACACAAGCCGTCCTCAGTGGGGGCACCAATTTGAAGCGGTCCGGGGCGGGCAACAAGAAGAGCAACCTCTAGACACCCTTCAAGGCTCCTGTGCTGCTCAATTGGGTTGGGGTTGGAAAAACAACAAACACACACACAAACCCGCAACCTAACCCTACACAAATTTGGGGCACCACCTAGTTTTGGATGCGAACTAGGACGCATAAAGAGAGAGAGAGAGAGAGAGAGAGAGAGAGAGAGAGAGAGAGAGTGCTCGGGCTACTTTGAAACGTATCGGCAATGATCAAGCAAACACAATTATATATGTAAGAAAGAGAGAGAAGGGGGAGGGGGTGTTTGTTGCACTAATACCTTCTTACAAATCTGTCATGACCAATCAAAGTGATATTAGTATTTGTTCAACATAGCTTGAGTAAATTACACCACAACACATCACAAGAAAATCCACCCCACTCACTGCCTTAAGGCCAGGGAGTCCTCTCCACCCTGTCGCCCTCTTACAGTATGTGGGATTTATGGCTAAATTGATGACAACACTAGAGACAAGCTATCAAGAACTTAACAAAAAAAAACACCAAGACACTTACACATCATTGTTGTCCATTACTTCACGTGGGAAGAGAGACAAAGTATCCAAGTTTAGTCCAAATCCACCCTCCTTGATTCAGCAAATGTTGGGCTTACACTAGTAGGAGAAATGATAGATTTCTTACTCTCAATTGAGTGATCACTCTCTCTCTTACAATGGCATAGAGTTCCCTTGCTAATCTCCTATTACAACACATGCACATGCATAAGACAATGAGCTTCCACTCAAGAGCTCCTTCTAGAGAGGTTGAGCTTGGCTTCTCAAGCTATAGCATAGTGCTCTTGCTTATGGCTCCCCCCTTTTTGTGCTAGCAACACCCTCCTTTTATAGCAATTTTGAAGGCTAGGGTTACTCCTCTAACCATGGTTGGGTTAGATTTTCAGCAATTTATCTAATTTCTTTTGCTTGGAATTATCAAGAAGTTGGTGGGGAAAGAGAGGAGAGAAATGGAGGTGATAGGACTTTTCATAGTGGGTTAGTGTTAGTAGAGTTAGTATTAATTTACAAATGGAATTGGATATTTACAATGGGAGTATCCATGTAGGATACAAATAAGGAAGAAAAACTCTTAAGAGGTAAGAAAAGGTGGATTTCTTACAAGGTTGATGCTCCAAGTGTCTTGAGTAGGGCCAATTTTGACGGTTGTTGACGGTCCACTAGCTTTGACGGTACATTTTTTCTCCACTCTTGACCTTCCTTGAGAGACAAGGTAATTAAAGTTGAGTAATCCACCACCATGATGCTGTCTTTTAAGAGAAGAGGCTGAATTTTGTGGTTTTTTTGATAGATATGGGTAATTTGGAGGAGGAAAAATGAGACTAGGTGGTCAATTTTGGAATGGAATTGTGTGTGGGAGGTATGAGTTCACCATGGTTTCTCTTATTCTTCAAGGTTGAGGAGAAGGTGAGTAGGGTGCAGAGAGGAGTGGTGAGAGAGGTGGGGATGATGAGTGGAGAAGTGTGTGTGAAAGAGGAAAATGATAAAGTGGAAGAGAGAGTATGGCTGCATAGCATGGGAAAACTAGGGTCCACTAATAAAATCATAGCTCACAGCTCGTAGCTCAAAAAAATATGAAAAAATTTGAGGCAAAAGTTCAGCCCACGAGCTACAACTTTTGTTTGTATCACCTTTTCAAATTCGGAGAGCAAGTGAACTTTAAAAATTCAGCAAAACCGACCGTTTTTTTCCACTGCACAAGGTCCTTGTGGGGTCCTTCTTTGGATGATTCTTTTGAATACCTCCAAGAGTGAGCCCTACATAGTGCATGTATGCATGCCACCTACCCTTGACCTTATTTGGTAGGTCTATAATTGAAGATATTGTTGAGATCATGATATAAGTGAATAGTACAACTAAGAAAATCAAATATTGAGGGGTCTAAAAAATATGTACATGTCAAATATAAATAATATAAGTGGAAAAAATATAAAGGGGTCAAAAGAAATCTCTCTCATTATGAGGCTACCATAAAAAGATAAATCTTTTTGGTGTTCTAATTTTTTAGAAAAAAAACAAAATAGATGTAGGAAGGGAAAAAACACAATAGTGAAAAAATATACACATAAATAAAACTAGTTTTTTTGGATTTTTGTTGGGGTGGAGTTACACCAAATATAAGAGAAGCTTACATGAAAATATTTCTATATGGAATAAAGAGTATGAAAAATGGTAAGAAAAATTGTGGTAATGGTGAAGCAATGTACAGAGCATAAATAACACACACCTAGGTAGAAATATTTAAATAAATACCAAAATAATTATGAAAAAATCTTTTATTTATGCCCTATATACAAAGAAATATTTACATACGCATGGGCCATAATATACTTATATTTTTTATATTTTTTATTTTTTTGGCTCAACTAGCCCAATGCCTAGCTAATTGAGGGTTTTTTATTTCAGTAAGGAGATATGGGAAAAGTCCCCTAACTCACACGCACCTATATACAGTGAAAGGGTGAGGGTAACCATAGCGTTTGGGTGAATTTGGTAGGGTGGAGTAACTTACTATGGCAATTATGGAGAGTCGAAAAACGGCTATCAGTGTGTAGGGTGTGTATGAAGAAGGAGGATTAGCTATGGCTTTCATAGCTCACTATCAAGCTTGCAATTTCAAAATGTGTAGAGAAATGAAGTGAAGTGAAGCGTAGCAAAGTGTAGCGAAGTGAAGCGTTTAATGAGTAGGAAAGGCCTCCTTTTAAACTTATTTTGATAAGTTCCTTAACTTATCATGATAACTTACTTTTACATATCTTGATATGTTGTCTTCCTTTTCAAAGCTTCTCCAACAAGCTACTTATGCAAGAAGCTTCTTTTCCTACAAGTGGCTTATGCATGAAGCTACTTTCGAACAAGTGGCTTCTTCAACAATCTACTTTCAACAAGTGGATTTTTTTTCAACAAGTTACTTTTTCACCTTACCCTATTCTTTCTTTGTTTTCTTGTGCAAATTATTTTTTTTTTCATTTCTTGAGATAAAACTAATATCCCATGCATTGGTTATATCCACGTTCCCATGGTGAAAACCGAAATTGTCTCATGGATAGCTTTGCATTGATTATATCTATGTTCCCATGGTTAAAATCAAAAGCGTCTCGTGGGTAGCTAGGGTGCTTTACTTGATCATATTCGAAAAGTCGACGGCTTAGATATTTCAGCAAGAGTAAGGGCTAAGAGGAGGAGCTTACAAACTCCCCAACAAAAAGAAAGAGTTGTCCTCAACTCAAAATAAATAAGGAAGCTGGGAAATCTTCATTTGCACGTTACACTTTCAACTTCTGGGTAACGCTAATTTACCCTTCCTTGGCTGGCTAGCCTATATAAGGTGCACTATATTTTCATTTCTTCCAATATTATTCCCTTTGTCTTTCACTTTTGTTTTTTTTCCTGAGAAAAAGATCCTTCTATTAGTTAATGAAAACTGCCCATAGGGCTACATCCACCTCTGCAAGGGAGGGCTACAACAAGCATGATGGAGAGACTCTCCCAATGAAAAAACAGCATATATACAATGGGGCTAAATTAAGAGATGGGAGGAGGGAAAAGCCACAAAGGTGGACAGTAGTGCCATCTGAGCACCCCCTGGACCATGGTGTAAAAAGGCCCAGGGCGCCAGAGTCGAAGGAAATCCTCTTGGCTCTCCCGCATGCGGTCGGAGCTGCCCTGTAGTCCCTCAAGCTATCCTCTGAGAGTATGGATCAGCTCTAGCCAAAAGTCACGAACAGTCTCTGCTGGTGGCACAGGGCGAGCCTCAAAGATGCGGAAACAGCGGGCCCGCCAGATGAACCAAAGAGCTAAGCCGTTGATGAGCTCCCAACACTCCTCCCTCTCACTACTCCACTCCTGTGGAGTAAGATCTGTAACAGGCTGGAGTGTAGGTCGCCCCCCCTGTATCACTATCATCCTGCTGGTGGAAGATAGCTCAAACTGAAGTGTCGGGCCCGTGAGGGTGGACCAAGCTGCTGCCCCCCAAGTGTACTGTCGAGCCGTGGAGAGGGAAGGCATTAGCCGAAGAACTCGTAGCCACACCTGCTGGACCGAGGGACAGTCCCAAAGACAGTGACGCTGACTCTCCACCAACTGGTCACAGGCTGTACATGCGGCCGAGAGACCACTATGCACAAGCCAGCTCCCAACTGTTGTGGCTCTGTGTGCAACCAACCACTCGAACAAAGTGACGCGCCTCGGCTGTCTGGAGTCCCACAGCCTCTGCCAAAAAGCTTCCAAGAACTCAACTGCGAGGCCCTCCTCCTGCCAATGACGTGCTGCAGCGGGGCGGGCCTCTCTCTGCGCTACAAGTATATGACGTCCTAGCCGAACAGTGTACTGAAAGAAAGGGACTCCTGGGCGGTCTGCAGAAGAGAAGGGATCCCTCCATAGCCAGTCACCAGGATCCCACTACACTCGTGCCAATGGACAACACTCCCAAGCCCATAGCCTCCAGTGCCCTGTCTCAAGAGCTGTTGGGTCAGGGTCTATGACGCAAGTCCTCCCACAGATGCCCACAACACGGATCCTCTGGAAGCAGCACTCTGCTACCTGCGGGGCCTCTACTGCAACTCGCTGTAATCGTCCCCCACCCTGAAGCTCGAAGAACAGGGCTGGGACAGTCTCTGAACAGGCCCTGACTGAGATGAGAACCTCCAGTCGTGTGAAGGCTCCCATCCATCGGGGTGCTACTGGCTCGAGAGGTGTGAGCCACTCAGCGGGAACTGACTCTGAGATGTCCTGACACATGCTCTGAACCCCTCTCATGCCCTGTAGCTGGACAGCTTGTACCTCCTCTTACAGACCTATGAACTCTAGCCAGTCACCTAGAGAGCGCGCTGGACCTGCTGCCATGGGACCCCAAGAAACATGAGGCCTACTCCCAACCAAGTGGCCTCTCTGGGTGCTAACCATGGGGTTCCAGACGAGGGGCTGCCGTAGGCGCTCCTCCGTGCATGTCGGTTGTCTCTGCTCTAGGCCACGCCGTAAGAGCTCCCAAGAACGAAGCAAACTCACAGTGAATTGGTCCTCCAGTCTCCTACTCAAACCAACTCGGCGCAACTCTGTGAAGATCCATCTGGTCGAAAGTTTCCAAGGTCCTCCTGACTGAGGCACCCTGGCACGAAGCCTCTGCAGCAAGAAGTCCTTCCCGGGCTCCTCACCTGGAAGAAGTCCTCTGACTATGAACTTCCCTAGAAGGGCTCTGTTGTGCTGTGCTGGATCAATGATCCCAAGCCCTCCCTGAGAGCAAGGGAGTGTGATGACCGACCAAGCCACCTTGGCTCGGGCAATCTGAGTGTCGCGCCCTGACCAAAGGAAGTTCCTGATCATCCTCTCTACCTGGCTGATACAAGAACTCAAGAAGATCCAGCAAGAAGTGATGTACCACATAGTTGCCAACAACACCTGGTTGGCAACTACTACTCTACCAGCCAGCGAAAGTCGTGTTGAGCTCCAATGTAACAGCTTTCTCCTGATGGACAGGAGAAGCGGAGCAATCTGGTGCTCGGGGGACAAATCCAAACCAACCTGACAACCCAAGTATCGAACTGCAGTCCCTGGAGGAATCCACCTGAAACCCTCTCCTGGCATCCACGCTGGCACAGGAGCACTGCTGCCAACCGAGAAAGCCATTGTCTTTCTCCAGTTGATCAGTGCGCCCGATGCACAGCAGAAGGTCTCCAGAGCCTGCCCACACCTGTGTAGATTGGCCTCCTAGCCCTCTAAGTACAAGGCTGAATCGTGGGCAAACTCAGCATCCAGAAGCTCATCTCCCCGTATAGGGAGTGCTAAGCCCCTCAAACCAACCTACTGTGACACCAAAAATTTGCTCATCGCCTCCGCATAGAACAGAAAGAGAAAGGGGGCAAGAGGACAACCCTGTCTGACCGATCGTGTGAGCATGAAGCGCTCACCTCTACCTCCTGCCAAAAGCACCTGACTGTGAGCCTGTCTGTACAAAGCTGACACCCCTCTGATCTAAGCATCTGAAAAGCCCATCCTGCGAAGCGTGCCCTCTAGAAAGTCCCAGTCAACTCTGTCGTATGCCTTCTCAAAATCAAGAAGAAGAATCACAAGGTCCTCCCCACGCAGACGTGCCAGGGCAAAAGCCTCCCAGAAAGTGAAGATGTTGTCAAGGATACTACGTTCCTTGACAAAACCTGTCTGAGTCCCACGAATAAGGCTCTCCAAAAGTGGCTGAATCCTCAAACTCAGAGCCTTGGCAAGAATTTTGTAGGCTGAGTTGAGGATGGTGATAGGGCGCCACTGTCGAATCTCATCCAAGGATCCACCCTCCTTTGGAATGAGGTAAATCAGGCCCTCACTCATGCTATCCGGCATCACTCCTGTGTGCAGAATGTACTGAAAGGCACTACAAAGATCTGGGCCAAGCAAGTCCCAGTACTCCAAGAAGAAGCTGGGAGTCAGCCCATCCTCACCGGGACAGCTACCACGAGGAAGGGCCCTAAGAGCCGTGTGCAGCTCCTCAAGTTGAAGAGGTATCTCTAGCCTCTGGCGCATCTCCTCAGTCACAAGACAAGGCATTTGCGCCCAAACCTGCTCCATGCATGCATCCTATCTCTCTGACTGAGGCTCAGCCGACAGTAGCTCACAGTAAAAGTCAGTAGCAACTGCAAGCATATCCTCAGGCTCACAAACAACTGACCCATCGGGTCTCCTCAGCTGTTTGACCTTGGCATGCGAGTGCCGAGGTCCCACTGTCTCAAAAAAAGCACCTGTCACTCTGTCACCTACCTGAGTCCATTGAGATTCCTGTCGGTGAAAGGAAAACTCATTGCGCCTCTCCTCTGTGCAAGCAAGCTCGTGTCGAGCCTGCTGTAGCTGCTCCTCCAACCATGGACTGTCTGAATGCTGCTTCTGCATCCTCTGTAGTGAAGCAATGCCTCGTCTGAGACGCTGCTCCTCCTCTCTCGCTGCAGCCCGTCGAGCCAAAGACTCCTGGAGAAAGAAGTGGCTAAGTTGAGCTAGGCCTGAGGCCACTCTGTCTACCGGTAGAGCCTGGCTGTCCATGCCCTCTGTCCAAAGAGCCTCAACCCTCTCTCTGAGTGTTGAGTCCAACAAGACCCGCTCTGGGATGCGAAGCATCGTGCTCCCACTCCTCTGCCTGTCTGCCACTGTGAGGATCACTGGTGCATGGTCCGAGAAGGATGTCCCTGCCAGGATGCCCACTGATCCCTCCATGTCACTGAAGTGGTCACTAGTGTAGAAGCGATCTATCCGCGATAGATTCACTCCTCCCACTCTGCGGTCCGATCTAGAGAAGGCAAGACTCTCTGAAGGCCTCACAAAGCCTGAATGCTGCAATGTATCCGAGACCCTCAAAGTCATACACAACCTCTCCCAAGCTGCTAACTTGACTCCATGCACAGTAGCATGGCTGCCTCCGATCCTGTCAGAGGGGTCCTCCAACATGTTGAAGTCCCCTCCTACACACCAATGGTCAACTTGTGGCAGAGACTCAACAATCTGTGACCAAAACTCTGCACGAGCACTCGCCACATTGGGCGCATAAATGTTCAGGAAGCCCACAAGGTCACCCTGAACCTGTAGAGTGATCCATTGATCCCTGCCTGGCACAATAATCCCTCTGCCCACAATGGCCTGATGTAGTGAGTCCGCAATAGTCATACATACCCCACCCTGGATGCCTTCAGGTCCAAAAGCAGCTGACCAAAAGGTATCATAACGTCCACGCAAAATCTGACCACATCGCCGAATGCGGCTCTCAAACAAATGGTGCTCCTGAAGCATAAGGAGATCAATCTCTCCTCCCACAAGGCAACGCTGCAGCTCCTGACGCAATAGACCCCGCTGTCGCTGAAACTGGGGCCCACCTAATCCCTGAACATTCCACGAGACGATACTCATGGGGAGCGAGAGAGAACAGATGCTGTCGCAGCAGCAAGACGGGCTATCTTCGAGGCAGGCTTGGATGGGGAGTAATCCTCATCCGAGCGTCCTCTAGATAGGCGAGCCTGTAGTGAGTGTCTGGCCCAAGCCCAAGCAGAGCGAGCCATGCGTAAAGCAACCTCCTCTGTCCAGGAGTCCTCATGTATGTATACATAGCAAGGCAAACACTGCGTATCAGCAAAAAAGTATACCACAATGTGCCTACATCCTGCTGAGTCTGGGGGTGTCACCGCAAACTTGGCCAGTGGCCACAAAGTCTGCAGCAAATCTGTAACTCCAAGTTCTCCCATGTGGTGAGAGAACTCGAGAACCTATGTATGCAACCATCCCTCCACTGAGTCGAGGGAACACTCTGTCTCGGTCCTACCACAGAGGGGAAAGGAGAAACCAACTGCCGAGTCCAAGGCCTCTTTCCCCCTAGTGGCGAGGAACAGAGCGTGGACCCTGAAGCAGGCTGCCTCGTGGTCTGCTGCAAAATCGCCGAGAAAGCGAGTGAATCCGTAATCGAAGAAATCCCAACGGCGTCGGAGGTCAATGCTTGTCAGACCACGAGGGATAGCTGCAAGGGAAGATGTCTGAATCTGTAGAGGGGGCCGCAAGAAGGGCTGACCCTCTCTCGCTAGGCGACTCGTGGCAAAAGCACTGCCAAGAGATCTCCTAGCCGTCGGCGAGGGACCAGTCTCCTGGGTCGACTGAGGTACTGGAGCAGGAGGAGGGGGAGCAGGAGCAGGGGGGGCGGAGGAGAAGAGAAGCCGGGTGGGGCGACAGAGACAGTGGGGCGAGGTGGGGAGTGGACGGGAGCAGAGGGCGGAGGAGGGGATGAGGAGGAAGAGGGGAGATCTGGAGGTGGGAAGGCTGGCGAGGGTGAAGCGGAGGTGGAGCCTGGCGTAGGGGACTCCTCCTGCTCAAGAGGACCAAAGTGGTTCCCCGTGGGAACCCACTGCTGCTGAGTAGGCACCTGAGGGCCACTCTACGTGCCAGGCTGTCGCTATGGCCCCTAGCGTCGACGGCCACGGGCCTGCTGCCACCCCTCCTCTGCTTGAGCCCCAGGCTCGGAGGGTGGCTCAAAATCTGTGCGCTGTGTCGCTAGCTGAGGCTGCGGCTCAGCCTTGGCAGGCTGGGGCTGAGGCTGAGGTGCAGGTCGTGGCCTCCTCCGTGGACAGGCCTTCGCTAGGTGGCCCATCTGTCTGCAAATGAAGCACTGGTTCAGGAGACCCGAGTACTCCACACTCTGTCAAAACCAACCCCCACTCACCCGAGGCAAGAGGATGACCTTCGGGAGCGTGTGGGTATCTCTGACCAAAACTCAAACTGAAGGGATGCCAGCCGCCTTGTCAGCTACTGATGCTGCCGTACGAGGTGTCTCCAGAACAGTCCCGATGGCGGAGCCAATCCTGGAGAGAAGTGGAAGGTACTCCCTCCGTAAACCCGGAAAGCAGACTGAGATGGGGATGTCTGCCTCCTCTACTAGCACATCCGAAGTCGGGTCAAAACCATGTCGCCACGGTCGAAAGTGGGCGCGTGATGCTCGGATAGCCAGTGGACTCATAGCTATGACCTTGGAGGCCATCTCAGAAGTCTCGAACTCGATCTGGTAGTACCCCCGTCCGAGGATCTGAACATCCAAAATCTTGCCCACCTCAGCGAGAAGGCGGGCCTGGAGAAGGTCTCGCAGCTCTCCTCTGCTAGGACGGGTGCCGAGAACCTTGCAGATGACAGAAGTCGCCTGCAAGCGCTCTACCTCTGCGGCAAGGCTCGCTTGCTCTGTCGGCGAAAGAGCAAGTCGAATGGTGGGCTCAGCGGGGTCGGGCGAGGGGACTTCAGGCGAGTCCCTCTGTGGCGGAGCTGGAGTCTCCATCTGTGTCTACTGCTGAGTCGAAGAGGCGGACGGAGAAGAACAATCTGCAACCGAGGACGCCGAACACTTGTCCGAAGAACAAATGTTTTTTTGTCTTTCACTTTTCTTTCCATCCCTTGTCAAAATTCCTTAGGTTTGTCTCTTTACTCATTATCTTACGTTATGGATCGGTGGCAAGAGTTAGTTTTATCTGTAGCCATTCCTCATCTACAACAAAGAAGTGAATCCATGAGGAGAGATTTTGTGGAGCGATATGGACGCTTCCTATTTCCTCACTTGGGAACTTCAGTAGCTCAAACCAAATGGTGGAAATTTCAAAGTATAACAAGGGTGACCCTTTGGGGTTGGGATCACTTTCGTAATAATGTTCGTTTGGCTATGGTTACTGAAGCTATGGGTTTGGGTCCTCGGTATTACTGCATGGTGAGGTCAATGCATCGAGGTTTTTCATAACGAGTCTTTTTGCTTGCTTAATTCCTTCCTCATCAAAAGATATATCTTTACACTCGCTTTGGTTTACCACTTAGAGGGCCCTTTAACTTCACACCTCATACTAGAGAGATTAGCGCAATAATTTCGCAGCAAATCTTTCCTATTGATAAGAGGCCTAATATGTGACCTTCTTGTCCTAGTTGCTTTTGATCATCCAATGGATGGGCTTATTGACCTCTAGAAAATGTATCTTTGTTATATCCCTTAACAAGTTCATCATGTTCTAAGATCTTGGTGCCTGTCTTAAGTCCTTCTTTCTCTAATTTTTCTTGATGGCTATAATGAAATTGGTTCTGAGTTCTTATATCTTGTATTTGATAGAAGTCCTTGAGAGAATTTCAAACTTAGCTAAATCTATTTATTGATTTTGCTTGATGGATATAATGAAATTGGTTCTGAGTTCTTATATCTTGTATTTGATAGAAGTCCTTGAGAGAATTTCAAACTTAGCTAAATCTATTTATTTATTTTGCACTTCCATACATAGATCCAAATCACAAGATGTAAAGGAAAACGCTAATCTCGTTATTATTTAGCAAAAGGTCAAGTTACAAAAGTTCAATAAGATAGAACTTGGATTTTGTCGTTACATGGGTTAACATGGTTTAGTTTGAGTACAAAAAGAGGAGTATCCTGATCAAAAAGATGAGGAAACTGAGAAGTAAGGCATTCCCAATTTTCCCAAGAGGCATCTTCAATGGGATAGCCCTTCCACTGGACTAAAGCCTCCCGAATTGTTCAATGTTGTAGCTTCCGCTCCTTCATGTCTAAAATTTGTTCTGGCTCCATCTGGAATTCTTCCTGTGTGATAAGAATAGTATCTTTGTCATTTAGGATGTGAAGGGGATCCACAACATATCTTTTCAGAAAGCTAACATGAAAAATATTGTGCACATGCAAGTGAGGGGGTAAAGCGAGTTCGTAAGATTGGTTCCCTATCCTTCTCAAAATCTCAAAGGGTCCACAATATCTATATGCTAACTTCATGTATTTTCCCAATTTGAGTGAACTTCTCTTTGGCTTGACCCTAAGGAAAACTCTATCTCCTGCCTTAAAAATCCGGGGAGATTTATGTAAATCAACATAACTCTTTTGCCTATCACTTGCTCTCTTAAGGTTCTCCCTTATTATTCTGATTTGACGATCCATTTCTTGTTTATAAAGAGCTTTGAATGGTGACATTCCTAGGCTTCTATGGTAGGAAGAATTATAAGCAAATTCCACTAAGGGTCAAAACTTGATCCAAAGATGAGGTTGTTGACTGTAGTATGATCTCAACATATCTTCTATGACTTGATTAACTCTTTCAATTTGTCCATTTGTCTCTAGATGATAGGCTGAACTTAGGTTTAATTGAGTGCCTAAGGATTGGAACATGGCCTTCCAAAACTTAGAGGTAAACTTGGCATCACGATCACTGATTATCCTAGCAGGTATTCCATGTAATCTGATAATTTCTTTTTCAAAAATTTGAGCAATATTTGCTGCAGAGTCAGTGCTTTTGACTGGGAGAAGGTGAGCTACTTTGGTGAGTTTATCCACCACCAAAAAAATTGAATCAAAATTTCCAGCAGTCTTGGGTAACCCTATTACAAAATCCATACTGATGCACTCCCACTTCATTGTAGGTATATCCAATGGTTGTAGCTTCCCAGGAATCTTAACTCTTTCAGCCTTCACCTTTTGGCATACCAAACACTTCTTATTGTACTCTAAGGTATCCTTTTTCATCTTAGGCCAGTAGAAATTCTGTTTAAGAGAAGCAAACATTTTTTGATAACATGGGTGAGCTGCAAGGGGAGTTTCATGAGATTCCTTTAGAATTTGCATCCTTAAGCATGTAAGTATGGACAATCGATTCTTGAAGAATAAGAGTCCATCTTGAATAGAGTAGCCTTCCAAATATCTTTTCTAAAGTTGAGCTTGGATTTCTTGGATCAACGGACCAAATTGCTCATCAGTTTGGAGGGCATTTTGAATTTCTTCGGGTAGAGTTGAATGGACTAGTGTAATGGCAAGAGCCACTACTCATCGGCAGCTTGATTTTCCTTGCCTGGTCTAAATTTGATCTCAAAATTGAACTCTTGTAGGAACTCAACCCATCACCTTTGTTGCATATTGAGATATGGCTGGGTGAAAATCCACTTGAGACTTTTGTGGTCAGTAACAAGCTCAAACCTCTGACCTAGAAGATAGTGTCTCCACTTTTTGAGGGCATGAGCCACAGCCAGTAGTTCGAGGTCATGGGTGGGATAATTCTTCTCATGAACCCTGAGCTGTCGTGATTCATAAGCTATGGGATGGCCTTCTTGCTGTAGGATTCCACCTATACCTTGTATGCAAGAATCCACTATCACATCAAAGGTTTTTTGAAAATTTGGAAGTTTGAGAGCAGGTTCACTGGCCAGAATCTCCTTTAATTTGTTGAAGGCTTTATCCCTCTTGTCTGACTAGATAAAGGGTTCCTCTTTCTTAGTGAGTTTAGTGAGAGGGCCTGCGATGAGTGCATAGTTTTTAGTAAATACTCTACACCATCCTGTGAGGCCAAAAAATCCCCGTACTTCTGAAACAGTCTTGGGAATGGGCCACTAAACTACAGTTTCCACCTTAGCTGGGTTGGGAGAAAGACCATCCTTTGAAACTATGTATCCCAAATAGGCAACCTTCTCTACAAAGAAAGAGCATTTGCTATGCTTGGCGTAGAGTTGGGCTTTTCTGAGAATCTCCAAGACATGGCGTACATGCCGTTCATGATCTTCTATATTCTTTGAATATATAAGGAATTCATCAAAGAAGACTAGAAAAAAATCATCTAACTCTGTCCTGAAGAGGTCGATCATGAGACAGTTAAATGTGGCAGGGGCATTAGTTAGGCCAAAAGGCATGACAGTGAACTCATAATGCCCAAACCTTGTGTTAAAAGCTGTTTGGGGAATATCCTCCCTTTTTATCCCAACTTGGTAATAGCCTGACCTGAGATCAATCTTGGTGAAAAATTTGGAACCACCGACTCGATCAAGCAACTCATCTATGCTAGGCAAGGGATACTTGTTCTTAACAGTGCACTGATTTAGGCCTCAAAAATCTATGCAAAGTCTGAACGTTCCATCTTTCTTCTTTTGGAAGAGTATAGGAGCACCCCAGGGAGAGACACTCAATTTGATGAATCCTTGTTCCAAAAGCTGAGTCAACTAATTCTTCAGCTCTATGGATTCGGAAGGTGACATTTTGTAGGGAGTCCTTGCTATTGGTTGGGCACCAGGAATGAGCTCGATCTCGTGTACTATTTGCCTAGGTGGTGGAAGAGTTGTCAATTCCTCTGGGAAAATATCTTAATATTCATTTAGCCATTCAGGCTCTAATTCTTTTGATTTGGTCTCTGGTTTATTGAGCCTTATAACAAAAATTGACAGTCCTTTATTTAACCATTTAACCAATGACTGGCTTTGACCACCTTCAGGGGAGCTTTCCCTGTTCTGCCTTGCACTAAGACTTGTTCACCCTTTGAGTTTGAAAAAAGAGATGCTTTCTTCACTGCAATGGATGTTGGCTTTATTTTTACTTAGCCAAGCCATCCCTAGGATTCCTTCAAATCGGCCCATCTTTAGGATTCTTTCAGATATACAAGTCTAGTTAAATTCTTTTAAAGATAGACCCTTCAAAAAGGTAAACTTTTTGTCATTTTTTCTAAAACTTTTTACATCTCGGGGAAATACTTAGTGATATAGGCTTGCACTTCTTTAGTAATTTCTAGACATCAAGTTCTTCCATCTCTTGCTTTGATAGTACGGACTTTAAAGCCTTAAGGTTACCACTCACAGAAAATACAAGTCTGTGGACTCGAGAAGAAAGTGACTTGCGAGCACATATAGCCTCACCAATTTGTTTCCAAGAGCTATGTGTAAATGGTCCACTAAGTGTTGTTCTTTGTCGTGGGTAGATAAACATCTTATCATGAGGGAGATTGGTTATTAGTAGAAGAAGCTTTCTTTCATATTCTATTGCATGAGAACTAATAATACAAAAGCGATTGGGACCTAGTCCCAATTTCTCCCTCATCATGGCCAGGCGAAGATTATTTAGAAGGTTTTCATAGCCCCAAAGACTTACTTCAGTTATGTTGCATTAGTTCTTCCACATTTGTTGAGCTCCGGTTGTCCCTTTGGCAGGAAAAAAGGAGGTGAACAAAGTGTTCTAGCATGGCCTCCTTTTGTTCCATAGTTGCTTCTTCCATTTGCTTTTGGACAATTTCGAGTACTTCCTCTTCTTGAGAGGTCCACATCATCTGAGATATTTCATGCAATTTGAGAAGTTATTTTTCATTAGCTCACTCCTTTCTACAAGAGTCAATTAAGACCTTTATCTATCCAAGGACAGAAACCGCGCTCTGATACCACTTGTGAGGGCCATGCCCGGGGACCACCCACTGGCTGTACCATCTCCACATGGCTACACCGTGATCTCCGACATCCCTCCTGCTTGAGGCTGACACCAAGACAGGACTCATGCTGCTCTTTGATGCCAACTCAAGGGGGTGATAACATTCACTTTCTCTCATATGGATCCCTTAGCCCCGAAGAACCTTTGCTTACCAATCAAACTTACCAATCAAAGTCATTAGACTAACTTGGAACTCAACCTTCCAGGATCAACTGGTGGGAGTTCTCTAATTCACCCTTGGTTCAAGGTCATTGACGTTTTTTTCCCGGTTAGGACCGAGCACAACCATCAATGCGTTCCCCTAAGGTGAGTGTATTAAAATCTACACAAATCCCTCGATCCCAAGTTGTTCCCCGCTCCGTAGATCCGAATCCCTTTTTCCCCGATCTGGACATAATTGCTAAGACAACATAAAATTGGGTTCAACTTTTCGGCCAACAATTAACACTCCGAAAAACGCCCACCCACCGAACCATTTGATAAATGCACCTTCACAGGTAATACTATGATACTAGAAAACAGTATTCCAATCAAGTCAAACCAAGAATACATTTCAAGCATTTGAAAGCAGCATGCAAATTGTTGCATACCCTTGCAAATGTTCATTTATCAGGTCCTTCCCACCTTTTTTCCATTATAGAATATTTTTACTTCCTTTACCCTTTAATATTAGTAAAATTATATAGTTATCCTCTCTCCTCCGCCACGTGAGAAGGCGGCACCTTTACACAGATTCCAATTCTTATTTTTATTTATCTTGTGTGGGAAAGGCTTAAAAAAATAATCTACTTTAGGTTCCTTTTAAATCAATAATCCCGAGAAGAAGAGCAAAGGTCCGGCTGATGAGGACAATTGCGGAATAGCCCATTTAGGTTCCTAGCCTTTCCAAGGTTCCTTTTTCCCAAACAATTTCAAGAGTTTCTTAATTAAATCACATCCTCCTCCCTTATCATGATCCCTCCATGGATCCTTTTTCCTTCCTCCTTTTCCCATCGGCATCAAGCCTACCCGGACTAGGCCGATTTCTAGACACATCCGCGGGTCACATCCACCTGGTCGGGACACACTCCCATTCAATCCCATTTCTAGGGCAATGAATGAACCCTGAGCTCAAACATAGACCAACGGTTATCAGTCCTAGCCGAAAAGGACCATCCCCCGTTGTATCCCACAGGTAAACACCTGCACCGGCCTTTTTCCAAACATGAAAACAAGTTCACACCTAAACAGCTATGTTATGATACGGCTATCCACGTCAATCTTCTCGGTAAAGTTTTTAATCCTAGTTTAAATTTGAATTAAGCTCCTTGAGTTATAATCCCTTAATTCCTAGTTCCTTTTAATTTTCTACTCAAAACAAGATCTTAGAAATCAACGAATCTCTTGGAAATTTAAGGTTTTGTCTCGACGAAAGTTTCAAGTTAACCACGACTTTGATGAATCCCATTTTGGTCCCTTTTCATCATTTGCAATCCATGGGCCATCTCCATGGAAGTGATGTGGGAGTTTTCTGTTCAAGCAACACGGTCATGACATCCGTGAAGCTATCCCCTTACTCCTCCCTTCGAATTTGCAAACAAACTTGAAAGCAGACAAACTTGAAATGAACAATGCATATGCTTTCTTTAATGAGTTTTTACGTTGGTGTGATCTTTGCGTGATACACACAAAACATTCGAGATGCACCAACTTACAACCTTGTGCAACTAATCAAACCTTCCTTTGAGTGCGAGTAAAACCCTTCTATGCATGATAGTGTAAAATGCCTGGACTTGCTAGTGTATCGTAAAATATGCATGTAATAGTGTATGAATGATTAACAAACTCTTCTTTAGGAAGGGGATTTAAGCGTACCTTTACTACCATGGCGAGGATTAATCAAGTGGCTTAAAGGGGCTTAAGGTTTTGGAACCTTAATGTGTAGATAGTAGGGTCTTCTCCTTGCTTTGGAAGAGTAACGGCAAGTGTATTGACGTGGCCAGATCTTTTCCGCTTCCCTTTGCTTGAAAACCACCAATTTGGCTATGGGAATAGAGAGAGGTCAAGAAACTAAAGCTATGGAAATCTTGTAGGTTAAGAGACAGAAGGTGAAGAGAGTAATGGTAATTTAGATTATGATTATGGCTTCTCTTAAGGAGAACAGTGTGTGTAGGGTGTGTATGAAGAAGGAGGATTAGCTATGGCTTTCATACCTCACTATCAAGCTTGCAATTTCAAAATGTTTAGAGAAATGAAGTGAAGTGAAGCGTAGCAAAGTGTAGCGAAGTGAAGTGAAACGAAGCGTAGCGTTTAATGAGTAGGGAAGACCTCCTTTTAAACTTATTTTGATAAGTTCCTTAACTTATCATGATAAGTTACTTTTGCATATCTTGATATGTTGTCTTCCTTTTCAAAGCTTCTCCAACAAGCTACCTATGCAAGAAGCTTCTTTTCCTATAAGTGGCTTATGCATGAAGCTACTTTTTTACAAGTGGCTTATGCGTGAAGCTACTTTCCAACAAGTGGCTTCTTCAACAAGATACTTTCAACAAGCGGATTTTTTTTCAGCAAGTTACTTTTTCACCTTACCGTATTCTTTCTTTGTTTTCTTGTGCAAAAATTTTTTTTTTTCTTGAGATAAAACTAATATCCCATGCATTGGTTCTATCCACGTTCCCATGGTGAAATCGAAAGTGTCTCATACATAGCTTTGCATTGATTATATCCATGTTCCCATGGTTAAAATCGAATGCATCTCGTGGGTAGCTAGGGTGCTTTACTTGATCGTATTCGGAAAGTTGACAGCTTATATATTTTAGCAAGAGTAAGGGCTAAGAGGAGGACCTTACACTACTTGCCCGTTGTTCCAGGTTCAA
Organism: Adiantum capillus-veneris; assembly: GCF_014529385.1. NCBI lineage: Eukaryota > Viridiplantae > Streptophyta > Polypodiopsida > Polypodiales > Pteridaceae > Adiantum > Adiantum capillus-veneris. The sequence continues at coordinate 134,951,609 of NC_140957.1, forward strand.
GGCGCGCTGCACCAAATCATTAAATTTCTTTGTTGGTGTAGGTACCTCTTGTTCCCTAAGCTTTTGACTACGGAACCCATTTAAAAACCATGTTGACAATCTCATTTCTGATGGTGGCTCCTGTAGCTATTTGGTTATCTCCTTGATTTTTTCAACATAACTCCTAGACTGATAATTTCCCTTGCTTTATTTTATCTAGTTCACAGAGGATGTCCTCATCTCCTCTATTATCTAAATATTCTAGTTTGAATGCTTTAAGAAATTTGTTATATGATCTGAGTTGGCAAGCTGGGTAATGGTACTACCATTTCCTTGCTGCATCTTTTAGTGTCTGAGGAAAGTATTCACCCCAGTCATCTTCATCAATATTTTTCAACTCAGCATACTATTCAAAAGCTTAGATATGAACATCTGGATCATCTTTCTTCCCACTTTTGAACACTAGTAAAGAGATTTTTAATGAAGAGGTATAATCATGTCGGTCAGCCCCTTCTTTGCCTCTTCTAACCTTCGGAACCTAACTTCATCTTGAGGACTTTTTGTAATGGTCCATATCAACATCCCAATCAATTTTCTCATCAATTTTACTTTTTGTCTCTTCTCTATCTTTTCCACTGGAATTGTGACGACTACCCTTGTTGCCTTTGGCCCCATCATCCCTATGTGTGGTTTGAGAACTCCTGGCCTTGCGTTCTTCTCGCTCAACCCTTCTCCTTCTAGACTGACTGGAGTGCTGACAATCCTTGGCCTCATCAGCATGACTGTGCTCCTCAACCTCAGTCTCAGTCATCGGGTCCTTCTTAGGATCAGAGTCACGTTCTGATTCTTGTGAGATAGGGTATACGCGATTTGAGGGTTTTCGTCCACGACTGGTTTTGGGCGCCATCAGTATAGCAAAAAATCCTAAGTGGGAGACAAGAGTTTGCTGGTCAACAAGAAACAGCTCTAACCACCATGATTGCCAAAATGGAATTGGAGTTGATCTCTTCAGATAGTTTATTCTAGTGTTAGAATTTAAAGCTACTGGCAAGCCGTCAGTTCAGGTAGTAAAACTGGAAAGGAGACTAGAGACTGGACTAAAATAGTTATCTGAATTGAAATAGTATACTGAAATGAAAGACAGACTAGACAACTGGAAAAGTAGTTGTAGTTTCAGATTCATAGTTCAGGAACAACCAGTACAAGGTGTGATGGAGTGAAGCCCAAATGATTACAGTGGCAGTAATGATTACAAAGAGAGATTACGGGTGAAGAGATTGTAGCTCAAGAAATACTTGGAAGGCTCAACTAAGAAGTAAGTAAAACCAAGCAACCCGTTTACAATGTAATGGGTCCTATTTATAGCCCTCTATACTTACTGTAGTAACTGTCGTGGTTATTACTACTGTGTGATTGATTCCTTGTTCAGCTTCCAGGAGACAGTTCTTGCTTGTTGGGACTGTCTACACCTTCTACAGTCTTGAGACCTGATCTTGCTTATGTGGTGCTACCATATACATGTGGTAGTGATGTGTGTGAACACACTACAATTGTCGAGGCATTTTTTTTCTCTTTAGGAGTTTTTTTTCCCTCTGCATTGTATATACGCCCATCACTCTAGGTCTATCTATCTTTCCATTACACACTAAGTAGCACACTCTCTGTTGTGTGCCTTGAGCTTCCTTCATCTTCTCCAAGTTGTGTGTGTTTCCGTGCAATCCTAATTCCAACAATTGGTATCATAGCAAGTCATGTTCTCCCAGGCTTAATTGCCAGCGTCGCCAAAACACCACTGCTCATTTTCTCATATTTCAATGAGCTTTGGCAAGCGTTCGTAGGTTGACAACAAATTTGGGCTCATTTTGACCTCCGTTTCCACTACAACCAGGTTTGTACAGGCAATTATGTCATTTTGTGCAGAATTTTTGTCAGTGCCAATTACTGCATAACAGGTCCCATGCAATCTATTGTGGGTTGTTCCAGATAGCACGTGCTGATCTCACTCGGTTTCTCCTCATTTTGGGTAGTTTTCACATCAGGTGTAGGCATTTTCCATGGCTAACAACAACATAGAAGTGTTCAAGATGTTTGCTCTTGAGGACAAATTGGATAGGGACAATTACTCTATATGGGCTTACATGATGCAACATGTAGTTGTATAAAAGGGAGTTTGGAACATTGTGCATGGCATTGACCTACTTCCTAGTACTATGGATGAAGGCTCATGCATTGGTTGCATTGTCTGTGAAGCGCACTATCACTCCTCACATCCGTTCAGTAAATTTTGCAAAACAGGCTTGGGATATTCTAGCAAGTCTTTATGCAATCCACAATGAGGCTAAAACTACATTGCTACATAAAGAGCTGGAATCAAAGATTATGCACGAGAAAGATGAAATGGACATTTTCCTTGCTGGTGTCAAGGATGTTAATGAGAAACTTATTTCTACAAGAGAGATTTCTGACAGTTCACTTGTGTAGACTGTTCTTGATGCTTTGCCAGATTCTTACTAGACTTTTGCTAGTTCTTGGAGACTTATGACCCAAGAAAATCTTGAAGTTGTCAAGTTTGATGCATTATGCACATTGCTATTGCAAGAGTCACTTTCTTAAAAAAACAAGAATATGTTGCATGCAGTTGAGTAGGCTTTTATTGCAGCTCAAAGAAAAGGTGGGAATAGCAATGTAACCACTTCTTATGGTTCTGTTGCGAGTGGAAAAAATTTTGTTCCTAATGCTTCTTCTAGCAGCACTTCATCTGGCAATTGTGGTGATAAGGGCAAAAGAAGATGCGTTGCCATTATTGTAAAGCTAATGGTCACTTGATCAAGCAGTGTCCAAAATTCAAGGTAAAATAGGCTAAGAAGAAAGGGGTTGGATCCACTACAAGGTCCAATACAAGTGCAGCAATTGTAGATTGCGATGCTGATGTTGATGTAGAATGGGAATTTAGTGCAGAGTGCACTTATGATCCTATTGTCCATGATGCATGTATGTCAGTTGTTACAGATTCAGATGTATGGTACTTTGATAGTGGTGCTACAAAGCACATTATCTCACATCATGATTTGTTTACCCCTATTGAGTATGTCCGAATACGGTGACTTGAGCCAAAAATGCCTCTTATCATGTTCAAGGAGTTGGAAAGATTGTGCTTACTGCTACAAATGGAAGTTCTTTCACACTTGTTGATGCATTGTATGTACCTGGGATCAAAAAGAACCTTTTTGTCTGTATTTGCACTTGCTAGACTTGGTCTCATAGTCAAATTTGTGGATGACAAATGTACAATTCATGATCACAATTTTGGTGATGAAATTATTGCATCTAGCCTTTTGTGTTATGGGCACACTTTGTATGACAAGTGTAGACAAAATTTTGCAAATGCAGTTGCATATTCAAGGGCTATTTTAGATGCAAAATTGTGGCATGCACGTTTTGGGCATCTGAATTTTGCCAGTTTGTTGCATTTGTAGAAATCTGATATGGTTGCTTCTTTGCCGCCTCTTGAAGCACCTATCATTGCTAAGAGGAAAAACAGGTCTCTTATGGAAATGGAACGATTTATGGTCAAGAGTCAAGCTTTACCACATTCATTTTGGCTCGAAGTTGTCAACAGGTGTCCTACGAAAGTATTGCAGTCTATGACTCCATATAAGGCATGGCATGATAGAAAGCCATCTATTGAGCACATGCGTGTTTTTGGTTGCTTGGCTTATGGTTTGATGCCACAAGCGCAACGCAAAAAATTGGATGATAAGGCTGTCAAATGTATTTTTGTTGTTTATAGTGCTGAAAGCAAATGTTATAGGTTGTACCATCCGCAAACAAAGTGTATTTTGGTCTCACGTAATGTTGTGTTTGTGGAAGATTCTGTTCAGCCTTTGTTGTCATGTACTAGAGACAGTAATGTAAGCTCACAAGACATTTATGATAGTTTATTGCCTCTTTTTAGTGGTGGAAGTTTGAATGTAAATTCAAATGAATCAAATGTACAACCTATGGTGGTTTTTGAAAATGTTACAGATCAGCCTATTACTGATGCAAATGTACATTATGTACTTGATGAGGAAAGGGTTGAAAATGAGCAGGCTAGAGGTATGCTAGAATGGCTAGTGCACACTTTGCCTGACAGTAAATTGGATGCACCTTTTTCTAGTCGTACTCGTTCAGGTTCTCGCCATGCCTCTTATGCATGAGATTATTATGCTTTGGTTGTGTGTAGAGTATGTGATATAGAGGAACCTCTATCTTTTGGTGAAGCACAGAATTCAAAAAATCGAATGGCTACCATGCAATCAGAATATGATGCACTTATACAAAATGACACATGGACTTTATGTGATTTGCCTCCTGAAAAAAGTCCAATAGTACAAAGTGGGTTTACAAGTTGAAATGCAAGCCGGATGGTGAGGTTGATTGCCATAAGGCTCGACCTGTTACAAAAGTATATGCACAGTAAAAAGGCATAGATTATGAAGAAACTTTTTCTACCACACTTGTCGTATGACTAATATTTGTTTTCTATGTTCATTGGCGGCTCATTTTGGTTAATATGTACATCAATCCGATATTGTTACTACTTTCTTGAATGGTGACATTTTTTAGGAAGTCTATGTAATGCAGCCTCGTGGTTTTGTCAAGAAAGGACAAGAGGAAAAAGTGTGCAGATGTAAGAAGGCTTTGTATGGGTTGAAGAAATCTCCTCGTGCTTGGTATGAGAAAGTTGACACTCATTTGGGCAAATGAGGCTTTTGTAATAGTCCAACAGAAAGCACATTGTATGTCAATCGTGAGGGTGATGTACTTCTCATTGTTGTTCTTTATGTGGATGATTTGTTGATCATTGGTCCCAATGAGGCACATATTGCTAAATTTAAGGCTGATTTGAATGCTACTTTCAAGATGAAAGATTTGGGGCTGTTGCATCATTACTTGGGCATATAGTTTAAGCAGTGTGATGGTGGTATTGCCTTGTGTCAAAAAAGTTACATAGAGGCATTTCTATTTGAGTTTGGACTTGAGGATTGCAAACCTATTGCCACTCCCATGAAGCTGTTTTGAAGTTGAGTCTACATGATGTTGGTGATCATTCTAATGTCACTCTTTACCAAACTGTTGTTGGGTGCCTCATTTATGTATGCAACACGAGGCCGGATATTCAGTTTGCAGTCTCACAGGTCAGCAGATTTATGCATAGCCTAGGGTCTAAGCATTGGCAGGCAGTTAAGAGGATTTTTCGCTACTTGAGTGGCACTTTGAATCTTGGCTTGTTTTATCCCAAGGGGGGATCATTGCCGCTAGATTTACATTCTTTTTTGGACTCAGATTGGGTTGTTGTTATGACACGCAAGTGTACACAAGTGGTTTTTGTTTCATGCTTGGCACTTCATGTATTTCATGGTTGAGCAAGAAGCAACCTATTGTGGCCACTTCTAGTTGTGAGGCTGAGTACAAGGCACTCTTCATAGCTACGGTTGAGTGTGTATGGCTCAGACACCTTATGGTTGATTTGGGTGTTGGACAAGACATTGCCAACATCATCTACACTGACAGTCAGAGCGCATTGGTAGTTGTGAGGAACCCATTTTTTCATGCTCGCACAAAGCACATTGAGGTGCATTACCACTATGTCAAGGAGAGGCTCTCAGCAAGCAAGAGAGATCAGCTTGGCTTATGTGCCAACACAGAAGAACCTTGCAAATATTTTCACAAAGGCATTGTCTCATGAGAAGTTTGAAGCTTTCTGCAAAGCAATGGGCTTGCTCCTCTTTGTGGACTGATCATGTCCTCATGGCATGGAACTTCCCTTTTCTCTGTGCACCAGTCGTCCTTGTTCACCGCATCACTCCCAGGGGGGATTTGTTACCATATACACGTGGTAGTGATGTGTGTGAACACACTAGGACTATCAGGGCATTCTTTCCCTCTTTAGGAGGTTTTTTCCCTCGTGCATTGTATATACGCCCATCACTCTAGGGCTATCTATCTTTCCATTGCACATAAGTAACACACTCTCTGTTGTGTGCCTTGAGCTTCCTTCATCTTCCCCAAGCTATGTGCATTTCCTTGCAACCCTAATTCCAACATGTGATTGGCGCATTTGCAGTGGGAGTTGTTAGTTGTGCGATGATTGACACTAGCATTGTGCATTGTGGAGCCATGCATGTCGTCTCTTGATACCTACATCGGGAGTGTCATTGTGGCTCTAGCCCTAGTGGTATGCATGTTTCATTTACACTAGAGCTATGCAGGTTGTCACTCGATACCTGCATCGCGAGTGTCATTGTGGCTCTAGCCCTAGTGTTATGCATGTTACATTTACACTAGAGCCATGCAGGTCATCACTCGATACCTGCATCACAAGTGTCATTGTGGCTCTAGCCCTAGTAGTATGCATGTTTCATTTACAATAGAGCGGTTACAGATGCACTCACATGTCTGGAGTGAGCCAATGGGCATAGGTTGAGATCCGTCTTCTCTCACCTCTTGTATATACTAGTTGTAGGCTAGTTTTCTTGCCACTTATTGGCACACAACCTTTAGTGGGAGAATGTTAGGTAAAGGTGGTGTGCCTCACAGTGCTTTGCCCGTGGTATGCATGTTTCATTTACACTAGAGCCATGCAGGTCGTCACTCGATACCTACATCAAGAGTATTATTGTGGCTCTAGCCATAGTGGTATGCATGTTTCATTTACAATAGAGCGGTTACAAATGCACTCACATGTCTAAAGTGAGCCAGTGGGCATAGGTTGAGAGCCGTCTTCTCTCACCTCTTGTATATATGAGTTGTAGGCTAGTCTTCTTACCACTTATTGGCACACAGACTTTAGTGGGAGAATGTTAGGTAAAGGTGGTGTGCCTCACCGTGCTTTGCACGTGTCTGCTGGCCAGTGTCCAACTACCCACATTTATCTCCTTATTCTTTATACTTACAAAGAATACAGAGATCTCACTTATTCCACCCCATATCCTTGTGTCGTGCTCTCTCTCTCTCTATCCCTCTCTCTCTCTGGCACTCTCTCCATCTTCGCTGCACACATGCACTTCCAAGACCATTCCTTCATGTGTTCGCCATCGGCCAGTGTCTAATGGCTGCCCACATTTATCTCCTTATTCTTTATACATACAAAGAATAAGGAGCTCACTTATTCTCATAGCGTGCTCGTACAGTGAGATTTGGGAGCTCCACCCCACGTCCTTGTGTCATGCTCTCTCTCTCTCCCTCTTTCTCTCTCTCTTGCACTCTCTCTATCTCGCTGCATGCACGCACGCCTACGATCCATTCCTTCACATCCTAGACCCTTTATGCCTCCTCCTAAAGTTTTGTTGCATTTCAACTTTGTTTGAGTGCCAAAATGATGTGATGACCTAGAGAGGTGAGACTGGACATAAGAAAATTTCCTGAGTAGAGAGTGATAGATTTGCTAAAAATATATAGCTTACTTTTGTAGGCTCACTTCTTGAGGTTGACACACTCAAAGAGTCTACGTGCCCCACCCGAGTCACTTCCCTGAGTATTGATAGTATGTTAGTGCAAGACTATGTTGCAAATGTTCGATCGTGGTGACCCACTAACATTGGCACCGTTGTCGAGGATAGTGATCCTTAGGTGGTGAGTCACCTAGTCGTATGTAGCCGCCATCTTCTTGTCTTTAGATTTTGATATCCATTCCATTTACACATTAGCAATCAAGCAGCTACACACGGGGTTTTATGCTTGGTAGAGGCTAGAAGTCGAGGCCTTACTAGAGCTACTTTTGAGAGGCATAGGGAATTGTGAGTGAGATATAAAAATCATTTCATTTTGCATTTTCTTGATGCTTTGAAAGTACTATTCCATCATACATTTCAGCTTCAATCTTGTACTGTTTGTCTGTCTTTGTTCCTAGATTCATTTCAGCACTTAGGAGTAGGTTAAGTAGAAACTATAACCATCAAATTGGGCTAAAAAATTCAAGGCAAAAATTGTAGAAAACCATATTTGGTAAGCATAACTTTGAAAATTTAAAATTTGATGGTCAAAGCTTAAAAACTGAACAAAACCCAAATGTTTGTGGAAAAAGGGGAAAACCAAACCCAAGAGAAGCAATCTAAAAAGTTTCATCCAGTTTGGTGGAGGAACATGGATCCATGTTCCTTTGTGACTAATTGAACAAAAACTAATAACATAGGGTCAAGGGTGGTTCCTAATCACTTAATACACAATTTTGGAAAGAAATTGACACTAAAAACACACTCACAGTCAAGAAATTGGGTAAACCCCACAAAAGCTTTGAAATTTGACCAAAATTTGGGGTTTTCTAGCTTTTAAAGATCCAAATCCAAAAAGAGGTGAGAATTGGCATCTACAAGGCATAGACATTATGCCAAAATGCTGTCAAACATGGATGGAAATCCATGTAGCTTTTGACCATCTGAGGCTGATATTTGAGTAGTAGATACCTGACAGAATTTGCAATAACTTTTACAAAAGGCACCATAGCAAAAATTGCAAAAATTGCAAAAAAGTTGATCAAATCGTCAAAAAACCAGTAACTAGTCAAAAACTGCAAGGCAAACAAAAAAATATCTTTTGACTGACAAAAAGTTATTCAAACTCAAAACTAAGTGGTGAAATATACAATTGATACTGCAAGTAATCATCAAGCCAAATTTGGGTCCATATCTGATGGAACATGGATCACAATCCATGTACCTTTTCTAATTTTTTGAGAGAGACTATATAGGCTTGTAGCAAAAACCATTAGAAACAAAACTTCCAAAAGCAAGATAGCCAAAAAAACTTCAAAAAGTCGGTCAAAAGAGAGAAAAAACACTTCAAGTCCAAAAACCGCCAAGTAGACCTAGGGTTTGACTCTTGGGTGACCTAAATCGATCTGGATGCAATGATGTGCATATTCCACTATGTGAGTGCTACTATGGATTATGGGCTCTTTTATAGGATTGATGCTAGGTTGCAGATCTATGTTACACAAGTGCGGATGGATTCAAGTTTTCACTTAGGAGTATTGCTATCACATGGAGCAACAAGAAGCAACCTATGACTACTCTATCCAGTATAGAGGTAGAGTACAAGGGTGCTACATTGGCGGCACATTAGGGAAAGTTTGGACTCAATTTTAGTCCTTTTGGCATTAGAAAGAGAATGACATCTAGCCAACAAATTTTGGCCTATCGTAACAATAGCTCTGATTTATTTCATTTCTACCTCAATTTTTTGCATTTTTAGAAATGATGTTTTAATTGCTTAAAAAATCTTGAAATAAAAGATACATCATGATTTGCACGAATCCTCTTTTTCTCCAGACACAGATAGGCCGAATGTCGCATAAATCACATTGAATGCAGGTGCACGTTTTTAAGTAATAAAGTTTTCATACACCAAAGGTGAAACTCTCTTCTCGGCATTTTCTTTGTTGTCTAAACTACAGTGCCGCTTTTCCTCGTCTTCTCTGTGCTCCCTTACAAAGCCCATGGATAAAATAGCAATGGAGAGCATACAACCTCGTCGACCATCTACATCCATCAAGTCATTGGAAATATTCAACAACTTCGACCTAGACCATGGTGATGGCTATCCACTACAATAATCATTGTCAGCTTGGTTTTTCTACAGACAAAAAGAAGAAAACGGGCATGTAACAAATTCATCAATAGCTACAAAGGACGTGTGAAAGAATTTTGCTTGTCTCAGATGGGGAAGTTGGTAAAGGAAGTGCTCATTGAGCATGCATATATGCACTTTGAGCTGCGGTTGCAAGAGGCACCGTTGGGGTTTCCTACTAATAGACCTAGTTGTGCGTTTACTAAACTTGATAGAAGTTTCTTTTGTGAATTTTATTCTGAGATCATTATCTTACCATTTTCTTTTGTATATATTTATCCCTTTGACAATGAAGATTGAAAACCAGTGGAGTGCATAATGGGCATCTTTGATGCTTTTCATGCATCGTGGGAGAGCACAAAACTAGGGTTATAAGAGCACTCGCAGAAAGGGGGGTCTTCTTCCTTGACTTCTTCTACAATGCCCGCCACTCTACCCATGGCTTTGGCACCCTAAGAGGAAGCATCCCCATACCACAATGGAAACGTCAAAATGTGGGTAAAGGCACTCCAAGGCATCAAAAACTAGCTTCGTGCTACGTCGCTGTTGCCAATAGTTGTTCATGGAGGTCTACATTATGCGCTTCCTCCTCTTTTTGAAAGTCCAGCTCTAGCGCTTAAATTTCCATTCTATATTTATATGAGTGCTATAATTATGGATATGAAAATAAATGTCAGCCACCTTCACCTTTCCTAGTGCGGGATCCTCAAAATGTTGTCCATCTTTTTATCGGATATACCCTCAGGCACCAATGTTTTGTTGTGCGTAAAACTGATGTGCCTAAGGGAGTTCAAATGTCGTGGCATGAGTGTTGATCTATGGGCATGAGCTGACATAATGCAGCTGTCTTGAAATAGCTCCACAAAAAATTCCTCGGTCGCTTCATGGAGGCAACCCATTGCACAAGACCATTTGAAATTGATGTTGTTTTGGTCATATATTTCACGGACAACTCTCTATAAAGGTAGCTTTGGTATATCCAGGGAAATATGTTTTTGGATACACACTTTGATTCTACTCGTATCTCATGTTTCTCATGGTTGCACGTAATGAAGCAGACTCTTTTCTAGAACATGTAACGTTGATGCTTTACCAGCATCGGATTGATCCCTCCTAGATGATTCTTCACCTTGGTAAACCTTCTTGGCAGTTTGATTTGTACGAGCCATAGAGGAACGACTAACAACGTGGAAATCAGGGGAGTGGAAAGAAAGCAGCTCAAATGAGTGTCAAGATAGGTCAAACAGGACTATGGGTGCTAAGAGAGAAAACAGATATTGAAGAGAAAAAAGTGCTTGAAAAGAGTGAGCGGCACACGTTGTACAAAAGAAACGCACGTAATTATGACATTGAGAGGACAGTTGTTTTCATGATGATGCTAATAATTGCAGATAGTGATGCATTAGAAAGTGTTCGATTGAATGCATGAATGACATGTGGTAAGCCGTTGTGGGGCTACAAACATTATGTACACACACGCATATATATATATTTGTGTGTGTGTGTGTGTGTGTTTCAAGGTTGCGGTATAGAGCAAGGACAGAGTGAAAAAAATGTACACAAGGCTCCTCACGTTGTGTCGCGAGACAGGCAGTCATGCTACAACATGATGAGGTGTGAAATGATAACCATACCCAAGGCCTCTTGCGTTGTGGCACGACTGCCACGTATACCAAGTAGTCGTGCCACAACACAAGAGGCCTTGGGTATATTTATCATTTCACACCTCATCGCATTGTAGTGTGATTGCCACGTGTATTTGGTACACGTGGCAGTCACGCCACAGCACAAGAGGCCTTGTGTATATTTATCATTTCACACCTCATCGTGTTATAACACAATTGCCACATGTATTTGGTACACATGGCAGTCGCGCCATAGTGCGAGAGGCCTTGGGTATATTTATCATTTCACACCTCATCATGTTGTAGCACGACTACCATGTGTATTTGGTACACGTAGTCGCACCATCATGTGATTGGCCTTGGATATATTTATCATTTCACACCTCTCATGTTGTACCGTGACCTTGCAATACACATGCACACACACGCACAAATATTTACCTATATAATTATTATTTTTTTTTATTTATATTTATGTATTTATATGTATACACACACGTACACACAAATATTTACACACACACATATATGTACGTGTGTATATATATATATATATATATATATATATATATATATATATATATATATATATATATATATATATATATATATATATATATATATATATATATATATATATATATAACACACATATATACATATATATATAACACACATATATACATATATATATACATACATACATATATCTATATATATATATATATATATATACATACATACATATATATGTGTGTGTGTGTGTGTGTGTGTGTGTGTGTGTGTGTGTGTGTGTGTGTACGTATATATATATATATGTGTGTGTGTGTGTACGTATATATATATATATATATATATATATATATATATATATATATATATATATATATGTATGTATATGTATATATATATATATATACGTACATATATACATACACACACACACACACACACACACATATATATATATATGTGTGTGTGTGTGTGTGTGTGTGTGTGTGTGTGTGTGTGTGTGTGTGTGTGTGTGTGTGTGTGTGTGTGTGTGTGTGTGTGTGTGTGTGTGTGTGTGTGTGTGTATCGGTATATGTGCAGGGTATTACTTGCAATCTACTATAAGCAATGGTGAGGGTGGTTGTGATGTCAGTGGAAATGATGAGGATGGACGTCACGTCAATGGACATCATGACCTTTTACAAGAAGCCTATAAATAAGAACCACCTATGTGGCCATAATCATCTGTGTGAGTTGAGCGTGCACCCCTATCTTTTGTGTTATATTTCTTAGTCACTCCCTACTTCTTATTTTTAGCCATATCATCCACAATGGACCTTTTCCAGATTGAGATTGAAGAGGAGGTGCCTTGCTCTCAAGAAATGCCAAATGAGAAGCTATCTCATTTTCTCTACCGTATTGGCCTCCACCACGAAGTAAAAATTAGGCCAATATTTAATCCGGAGTTCTTGTTGTAAGAATGGATAGCTATCGAGCATCACTTCCTTACAGAATTTAAGCACACCTACCAGCAAAAAACTGCTAGCAGCATAGTTGAGATGCAGGGAATACACTTTGTGCATACAAAGGATATAAGTTCTAATCACTCAAATAAACACATCTTCTCTAGGATCTGGTTGAAGCTTCCACCACATATACAAAGAAATGACATCAAATGCACCAGGCATATGTACAAATGCCAGATGGCTGAAAACTATGCAAGTTCTATTCTATACTTGCACATTATTTTGAAAGAGTATTTGGATGCAGCAGAGCAAGCACAGGGTGATGATCCATTTATCAAGGGGGACAAATTGGTGTCTCATCAAAGTGGAGTCTTATAGGTTTTGGAGGGTGTATAGCTTTTGGAAGGAACTTTGCCTACAAGTGTCCTTCCTACCATCCCAATGGGTGATTTGTAGTATGTAACGCTCTATGATATCTTGGAGCTTTTTGACTTGCGAGAGGACTATTGACTCACCATAGTGGCATAGAATCTAGAAGAGGATGATGCCATCACAAACCATGAGCACAACAAGTACTTTGTGATAGATGCCCATGTGTTAGAAGGTGAGTTTGTAGATCCAGCAAGTGCACTTGCAATCATCTGCGATGATATAGCCAAGTGTGAGGTGACACTTCCAATGGAAGAGGAGTTCAAGGTAGAGCAAGAAAAGCTAGGAAAAACCAATTCATTGACATCCTCATTGGCCTCAGCATCTAGGGAATGATGTAGCCAAATGTGTAGCGTCACTTCCAACAAAAGAGGAGTTCAAGGCAGTGCCGAAAAATCTAGGAATAACAAACATGGGAAAAACCAATTCATCAACATCCTCATTGGCCTCAACATCCAGGGCGCCAAGCAAAGCAGAACAGTGCCATCAACTTATGGAATGAGGCACTACTTGAGGAAGATGAAAATCAGAAGGTGAAGTTTTCTTTTCTTTTGCAATTTTGTATGGACTAACACTTCTATTTTATGTAATAATACTTGCTATTAATTGCTCACTGCTGGTTGTTTATGACAATAACTTCATTCCTCGTACTTGTGTTGGCGAGGCATGGGAGACTTAGGAAAGAATTCCTCCCTCGGCTAGGATTTGAAGAATTTGAGCTATTCAAGTTTTCTGGTCTTCCATACCTCCTTCTCCAATGATAACGTTGAGCTACCTTTGATGACCTTGAAGACCCTATCAAGATATCTAGGAGGTGCCCTCATCAAATAGAATACAGACAAGATTATGCTTCTGGAGAAGCAAGTAGCATTAATAATGTTTGGTCAAGTCCCATGCATGTATGGCTTGCGAAGTCACTATTTTTTCACACAAGCGCCGTATGGTCTAGCATGTAGAATCACATATACTGGCCAATTATTGGAGTATGACAAGCATGCTCTATTTGTAATCAAGCGCCCAGTATTGGCTACTATAGAAGAAACCCCCCATGCTAAAATAGAGACTAAGACAACAGTGCCCAACCTAAATGTGCCATTGGCGAAAGAAGTTGACCATGTTGTTTCTATCAAGCCCCTATCAAGAGATGAAGGCGATAGAAGTAGGATCACTCACACAAGGCCAAAAGGCCAGAATAATTTGTAACATTTCTCAAGGAAGAGGACTGAACAAGCTCCAATGTAAATGATACATTAAAAAGGATTACATTGTTTTTCTTGTTTGTTGTAAAATTAATAACAATACTGGAAAGTGAGATTACATCATCGTTGGATGATACAAAGAGTTCTCGCAGGGACTTGCTATCTTTAAGAGCTCTTAGTTACAACTTGTGACGCAGTTGTCCAAATCTTTCCCATGCGTTCTTTTTGTAGCTGCCACTTTGCATGTCCTTTTGTGGCAGATGATGCCTCCCATATTTCCTTCCTTTGTTGTTTGCTTTCCAATTTTACTGCAAGGCCAATTTAATTGTTTGTGACTTGTTCCTTGTTGTGTGACCTATGTATAAGTTTGCAATAATTCCATTGATGTAATTACTCCAAGCTATTGGCTTGGAGTAATTGTTCCTTGTTGTGTGACCTATGTATAAGTTTGCAATAATTCCATTGATGTAATTACTCCAAGCTATTGGCTTTGTCTACACCACCTCCATGGCGAGTGTGGTTGAAATAACCAATACGAGCTTAATAGTGAGTTTTCTACATGCCTTGTGTAGGCTAGATAACCAAGTTTCCATACTACCTAGTGAACCAGGGCATGTGGTTGCATATCAATGTGTATAGTTAGCATTGCATCCAAGATTTTCCACACATTTTCCTTATGAGTCCTTGGTGCATCATTGTGTTCATGGTCAACCACTGCATTGTGCATATTTTTCCACCTATTGTATCTCAATACTTGCCTTTCTCGTGCACTTTGGCTTTTACATTGTTTAACACTTGTTGTCATTGAACAGGACGAGCTAAGATTTCACACTACCAATAGAGAGCTTCTTCAAATCACCTTGACCATTCTTAGACCTCCTCTTATCCTACTCTATCTTTACATGCCCTCCATGCAGGCCCATATTTGAGAAAATTGTCTCCAGAGCCAAGATAGCCCTTTGCTTTGCAGGTGCAGGCCGAGTGGTCCAAGCAAAACAAATGTAGAGAAACATTAGTTTCTTAATGATCCTACAAAGTGCATGCATGGTGCATATGTGAACCCTAGATAGTGGGATGTAGCCCTAGCCAAAAGGTACGGTCTCGTAGGTGCATGTTTGGTGCTCTCCTCCAATATCGTTTGTCAAGGCTATGGACTCCTCCCAAATAGTATAGGTAAGGGCTTTTGCTTGTTAGTCCTTTGGAGACGTTGTACATACACTTCAAGGTATTCAGATCTTCAACCATATGCCACTCCGCTGAGTAGTATCCCATGCCATAAAAATCAAGTGTCTTCCAATTTTTGTGCTCACTTATGACTTCAGGAATCCTTGTTTGATGAAAACCCCCAATTTAGTATATTGAAGTTCTTTGCAGGAACCTGCAATAGAGATATTTAATGAGTTCAACTACACATGCAAAAGTGAACTATCCAAGCTAATCATTCTATCAGCACACCTTGAATGTGGCGAGAAGGAATATTGTGGGACGCATGTCTAACCTCACCATCCTATCTTATTGCAGTATTAGCAAGAACCATGATTAATTTGTCAAACCATGGGACGAAGCTAACTCGACTAGTGCATAGAGGCTACAAGAGGTTGTCAATCTCTCGAAAAACAACTAACAAATCGCATCTAACTCAAGCTACGCTCAAGTGACTGAAATCACCAAAAGCCAATCGCTCATCGGCAAGAAAATCACATCCGTTATAGCATCAAATGACATGAAAACGTAACCAAGCTTTTATAAGACCTAAGCACACATGCCTATGGTCTCAAACCCAACTTTAGGTCAAGTTCCAAAATCATGATTATTAACAACAATGGATTTTTGACCTAGTCGTTTTCAACCCAGAATGCATCTAAATGCTTAGCAATGATGCCCCAAGATCCCGCCTATGCTTAGTTTTTTATTTAAAAGTGTAAATTCCTAGTTATGATGAAATTAGGCCGCGAGTCGGCGACGCCAAAAGCTACGAAATACTGTGGATGGCTTACGTCAATGCGTAGAGCTCTTGCCTGCGGTTGCAATGCAACAAACTCAATCGCAATGTGACAATCAGAAAGGGAGTAGGAAGCGCGAGAAGGAGAGAAGTGAGCGTCGTTAGCTGACGCTGTGTATTTCTTATCCAAAAATTTACAAAAATTCGCTTTTATACCTTAGCCAAGGTTTTTGGGTGGTCAAAACTAACAATCTGGAGTTCTACCAAAGCTGACTGATGACTGGCTGATACAATCTGGAAGCTTGTAGCCCTGGCTCATTAATTACAAGGTTTATCCAAGAAAATAGGAGTTACAATATTCCCGATTTATCAAAATAATAATTGTTTTACAAAGAGAACTCCAAAAAATGGTATCCGCGTTAGGTTGCTGCTAACATTCCCCCCCTCCTCGCCTATGTCGTCCCTTGACACAGCTTTATGGGCTGAAATAGTCTTCAGGTTGACAACTGGCGAGGCGGACTTTAAGCGCATCCAGTGCCTTCTAGTATCTGATTCTTCGTTCTTTGTTGGGCACTTGCAGAAATTGCAATGTGACTTGATTCTTCAGCTCCACCGCTAACATGGCACAGGAGACATCTGGCAGACTCTTGAAGAAAGACATGGCGCTCGTTAGGGTTTTCACCATGTATTCCTCCATCGCTTGGCCTCTCTCTAGAGCTTGCAGCTTTGGGAAGTTGAGCCAAGTTGGCCTCTTCTTTTGTACTGCTTCATGCGCTTGCCATGTCCTTACTCTGGGTACATGACAGAATGTTGGATCTCTTTGTAGGGCTGCAGGTGCTCTTGTGAACAGAATCAGGTATCTTGGACTCTTGTTCAGCCAGCTTAACCTCCACTTTGGGTGGTCTTTATCTGTGCCATCTTCTTGCATATCCTTGTACAGCCTTTCTTTTACCTATAATAATTCTACTTTGATGAGAGGGTACGGCAGGGATTGTTGGTGCCATTGAGCATTGATCTGATTGGGAGTGAGTTGAGTGACGATTGACAAAGTGTATAACTCTCAACTCCCAATCCATAGCGGCTTTCACTGCTCATCCACCTCTAGTGTGATCTTTTCCTTCAGTGCATCTTCTTTAGCTTTTGACAGCAGCTGGACCATTGGCACTGTGTCTGCATCTGTGATGTGAACTTGAAAATCTTCATCACCACTCGGCTCAGTTGTGGACTGCGTCTCAAACTCAGCAAAAGAGACCGAGGGTATGTCTATCTCTGGCAGCTTTGAAGTGCCTGCCTCTTCCTACGTGTCTGGTTTTCCATCTCGGAGGAGTTAATTTATCCACTTGAGTTATGCCATCTCCTTTAGAAGTTCCTCCTCTCTCTGAACCTGCATCAGTGCCAGGTCCCTGCGCTGTGATTGTTCTAACTTTAATTCCAATTCTAGGTCTTTGTTTTTCTTTTCAAGTGCCTTGTACACTCCATCAGTTCCTTTGATCTAGGCCAGGGTTGGATTTTCTTTGATTTACCATAAGAAAATGGCATGAACATTGATCCTCTGTCCAGAATACTGTAGAGAAGCATTGACAACATCTAACTGCACCTGAATTTTTTGAGCTGATCGAGAGGTTGTAAGAAGTTCATTCGTAACTTCTGTCAACTGCTAGTCTTTTGCTTTGCAGGCATCAGACAATTTGGTGAGTAGATCACCTAATTCCTCCATTTCTTTTGTTGTTTATCTGTGGCTATCTGATGCTGTTCCACTTCTGCCTTCAGCTCTTGCACCTGCCTTTGGAGATCAGTAATGATAGTCATCCTGTCTTCTAGCTCTCCTTGAAGAGCGTCAATCACCATTTCCAGTTCCTTGGCCTTTGAGCTGCGGTTTAAAGCTGCTGAACGGAGTCTCTCCATTATTTCCTGCATTTGCCCTGCATATTCATTGACCTGTACTATTACTTCATTGTTTGTCTGCCACTCCTCCTGTCTTGCCAGCTTGGATGTGCCTGCAGCCTCGTGTGTGGCTTCTTGCTGCATCGTAACTACTAGTGGTCCTTGTGTAGAGGTACATGGTCGGTCTTCTTCTTGGCCATCCTGAGGCTTTGATGCCTCAGCAGTTTCTGGATGAGTAGAAGTGGAGGGTGTTGTCTCAACCCTTGCTATCTCTTCAGGTGCCGGCCTTTCTTCTTTCTATGGCTTGGGCTCTGTCTCATGTGCAGTGGTAGATGCTTTTTCCGCATCTTCTTCTTTATCAGTCTTTTGTTCAGGGGTGGTCAACGTCTTGTGCAGATTCTATTTGTTGAGTGGACTCAGAATCTTTCTCTTTGTCAAGCTCTGCTTCTTCATTGGTGTCTTTGCCAGCAGGTGATGGTGGTGGTCTAGGCATGGGATGGTCTTGTTGTTCTAAATGCGGTGAGGTGGGTCGAGGAGATCCATGACTTTGCTCTTGGCTAGCCGTCTCCTCGGCTTGGATTTGGTCTTCTGCTTCATGGGCTTTCTTTGCAACTTCTTCTGCTTCCTTCAACTTTAACGCTTCAACCTCTTTGTACATTCTTTGTAATTGCTGTGTAGGATCATCCGCCTCTTTTCTGGTATAATGCTTTGTTTGAGGGCCTTTAAGTTCTGCAGGTACCCACTTTTTTGGTTCCTTGCCTTATGCTTGCCTGCTGTGTTGGTACACCTGTTTTTCTCTTTCAAAGCGCGCTTGTTTTTGAGATGGCTCTTCTTGGTGTGCGGCCACAGCTTTCCTTTTCATCTCTTCTCTCCGAGCTCTCTTTTCTTTGTTGTCAGAGCTCTCGCTGATGTGCCATTTCAGTGAGTTGTCAGTTGACTCATCATTTGATTTCTGTGACCTTTTACCTGACCTTGTAGCTCATGGAGAGGGTTGTGCTGCCAAGATCCATGTATTCTGATCAGGGACAGGTGGTAGGTTGTCGGCCATGCCAATGGCATGATATGCTATTCTAGTCAACACCTCTGGCGCACCCAAGTACATGATTTTCCCTCCTTCTTGGTGCCCTTCAAGGTTGTCAAGACATACTGCTCGTGGTTCACGAGTTGCCTAGTTGTTGACTTAAGAACTTGAGTGAATGTGGTGGCCACGGCATGATTCGGTGTAGTGTACCTTGGTGGCCTTTTTGCCAGAAAATGGAAGTGTTGATGGTACAAACGGGCTGGCTCTTCCACCTGTTTGTGGATAAGATCGGCGAATGTAGCCCCGGCTGGCGCTTTGGTAAATGTGCCTGTGGTTTTTCTATCTCTTGCCCGCATGTTCATTCCTTCAGTGGGCAGTCTGAGTGCCTCTACCACTATCACTTTTGTGATCACTACCTCGACCTTGTTCCCTTGGGTGTCTGAAATTTGTGTGTTCCGTCTTCTTTGATGGTGGATAGAAGCTCGTAAGATTTCTAAAAGTCCACTCCGTAAGGCTCTTCTTCGTAGAAATGCCTGAGCCCCAACCTGTGGTTAGCCTTATTTGTCTCTGTCTTCGCAGCTACGTCATAGACTTCTTTGGGTAGGAGTTGCAACTCCAACTGATGCCCCTCTTCACTCTTGAAACTGCCAGTGAAGACCGTAGTGGTGGTGCTCTTTCAACTTTTCTTTAGAAAGGTAGGATACCTTTGCCGCTTTGACTGACTCGGGGTCTAGTTGATACGCAAGCAGTTCTTTTAGTTTCTCTTTCTGGTTTAGCTTCTTCTATGCCCTCTCTGCTGCTTGGATGGCTCTTGTTCAGTGAGTAGAGTGCAAAGTTAGCAGATTTGTCGAAATTTTCTCTAAAATGTCCTTTTAGAATTAAATGCTGACAATTTGGTCCAATTTGCTTCAAATCAATTTTTGAACAAGCAAAGATGCATAAAATCATGCAAGGAACAAAATTGTATGGTCAAAACAAAAATTTGCAACCAAAGAAAATAATCGCGATTATTTACGGCTGAGGGAAATTTTCAACTTTTTGCAAACTTGGCTTTGTAGGGTTGAAGTATATACCAAATACATGCTCTGAGTGAAATATGGGCTCGTTTGAATGCACAGGGTGAAGATGGTACCAGATTTTGGCTTTAGGTCTCTGAAACAATAGATATAAAGGAAATTTGAGACTTTAAACTCCAAATTGATTCAAAATTGGCTAGTGGGCTTAACACATCATGTACTTTGGATGTATGATGACAAAATATCCAAATTCCCCAATTTTGACCAGAAAGTAAATAATCGCAATTATTAACTTTTCTTCCAAAATTGACATTTTTTTATACAAATAGGTTATACACATTGTATAGACCTTGTACATGATATATGAAGTGATTTGGATCAAGAAATGTGGTCCATAACCCAAATTTTGTGTTGCAAAAGACTTCTTTGCGTTTTTTGGCAATTTTACAAGTAGTGGGTGGTCATTTTGGCTCATACTTGATTTTTGGCATGTAATAGATGTGTACACATGATAGGTGAGGTGAATTGACAATTTCCAAGCAAAACTGATGCAAAAGTAAATAATCGTGATTATTTACTACAGTGACAAAAACTTTGCAAAACCTACAAATTTTGACTTAGACATGTTTCATACACCTAATACAAGTCCTAAATTGAATTTGGTCAAGTTTGGTCATGCCGGCATCACTTTGTGCTCTGTGGACTCTGAAATCACCGTTTTTTGTGACTACTCTGTCTGTTGGGTTGGTCGGTCAACTTTGAGGCTTTGGACTTGTCCGTAACATAGTCGTGAAGCAACCTGTCCAATTCTGGCTCATTTGGAGTCAGTTTGACCTCGTATATCGAATTTGACGCTTTGTAACCTTCGAGTCGTTTTCTGCTTTTCGAGGACTTTGCTTGATGGATTTCACCAAACCAATCATATACATTGTATATGACCCCCTTGACTCCATCCAAATGGTCATTTGATGGTATAGAAAGGTTCTATTATGTTATGGCATGCTATGGTTCAAATCCCATCCGATTTGGTCAAGCTGGCAGGCCGCTATGGTCAGTTTTAGGTCATAAGTCTTTGTGCACTGCTCGGTTTCTAGGGTTTTTTCTAGGGCTTTAGACTAGCTACCGGCCGTACAAAATGGATCATTGTCGAGTAAAGAACTTACCCCTCATGTCTCATGTGAGACGGCGTTGAAAATGGTCAACTGTGGGCTCCGAAAAAGTCGTGCGAAAGAGACCGAAATCTCTCTTTGCAAAGTCTCCAAGTGGAAATGAGGTGGTTTTAGCCTACCATGGATATCTATACGCGGACTTCCCGAACCAAATTTCCCCAGATTCCCTCGTTATTCCTACTAGTCCGTGAAATCTATGTTAGACTCAAAACTTTCCCTGATCGGATTCCTGTAGCTCCTTCTGCAAGAATTTTGCAAAAGTAGGCCTGACCGACTAATTTACGCTTCCCGCTTCCATCTTTTGATTTCATTGAAAATTTTTGTGCTTGTCCACCTTGTCTTTTTTATCACCATTGTGTCTTCCATTTTTCCATATGAGCTTCCCTGCTATTTGTTGACAATTTTTGACCTGTTTATTTGAAAAAATCAAAGACAATAGCAAAATGCTGTAAAAAAGTAAAGTAAAAATCCAATAATTAAGAAAACCCCTTGAAAAACACAGATTTATTGTTTTTTGTTGGATTTATCCATTTTTAAGCCTCATTATCAACAAATATGATGAAAAATACCCAAAAAGGATTATTTTTTATGATTTGCTGATAGTATATACACTATTTACACTCATCAGGAAGATATTATCAGTGAATTTTCCCTTGATGATGAATTATAAGGGCATTATTAGGTAATTTTGTAAAAAATCACACGTTAACATCAAACTTTTTTCTCCGTCTTCAAACGTTGCCCTTAATTATTTAGTACTTAGTACCCTTCCACGCCTCCTAGATGGCGTACTCTGGGACGAATGGGTTGAACAATTGTGTCTATGCATAGCCGTGATTGGCTCTACTAGGATATGAAGATTATTGCAATTCAAACCAATATGATGTGCAAGAGTTGGGTCTTGAGTAATTAACTCAAGGGTTTTCGATGTCGAGGTTTGCTGTTGATGTCTACCAAAGAGCAAATCTTGTAGCTTGTGTGCTCTCTGTTTGATTCTACCATCAGGATGCTTTAGCACACTGATTGCTTGAGCTGTTGGTAGCACTTTTAACTGTTGTCAAACTTTTTCTCGCCATTGGTAATTTGGTCGGCATGGTGCTGCATGGTGTGGTGGAGTCTGTTGAGACTTAACTCGCCATTGCTTGATTGGTTTTGCGGGTTGTGAAGAAGATACATTGTTCCTTTTTCTTACAAACCATTTTCATGTTAGGTTCCTTGCTCCGAGATGCTCGTCTCTGTATTCGAACCCTTGGAACCTTCTTTTGTTTCGTTGGTGAAGTTTTAGGCACCCAAATCTGAATCGGTTTATCCTTAAGCTGTGCTTTTGGTACCCAAATTTGCCTGAATCCTTGCATGCTACATGTAGCATTTGATTGTTGAGGGGATGGAGAAGTTTGACTTTGTGGATTTTTCTCCTGCTGATTGCTTCTTTTCCATTCCTCCTTGCTTGGTGCAATTGGAACAATGAGTTGCCCTCCTTTAGGTGATAGCTTTAGTTGATTCATATCCCAATCTGGTACTTCTTTGTATGTACGCATCTAGGGAATTTCAAGAATCATCGTCTCATTAATGTGTTCATCTGGTAAGCATACAAATTGATGAGGACATGAACATCCATGTACTATCACGTTCAAGTTGACTACTCCCAATGTTGGAGTTGGGTTCTTATTGCATCCTTTTATTGTCGCTATTCATGTCGTCAATGCTTGATTTGTTTCCTTCTTGTATGTGGAATAATTGACTGCATTTACTCTAGCTCCTGTGTCGACCAAAGCATTGGTGCTATGATTGTTGAGTTGTACCTTTATACGCAGGTCTATTCCATCTAACCAGTCATCATCTATTGAAACTCCATCTTTAGGTAACTCCCAATGTCGATCATCTATTTTCAAAGTGTTGATGGGAATCATTCTCTGTTGATTCTTGAGAGCAGCTTTCTGCTTGAGTACCAGAAGCCTAGCTTCCTCTTGGGCTTCATCAACAACCTGCTGTTGTTTGATCTTCCTTTGTTTGGTTGCATGCACTCTTTCTACCAATTCATTGGTTAATGGAAAATTATATTTCTTTATACGACATCCACTAATCCAATTAGCCATTGGTTTACCATCTAGGGTGGACAATTTTACTGCTCCACTTGGAGATACATCTTCAATGATAAATGGTCCATTTCCCTTTTTCTTAAACTTGGGAATGTGTTGCTTAAGGAAATAGATTAGAACCAAGTCCCCTTTCTTGAAGATTTTTGTGATTAAGTGGGAATCAAAAAACTATTTTTGTTTCCGCTTTTTGTGCATAGATATGAGCTACAGCAGTTAGCCTTTGCTCGTCTAGCTTTTCCAAATCTTCAAGTCTTTCTAACAATTCATGTCCAGTCCACTCAAGATTATGTGCTACCCTTAATGTCGGCAATAAAATTCTATTGGCAATATGGCATCAAGACCATAAACAAGGTTAAAGGGTGTAGCATTTAGAGCTGTTTTGAATGAAACTCGATAAGCCCATAGAGCAACATGGAGATTCATTTCCCAGTCTGTCCTTCCTAAACTAACCACTTTAGTCAGCACCGAGCTAAGAATTTTATTTGTATGCTCAGCTTGTCCATTTGCTTGTGGGTGATAGGGAGCTGATTTGTTATGGATGACCATAAACTCATTAAGCAAATACTCTATTACTTCATTGAGAAAATGAATTCCCCGATCACCGACAATCTCTATTGGAGTCCATATCTCGTGAATACATACTCATATAAGAATGCAACAGTGGTTCTGGCATCATTCTTTTAAGTTGCTTTAGCCTCGGCCCACTTGGTCAAATAGTCCGTAGCTACAATGATATATTGAGCTTGGGTTCTATAAGCAGGTGGTTGTATCGGTCCAACAAAATATATGCCCCATTTTGCGAAAGCTCTAGCCCCCATCATTGGTCTTAAGGAAATGCTATCTACTCGTGTTGGCATTTTTGCTCGTTGACAAGCATCACACCTTCGAACATATTCTTTGGCATCTGCAAAAAGTTTTGGCCACCATATGCCTACCATCAAGATTGCTCTTGCGATGGTCTCACTAGAAAAGTGACCTCCAGCTAATCCAGCATGTGCTTGTTCTATAATCGGAATATACTCGTTTTCATTTGCACAAAGATGCAAATGTTGATCTTTACCTCTCCGATACAATTGGTTCCCAATAAGAGCGTAGTCTCTTGCTTCAGTTTCAATTGCTCTTTGACGGCATTTACTCATATCCTCAAGAAATGTTCGGCTTGATAAGTAAGCAACCAGATAATTACTCCACTTAGAAACATGTGACATTTGAAACAATGTTGCATGAGGAATGGGTGTTTGTTTTCGACATCAAGGGCAATCCTTTACAAAGATCTAGCATCTCTCCTCATAGTCGGCCAAAACACTCCAAGTCTCAAGATTCGTTGCATAGTTTGGTCTTCCGCAAAGTGAAGTCCTACTATGGTAACATGTGTTTGACTTAGGTATTGTTCTTTTTCTTCAGGGTTAATGCATAAGAGCAATATCCCGTCTCGATTTCTTTTGTATAGCCTTCCAGCTAGTAATTAATACATAGCCGATTGCTCGATTCATCCGATTGTGATAGGAAGTGGTATTTGTCAATCCACTTGAGCTATTGTCATCAATGACACAATGTTTTCCGACCATCTAGGTATCATTTCTACGGAGAATAAATAGGTATCTGGTAAATCATCGTCTATCCCTTTAAGTGATTCCCCTGAAACAATCCTTGACAAATGATCTGCTCGTTGATGTGAAATCACAGTGAAATCAAATTCGAGAAGAATGATGAACCATCTCAATATTCTATGTGTGCTGCATGGCTTGTTGACGAAATACAACAAAGCTTGGTGGTCCACAAAGAACACAAACTTGTTGGCTAATAGGTAATGTCTATACTTTTTAACGGCATGGATCATTCCTAGTCCTTCTCTTTCGGTGGTGGTGTAAATTTTTTCTACCATGTTCAATTGTCGGCTAGCATAAGAAATAGGAAAGTCAATTTTCTCATCTCCTGGTTGAGCTAGTATACAATCATTAGCAAAATTAGAAGCATCTACATGTACGTGGAATACCTTATCCCAATCTGGTGCTTTCAATATTGGAGCTGAGGTGAGAGCCTGCTTAAGCTTCATGAAGGATTCTTCACATGCCTCGGTCCATTCAAAGTGCGTAATCAAGCTATACATGGGTTTTGCAATTATAGAGTACATGTAGATGAACCGTCGGTAATATCCACAATGTCCCATGAAGGCTTGTACCCCCTTGACTGTTGTTGGTCTACGAAAATCAGCAATGACATGAATCTTCTCAATATCAGTAGCTATGCCATTTTTAGACATTATATGTCCAAGAATTTTTCCTTGTCTTCCCGTGAATGTGCACTTTTTAGGATTTTAGCAAATCCTATAAAGTCTACATTTTTCGAGTACCTTTTTGAGGTGTTCAAAATGATCAGCCCGGATTGATGAATGTACGCATAGATCATCCATATATACTTCTAAGAATTTCCGAAGATACTCTTTGAAAGCATGGCTCATCAACCTCTGAAACGTGGCTGGAGCATTAGTTCACCCAAACAGCATAACCCGCTAGGCAAATATACCCCATTTTGTTGCAAAAGCAGTTTTGTGTTGATCTTTTGGGTCAACCAAAAGTTGATTGTATCCCGAAAATCCGTCTAAGAAGCTGTAAGCATCTTTTCCTACAACTCGTTCTAAGACATGCTCAATTATCGGAAGAGGAAACTTGTCTCTAATGGTGGTTGCATTCACCTTTTTGAGATTGGCACACACTCGTAATTTTCCATTCTTCTTGGGTACTACCACAATTGGAGACACCCAATCTGTGTGTTCAATTTCGTAAATGAACTTGGCGTCCTTTAGTTTTTCAATCTCTTCTTTTATCTTCCTGGAAAATGTTTTGTTATACATGTATGGTCTCTGTCGACTTGGTTTCACGCCATCTCTCATGGGTATAGTGACAGATTTCTGGATCAACCCCCTTGAGATCCTTGTAAGACCAAGCGAAGATATCTCGGTATTCCTTTAACAAGCTCAGCAAAAGCTTTTCTTCTTCTTCTGTTAGGTCATTTGCAATGTAAGCAGGTCTAGGCTCTTCTCTTGGTTCAGCCAAGTCTACCCTTTTAGCGTTTGTAGGCCCTTCGTAAGATTCACCTTGTTTTCGTAGTTCCCTAACAGGTTGTTCAATGATGATTTTCCGATCTTGGAGAGTATGCTTTTTGTAATGGGATGGAACATGCATTGCATCCTTACCATCTTCTTCCATGGTTTCCATTTCGGTTGTGTATATCTCCTTTAGAGCTTTTTTCAACTCTTGATATTTCTTTTTCCGCTCGACTCTGGTCATGAGTGGTTTCTTTTCTTGTGATTTCTCTTGAGTACCCTTCCTTGTTTTTCTCGATGTTTGAAACATTTCTGAGTTGTTGTTTGGAGGTATCTGCCAGTTATTTTGTCCTTGACACAATCATTAGCATCTATCTGCATCAGGAATTGTGTTTTACTGGAGACTGATGGCATAGGTCGTGTTTTCACAATTCCGGTGTCTCTCTTCCGTCTATACCATTTTTGTCTTCTTGATTTCTGGTTTGGAAAGTCACAAAACTTTTCCTCCCCTCCCTTTAAGAGTAACTTAGCTCTCGTATGCTCTTTTTCTGACCCCGAATCTTCTGAGGTAGCTCAGTGTTCATCTAACTCATCAGTTGCATCGTAATAGAGGTTTTAAAAGACTTGTTGAGCTTTCATTACGTCTTTGGGTTCCTCATCTTCATTTTCAATGTTAAGGATTGAAATCATTTGGATGGGAATTATGTCGTAGCCATTCTCATTGCAAAATTGAGTAGGCATAGAAATATTCACACATACATCCATTGTTGCTAAAATTTGAGTCCACTCGAATGGCTCAAATAAATGCTCTGGAAAGGGTTCAGGTACGTAGGCTTTGTCAGTGCAGTCCCTTTCTAGGATACATTCTTCTCGTCTTAAGCTTTCGTTTTCTGAAGCTCCGCACATCCAAATAGGAGTGTCTTTGTTTAACCAGGATGGGAGTTTAGTGCCAGCCAAAGAGAGTGAATCAAACTCTTGGATGGGTGTTTTCAAGACATCTCTATAAGTGTGATCTTTTAGATTGACTCTTGTTATAGATCCCACTTGCTTCAAGTACAAATAGTTGTTTCCCAATCTTGGATAAGATGTACTTGTCACATGAAAGGTCTTCCCAATATGATTTCATAGTTGAGTTTTTTTCGAAAGTCTACTATGGCAAATGTGTGTTGATATTCAATTCCATAGGAATTGACTATCACTTTTTCAAGTAGCCCTAAAGGTCTCTCAATGTGTCCGTCAGTCAAGTGCAATTTCATTCGAGTTTGTCTAATGGCTGGCTGTCCCCATGATTCCCATACTACTTTAATGTCTATGGCTATGCCAGCTCCACTATCCAGTATTGCCATGGTTTCAATGTCATTATATTTCACTGGGAGAGTGGTGTTTTCTTCTTTCCCTTCATAATATTCTCCGACCTTGTTCAAAGGAAGTGATCAAATCTCTTTGTTTTCCATTTCATTTTTCAAATTTCCCAAATTCTTCGAGATTAACCCCGTTATTCCCACCTTCTCTAGGGTTTTCTGTAAATCATTCCACAAGTATGGTCTGAGTTTTAACAGTTCTCCCAAGGTAAGAGTGCATTGGATGGGTGTAGACATGATTGAATGAATGTTGTCTACTTCTAGGGTCTGTTCATCTCTTTTTACTTGAGTGGTCTTGCACACGATGGATTCATCTTCGTTATCTCCCAAGTAAGAAGGTAATGTTTTTAATGTCAATGGTTCTGACATTCTTGAAGCTTCCAATCCGTAATCCCCGTACAAGGATTGTAAATCCATGTTCATATCAGAAGGTAGGTTATCCAACCAGACTTCCTCTATAGGAGCGAATTTAAAGTTAGGCTCCCATCATTGATCTCTCTCACTTTTTCCCATAACTATCCTGGCCAGTTTTCCTCTACAAATGGAATTTTGTCTAAGGCATCTTCGATGTCCGACACTATAAGCTCTGGTTCATTTGTTTCAAGGTGGGGTTCTGCCACCACATCGGATTTTGCTTTTGTTTCTTCTACTGCAAGCTCTTCGGGTTTTGCAATACTTTCAAGCTTGGGTTTTTGTTTTTCCAGCATTTCTTGTGTGATTCTTACCAAATTTTGATAAGCTTCCAACTTCGCTGCTTCCATGTCTGGAGATGAATAGTTTTTCCACTTGTTTTCCATGTTTTGGCCTGCTTTAAGTCCTGCTTGGTAAGCTTCCAAGGCAGCATTAATAGGCTCAAAAATATTATCAACCAAAATGGATCCTCCAGATTTCACGGTTGTTTCCTTGAATTCACTGCCAGTTTCTTTCAACTTGTCCTGGGCTAGCATTTTTACTTTCTCTTCGATTTCAACCCGTTGTTTTTGTTTTCTCATCTCATATCTTTTGCTTTTGCTCCTTTTGATTCTTTGAGAAGAAGCTTTCGTGTTCTCCGAATCATCAAAGGAGTTGTGTTTCTTTTTCTTTGCGTGGGCTCTAGTGATTACCTTGATTGGAACAATCAGTTCACTCTCTGATGAGCTACTAGGCATCACTTGGACTACGTTTAATACGGTTTTATCCTTGTTCAAAGGATTCTTAGGACAATCTTCCGGAAAGTTTCCTCCCTTTTTGCAACATTGTATGCAATAGGCTTCAATTGGTTTGAGGTTTTTGTTTGGCTCTGGACATTCGTTTTTCCAATGGTCATCTGCACCATAGTTATGACAGTTTCCTATTCTAGGCTTCATCATGGGTCTTCCCATGGAAGTTCTGACACCTTGATTAGCTACATAATACATCGGTGTTATCTCTGGTGGAGCATAAGTCACGGTTTCTTCCATTGGTGGTGAATGTGGATTATACCAATCTTGCTCTACCATTACTGTAGATGGACTAGGCTCTGCATAGGGTGTAACAAGCACTAATGCTTGTTCATCTATGACTCCTTTAGAGTGCATGTATTTTACAGGCACTGCATTATGTCCTGGATACGGAGGTTGTTGTCCCAACACAGGTTGAGGTCTTTCCATACCCATTGCAAGTATACAACTTGTTTGACTCACCATGTTTCTATTTAAAGCTGTAGATTTGAGCTACCGTATTATGTTTGATCCCCGTTTTGGAACAAGCAGCTACAAATCCTTGAGCTAATGTGTTCAAGTCCATGATTGACCTTGGTGGAATGTTTTGGAACCATTTCAGAGCTTTTCCTTCTAATGTCATTCCAAACCCCTCGAATTGAGTATGGACATCGAATATACGCTCTGCTCTTAGCACTTGCTTAAAGCTTGCTAAGTGGTCGTATGGATACCCTGATCCACCGTATTTTCTGACCCATTTCTGAAAATCAGTTGGTCTAACGCGTCTGTTTGGTTCAACTCCAGGTCTTCTGGGAGTTGGTCATGTTTCGAGTCCTTCAAACCAGTTTGTTGGAAATAGTGACTCATGTAGCCCTGGACTGGCTTTAGTGTCACCCAGTTTTCTACGTGATGAGGTGGTTTCTGGTTTCTTCACATTACTCTCAGATGATCTCTCATGGTGTTCATACCTAGGAATTGTTTCTGGTCCTTGCCCTAATATCCAATCCCGGATGGAATACCCTTGGTATTTGGTTTATTCTACCTCCTCAGGAGTCATCATAACAAAGTTGTTGTTATAACATTCCCTAAACAGGTAGATTGGTAGGTCTGTTGATCCCTTATCTTTGATCTTGAAGATATAGATGATCTTCATGGCCGTTAATTGTCCTAGTTTGGCATGAGAAGTCCACAGAAGATCTTTTATGTTTCTATCTTCCCAACAATAGACTCCGATCCTAGGATTATCCGTACTAAGCCATTTCAAAGGCTTCAAATCTACATAACTCGAATTCTAAAGTTGGTGGTCCTTCTTTTGCTAACATATCTGGGATTATGGTGTTTACTTCTAACCCCCATTTATCTATTACGTCAGGGTTTTCGACTTGTAAATACTGAGTTCCGTTTTGATCCATGTACATTTTTCCTTATTTGTTTTCCCTAACCTCTTCTTCGAACTCAATACCATGGTCATTAATGCGAATAGCATAGTCCTCGTTAGGGTCCAAGTAAACGTGGGCTCCATGACGGTTAGTCTTGTAAAAAGATAGTATATGCTTATAGCGCACTGTCGTTCCGATTTTCGAGTGAGTCCAGTAAGAAGACATTTTGGATGTTGAATCTAAAAAAGTGTATGAGACTTCTTCAAGAATTGCGTGCAAGGAATTTTCTTGATTCACGCTTTCTTCAGTGGATACTCTACTGGAGGTTTCTCTGAGTATGCCCTGATTTCCTAGTACACGACCAGATCTAAGGTTCATATAGACTTATGAAGCCCTGGATAGAGTACTCACCTTTGGATTGACTTGTCATCAATTTCCACTTGATTCAATTGCAACTTTCTGTCAAGCCACTGATTCCTCGTCTGCAACCTGATTCCTATACAAACTTGATTCCTCTTCTGCAACCTGATTCCTGTACAAACTTGATCAAGTTAGCTATTCTTCCAGAAAGACAGTAGAGTTTTTGCTATTCTCGTGATTGGTCTCTGTGTATCACTTCAAATCGAGCTATGAGAGTCAAAATTTGACTTTCAAATTAGACTTTAGCAAAAATCAAAGGTCTAATCTGCAACCTGAAAACTAAGTGTACATGTATCAATTTTGATCTGACTGAACCCAAAATTGCCTTGTTGCTTTATATTATGGTTGTCTATCACTGTATAAGTTCAAAAGTCAAATTGATGTCTCTGGATAGCAGAAGTAAATAATCGCGATTATTTACTTTTGTCAGTCTTTTGCACTTTTTTGATAGGTTTGGCAAGTATACAACTTGTTAGAGTCCCTGGACAAGTTTCAACAAGTTTGGACAAAATCTGATCAAGTTTATCAACTGTTTGGTGTCCGTAGATTCTGATTTTGAGAATCTCGCTTAAGTCTCACTTTTGGGATCCAAATTTCACCAAAATTGATTTGTGAGGTCTACTTGATGTGCTTGACCTTGTGGTATACTTAAATTTGCAAAATCATCAAGTTTTGAAGTAGATGTAAATAATAACGATTATTTATTCCAGCTAGTTTTTTGCAATTTTTTGCCCCAGCTCTGACACAGATCTATTAAGCACCTTAAGTTAAGGTCACTAGCCAATTTTCATCAAGTTTGGATAATTTTTGGTCAATTATCTGTTCGCAGACTAACTTTGCAATTTCATTCCAGTGGTACAAATCTTAACAAATTTGGTTTGTGGGCTTATTATAAAATGGTGAAGCTAGTGGTATGCAGACTTGGTCAAAAAAGTTGAAAAATAGGACAAATATAAATAATCGCGATTATTTATTTCTGACAAATTTTTGCAAATTTTTTGTCAACTGAGCATATACACATGTTTATCACATCAACATAAGCCTATGAATCAAATTTCAACAAGTTTGGATAAATTTCCCCCAATTTATACTCAAGATTCAAAAAGTCAGTACAAACTTTAGTTTTTACTCAGTTTTTTGCCAGTTTAGTGATCCAAATCTCTTGCACCTTTACAAAAGTTGTTTGTACACATGCAATGAGTCAATGGTATGAACCTTGGCTAATTTAGAGCAGAAAGTTAATAATCGTGATTATTAACTTTAGGCTTAAAATGAGCACTTTTTTGCAATTTTCTCAAAGACAGACTTTATATGAGCTATTTTAAGCCTATGAATCAAGTCAAAACTTAAACTGGCCTAAAATGACAAGAAAAAGTAAATAATCTAAGTTTTGGCCAGCTCTTGAAATTTTTACCTCGAAGTGTCTTTGAGCTTACCCACTGGTTCAGACAACTCTTAGACTTCCTCTCCAGTCGGATTGAGTGGATTCGAGTCTTTTCGAGCTACTTCTAGCCGTAGACGTGAAATTCTGCAACTTCCAATAACAACTCACACTTGATTCTTTCAGAGAGAGAAATGTTCTGAAATCCACCTTGGATCCTACTTACCCTACTCCTAGATTCTCATGCAATGGGGTTGTGGAAAGTGTCCACAAACACTCGTTTTCTTGAGTTTTTTATGTTTTTCAGAGCCTTGATCTTAAGACTTGTCTCGTCTACCAATCATTCTCCAAATCCTAATCTAAATCTACAATCCTATAGTCCTAAAGGAACTCGGCAAGTACGATTACCTCCAAGCTACCTCTACACAGCAAAAGACAACAATCTTAAGCTATGAGGTTTCTAAAAGAAAGTTTTGAACTCTATGCGAACCTAGAGGAAGTTAAAGTACAACTACACAAGACGCTCATGTTTTTCCCTAGTTTAGATCTCTTCGATCCCCGGCAGCGGCGCCAAATGTGGGCCGCATGTCTAACCTCACCATCCTATCTTATTGCATTATTAGTGAGAACCACGATTAATTTG
Organism: Adiantum capillus-veneris; assembly: GCF_014529385.1. NCBI lineage: Eukaryota > Viridiplantae > Streptophyta > Polypodiopsida > Polypodiales > Pteridaceae > Adiantum > Adiantum capillus-veneris. Next base: position 134,984,446 of record NC_140957.1, read on the forward strand.
TCAAACCATGGGACGAAGCTGACTTGACTAGTGCATAGAGGCTACAAGAGGTTCTCAATCTCTCGCAAAACAACTAACAACTCGCATCTAACTCAAGCTACACTCAAGTGACTGAAATCACCAAAAGCCAATCGCTCATCGACAAGCAAATTACATCCATTACAGCATCAAATTACATCCAAGCGTAACGAAACTTCTAAGACAAGTTTATAAGAACTAAGCACACATGCCTATGGTCTCAAACCCCACTTTAGGTCAAGTTTCAAAATCGCAATTATTAACAGCAGTGGATTTTTGACCTACTTGTTTTCGACCCAGAATGCATCTAAATGCTTAGCAATGATGCCCCAATTACCCCACCTATGCTTAGTTTTCGATTTAAAAAAGTGTAAATTCCTAGTTATGATGAAATTAGGCCGCGGATCGGCGACACCAAAAGCTACAAAATACTGTGAATGGCTTACATCAATGCGTAGAGCTCTTACCTGCGGATGCAATGCAACAAACGCAATCGCAATGTGACAACCGGAGAGGGAGTAGGAAGTGCGAGAAGGAGAGAAGTGAGCGTCGTTAGCTCACGCTATGTATTTCTTATCCAAAAACTTACAAAAATTGGCTTTTATACCTTAGCCAAGGTTTTTGGGTAGTCAAAACTAATAATCTAGAGTTCTACCAAAGCTGGGTGATGACTGGCTGATACAATTTGGAAGCTTGTAGCCCCGGCTCAATAATTACAAGGTTTATCCGAGAAAATAGGAGTTACAATATTCCCGATTTATCATAATAATAATTGTTTTACAAAGAGAACTCCGAAAAATGGTGTTCGCATTAGCTTGCTGCTAGCAAATATATTATTTTTAGATCGCACGCTAAAGTTTCTAAGATCTTCACCTGCAATGCTTTCATCCAGTGCTTTGTTCATTGGTGTTATTGTGACTCGCTCAACCTTAGTCTCCTTCACAAGCTCACACTCATCTTGTTTAATCACAAACTTAAGAACATCATTGCATTCTTGGGGAGTAACTTCAAATAGCTGTACAATGTATGTTTGCAGAGTGATCAAATCATAAAAAATATTATTGTACTTGTCATAAACCACTTCCTCTATTGATGGCAATCTTTACGTCAATTGAATGTGGAAAGGCTCCCCATCATTTGCAGCACCTCCTCATTGACCTATCGTCTTATCTTTTGAATGGAGTAAGGGTTTGGCAACTGTGTGTGCTTTGGGTGAAACTTCTAACCTTGTTTTTACATGGACTTGAAAAGGATAGAGTTCAATAAGCTTACACAAAAGCACAAAATCTTATTGTATGCAATGCTCAGACAATAAGAACACTGCTCAAACAGTAAGCACAGTGCTCAGACAATAAGCACAGTGCTCCTCAATTTCATTCAAGCGTAGATTTTCTTTGTATGCAATGTCTCTCTCAAGCTGCAAAATATCATTCCGTGCATCCAAGTGCCTACTATAGCCGTACAGACTGCTATGGCCATCTCCCACATAGTTCACCAACAAAGTTATTTCCTTGAAAGGTGGAGTTGAGTTTGTGATGGGATTCTTACGATACATTCTACCATCGATCCAAAGGTCCAAATTTTTCTTGCCTTATGTCCTGAAATTCTCCTTTGAAGCTTCAGAAATGGTGTGTTGCTTGTTTTTCTAGTTGAGGGGCTCATAATCTTGTGGTATCCTTATATGCACATGGTACACGTAACTCTGATTCCTGGTAGAACTATGTGGAGATGATGGCAGCATCAAAACGTTTGGCAGAATTAGGAGAGGCCAAATTAGGCGAGAGTGCAAATGAGGAAAACTTGAAAGGGGTGGATAAAAGACATTCGATGCAGGACGCTCAGCGGTAGGTCTTAGTTTGAAGAAAGAAAAAGATTGAGATACTTGCCATTAAATTCCGATGATCATAAGTTATCATTGCCTGAACACCTTTTGAGTTTTTTATTAAATATACCCTACAATTTGGGTGGTTTTAGGATATTTGGAAAACAAATATGAAAAATGAAAATAGGGACTTTCTATTATCTCTCTCTATGCTGACATGGAATTTCTTACAAGGTCCAAAAGTAAGTCCAAACTTTACCTTATGTGTGAGGTAGCATGGCTATCTTTACTAATTCAAGACTTAAGAGGATAATTATAGAGGTCAATTGTCATCTACTATGAGAACCTCAGTGGCATACAATTGGTTCCAAACCCAATATTGCATGTGAGGATGAATCACATTGAGGTGCATTATCACTTCATCAAAGAGTGGGTCTTGGAAAGAAACATTGACCTTGAGTACATGATGATGGATGAGCAGGCTGCAGATATTTTCACAAAGGCCCTTGGAGCACAAAATTTGCAAAAAGTTTGAGTGATGATTGGTATACAAGCGATGGCATTGAGCTTGAGGGGGAGTGTTGATCCGGCAAGCTCAACATGTATTACTCTTGGATGATCATCACTAATAGTCATCACATCACTGGTGTGCCTTAGTGGATATGCATATCTTCATCAGTGATACTACAGCTAGACTACACCATCTTAGTCTACCTACCATATTGATGGCACGCTTATCCATCCAATTCACTCACTAGCAATTCACACTAGACCATTGTATTAGTTTCTCCTTATGTTGTACTTTCTCATTTATGCTTTGTAGACTTCATATCTTGAGTTAGTGATGAGAGAAAGAATAAGTAGTTGAAGGTTTTGCCTCCATCTTTGTGAGCGTACGCTTGCAAGAGCTCAAGCTCTCTCCTTCTCTATCTCTTAACACAAAATGCATCCTAGTAAATGGCATTAGATCATTACATGATTGTGATTCCAAGAAGGTCACCTAAGAAAAATTTAACATATCACATGAGTTCAACAGAAGGGTATTTAAAGTTCTTGAAACTTATAGAAATATATATACAAAAGGATACTATTTTGTCAAACTTCAAAAAAACTTACAGATTTCAAAAGAAATTATATTCCTTAAAAATTTCACAAATAAGGGGTTTTACAAACATGTCTTGAATGCACGTGACTTGGTAGTTTTACACATAGTGAACCCCTCGAGTTGGTGATGAACTATCAATGAGCTATAGACTTTGTAGGCTAGAAAGAGAGCTTCCACCCCTCAACTAAGATTTTTCCTCCTTTTTCTCTCAAGATGGTCTTTCTACCATATACATGTGGTAGTGATGTATGTGAACACTGTTAGGACTGACAGGGATTTTTTCCCCTCGCTAGGAGGTTTTCTCCCTTGTGCATTGTATATACACCCATCACTCTAGGGCTATCTCATCTTTCCATTGCACATTAAGTAATACACTCTCTATTGCGTGCCTGGAGCTTCCTTCATCTTCTTCAAGTTGTGTGTGTTTCCTTGCAACCCTATTTCCAACAATTGGTTTCAAAGAAAGTTGCATCCTCCCAAGCTTAGTCGTCAACATCGCCAGCACACGCCTGCTCACTTTCTCAGATTTTTGTGAGATTTGATAAGCTTCAGCACGTTGACAAATTTTTTGGGTAAGCTCGTAGAGCTTGGTCTGCTCAGATTTTCAATTTGGGATCATTTCGGCCTCCGTTTCCACTACAAGCAGTGTTGCGGAGACAATTTGGTCATTTTGTGCAAAATTTTTGTCAATGCTATTTTTTGCATAAGAGGTCCTTACGGTCTTCTACGGGTTGTGTCATATAGCATGTGTTGGTCTCACTTTGCTTCTCCTCTTTTCAAGCAATTTTCACATTAGGTGTACACATTCACCATGGATGACAACAACACAGATGTGTTCAAGATGTTTGTTGTTGAGGACAGATTGGATGGGGACAATTACCCTATGTGGGCTTACATGATGCAACATGTTCTTTTGTTAAAGGGTATTTGGAACATTGTACAGGGCATTGATGTATGTCCTGGTTCTGTGGATAAAGGCGATGTTGAGGATACTACAGGTTTGCTGGTAGGATTGCTGCTACCAGACTTGTTTTGCCTATAGTTGAGCAAGCTCATTTGGATGTAAAAGATGCACAGGTCATGCATTGATTGCGTTGTCTATGAAGCGCACTATTACTCCTCACATTTGTTCATAAAAATTTGCAAAACAGGCTTGGGATACTTTGGTTGGTCTTTATGCAAGTCGCAATGAGGCAAAAATTCCATTGCTACGTAAAGAGCTAGAGTCAAACATTATGCATGAGGAAGATGAGATGGACACTTTCCTTGGTGATGTCAAGGATATCAATGAGCAACTTATTTCTACAGGGGAAGTCATTTCTGACAGTTTCCTTGTGCAGACTATTCTTGATGCTTTGCCAAATTCCAAAATTTTGCTAGTACTTGGAGACCATGACCCAAGGAAATCTAGAAGTTGTCAAGTTTGATGCATTATGCACATTGTTGTTGCAAGAGTAACTTTCCAGAAAAAATAAGGCTAATGCAGTTGAATAGGTCTTTACTGTTGCTAAAAAAAAAGGTGGTAATAGCAATGTAGCCACTTCTCATGGTTCTTCTACGAGTGGTAAATCACCTATTCCTAATAAGACATATTTAGGAATTTTGGGAAATATTCAATTCCCATTTCTTTTGAGGACTTGAAATCTAAGTAATATTGTGTAGTTTTAGCTATCATTTTTTTGTGATCACTTGGTTATGGCATTGAAATGTATCCCTCGTTCAAAAATTATATGAGTGTTTTTGCATAAAATTACATGAATGTATAAATCAAATGTGGCAACATTGGAAGAATTCCCTTTAAAGTTATTTTGCACTATCACATTTCCATGTGAAAATAATACATGAAATGAACAGATTTTCATTGCAACATTGATATGATTTCATTAACTAGAATTGCAGGGATGCCAAAAGAATGTGGTGCTTAAAAACACCAAGATAACAAGTGACATTGATATAATTGTATTGTATTATCAAAACAAACAAGTCTAGCAATACTAGAAATAAAGAAATCACATATTGCAAGAAATTAGTAAATCACAAAAAAATCGGTTATCAATAGTTGTGAAAAAAAAATTTAAAGGTAATATAGGAATTGATGGTATCTCAAATAGATGAAATAAGTGTGAACCCAATATTACCATTTATTTCTCGCTTTAGGTACACAGACCGAATGCCATCATACTCTCATTCATGAAAATGTCTTAACATTTGCTCTCTTTATTGATTCAATGTGTAATCTATTTCACTATTGCTAGATTTTTTCACCACAATAATTCAAGTAAATCATGCTTTCCTTTTACATAAGCTCATCCAAATAACCATGTCATGGTTTTACTTCTTAAAAAGGCTAATGTTATTTTACTATACAATTGTGGAGGAATGAAACCAGGATACTAAGTGCCATTCCCAAAGAAAATTAGCACCATGCCAGTGACTAATTTTAGTCATATTGGAAATTTGATTTGATATTCACATAACCTTCCAACTCCAAATACAACTCTCTCTCTCTCTCTCTCTCTCTCTCTCTCTCTCTCTCTCTCTCTCTCTCTCTCTCTCTCTCTCTCTCTCTCTCTCTCTCTCTCTCTCTCTTCGATCAATAATCATACATACTCAAAAAATGCACATTGTATTTAATAATACCTCATTCATGAATTTTTTGGATAAAAATACACGTCTTAATCTTCTTTGTAAAATGGGACCTCAAAATTATTCACAGCCATGATATGTCACATTAAGGTCTCACGAATCACAATGCTTGCTTAAACCTCATTGGATATTTAGCGACTTGCAATCACATTTGATTCCAACTATGTTGGAATCAGATATGCAAGCACCCAAACATTGTCCCACCCATAGGCTCAAAAAAATCCTTTATATCTTTGTATCACCCATAATCCTCCATATCTCTTTTCCAATTTCTCTTATAACTCCTTAGTTGTAGAGGACTCTTGAAGGTTTTCACTCCGATGATCTCATTAAAGACACACGATGGATCCCTTTTGAAAAAAAATTATTTTGAGATATTTGTAGAGGCTTTCTCAACAAGAAGCCTTTTGTTCCTCACATGCATCACATTTTTAATGGTTTGTTTAGAACTAATATCCTAACTGCATGCACTAATCTTAAGCAAAGAGCACAACAAGTTCTTGTGCTACTTGACTAGTGTCAAATTTGTCTCATCCTTTGTGCATTAGGCTTTTAGGAGGATGGTTTCTAGCAATAAAAGATTCATAATGGTTAAGATGTGCACACAAATAATCTTCCCACATAGCTAGCTATAATGAGCTCAGTAGCTTTAGGCTAGCCTCACATCATAGTTCTACATCAATTTATGGATGTGAGTCTCAAACTTACATTTGAATCTCAAGAGTATGAAACCTAGAACATTGTGTATGACGCTCATATACTTGATTTGTATTAACATATGGATGTCATAGGCAATAAAATTGAACCTCTCATAATGAAAGCCAACTTGTATATGCTATTCCACTAAATGGGGTTGAGGCTCAAAGCTTTAGCCTGAAGCTCACCTACATGTGTTATAGTAGGCTACATTGAGCTCATGAGGCTAGACTCGCACTCTAATGCTACACAAAAAACCTTGAACTTCAAGTATAAATCTTCAAATTGTTATTCTAAATTAGCATATGAATGTGGGTCTTGGACTGAAGAAAAAGATTGAAATTCAAGTACAACTCCCCACATGCTTGTCCTCAATTAGCATAAAAATGTGAGTCTCCACTCAAGAAGCAGCTTGAGCTTTACTTCAAATCTCCATATCATGGATTTCTCAAAAGAAAATATTTAAGTTTCAACCTCCATCAATCAAGACCCATGAGCCACTTAAATTCAAGACTCTTTATCTTATGAGGTAGAGCCTCAAACTTAAGTTTGAGCGTCTACTTTAAAGAAACCTTAGAAGATTGGACTTAACTTCCAACCTCCACTAATGTAGAGGCTCAAAATATTTAAATTTGAGCCTCTAAAGAAGCACAAAATTAGCCCTTTGCTAAGATTAAGTTCAAGCCTATCGCTTTGAGATTGCTTAGAAGCTCGATGTTAAGTGCGAGCCTCCTCTAAGTAGAAGCTCAACCTACTTAAATTTTAGCATTATTGAAGCACAGTTCATGCCTTTAGTAAGGTCAATTTATAATGTCTCCCTTCAAGGCTACTTAGAGGCTCGAACTTGAGTTCAAGCCTCCTTTGAAGTAGAGTCTCAAGCTAGTTAAATTTAAGCCTCTACTACTAAAGCACATGTTCAAGTATTTACTCTTGTTAAGTTCAAGACTCTCCCACCAAAGCTTCCTATAGGAGGCTCAAACTTAAGTTTGAACCTCCTTTAAGGTAGAGGTTCAAGTAGAGGTTCAAGTTACTTAATTTTGATCCTCTAGTGAAACACAAGTTTAAAACCTATTTAAAGTTAAGTTTAAGCCTCTCTCTTTATTTGAGACTACTTAGAGGCTCAAACTTGAGTTCAAGCCTCCTCTTAGGTAGAGAAGGAAGTTGCTTAAATTTGAGCCTATGTAAAGTTAAGTTCAAGCCTCTCTTTGAGGCTACTTAGAGGCTCGAACTTAAGTTCGAGCGTCATCTTAGGTACAAGCATAAGCTGCTTAAATTTGAGCCTCTATTGTAGCAAATATTTTGTTCTTTATTAATGTTAAGTCCAAGAGTTTCTCTTTGAGGCTCAGTTTGAACATCCTCTAACGTAGAGGATCAAGCTACTTAAATTTGAATCTCCAAAAAGTAGAGGCTTAAACCTTTACTAAGGCTTAGCTCAAACCTCTCCCTTCGAGTATGCTTAGAGAGGCTCGAACTTAAGTTCGAGCCTCAAATAAGGTAAAGGCTCAAGCTTCTTGAATAGGAGCCTCTATTGAAATACAAGTTTGGGATTCTATGTCAACTACACCTACTTACCCTTGCACTCTAAAGCCTATACATATCGTACATGCCACTGGCTCACCTAGGCATAGTCACCTATCGTCATGAACACGAGGGCTAGAGTTGGCAAGGTTGCTCATCCCATGTCTTATATGGTTGCCCCTAGGTGATCCTTGCTGGAGGCAGGCAACAAAAAACCTGTCATGCCACGCCACTCATGTGGTCATAGCTTTAGTATGAAACTAGAGGGTGATTGGTAGCTACCTAGTAAACACTTTTGAGTAGTGTCACCAAGGAGTTGCATGGAGATACTATGAATCGATAAGTACTTATGTGTCATTGATGCAATAGGCGGTGGTGGTTGCCAGTAGGTGGGAGGTTTAGTGGGGTATGAGGAAAGACAATGCTATATTTCCAGCAGGTACGATGCTGCAAGAGATGAGTTGTGTGTGGATGGTGCAATTGGGGTGCAATAGGCAATGGTAATTTTGGCTAGCAAGTGAGAGCCTTGGAAGGTAAACAAGTAGCAAGCGGGAGCTATGGCGGCCAACTCGGGTAGTCTCGCAGCACGTAAAGGCGCAATGACAGGGCCCTTTAAGTCATTTGTCACGTGCCGCGTAGACCTGCATTCATCCAGATGGTAGTAAAGAGGCTTACCAGCACTAATTGCTTCCGTTTTAGGAGATTTACGGCAGTCAAGCAGTTGTGGGTCCATCCTCTGGTGAAGCTTGCATAATTCAAAGGAGAAGGTTGTCCTTGTGGAGAAGCTCAACCCCTGCAAGCGGTACTACAGAAGTCCTCATCTTCACATGCTTCTAGAGCTCCCCTGACTTTCGTAACCAAACTGTGTGGGTTGGATTTTACAATTCCTTCACCATCTCCACCAGCGGTGTGCGATACCTCAAAAGCTTGCATCTCTGGGGCTATGCTTTCTGTAGAATCAGTGGAGATGCCATCGGATTGGCTAGATGCAGCATACAGAGGGGCCTTGGGTGAAGTGGCATATGGCTATCCATGGTACCTTGCAGATGCTACCTAGCCAGGGGTGGGTGCAGCAAAAACTTAGAACCCTTGCATCCACTAGGCGGGACGGGGCTCTTAGAGGGTCTTGGGAGAGCCCTCGTACATGCTTGCAGGACCCAAGTACTCTAGAGCAAGTGATGACGTAAGGTGTGACGCCTAGATGTGTGGTTTAATTTGAATTTTGAATTCAAATCTAACGTTTCTCTAATGCTTGTCGCTAAGCCCTGTTAAAACTAACGGCACCTTAATTTGACGCTTGCAACCATCCTCTCGAACTTAATTTCGTAGGTTTGATGCTACATCTCAAGCCACAATCTTCAAGTACACAAGAAGTTTTCTAGGGCTTTGACACGAAAATTATTTCGATAGGTGTCTACTATTCAACAATGCTCGTTCTAGAGTTTGGTGGTGTGCTAGCATATGCAATTATCGCGGCTTTTTGGATGCATTGTTCTACAACTCCATTCTTCACTACCTACAAACATTGATATCACACCAAGCTAAGGATGTGCACCGACTCATTGTTGTTGCAACAAAAATCTCCCAAACAAAATATGCAAGCGAAGTTTGCACATGCAATTTTGAAATTCACAGTGGGAAGGTGAGTTGGATTGGTTTGGAAATCCACACAGCCTTGTGTGGAAGGCCTGTTAGACACTTTTTTGGATGGAAAAGGGACTATTTTTTATGTATCACCCTTCAGTGTTCAATATGATGAGCTACTGCTAGAAAGGAACCACATACCTAGATAGTTGTGGTAGGGGTAGGGACAAGAACTCATGGTATTGTGGTAATCCATGTTGTGGAAAGTATAATGGGAAAGCAGCAAGATCTTGTTGTGCATCAAACTTTATTATCTCCCGCTTCAGAGCTTGTCCCATTGTATTTGCGGTAAAGGACAAATTAAGCTGTTATCAATTGGGGATAGTGATAGAAACTCATGACGGTGTGGTAATCCACAATGGGAATGCATCAAAAATTTCTTGTGGTAGTATAAATGATCATTAGAGTCCCAAGTATCCAACCGAGGTATCTCAAGCTATCTTTAGATGCAACATGACATTGTCCAAGACATTTATGTTTTGAAGTGATAAAACTTTTCTTTAAATCTTAAATTGTTGTAACATTTCTAAGAACTCTTCCAAGTAGTGAAGTACCCATTTCTTTTTAATGGGAATCAATTGGAGATTTTCATGAAAAATAAATGGATTGAAGTGCAATGAAAGGCGAGTTGGGATGTGACAGGTAATACGAAGCAGACACTATGCAAGCCAAAGCAGGTAATACAAGGACGGCACGTGCCAAATAAAGGTGAATGGGGGTAGGTTTTTTTAATGTCTGCTCTCACAGGTGTTGCATGGAGCTACACAAGGTGGAGTGTCTTAGATTGAATGTTTCCTTGTTGGCGTCAGGTTGTGAGCTCAAATATTGTCAAATTTGGAAAAATCCTCTTGTGGGATTTTTGTAGTGAAATCTTAGTGGGTCAGGGGAATCTAGAGAGATTTGATCTAATGAAACAAAGTGGAGCTAGTAGGTTTTTGCTTAATTTTTCAATTTGAGTTTCATGCTCCCAAACTATCTTGCATCACTTCACCAAGGTGAAGGAGATTGGTCTTATTGTTCAATGTCAACATAGCTCCAAAAACAATCATGGCTCCACTATTTTTTGTTGATTCATTACAAGATGAGGTCTAAAATCTATCTAGCTCGATGATCTCTATCCCAAAATTCTTAAATATGTGTTTAATGCTTCTACTGGCAGCAATTCATCTCGGAATTCTAGTGAAAAGGGTAGAAGCGTTTATGTGCTTCAAGCAATTTTTGGCTGTGGCTGAAAATGTCTCAAAATGTACTATGGGCACCCTCCGTTCCGCCGATCGAGGTGTGGAGTATATGTCTCATGAATTTAATGCATTTTTGGCTAGTCGTTGGATAAAACACCAATGTACAGTGTTGTATACACCTCAGCAAAATGGTGTTGCTGAGAGGAAAAATAGGTCTCTCACTGAAATGGCATGAGGTATGGTCAAAAGTCAAGCTTTTCCACATTCATTTTGGCTTGAGGCCATCATGTGTGCCTACAAAAGCTTTTCATTCTATGACTCCTCAAAGCATGGCATGATAGAAAGCCTTTTATTGAGCACATGCACATTTTTTGTTGTTTGGCTTATGCTTTGCTTCCATAAGCATAGCACAAAAAATTGGATGATAAGGCTGTCCAGTGTATTTTTGTTGGTTATAGTGCCAAAAGCAAAGGTTACAAATTGTACCATCTGCAAACAAAGCGTATCTTGGTTTCTCGAGATGTTCTGTTTGTGGAAGATTCTGTTTAGCCTTTGATGTCATGCACTAGAGACAGTAATGTAAGCTCAAAAGACATTTATAGCAGTTTGTTGCCTCTTTTTAGTGGTGGAACTTTGAATGCAAATTCAAATGAGGCAAATGTACAGCCTATGGGGTTTCTGAAAATGTTATAGATCAGCCTATTGTTGATGTAAATGTACATGATGTACTTGATGAGGAAAGGGCTGAGAAGAATGAGCATGTTAGAGGTATGCCAAAATGACTGGTGCATATTTTGTGTGACAGTAAAGTGGATGCACCTTTGTGTCAAGAGATAGAGAAGGAGAGAGTTTGAGCTCTTGCAAGCATACACACACACACAAAGACGGAGACAAAAGACTGTACTTATTCTTCTTCACAAAAGATAAGCGGTCTACAAAAACATAAGGGAAAATACAACATAAAAGGGAAACTAGTACAACAGTGTTGTATGAACTGCTAGTGAGTGAGATGAGTAGATAAGTGTGCCATCACTTCAGTAGGTAGACTAGCTTGGTGTAGTCCAGTTGTAGTATCACTGATGAAGATATGCGTATCCACCTAGGCACGCCAGTAATGATGACTGTTGGTGATAGTCATCCAAATCGTACATGTTGTGCTTCACATCTCAACACTCCCTCTCAAGCTCAATGTCGTCTCTCGTATGCCAAGCATCACTTGAAATTTCCATAGCTTTGTCACTCCAAGGGCCTTCGTGACGTACTCATCCATTGCCACGTACTCTAGGTTGATGTCACCTGCTAAGATCCTCTCTCTGATGAAGCGGTAGTGCACCTCAATGTGCTTTGTCATGGCATGAAACACTGGGTTTTGTGCCAACTGCATGCTGTTTCTAACTCCAAAACACGGATTGAAACGCACCCGAAATGGAAAGTTGTTCCCAAAGCATACTTTCAATTGTAACTCGGCCTCGTGGGATGCGCATTCCTATTTGCTCAATGGACTTGCCTCCTCCTTGGGCACATTTTCTTCATGAGAGATCTCCTTGTTTTTCTTATTTCTCTCCTCACATACCTTGCAACGCATATTTTGTTGCTTAATAGTGCAATCTTTACATACAAAACATTTTGTATCCCTCAAACAGATCCAGCTATTGTCAAGGATAATCTTTTGTTTGGTCTCATCCCACATGGTGTATAAAATTGGCCATTTGCCAAAGCAAGGAACTCGTTGCTTACCCACTCTATGCGCTCCATAAACCATAACTCATAACATGCCAAATTCGATTTTGAAAAAATTCTCGATAACAATGGCAAGAGAAGGACCACCAAGGAGATAGGGAAGAGAGAGAGAGAGAGAGAGAGAGAGAGAGAGAGAGAGAGAGAGAGAGAGAGAGAGAGAGAGAGAGAGAGAGAGAGAGAGAGATGGAAGTAGAGAGAGAAAGGGGGAGAGAGAGAGAGAGAAGAGATAAAAGGGGAGAGAGAGAGAGAGAGAGAGAAACTCTTCACTTGGGCATCATGGCGCATTCATGGCACTCTATATGCACCTTCTTGTGGGGTGGCATGGATGGCTCTACTGACACTCGACCATGAGTCCATTGGGCCACAATCATTTTTCCTAGAGAGGAGGGAGGATTTGGAATTATTTATCTAGAGATGTAGTCTGAGTCTTTAAGTGACTATTTCTAGGTTTGTCCATATGCATTGGCAGCCTATTAAAGTGGTTGGATCTTTCTAGAGGAGATCATCTGTCAACCGTGTTTTCATTGTTGAGGAGGCCCCACTATGGATTTGGCAAGGCAAGCCTCTTGTTCAATTGGAGTGGTATCATGGAGAGTGGCATTGGCCTTTGTTGAGTGATGATGGTGCCCCTCTATCCTTTATTAAGTACATAGTCTCCATTGGGAGGAGGCTTCTTTTGCGAGCCCGGCATCCACCTCATTTTCCACGTCAGTCAAAGGTGTGGTAGGACCAACGCATACTCCCAGCTTTCCAGTGATAGTTTTGGTCCTGCATCTGGACCCTTTGGATCAGTCATGTTTTTCATGTGGATGATAGCACATGCTGGATTTCCTATAGGCACTTGATTGGAAAACATTGGTCATGATTCAACTTGTCAGAGTTGTACTCTGGAGCCTAAGTCTTAAAGTTAATATGGATCAATCGTAGGATATGTTTTTCATGTGGATGATAGCACATGTTGGATTGCATGCAAGCACTTGATTGGAAGAAATTGGTCATGATTTGACTTGTCAGAGATGTAATCTGGAGCCTGAGTCTTTCATTATTTTTTGTCCATATGCGTGGTGAGTGTGGATGGCAATTTGTTGTTTGTTGATTACAGTGGGCATCCATGATGGGTTTGTGATGTGGGGGGTAGTTGCATAGCTTTTGCAATTTCAAAGGTCACACACCTTTTTTAAGGGCTTGCCAACACATCCGATCTTCTTGCTTACTCCCTTAGGATATAGACTAGGCACGCTAAAGATGATACCAGTTGCAAGTCATGAGTTTGATTTTTGCCACCGAGACACAATTTTCACCCATCATCACGCTTTGGACCATGTGGAAGGCTTCTTGCACCCACTCCTCTGCGTCCACCATTTTAATAGCCACTTGGATGGAGCTGTTGCATACTCTTTTTAGTCAGTGGGATTCTTCAACCAGACCCTCCAAGGTAGTGGAGCAGTGTCGATGCATCTTTCTTCACATATGGGTGAGATCATCAGTTCTTTTTTGTCAAGACCATGGTCCCATCATATGGCATTACACACCCGCACAGTGGTTCCTTTTACATTCATCATACATGCCACCTTGATGTATATATATCTCACACCTTGTTAGCCCACTTTTGTACGTCCTCTGGGTGATAGGCCATTGTGCATCTCCAAAAGTCTCTTAGGTACACAAGATATAGCCCCTTTTCTTGCCACACACACACACACACACACACATAGATGTAAAGAGAGTGGGAGGGATATAGAGAGAGAGGTAGAAAGGGGGGGGGGGGGAGAGAGAGAGAGAGAGAGAGAGAGAAGGGGGAGAGGAAAAAGAGCTCGCATAAACAGATTTCTCCGTTCCAATCGCCCAAAGAAAGTTATAATTTCTCTTCTCTTTGGCTGAGATTATCATGCTTAGTTGTTTTTCCACATGCAAGGTCAATACATAAAGTCCGATGGTCTGATTCCAGGGTCCATTGGCCAAGCATAAAACTCTTTATGCAATACATGATAGCTTCTCACAATAGTATATAGTCAATCACATTATCCCCATTGTGTTTTCTACATGTAAGTCCATCAATCCCACTCCAAAAAGATACGCCATTGGCAATGAGCATTCCGGTGCTATTGCACATCATGCTCATCCATCCCCCCAAAACCATAATATCACAAGAAACTGCAACTACTACAATAGAAGACTCTCACCAATATGCACCATACTTGCTACAACAAATGTCAAAGAATTGAGTTAAGGTGTAGTGGAAATTATAGATTGGCAAGAATAATTAAGTGTAACATTGAGCATATTCAAGCATGACAATTGCAGAGCATGCATTAACTTAGGTTCAATCACACATCAACACATGTACCAAAACTGCAAGAGAGAGAGAGAGATAAGAATTCGATGATAGTTGAGTGCCAGATTTTTTGGAGACGACCCCCCCCCCCCCCCCCCCCCCCCAAAAAAAAAGGACTTTGTATTGATACATTCTTCTTCTTCAAAAGAGCTTCTAGTCAATACAATTGACTAATTGCACTTTTAACTACACAAATTGAAGAGATGAAAGCTCTAAAATTTGGTAAAGTTTTTTATTATACTTTTCACTTAAAACATCTCATTGAACTCAATCCCAAGGCACTAAACACCTCGCGGGTGATAGAATCTATGGGGATTAAGCAAGAACCGTGCTGGAAAGAAGATATGTAAGCATTAAGAAGTAGCAAACTACATAGTTAATTATGTATAAACTTGAGCAGTCATAGCTATAGAGACTTGTGTGTGTGTGTGTGTGTGTGTGTGTGTGTGTGTGTGTGTGTGTGTGTGTGTGTGTGTGTGTGTGTGTGTGTGTGTGTGTGTGTGTGTGTGTGTGTGTGTGTGTGTGAGAGAGAGAGAGAGAGAGAGAGAGAGAAGATAATGAGCCTTGAGAAGAGAATAAAGCGATTCTTTTGGCCGGGGATTGCATGGATCTTCATGAGATAGGAAGACAAAAGTTTCCTGGTCTCTCCAGTGTAGCTATGTCGAAAAACAAAGAAAACTCCCTCTTGCAATCCTCAAATGAAAAAACTCTGAACTACAAAGTTGTTCATCTTTCCATTTTTTGGAAGCCCATGAGGCCATTTTTTTAGAAATTCTTTCCTTTTTAAGTTATTGCAAAAATACTCACCCTAGGTCTTGAAAAAGTAGTTTTCTATTTTTAGAGCTGCTCCTTTCACCTTCTCTTTTGCATGTGAGGTTTGTGGGCCGCATCCCTTATCTCCACATATGGTTGGCAAGTGTGGATAATAACACTTTGACTCCCATTTCCACATTTTGGTTATCCTTCTCACTTTTGAAGGCTTTCGGGACCCATTTTGGACTCTTTTGGACTCGCTAATATTCCGTCTTTGCCCCATAATATCCTGATTGAATCCTTATTAAATTCCATTGGCACTTGTGAAGAATGCATTCAAATTTTGAAACTCTCTAGTTCACAAACATATTCCTTTATCGATTGTATATAATTGACCCTTCTACTATTTTTATTTTCTCTTGCTAGAATCGCCAATTATAGTGAGAGAAAATTCATTTAAGTAGAGCAAAAATGAAATTTGGTGACAATACCATGCCCTTGAAATCATAGTCATCCTCGACTATGTTTCTATTCAAGAGAGATATCTTTAGTCCATTGGCTTTTTGCTCAGGATCCACTTTTAGCACATTCGACATCATTCAAAAGTAGATGACCAATCCACTTGGTACCTTAGAGAAAATCTGCCGCAAGTATGTTTGCCCTATTACCACTAGCACCTGGTAGATTGCAATTCTACTTGATACTTGGGAGAAACTCTATTGCAGGTTCAATAGTGAGAATCATGTTTTTCTTTCATTGCATTTTCACTAAATACATCGGTGTAAAAACATTAGGGCTTTGCATGCAATTCATTGTAGGTAGCTACAAGTGACATACTATCCTTCAATTGTGGCTCTTGCATCGATTTAGCATCTTCAAAAGGTTAGTTTTTAAATTTAATGAGATACTTACATATTACCTTACCATTGTGTAGCACCTTGTCTTCATCACTAACGATATGCTCGGGTTGCAATATCAACCCCTTCAAATTTTGGAAAATCTTCTGCTACTAGCTCTTGTGGTGGATCACTCTTGTTCCTTTAGTACACTTACATGGAATGCATTATGGATTGGCCAATGAGAAGGTAATTTAAGTTGATAACCCATTTCTTTGATTGGTCATAGAATTTGGAATGGTCCATAATACCTGCGTGTGCTAATTTTGCATAATAGTACTTTTGATGACCTGTGAGTTCTCCATACCAGCTTTTGCCCATAGTGTGCCTTAAGCAAGCTTTGGGAAACTTTAAGAGAACCTAGCCATTCTCTTTGAACTGAAGAGTTCTTCTATGCTTGTCAACACTAGCCTTTGTGCTTTTGTTGTGGGATAGAGATAGCTTCTTTGATCTTAGCGAAGCATCACGTAAGTCATGACTATAGTCATCAGTAGTGTTAGGAAATAAGACGTAGCTAAATAGATATTTGAGTAGATTACTTAATGGAGAGAGATAGATTTCACACACAAGAGATTATAGAGTAGAGAGAGAGAGAGAGAGAGAGTACACACGATATACGTGGTTCACCCAATGTGGGCTACGTCCACGGGAAAGTAGCCATTGACTACTGGCCACCGGCCAACCGACCGGTCGTTTTCCGACCACTTTTCGAACGCCGTCCGGCCATAATATTTCGATGAAAAGGAATATTTCGGCAAGAAAATTTTGGTTTCTGACGAGTGATTTTATTTTCCAACGAGTTATTCTTCTTCAAGCACGATGGCTTCTCTTCATAATGGGGGCCTTACAAATGTGCGTTTTTACCACAGAAAATTACAAGGGGTAAATCAAGCTCCATACTTAACAAGTAGCAGTGAAGATCTTCCCATGCATTTTCAAAATGGGGGGAACTTTTGACCTTCCTTTAATTACCTTAAAAGGTGTTTTACCTGTAGAAGAATGCACAATATTGTTGTATGCATATTCTACTAAAGGTAGATACTTCTCCCATTGGTTGCATTGGTCTACTTTTGTTACATAGGCTTTGAGTAGATCAAGCACAACGGAGCTCACAATTTCATTTTGCCCATCTGTTTGAGGATGATAGGATGAGGAGAAATTGAACTTTGTTCCAAGATTCTCAAAGAGTCCCTTTTAGAAATTACTGGTCATTCTAGGATCTCTATCAAAAACAATACTTGTTGACAAAGCGTGATACTTAAATATTTGAGAGGTGAATAGTTGTGCTATATGTGAAACCTTAATAGTCTTTTTTGACAGAAAATGATCTTGCTTTCTAAACTTGTCTACTATTGTCCATATCCTTGTATTTCCATATATAGATTTTGGTAAGACAAATATAAAATCCATAGCAATACTCTCCCATGGAGAATCAAGAATTGGGAGTGGCTAGAGCAAACCAGGTTTCTTCCCACGGTCATACTTGATCTTTTGACAAGTAATGCATTGAGTTACGTATTCTTGTATGTTCTTTTTCACTGTAGGCAAAAAGAAATATGTCTCGATTTCATTCAATGTTGATTGAATTCCTCTGTGCCTAGCATTGGGGCATGTAATTCATACATGACCTTATCTCTTAAACTTTTAGTAACAACATAGCTGAGAGCCATAGAGAAGATATCCATCTTGAACCATGTCTCAACCACGTATGGTTCTTGTGTCTTCCCTAATGCTATGTCAAACATAACATCACAAAAATCTGGTTTAGTAGCATACTCATCTACCATAGAGGTTAGATCATTGTGAGATGTTATCACACATCACTACATTGAGGTCTATGCAAGAGTGCATCAGCTACTTGATTGTTCTTTTCAAGGATGTGAGCAATGTGAAAATAAAATTGCGAAAGGAAATTTGCCCCCCTCATTTGTTTGTCCGAAAGCTTGGTTTGTGTCATGAAGTATTTGAGACTGTGGTGATCCTTTTGAATGATGATGGGCATCCCAAGTAAGTAACGCTTCCACATATCCAAGGCATGTAAGACAACTAGAAGCTCATTTTCATAGATGCCAAGTATCATCTCATCAGAGTGCAATCAGAGACTCTCATATGCTATGGCATGCCGTTCTTGAAGTAGTACCACTCCAAGGCAATCACCACTTGCATCACAGTGGACCTCAAATGGCTTTGAGAGGTCTTCTAGCACTAAGACAAGTTGAGATGTAGTCTCTCTTAAGGCTTAGTGAAGGTTTTTCTCTCCTTTTTAGTCCATACATACTTGATGTTATTTTTGTAATGGTCCTGCTATTGCCAAGAATTTGGTAGTGAATCTTCTATAGTATGGGCACATTCCAATAAAACTTCACAACTCATGTAAATTCCTTGGTTCATGCCATTCATTTATCACCTCAAACTTTTGTGAATCCATACGAATACCATCCTTTGAGATAATATCACCTAAATATTGAATCTATTCTAAGAAGAATTCATTCTTTTTGCAAGTAATGAATAATTTATTCTCTTGCAATGCTTAAACACTGCTTTGAGATGCTCTTTGTGTCTTTAAGGACTTAGAGTAGACTATTATGTCATCAAATAAGACTCCAGTGTAAGCCCTATGTACACAAAAAATTCTTTCCATCATTCGATTGAATGTGGCTGGAGCATTTGTCAACCAAAAAGGCATGACAATATATTCGTACAAGCCAAAGGTGGTATGAAGGTTGTCTTGTGAATATCTTCTGGTAAAATTTTTATTTGATGATAGCCACTTTTAAGGTCTATTCTACTAAAGTATGTAGATCCTTGTTGCTTATCAAACAAATCCTCAATCCTTGGGGACTGGAAATCTGTTCTTCACTGTCATCTTATTTAATGCATGATTATCGGCACACATTTTGTATGTACCATCCTTTTTGTACACTAATAAGACAAGAGAACAAAATGGTGAAGAGCTAGGTCTTACCATTCCTTTTTGCACAAGTTCATTAACTTGTGACATAATTTCCTCTTGTTGAGCTGGTGAGACTCGATCAAGAGACATGTTAGCAGGAGATATTCATGGTATGAGCTCAATCCTATGGTTGTCATCCCCCCTTTTAGGAGGTAACTCTCTTGGGATGTCATTGATAAAAATATTAGCACGTTCATCTAGAAATGATTGGAAATCACTTTCTACTTTTGATGCATCATTAGAAGAGTCAACATTATTTTTAGAAACATCCTTGACAAATATCATGTAATAAAAAATAGAACTCTTTATTGATTTGTCAAAGGAGTCATGAGATACAATGGGAATGGTGTGCCCCTTGTCATTGACTCACAGAGTGATGTCTCTACCCTTATGTTGAATGCTACCAACCTCTCTAGAAATTTGATGGAAGCAACCATAGATCGAACCATGGTGCTTCAAGAAACACATTCTCATTCTTGAGTGGAGATATGAGAAAGTCCTCTTTGTCCACATATCCTTGAACATGAAGCCTTAACTTCCTAATTAAAGGTGTGACTGGAGTCTTTTGGCCTTCAAAGATGCAAGTGTTTGTCCCATCTCATGAGCATGCATCCCTATCTTTACTGCTAATCCCATAGATATATAAATGTGTGTGGAACCAGAATCAAAGAGGATGAGTGCATCATGTTCTCTCACCTTTCCCCATGCATAACATAAGGGACTTCTAGGTGGAAGACCATCCTCTTCTTGAATAGATACCATTGAAGTTCTAGGGGGTTCCTTCATTGCATGATTTTGAGGGCATGTCCAGTAAGAATGGCCTTGTTCACCGCATTTAAAACATCTATTATCCTTACCACAATGCTCTATATCTTCAGAAGATAATCAATTCTTACCTTGGTAGCCAGATTTGTCTTTAGGCTTCCTCGTTTTTGTGGGAATATTTTGATTTGATTTTGTCTTTCTCGTGTCGCTCGTCTCTCCCATTCTTTGCCTTCGAACCCTTGTCGTCCAAATCTTGGAATTTGATGTTGGCGGCTACCATTGGTGGTGGATAACCTCAGATATGGTCCAAGGTCTTTGTGTATTGATATAGTTTCTCCAATCTTCAGAGAGCCTAGCACAAAATTTATGCCTTTGCTCCGAGAAGATACGCTTGTGTACCATAGCTTTGAATTGTAGATCCCAAAACTTCTCCACATATTTTTGCATATTCTCTCCATTATCAAGCTTTAGGATTTGCCACGCCGTAAGCACTTGGTCGGAAGCCCCACTGGATAAGAATTTCTTTGTGATAGCAATTGAGCATGTTTCCCAAGTCTTTGGAGCTTCTCCATTGGAGCATAGGCTTGCCTACCACCCCCGGGTTGATTTTTGGAGATGCTTAGCAACATGTCAGAGTTTGGATTACTTTTCATCCCCAAAGGCCGCATCAAATTGCTAGATAAATATTAAAACTTTGTCCACATTGCCAAAAGTTCCATCGAAGGAGAGGAAGGTTGTGCTTTTACCTCCTTTTTTGAACTTTCTTAGGTGAGATGCTCCCTTCCCGGTAGCATGAGAGCGTCGATGGCCTCTCCTCTTGTGTGCTTTGGAAGAACTGTTGTCTAAGTAGGAGAAACTCTTGAATCTAGATGAGCTTGATGATGACAAAGAGCTAAATGGTTTCTTCTTTTTCCGTTTCTTCTCGGGCTTCTTCTCACCCTCCCCAAAACGATGAGAAGAATGAGAGCTTGAAGACCTTCTCCCCCCAAATGGAGGCGATGGTGAGGAAATTATTAGACATCTCCGAGGATGTATATCTGCATCAGATGACACGAGACTATCTTCTTCATTCACATGAGATTTCTCTCTTATATCCTAGTATTTCTTATTTCCATTTGCCTCATGTTGAGGACTTCTTCCTCCTCTTGTAGCAAATGAGTGCCTTTCGCTTGATAGAACATCCTCTTTTTGAAGTCTCTTTACGAGACTTGATAGGAGAATCCTCTTTGGGAACAAGGACAATAAGATTTCTTGTTTGCATCTATGTTTGGAATATAGCCTGCAAAGAAGGATTTTCCATAGCTTCTTGTAACCTGCGAGCAAGAAATTCAATTGTCCCAATTCCATCAGCAATTGCAACATCATTGTGAAAATCCAAACTGGTGAAGTGAATCACTCTCTCCTCTTCTTGGTTGTGTTCAGACATAGTGACGCTGCTCTGTGAATCAAAAGTTCCTCGTGAACTATAACTAATTTGTGTGAATAATCGCAAATATTCCCCTTTGTGAATCAAGAGAAAGCTCTCTAGATCTTACACACCCTTGGTTTAAACTCTTTTGATTAATCAAGGTAGAGAGTAGGGTCAAAACATTGCCCGTCTTGAAGCTAACAAAATCCTTCCGAGCTTTAGGTACGCTCAATAGTGATAAAACCAAAGGTATCCCCCGTAAGGGTCTACTGTTAATACTATGGCTCTCAGGCTCTTTAAGTTGCAAAACACACGAGCTAATAGATTCCAATACTCACTTACAATGGTCAATTAAAAGGTTCAACCCTTCATGCTCAATCCTAGAACCGCCCTTTCTTCAAAAAGAAAGAGAACCTAGATATTCTCTGATACCAATGTAAGAGAATTGGAATTAAGGTGCATTGGAAATTATAGATTAGCTAGAATAATCAATTGATTGTGTAGCATTGATCATATTTGAGCAGGAAATTTGCAAAGCATGATTAACTTAGATTCAATCACACATCACACACACATGTACCAAAACTGCAAAAAGTGAAAGAGAAGAATTTGACAACATTTGAGGGCCAAACTTTTTGGAGCCGCCCCCTTCGAAAGGACTTTTTATGAATGAATTCTTGTTCTTCAAAAGCGCTTCTGATCAATATAAACTGACTAATTTCACTTTTAACTACATAAATTGAAGAGATGAAAGCTCTAAAATTTGACAGAGTTTGTGATTACACTTTTCACTTAAAACACCTCGTTGAACTCAATCCCAAAGCCCTAAACACCTTGCGGGTGATAGGATCTGTGGGAATTAAGCAAGAATCATGTTGGAAAGAAGATATGTAAGCATTAAGAATTAGTAACTACATAGTTAATTATGTATGAACTTGAGCAGTCATAGCTATAAGACTTGTGTGTGTGTGTGTGTGTGTGTGTGTGTGTGTGTGTGTGTGTGTGTGTGTGTGTGTGTGTGTGTGTGTGTGTGTGTGTGTGTGTGTGTGTGTGTGTGTGTGTGTGTGTGTGTGTGTGTGTGTGTGTGTGAGAGAGAGAGAGAGAGAGAGAGAGAGACAGCGAGAGAGAGAGAGAGAGAGAGAGAGAGAAGACCATGAGCCTTGAGAAGAGCATGGAGAGCTTCTTTTGGCGAAGGATTGTATGGAGCTTCATGAGATAAAAAGGCTGAAGTTTTCCTGGTTTCTCCAATGCATCTCTGCAAAAAAATTAAGAAAACTCCCTCTTGCAGTCCGCAAATGAAAAAAATTTGAACTATAAAATTATTCATCTCGTTGTTTTATGCCTTGTGGTCCTTTTTTAAAAATGCTTTCTTTTTCAAGGTATTGCAAAAAAACTCACCCTAGGTCTTGAAAAAGCAATTTTCTATTTATAGAGCTACTCCTCTCACCTTCTTGTTTGCATGGAAGGCTTATGGACCACATCCCTTATCTCCACATAGCTTTAGGTTGGCAAGTGCAGATACTAATATTTTGGCTCCCATTCCCAACTTTTGGTTATCCATCTTATTTTGGAGGCTTTTGGGATCCATTTTGGACTCTTTTGGACTCGCTAATATCCCGTCTTCGCCCCATAAGATCGTGATTGAATCCTTATTGAATTTTGTTGGCACTTATGAAGAATGCATTCAAATTTTGGAACTCTCTAGTTCACAAACACATTCCTCAGTCCATTGTACGTAATTGGCCCTTCTGTTATTTTTACTTTCTCTCATTAGAATGGCCAATTCTAGCGAGAGAAAATTCATTTAAATAGACCAAAAATGAAATTTAGTGACAACAAATCTATGATGGCTACTACTTGCTCAAAAGAAATGCAGATGGCAGCCACTAGAGATGCCAATCTCACACCACTTACATCATGACATCCCATGATGGCACCCACAATGGCTATGATAGCTACAACTCTCCAGGCACACAATGGCAGCAATGTTAGGCTCAAATGAAAAGTCTTCGAGTGTCAAAGAAGTTCATGAGGATGTAGTGCGCCTCCATCAACCGTGTGAAAGGATGCACACAAAAGTTGACCATGAAATCACTCTCCTTGTATGGTTGCATGAAGCTCGACAAATCTTTGAAGCGGGGAGGTGGGGCACCCACTATGCTACAATCAGCTTCCCTTCCTCCCACTTTGTTTTCCAAGATGGAAAACATTTAATTAATTTGCAAGCATATATGCATGTGTGTGTGTGTGTGTGTGTGTGTGTGTGTGTGTGTGTTCCAATAACAATATAACATATACACCAAAGAATCCTTTCAAATTACAAAAGACACTAGAAACTATGTCAATGAAAAGGTGGTATAATTCCCATTGATAGTACAGAACAGTCTTTATACACAAGTACAAGAGAATCAAGAGCCTGAAGATATAGAAGTCCACCATCTTCAAGACAAGGAACTTTGAAAACCATAGTTGTGAGAAGGTAACCCTCACCTGCACCCATGGAAACAACACAACATATAGTTACCATTGGCATTGTATGCAGGTGATGCATGGGTATCCCACATGTTATAGATGTCACCCAACAACTAGATTGCTTTCAACGACAAATAGTAAGAAAGGTAAAGCTAACCATAACATATATTCAGAGATGGTTTCATTTACAAGGGGTTGTAGGGAAACCATGTGGAGCCCTTTTTGCTTTGCAAGCTCTCATGAGATAAGGCCGGAGACAAGTTTTATGAGGCTTTTAGTCCCGAAGTGGGCCACATATACATGTTTCTTAACTTTAGAGAGCTTGACATTACTTATCGCTATTTTTTGGATTAGTAATAGCGCTCATACGTGCAGTCAATCTATACTTTGGAGTCACTTGTAACACAAAGAGATGTCAGTAAGTGTGTACTACACCTTCCTAGATGGAGTCAAAAAACCACATAAAAGATAGTAAGTATGAATGCTCAATTCCCCTTAATCATAAACACGTAGAGGTGGGACATTCCAGAATTCGTCGTGTTCCAGAAGCCAAGGGAGTGTGCCGACAATGCCCATTAAAAAACATGAAATTGATGCAATAAGCAACCATATGAGGCCACATGAGCACCCATAAGGTACCATGCACAACCATACTCAGTCACATTTCACAACCCTTCACAACCATATTTGGACACAACCATTCTTAACCATATTCACAACCAATCAGCCACATGAGCAGCCATATTCAGATGTAGCAACCATACTCGGCCACATGAGCAGCCATAAGGTACCATACACAACCATACTTGGCCACATTTCACAACCCTTCACAACCATATTTGGCCACAACCATTCTTAACCATATTCACAACCAATCATTGACAACCGTGTTCGGTCATATGAGTAGCTTTGCCAAAGATCTATCACACCACGATCAGCAGGCATAGACCGTATCTGAGCAAGAAAGGCAAGCTCAATAACAAGCCCCAAAGGCACCTTATCAGAGAAATATAACCGCACCAGTTGCCCCAAAAAAATAGAACAGGTCGCTTATCTTAAACCCCCAAAGTAATCCAATACCTACCATACACTATAGGGTCATCTACCAAGTTGTAAGAGAAAACATCAATCATTACATTCTTAGCTTGCAAAATTACAAGGCAACCATTATCCTGCATTGAAGAAACCTTTCAATGTCTTTCACTGCTCATATACACCCCTACAACAAGTTAGTAGACATATATTAAAAGATTTCATGGAACTCAAAAGGGATCAAATAAACCAGTGCCGCAGACACATAAGGGTCAGTAGAAGTTGCCAACCATTAGCATAGCATAACAGTCATACATCAACTTAGTATAGCCAAGAACATGCATGAGTTCTATTACCATATCAAAAGTGCATCACAACACAACCAAGCAGCTCGGACAGTAGTCCATATCAGTGTCTTAAGTCACATGAGATTGAGTCGGAGTAGCCAGCTTTACAAATAGCTTCCTTATCTTTGCCTTTTTCCATAGAGCCAACCACTCTAACGATACGCACTCTTGCGGGCAAAACCCTCACAATCTCAAGGTATAGACAACCTTTCACTAGTACACACACACACACACACACACACCACAGAAGCACATAGGTACCAATGCTAAGTGAGCATGGAAGCTCATCGTTTATAGGGTTTGGTGCCAGTATCCACATTCCTTCCATAGCAGTATGGCGGGTCCGACTTCAAGAAGGAGAAGAACCTTTAGCACCGCCTTGTACACACACACACAGAGCGCTCTGTAGAGCATATGCCGCCATGAGGGAGCCACCACGTCATTGAGCACAAGAGGACAATGTATACAGAGTCAGGCTAGCCCGCCCAAAAACCCCATTATCCCACTTAACTCCTAAGGTGTTAGGTACAATATAATAAGAAGCCACCCACTAAATTCCCATTTAGAATTTCACCTAGTGAATTCAAACCATTTTTCACAAGAAATTTCCCAGGACAATACAAGTTATTGAGACTAGTCCCCAGTTAATAATACCTAGGAAGTGGCAACAAGTCACTCCTATATACCAGAAGGAGTTAAATTGCATATAAGTAGCAGCATGTGTGTGTGTGTGTGCGCGCGCGTGTGTGGAAGGAGCAAGGTAAGGGTACAACAGATGTCGAGAGCAGAAGCATCAGATAAGGAGGCAGATGGGGAGGGTGCTCGGTGATCAACAAGCAGTAGGGCTACAAAGCATCGCACTGCAAGAGCATTAGATGGCGAGGTGTGTGGGAGGTCACTCAAGGAGCAGCTGGACAACAAGCATGTAGAACATTGTGTTGCAGGGCTAATGTGGGAAAGAGCATTGGATGGGGAGGTAGTTGTGTTTCTTGGGTTCTAGGGCAAGATGGAACGTATTAGGAGAAGGGAAGGAGGGAGGTAACGAACTTGCAGATGGTTGGAGGAGGTGATATACTCGTAGAGGACCACATGGATTTTGTGCAAAAGGGGGGGGTGGGAGGGAGGGAATATATGCAAAAAATCAATTAATTGCACAAAGAGAGAATGGGTAGAGCAGTTTAGAGAGATGCCATCTCTAACAGAAAAGGCACAAAGGGGCAGAGTGCTGAGCACGAATGCAAAGAGAGAGGAAGAGTTTCTTTGTCTGAGCATGAACACGATGATGGAAGGAGGCATTCTGCAGGCCAGGTGATAGTGACAACTCGTCTTCTTTTGCCTTTGGATTCCTAGATTTGAAGGGTATCTCGAAGACAAATTCATTGGCCTTCTGGGAGTGGACCAAGTAGGTCGTGCCAAATTTGGTTTGGGGTGTATTAAAGGGAATCAAGCACAGATGCTTCCATGCTTCAAAAGTTAAAAGGATGGAAAGTCGCATCTGGAGGCACGAGGCGGATTTTTTGGGTGTCGTGTGTCTGACGACGAGACCTGTAGAGCTGAGTCAATCAACACATAGAGACTCTCTCTCTCCGCTTCGCATCCTTGTGCAAGGGAAGCCAGGTGGTTTGATAAAGAATGTCAAGATGATCAAAAGTCCTTGATAAAGCTTGATGCAACTATGGACCAAGACAACTATCAAAGTCATTTGCATACATACAAGGCATTGAGTCAAAAGAAAAGAAGAAGATGGGAAGTAAAGCAACAAATTTTTCAGTCCAAGAAAAGGCACATGCATGCGAAAGATTTTGGAGAAACTTGAGGGGCAAGCGGCTAACTTGAGTCTTGTGGACATGTACACACATTGTAGGCAATTATATGAGCAAGCAAATACTGAAAAAAATCCATTTTATGGCTCACTCCCATGTATGCCCTCTTTTTTTACTATTGAGGATGTATGCGGTGGGCTTGAAAAGTTGGCCACTCGCAAAGCGGGAGATCTTGAAGGTATCAAGCCAGAGACGATCAAGTGGACGGGAGATTTTACCCATGTATGATATGTTCAACCTTGTACTTCAACATGGTATGCCTTATGATTGGAGTACTAATTGGGTTAAGCCTTTGCATAAAGGAGGGGCTGTAAAGAATGTAAACAACTACCGGACTATAATGATTGAGTCTCTTATTGTAAGAACTAGGGGAAACTAGACTGAAGATCCTCCTCCCAACCTCCCTTTATATAGGCGGGCTCCTAGCCCCTTGCCCTAGACGGATCCCCTGTCCACACTGTCTAACCCAACCCTTGGCCGTATTCCATGACCATCCTAGTTCTTAGGTTACAGGACCCTTGTCCTGACATTACTCCCCCCTTAAGAAGAGTTTTTGTCCTCGAAAACAAAAGTGGGAAACTTCTTAAGAACACCAATGTTTTCCCAAGTGGCACCTTCTTCAGGTCGGTCTTTCCACTTGATTAAGGCTTGTTGTCGTACATGATGTCGTGTACTCAACTCATGATAATCCATAACACATTCAGGTTCATGCGGTAAGGTAGGAGGTTCAATGTAATCAACCAAAACATGTTGGTCAATGACGTTGTTGTCCCCATGTAACCGCTTTCGTAGACGGCTTACATGAAACACCGAATGAATGCGAGAATGTGATGGTAGTAATAGTTTGTAGGCACGATCACCGACTCGCTTGAGTATTTTGAAAGGCCCATAATATCGGGGAGATAATTTACGTGTTGATCCAGTTTTCAGACTTTCTGAATGTTCTGCCACACGTAAAAATACTTCCTCCCCTTCTTTGAAGGTAACTTGCCGACGTTTCTTATCAGCGTATTTCTTATACCGATCATGTGCTTGCCGGACATTCTGACGAGAAAGTTTCAGCATATCCATGTGGTCTTGGAGAAAATCCTTAACCTGTGGAGTTTTTTGGTTGCCAACCCCACCATAACTGGTGACCTATGTTAAAACCTGTACATGAGCATGAAAGGACTAAAACCTGTTATGACATGCTTAGAACTGTTGTAGGCAAACTCGAGAATAGGTAAGTATTCTTCCCAATCTGACTGTTTTTTGCTGACGTATGCTCTTAGCATATCCTCTAGCACCTGGTTAACTCGTTCTATTTGACCATCCATTTCTGATGATCAGATGTACTGAGGTTTAATTGTGTACCCAATCGTTTAAATACATCTCTCCAAAAGTGGCTGTTAAACTTGGGATCACAATCACTAACAATGTTACTCGGCAACCCATACAATTTGTATAGATTTTCCACAAATAACTTGGCTTAATCGTTCATTTGGTCGGAATAAGCTTACATAGTTTAGTCAACCTGTCTACGACCACCCATACTGAGTCATGACCTCGTATAGTGGTTGGTAAACCTACAATGAAATCCATAGAGATACTTTCCCATTTTCCATTGGGAATTTCCAAAGGATGTAAGAGTCCTCCTGCTTTTAGGCACTCTGTCTTGTTCACTTGACATTTTTGGCAATGCAAGACATAAGCTTGAACAAAGCCATGTAGACCTGGCTAGTAAAACTGTCGTCGTACGAGAGAATAAGTTTTTCTAATCCCCGAGTGCCCTGCACTTGGACTGTCATGACATTCATAAAGAATTTGGCACCGAATGTCTGTGTCCGTCGGTACACAAACTCTCCCCTTGTGGAGTATGTACCCATTGTCGATGGTAAAATGCTTTCGACGCTGTAGTTCATCACTTGATAAAGGAGAACTAGGTGTGGAGGTTAACTGTACACTACCTGCATTGGAGTGAGAAGGATCTCTCTTTTGAACATGGCTCCACACTTTGGAATATGTTTCATCATGCTCATATTTTCCTTTGAGAGAATTTAGAAATTCACTACGAAGTTCCGTGAACAAGAGCGAATTGATCTCTAGCATTCGACTGAGAGCACCTGCCACTACATTGTATCGGCCTTTGCGATACCTTAATTTGGCGTCATATTCCTGAAGTATCTCCGCCCACTTGGCTTTTCGACCCTTTAAATCTTTTTGTTGTGTAAACCATTTGATGCTTTCATAGTCAAACACAATCTCGAACTGAGCACCATATAGATAGTGCCGCCATGTCTTTAAGGCAGACACTATTGCATAGAGTTCGCATTCGTAAGCAGAATAATTCTGCTGAGCTACATCCAACTTCTTACTTTCAAATGCAATCGACCGTCCGTCTTGTAACAGGACTGCTCCAATAGCACGATCACTGGCATCCGTTTCCAAAACGAATGGTTTTAAAGGATCTACAATAGCCAGTATAGGAGCTGTAGCTAATGCGTCTTTGAGTGTTTCAAAACTATGCTGTTGAGCGGAACCCCACTGAAAAGCTTTACCTTTGCCTTTTAGTTGGTCTGTCATAGGTACAGCAATGTGAGCATAGTTTTTAACGAACCTTCGATAAAAATCGGCAAAGCCTAAAAAGATATGTAATTCTTCCAGATTTTTAGGAGGTGGCCATTTTCGGATGGTATCCACTTTGGATTGATCCATGTATAGGCCATTAGCTGAAATAACATGCCCTAAATAATGAATTTCCTCCTCGAGAAAATCACATTTAGATTCCTTGGCATATAACTTGTTTGTGCGTAACAACTCAAACACCTGCCTGAGATATTGTAAGTGTTCTTCTTCAGAAGCACTATAAACTAGAATGTCATTGAGGAACACAATGAATAATTTGCCCAAATATGGCTTCAAGACACTATCCATAAGTGTCATGAATGTTGCGGACGCATTGGTTAACCCAAAGGGCATCACCAAAAACTCGTAATGTCCAAACCGTGTTCAAAATGCAGTCTTAGGTATATCCACAAGCCGAATACGGACTTGGTGATATCTTGACCGCAAGTCAATTTTCGTAAAAATACGAACATGAGTTAGCTTATCAAATAACTCATCTACCCTTGGCAATGGGTATTTGTTCTTAACTGTAACTGCATTTAAGCCCCGATAGTCTACGCACATGCGCATATTGCCATCCTTTTTCTTCACTAAAAGGATAGGCGAAGCCCATGGTGAAGAACTGGGTTGTATAAACCCTCTGCTAAGGTAGTCAGCAAGCTGACGTTCCACCTCAGCAGCCTCTGAGTAACTCATACGGTAAGGTGGTTTACTAACAGATTTACAGCCTGCAGTCACGTCAATGTCATGTTGTACTAAGCGTGTCGGCGGTAAACCTGATGGAAAATCATTAGGAAAGACATCTTGAAATTCCTTTAATAATTTTTGTGATTGATTAGCAATGTTTGCTTATGTAGAATTAGCAATTGGTGGAATAGAGGAGAGAGAAGCATGCGGCGTTGAGGAATGTTCAACAGCCTCAATGTTAGAAAGAAAATGAGACAGTGAGTAACACAAGAAAACCTGTTCTATTTCATTATCAGAAACGAGCTGCATAAGCTCAGCAGTACAAATCAGTGGTGATGAAGGTATATCCTTTTCTCCTAACAACAACACATGTGTGCCATGGAAATCAAACATCAAGCTGTTGTGCTCATAGCTACGCTTCAGTGATGGTCCTAGGCTATGCAACCACTCCCTACCAAGAACCACATCAGCCCTTTCCATGTTCATAACTTGAAAATCCAAACAAGTAGAGTACCCTTGTACTTCCAATGGAACAGCTCGGCATTGAGTATCCCATATTTCAGTATCATGTCCATTCATCATTGCTACCTTGTAGCGGTGGGTACTCAGAGTTTGAGGCAGT
This sequence comes from Adiantum capillus-veneris, assembly GCF_014529385.1. Lineage (NCBI taxonomy): Eukaryota > Viridiplantae > Streptophyta > Polypodiopsida > Polypodiales > Pteridaceae > Adiantum > Adiantum capillus-veneris. The sequence goes on from NC_140957.1 coordinate 135,015,513, forward strand.
TTGAGCTTTTTCACCAATCCATAATTGATGAAATTGTGAGTAGCACCATTATCTACCAAGATGCACACCTTGTGCCCTTGCAGATATCCGTGCATACGTACTAACTCATGTGGTCCAAAGGTTTGTTGTCACATGGAAGCTGTGAGACAGCATTCATGCACCACCTCAGTGTGTGTTACTTCCACTGTGGAGAATTTTGAGGAAGACTCAAGAGGCAGTAGTTGCATTGTGTGCACTACTTTCTCCTTCCTCTGAGGAGCAGATTTCCCCTTGGGACAATCCTTTTTGCCATGGCCTCTTCCTAAGCATTGAAAACATAGCTTCTCTTTCTTGGCTTTATCAAAATCCTCAGGAGAGAGAGGACCCCTTGGGTTTTTTAGATGCATATGAATTAGCAACTAGAAATTTTCTTTTATTGTGCCCGTACTGAGTGCGTGTATTACCATGTATACTAGCAGGCACGTTACTATTATGTGTTTTCTTATCATCAGGGTCATCATGAATATGTGCTTTCACTATGGCTTCCTCAAGTGTTTTAGGGTCTTGGGTCTTGACATACTTCTTAAGTTCTGGAGTCAGACCTCGTATGAACCCTCGTACTTGTTGAAAGGTATCCAAGCCTTCCAACTTGAGGATGGCGTCCTGATAGTGAAAGATATATTCAAGGAGTGATGGATATTGGCGCATGAACATGTGTCCCAAGCGGTCCAATTCCGATCGGCCTCGTAAAAATTCCTTGCTAAACATTGCTTCAAAAGGCTACCCAACTCTGTGGTATGATGTTCTTCTCCTTGAGAGACATCCACCATTTGTAGGCCTTGCCTTTCAGATTTAAGCTCGTTTGCAGATCTCTGACTGCATCCGGAGTACGCCGTAAGGCGTGAATCCCATCCCATTTACTGAGAAAGATGTTCATTGCATCCTTATTGCGGTCTCGATCTTCTCCCTTGAAAACTGGTGGTTTAAAGTTCTTTAACAAGTCATCTACCTCTTTGGCAGTTAGAGTATGCAGTGTTTCATTAATTAGGCAGCAGGACTCTTAGACTGCTGTTGCATTAATTGAATGACTAATGTGGAAAGTTTTGTAACATTTTCATTTAAAGCTTTAAAATTTTCATCCATGACTGTCATGCGTGTCTGAAGTGCACGAAATTCTTGAATATCGAGCAATTCATAAGTATCTTCTCCTGCCGTAGTGTCACGGGTACTCTCCTTGAGAGGATCCGGCCGCGAGCCGTCATTGGTAGGATCAAGAGTACTTTGCTCAAAATCGAATGTCATGTTGATATCCGAATCCATGGCGACACAGTGCAGTGAAAGAAGTACTCACAAAAAAATACATGATGTTGGTAGTACTTGCCAAGTATAGGTAACTCCACTTGTGCGTCGTAGCACCCGATCATCGAAAAAAGAAGAATTTGCACAAGCGGCGTAAAAAAACGAACTCCGCACAATCGCCCATGGTTCACAAGATGACTGAAATCTTGTAGTGGAGATGGTTGAAGCGTCACCGTTGTGAAGAAGCTTGATTATTGAAATCTTTCTCCATCGACGAACGATTATGTTGCATGAACACCAATTGAAATTGTCGCAATTGTAAAAATATGCACGAATCTGGAATTTTCTGCAATACTGAGTTGAACCGTAATCCGTGATACTCGAGGGAAAGCCGAGACGGCTTGTTGCTTGCCCCGCACACGAAGGCTCTTGCTTGTGAGCCGCCTTGATTGTGGGAAGGGCCACCAAGAATGTCCAAGGCTCAAAATCGAATGTTAAGTGGCCTTCCCATGTGAAAATAAAGCAATTTCTTGAAGGAAAATAACGCAGGCAGTGTGGAGCAGAAACGCGAGCAAGGAGAAGCTTGTGTGCGGCTTGCTCAGGCACTTAATGGCCACGAGATCTTGGACACACACCCTCTTCCCCAGGGCGCTCCTGTCAAGTCCAAGAGGGTGCAGTTTAGTGCACTACACCTCCCCTTCCAAAACGGGAAAAGTATCTAATTTAGGCAGTCCCCTTACTAAATTTGGTAAAAGCCCTACAAAAGCCACAGTTCTCACCTCAAGGCCCTATTTTTAGGAGCAAAAAGTGACCATGCCTAGAGAGAGAGTGGAAGAGAGACTTCCTAGCCAACCTAAGCTCTGATACCAGTGTAAGAACTAGGGGAAACTAGACTGAAGATCCTCCTCCCAATCTCCCTTTATATAGGCGGGCTCCTAGCCCCTTGCCCTAGACGGATCCCCTGTCCACACTGTCTAGCCTGACCCTTGGATGTAGTCCATGACCATCCTAGTTCTTAGGTTACAAGACCCTTGTCATGACACTTATGGCAAAGTTATTTGGGTGCATAATGGAGATTAAATTGAGTGATTGGGCTGAAGAAAATAACAAGCATGCAAAAGGACAAGCGGGTTTTTGTTGATGCCATAGCACCATTGATCATCTTGTCACTCTTCATGTTATCATGGAGGAAAGTCGGTTGAAAGGCAAGCAATTATATTGTTGTTTTGTGGACTTTAAGAAATCCTTTGATATGATTCCACATAACAATTTGTGGAGAAGGATGGAAGAACTACAAGTGCCAAGTGAGTTTATGCTTGCGGTTTCTTGAATCTATGAAAAGGTGATTTGTCAATTGTGCATGGGAAGAGAAATTTTAGAAATTTTTGTGAGCACTATTGGGGTTAAACAAGGATATCTGTTGTCACCAACTCTCTTTAGCCTATGCATTGATCAATTGGAACAAACAGTAGTTGACTTTAGGCAAGAAGAAGGCATTGAAGAGTTCAGTATTTGCAATGTGGTAATCATGCTTGTGTTGTATACGGATGATGTAGTGCTTCTAGAGCACACTTCAGAAGATGCGCAAAAGCTTATGGTTGTCCTAGAGAACTTTTGCTTGAATAGTGGGCTGATTGTGAATGAATCCAAAACAAAGGTTATGCTTGTGAAAACCAACCATAAGGAGAAGCCATGCATTGTGTACAACAATGAGACACTTGAAGTTGTTGAGAGCTTTAAGTACCTTGGCCTTGAGGTTCCGTCCAATCACAAATGGCATGAATGTGCTATGCGTCATTTGGAAGCGGGAAAGAGAGCATATTATGCATTTGAGAACATGTGTAATGTGGGAAACATCAAGTGTTGGGTTCTCAAGAAGTATCTTTTTGATGCATTGGTGACACCGGTTCTTCTTTATGGAGTTGACGTGTGGGGCGGGAGCATCTCAAAGTCTACTTGGAAAGAGTTTGAGAATGTCAAAAAGCATTTTCTTACAAACTTTCTCCAAGTTAAGACACAAACACCATATATGCTCCTACTTCTTGAGTCGGGATCTCTTCCAATTGAGGTTATGGGCATGGAAAGGGTTGTGGAGTACATAATAAAGATGCATCAAAACCCCTCACATCAACTTCCTTCAATTGCATGGGAAGCAAGCAAGAAAGTTCAAAAGACGCATAAAAGCAAGATCTTGAGCATAGGATGGATGGAAGACATAAAGAAGTTTGGGAGATGGGATGCATTACACTTGCTACATGATGCTTCAATTGACTCCCAAGTGAATGAAGCTTTTCTACAATGCCAATGTATTACGGCTTGGGAGAAATCCGGTGGGTCACGCTTCATACATTACACCACCCATATTGCCCCCAACTACAGAACCATGTTCTTCGCTGAAAGAGGAAACCATACTCACAATTACATGCTTGCGTATATCCCCTTGTCGACGATACACACTATTGCAGCCATTCCACTTAGCTCCCATTTCCTTCGATGCGATACAGGGCGTTGGGGCAATGGAGAAGAGTCAAATCGATTGTGCACATTATGCTCACTGCAAGTTTGAGACTCTGAGTACCACACACTACTAGAGTGCTCAGCTTTTGGTCACATCTGAACTTGATTTTCTCACATTTTCAGCCATGACTTTGACCTATACACTTTCCTCTCCCAGCCACATTGTGGGCTCTCCGTTGCGACTATCATCACCAGAATTTTGGAGCATCGAGAGTCACTCATCATCCATACACATACTACGTCACATGTAACTTTGGTCCCATAGGTCATATTTGACCTTTGAGGACAATAATAAAATCTATCTATCTCTCTCTCTCTCTCCTAAGCACATGCAGGTAGCTGTATTTCTCTCTTTTTGTGGTTGGAGGAGTTCTAGGATGCAAGGCTGCCAAAATGATGCGCAGAGAATGGAAGAGAGGAACGGGGGCTTCTGTCGACGACGAGTTATTGTAAGAATGCATGCCATGGTTTATTGTTGGTCTGTGTTACTTATTTTGATGGCCCGCGTCACTTATTTTCCCCTACATCTGTTTTGTGACCTGCAAGTGCAGTTCAGCAGGCCTACGCCACGGAGGGAAGGCCATGAAGCCATGGCGAGGCAGTGCTCTATCAGCTCAATCGCACTTGAGAGATTTGCAGTGGGAGCTAGACAGAACGTGATGTGTGGTAGCATAGGGTGGTAGTGATGCCGTTGGTGGTGCCGACAATAGTGGAGAGTGTCTCTTTGCCAGTGCAAGTGTGTGTGTGTGTGTGTGTGTGTGTGTGTGTGTGTGTGTGTGTGTGTGTGTGTGTGTGTGTGTGTGTGTGTGTGTGTGTGTGTGTGTGTGTTTCCCCTTGCAGGCAACAATATCGGGGAATTGGGGGAGGTGGCAAGGAGACTTGCATGCCTTTGAGGGCGATTGCTAGCGGCTGCAAGAGAGGGAGACGAAGATGGGCCAACGAGCGTAGGGGGCAAAGGTCACAGGAGCCACAAGGAGAGGGATGTACGACGGGTGATTGCTTACGAAGTGGCACAAACGAACACACTGCATCAGATCCAATTGAGAGCCTAGATTTGATACTTAAGGTGTAGGGAATCTCCTTAAGAAATTGATTAATGAATACTTAGACACAGCAGTATATAGTATAGTAATCTTCCTTCTCTTTTCCTTTTCTTTAGAGTTTAGTTTCCTTGCACTATGTAAAATGTAGTGAATTTAATTTATTTGAAGCTAGTAGGTCGAGCCAATTTGAGAAGCCGTTGAATTAACAAGAATCTAAGAAGATTCTCAAAAGGGTGAGGAGAAAAAAAAGGGGTGGAAGGCACATGGAAGAGGCACCGAGAGAGGGGGACATGCCACATGTCGATGTCTGTAGAGATTGGGTGGAAGAAAAAATATTATTTCATCAGGACAAGGCGGCAAAGAGGGAAATTTTGGATGCGCACTTGTGTGTCCTGCAGCAACTTGAAAAGCATGGGAAGTGTGTGCATCGGGTGCTTTGAGATTGTGGCGTGAATCTGAGGAGAGGGCGAGGGCAACAATTACGAATGTGCCGACTAGTGAAGGAACCAACAGGTCAATGTGGTGTCCCTCATCATCATGAGTACTCAATGCCGGTGTGCCACTGTCGCATGTGTTTTGCAGGGTCAGACTCGCAGGCCAGGGCAATGCACAGGAGGTAGGATTGGAGAATTGTGCGATCAGGGGGGTGGGTGGACGGTGATGATTTCCATTGGCTAGTATTGGCGACGGATGTCCGGGCAGCTACCTAGCAAGACAATAGAGAATGCAAATGGGCAACGATTTGAGAAAGAGGGCATGGTCTTCATTAGTTGCATGCTTGGCATCAAGGCGAAGCTGCCCAGTCAAGATGGCAAAAGACAGATCAGGCAGCACAAGAGGGCAAGGGATGGCTCTCTCTCTCTCTCTCTCTCTCTCTCTCTCTCTCTCTCTCTCTCTCTCTCAACGTGCGCAGGGACAACACATGCATGCTTGTGTCTTGCTGCTTTGAGCTCGGAGCTAGAGATGGCATGGACTGTAGAGACGAGGGGCGATGGGGAAGTCAGAGGGGGGATGATGATGAGGGGCAAGTTTTCCTTCTCCATCACCAAAAGCTGTGGCACAATCGGTGCATATTCAATTAGCTCAGGCGTGCATGGAAGAATTCTGTTTAATATAGGGAGAGTCTCATGGAATCTCAAGCATGGAACATAATGGCTCTTTTGCAGGCGAAGACGTTTCCCTTTTTTCAACAACTGAGGGGGCAAAGCAAGACTAGGGCCCCGACTATGGTCAAGCATAGGGAGGTGAGCAAGACGCAGAGTGCATAGTAGAGGGAGCACACATGGCAGCAAGGGCTCAGAGTGCACCAACGAGACTATGGTGTGGGAGAATAGAGGATGCAGACAATGACAGTCGATAGCTGATGAGGTCCGAGAGTTCACGGGATGGCAGCAAAGAAAGCGAGATAGAGACAGAGGAGGGGGGTGTAGCTATGCACCCATGGCGGCAGGGGTGAGGGCGGATGCACCACAGGAACGACCGAACCAAAGACTTTTTCTTTTGCAAATGGGAGGTGGAAGGAATCTTGCTACTTAATTAATTAATAAAATGCAAGATAGACCCCCAGTAGATCGTGCCAATTTTGTTTGAGCTGTTGTATTAAAAGGAATCTAGGGAGATGCTTAGTTGGTTTTGAGGACAAAAAAGGGGACTATGGCACGTGGAGGGGAGAGGGAAAGGTGGAAAAAGAGAGATGACAAGCGTCATCACGGGCAAGAGAGAGGGAGAGAGATTTTTTTCTCTTGTGCTACTGCACGCAGGTGTAGTTAGATAGCTTGCGCACATGCCCCGGTGTCGGGGGCAAGCCAATCGAGGGTGACCGCTTTCTGCCAGCCGGGAGTTCGCGCACATGCCAGAGCTCCAACTACCCTCGACTGCAAAGTCAACTAAATTGTCGTGTTGTCAGGTGCCACAACCGATCACGCCTCTCCTCTGCAGAAACGGCTCTCCACCGGGGGTGACCGTTTAGGCTGCCACCATGATGTTTTGATGCGTCTCTGTAAAGGGGGGGAGGGGGATAGAGCAAGAGAGATTTTGGGTACCAACACTCAAAAAAAATATTTGTGGCCTCTCGATCGTGATTTGTGTGGTGAAGGAATTTTAGCAGACTCGTGCTTGCAATGGTCTTGCAGACACATTGGAGTAGGGACTTCCCGACGATGGCCTTGCGAAGGAGAGGAAGAGGTTTTGTCTCAAAAGGCACAAACAAGCATGGATGCAGCTCTGCAACTAGCGTTGTTGGGGGGGGGGGAGAGAGAGAGAGAGAGAGAGATACTACTGACATGCTCGTGAGCAGCAGAGGATGGGAGAGAAATGCAAAGGGAGAGTGGGAGAGCGATCAACTACAGGGCTGCTTGTGCTAACGATTTCAAGGAGGCCTCATCGGTACTGTCTGTGGTGCATTGTGCACACACACACACAGAGAGAGAGAGAGAGAGAGAGAGAGAGAGAGAGACTACTTACAGGTTCGTGAGCAGCAGAGGATGGGAGAGAAATGCAAAGGAAGAGTGGGAGAGCGATCGACAGTAGGGCTGCTTGTGCTAATGATTCCAAGGAGGCCTCATCGGTACTGTCCGTGCTGCATTGTGGAGGGGAGAGAGAGAGAGAGAGAGAGAGAGGGAGATTTGACAAGACGACCGTGAGTTCTAGCTCCGAGCAGGGCAGGTGCCTGGAGGTAAGACAATGTCGGGAAGGGAGTAGTTCATGGAATGCGCAGGGCATGGCAGGGAGTTGATGCAAAAGCATGACACGGAGCGTGCGCATTGCAAAGGTGGGCAAAGAAAAGGCAAGCTGAGGGGAAAAGGTGGGGAGCGAGGAGAGAGAGAGAGAGAGAGAGAGAAATGTGGTGAGTGCGACGCAATGAAAACTGCAAGAGGGAGGCATGAACAAGGTAGGGCAATCATTGACAGCACTACAAACGGAGCACTGCACCAGGTCGGGGTGCGAAGACGGACTGTTGACATAGGAATGGGCTCCAAATTGCTTTTCCTTCAAATTGAAAGACTCCTTTGGAATTGAATCATACAAATTACTGAGTTTGAGTAGAATAGACCGAGTAGGTCGTGCCAATATTAAGGGGAATCTCATTGGATTTGCTTAAGGGTTTTTTTTAAAAAGGAAGAAAGGTGGCACATGCTAGAGAGAGAAAGAAGGGGGGAGAGGGGGGGGGGGGGGAGAGAGAGAGAGAGAGAGAGCTGTCATGTGTCAATGCAATGGTCGAGTGACAGAGGGGTTTTCTTTTAGTGCGAACGTAAGCGCGAGGGGGGAGAGACAAAGGCACCCACTTCTTGGTGATGCACGGAGCAGATGCTTGCTCCTCTCTTTGTCTTGCATCGTCGCATAGTCTCTGTGTGTGGTTGTGTGTGTACGTGAGCACAGAGATGGATTGGGTTGCAAAGAAAATGGATGCTCTCTTTCTCTGCAAGTGTGCAAATTCAAACATCTCTCTGTGTCTTGTTGGCTCATACGTGGAAGGTCCTAATGGGCCACCCTCTTACTCTACTTGTGTCGGACCTGTATGGTCGAAGTGAGGGGAGATGGGAGCTGCACTAGTGCGCAGAGATGGCATGAATCAAGTGGGCGCTCTTGTGCGTTCGCTGGCGTCCACTGACCTCCTTGGAAGAGCCATCAATCGATGTGCAAAGCAAGGCAAGGAGAGAAGGGAGCAGATGGGGCAAAGTGCATGAGGGGGGGTCAGAGAGGTTCTGGGGATGATGGTGACAAGTCAATCTCGTTTTGCTTTGAGGTTTAGAGATTCCAAAGCATCTCGTGAACAAATTAATGGTGATTTCAATTTGGACCAAGTAGGATATATAGAGAGTGGGGGGGGAGGGGGGGGGGGGGGGGGGGGCAATCATATTATGTCATAAAAACTAATATCTAATACTCCCAAATGATTTTCTCATGTTAAACCCATCATTCAATATGGGGAATTACCAAAGGAGTAAAAGCTAGAATATTCGTAAGGCTACCAGATCGGTCTCTATCAGGGATCCAAAGGGGGATAGTGTGCAAAAGAGCAATGTGCTTCAATGGGGATTAAAAGACCTAAGGTTCAACCCCATTAAGACTTCCATAGGCCAAAGTTCCTAATTTTAATTGAATTTTCCAAAGGCCAAAGTAGGGGAAATATTGGATGGTCTTGGGAAGACTAAAAAGTCTTCCCACATCCCTAGGAAGGAGGGGGCGAGCACTTACTGTGGGGATGAGAGAGAAATATATACACACACACACACACACTCAAAATCTCCCCCTTTACACAAAGGGAATATTGGACACATGTCAGGCTCCTAGTCGAGTTGCTCCCAATCTCCCCTCAAATTCTATTGGATGGTCATAGAGGTGGACCAATGAGAATTAGGCTAGAGGTGGACCAATGAGAATTAGGCTAGAGTAAATTTAGTCTTATCAATTTAAAAATGCTTGATAAAAGAGCCGATAGAAGTTAAGCTCCCTAGAAGACTATTGGACAGTCTACCAAGGGGTCAACAGCCCAATGGCTTGCCTGATTCCTATTGGCCAGAAGACAAAAAGGTCCAATGAGAGTTTAGATGAAATATTTAATTACCTAAAGCTCTCACACAAGGGGAAAGGGGGACACATGTCACAAGGCTATCAATTATGCTTCTAATTTGTGATTGTTTAAGCTTTGCAAGAGCCAATGAGAGGTTAGCATGAGTAAAAAGCAAGAGGGGTCGACCAAGAGAGAGAAAGCTTGGCATTTTTAGTCTAACACAATGCTACACACACACACACACACACACACAACTCATGTGTGCAAGAAGAACTCTGTCTCCTTCTCCAAGCATTGGGAAGTAGAGGCCGACACCAACAACTCTTGGCTATGGAATGCAAATCCAACCAAGATCCAAGCTTCAATGGCATGCTTATCTCCTCTACCATGCTAAGCTATGCTATTAGAGTGATTATGTGAGGATAATACTTCTTTTTTGTAAGGTACACCTTTTTCCTCTCAATCTTTCCTCATTCCCTTCTAGGTCTCACCATTTTTAAGGTGTGTGAGGTCTTGGGACTGAGGCTAGGGACACTAGGTGTGTTTTTCAAGCATAATTTGGTGTATGAAGCTTCCATCTTCATTGCACCAACGAGTTTTGTCAAGGAACACAAGAATTGTATTGTACAAAAGTCTCCTTTGATAGGAGAAGCTATAATACAAAGCCTTTATGGAGGGGGGACCGGCTCCATGTAAATCCGGTTCTCAATTGTTGTCAATTGTTCTATTTCTCTCTCTTTTCAAGTATTGTCAATGCCAAATTAGCTAGGTGTAAACTGCTATGTTTCTTTCTCCAATTAAGTACTCTCTCTATGCTCATTAGGAACTTGTTCTTAATGAAATGCTCACTATGTTATCAATTTTCGCTACACACAAGTTACTAGTGCATTAAATGTTACATTGGTATCAGAGCTATTGATTTCTCTTTTCTTGCTCAAGAAGAGAGGTCCTCAAGCTTGCTACAAATGGTTGGTGTTGTTAATTGCAAAAGAGTAAGTAGAATAGGGAATTTTCATCCTTGAAGCATGCCTATTGATTTCTCTTTTCTTGCTCAAGAAGAGAGGTCCTCAAGCTTGCTACAAATGGTTGGTGTTGTTAATTGCAAAAGAGTAAGTAGAATAGGGAATTTTCATCCTTGAAGCATGTCTACTTTATGCAGTTAACGGCGGGGATACCATCATCGAGAGTTATGGTCTTAATAATGTAGTCCTACGAAGCTTGCCTATGGCTTAGCCATAATTGAGTTAGAAGCTTGACAAGAACTGGTGTTGTCTTGGCTCTATTGAACCCTCTCTTCTATTCCTTGAAATTAATAATATTCAAGCCACAGGTATAGATGCTTGAGTGCTTATCTTTGAAGGTAAAGAGGAGTAGCAACTAGGGCTTGAAGTGCCAAAGTACAAGTACATATTTAAACCTAAAATTTGCTAGTATGGTTGACAAGGGAAAAGAGAATGAAATGAGTGTTAATAGCTTTGATTTTGCTAATGAAAGAGCAACTAATGATGCCCCTATGCTTGTCAATTATCTTGTTTCTAGGCTTCAACAAGCCCTAGGCAATCCCTCCCTCCAAGGTGAAGTGCTACAGCAATTGCGCACCCATGGTATTCTCCAAACTCTCCACCACGAAGAGAGAATAACTAGGAAGCCTCCATGTTAGACTTCCAAAAGAGGAATCTCTCCGATAAGGGAAGAAGAGGAGGATCCGTACAAAGGGCTCAAAAATTTACTGCTCGATGATGCATCTCCCTCCCAAAGGAGAACCCAAGTTTCAACGGTAGAGCCCGCACCGAAAGAACAAGAAAGAAGTGAGTCTCCTGCCTCCTCGACGGAGTTGGCTCCACGAAGACGGTGGGAAAAACGCTCTCCAACACCCCCTAAACGGAGAAGACCATCGCATACTTCTCTACACAATAATTCAAAGAGGGAAGAGACAAAACGAGAGAACAAAAAGGTGAGAAAGAGGCCACCCTCTTCTCCATCTTCCTCATCCTCCTCCTCTTCTGAAGAAAGTGATAGTGCAGACAAGGAGGAACAAGGGAAGAAAAATGCAAGAAAGAGGTCACCCTCATCTCCATCCTCCTCATACTCTTCCTCTTTTGAAGAAAGTGATGGTGCAGCTCTTTAACCACCTAAAAGAAGAGGCCATAGGAAATCCTATGCCGCTTGGAAGAGGTCGTCCAATCTCAAAAAGTTCAAGGAGGGAGGAAAGAACATCTCTTTCCTTACCTACAATGGCACTTTTGGTGCTACGGATAGTTTTGGCCTTTATCCAGCAATTCGATGCGAGGTTTGGAGATGAGGGGCTTCACGGAGTCCTCTAAGCTACGTCATGTAGCCATGCATTTTCAAGAGTACGCCAGGCAATGGTGGTCTAGCCTACGAGCAAACGGTGAAGCTCCACAAACATGGAAAGCTTTAAGAGCTTCATCATGAAGCAGTTTTTGGCTACCGATGCCAAAGACAAAGTATTCACCGAATGGCGAAGCTTGAAGTTCTCTCCCTACGAATCTATTCACAAATATGTAGACAAGTTTTGGGACTTACATCTCAAAGCCACTGTCTTCAAAAATATGGATTTTGGAGAGCAAAAACAACAATTTTGTGTGGGTTTAACTGAGGATATGGCGGAGTATGTTAACTCCCCAAGGACACACACCATATCTACAGTCATACACCATACCATGGTGGCTTCAAGAATCAACTTCCTGTTGGGGTATAAAGCCCAATGTGGTCGCCCACGTAAGTGGGCGGGCCGCCAGGTATGTACACATATTCTTTTGTAAAAACCTAATAAGAAGTCACTATGCTCTACACATTACAGTAGAGCGAGTTCACCATATCGTCATGCTCTTCTTCTCACACTCTCTCTCGCGTCGCACTTCCGCTCGTACTCCTTCAATTGGTATCAGAGCTCAGATCGAGGCGCGGGGCAACACTGCAGGAGGCTAGAGTCACCAGCTCAGATTGGAGTGAAATTCGACAGGCAAAGACACGGCCCCAAATCTTGTGGGCGAGTCCGTAGGGCTCGGTGTGCTCAGAATTTCATTCTGAGGTCATCTCGGTCACCGTTCGACTTCGACAAAGTTCTGCGCAGGCCATTTTCGACTACGTGGTCTTAGCGGGTGCAGATCCGACTCTGCAAATTTGGGTTTTTCGGCCTACGACTGCAGGTGCTGAGGATATCGACACTCCCAGAGTGTTGATTTGTGGTTGTCTACACATCGAAGGACAGCTCACAGTTCTTGGAGGCGTGTCACATACGACACGGGCGCATCTACACACAGACTATAGGCGACATCCACTAGTTCATCAGGTAGCTTGTGTTTGCTGCTTGATATTCCAAATTTCATCCTGACATTGCAGGTACTTCCACATGGGATGTATTGTCAGAGATGATGTATGTATGTTGAGGGTTTGCTGGCTATGAGTCACGCAACAAACAACCGCCGCAGCGGTTACAGCATATAGTGGGAAATTTGTGATGTATGACTTTGTGGGAAGTCTATGTACTGTCAGATTTACTGCAGCCTTTGTTGAGGGTCGAGTGAGGTTTTATTGAGCTGGGGGATTCTCGAATGTTGAGATCCTTTCGGTGATACAGGTCTTGGAGCGATCCCTCGAGCACCCTTAGATAGGCAGCTAGGATGTATTGACTGTGAGTTAGACAGTTGGGATTGCATCTTTGCTTTACTGCCGTTGAGGCATTGTCGCAGTCTATGCTTATAGGACAGTGACAGGACAGTGAGAGACAGTACAGGTGCAGGACAGGTTTACCCGCAGCTTACAGTGTCAGAGAGACAGTGTTTTTTGAGCTGTTTTTGGTCTGTTTTTTAGTACACCAGAGCCATTTTACAAAGGAGACTCTGCCAAAATTTCTGCAGAATCTGAAGCTTTCTTGGTTCATTTGACAGGTTGATATTGGTTCAGAGGTCAGTTTACAGGGGAAACTCTGCCGAATTTTTCCCAGGAAAGTAAACTACTGTGAAGCGTAGCTATGGCTGGATCACAGGACACTGCTCTTTACAATATCAAGAAGCTGGATGGAACCAATTTTCCATTGTGGAAGAAGCAGATTTGGCACGTGTTGGTACAAAAGAAGCAGATAAAACCTATAAAGCTCAAGGGGATAAAACCAAAAGATATGGACGAAGATGAATGGAGCGAAATGGATGAATTGGCACTTTCTACCATTATGCTTACTTTGGCAGAAAGCGTTTACTTCAATGTAGCAGACGAGATGTCGGCTTATCAAGCATGGTTAAAGCTGAGTGATCTTTATGAGAAGCAGAGTGCAGCTTCACAGGTATACTGGCTTAAGAAGCTTGTTGACTTGAAGATGAAAGAAGGGACACCTATGTCCAATCATCTGAATGAATTCAACACAATCTATAGTCAGTTGTCAGCTCAAAGTGTCAAGTTTGATGGACTTGTTAAAGCTATGTTCCTGTTGATCACATTGCCGGAAAGTTGGGACACTTTTCGCACAGCTTTGAGTAATTCTGCACCTCCAGATGGTTTGAACATAGCAGGTGTAGAAGGAAGTCTGCTTACTGAAGAAACCAATAGAAAGACAATGGAAAAAGGCAAAGGAACAGCCTTAGTTGTCAGGGGAAGGACCAAAGAAAAGTACAAAGGTGGAAAGAGGAATCAGTCTCGTAGCAAGTCCCGCAGTGCTAAAGGCAAGAGTGACATAGAATGCTACCATTGTGGCAAGAAGGGTCACATGAAAAGAGACTGCAGAGAATGGAAAGCAGAAAAAGGCAAAGAGAAAGCTGAAGACCATGGTGAGAAGAACAAGTCCTCAGTGAAGATTCAAGAAATAAATGTGACAAACACTGTTGCAGAGGATGACAGTCTAGTGTCAGGAGACATCTACTTCTGGAAGAATACAATGGACTCAGCTCTTCTTACAGCATCTGATGGAAATGCACTGAGTGACTGGATTATAGACTCAGGGGCATCACTTCATGTGTCTCCAAACAAGGAGTGGTTTACTTCTTATGTGACCACTAAAGATCATGTTCGGCTAGGCAATGGGCAGACATGTGAGATCTTAGGTGTTGGAGATGTTCAATTGAAGTTTCAGAATGGCTCTTCTTTCACACTGAAGAATGTGAGACATGTTCCCGTAATTACAAAGAGCTTGATCAGCACAGGTTTACTTGATGATGCTGGCTACGTCACCATTTTTAGACAGAACATGTGGAAGATATCCCAGGGTTCTATGATAGTAGCACATGGATTAAAGTCTGGAGGACTTTACATGATTTATGTATCAAATGTCTCTAAAAATGTAATCAATGTAATCGAGCAGCCGAACGTTTCTTTGTGGCATAGCCGGTTAGGACATATGTCCAAGAAGGGAATGGAAATCTTGTCTCGTTCTGGTTATTTGCCTGGCTTTTCATTTAATGATTTTGAATTCTGTGAACATTGTCTGTATGGTAAGCAAACACAGCATCCACATAAGCATAGAAGCAGTAGAAGAGATACACAGTTGGCACTTGTTCATAGTGATTTGTGTGGACCTATGCCTAACCTATCTCTAGGGGGAACTTCTTACTTTATGACATTTATAGATGATTACTCGAGGAAAGTATGGGTTTACTTTCTCAAGCACAAGGATGAAGCGTTTAGTGTTTTCAAAACGTTTGTGACACTTGTGGAGAATCAGAGTGGCAAGAAGCTTAAATGCTTACGCACTGACAATGGTGGAGAGTATGTTTCAAAGGCCTTTCAGGACTTTTGTGAGTCAAAAGGTATAAAACGTGAACTTACTGCTCCTTACAATCCTCCTCAAAATGGTGTTGCTGAGAGGATGAATAGGACCATACAAGAGAAGGTCAGAAGTATGTTGTCTAATGCACAGCTGCCAAATGGGTTTTGGGCTGAAGCTGTATCAACAGCTGTTCATCTTGTAAATAGATCTCCTAGCAAGGTTTTGCAGAAGGATTCAGTGCCAGAGATGGTATGGTCAGGCAAAATGCCCTCATACAAGCATCTCAGAGTCTTTGGCTGTGAGGCATATACTCACGTTCCAAAGGAATTTAGGAACAAATTTGAGCCAAAGAGTAGAAAGTGCATCTTTCTAGGCTATGGTAATTCTGGTGAGATGGGGTACAGACTTTGGGATCCCGAATCCAGAAAGGTTGTCCGCAGGAATGATGTTCACTTTAATGAATCCAAATATCATTCTAAACCAGAGAGGGTTGAGGAGATTAGAAGAGTTGTCTTCCAAGAAGATGGACCTGCACGTGCAAGACAAAATGTCAGGGCTCAAGAGGAGCAAGGACAGGATAGAGTGGAACCACAGGTTGTGGCTGAGCCTGAGCCACCTATTGTGCGTAGATCTGGACGTGTCACGCGACCTCCTGATAGGTTTGTTCCATCTATGAATTATGTCATGTTGACTGATTGCAATGAGCCTTCATGTTACAAGGAAGCAGTGCAAATGAAGGACTCCGGGAATTGGCAATTGGCCATGCATCAGAGATGACAGCTCTGCATAAAAACCAGACATGGAAGCTAGTTAAATTACCACGGGGCAAAAAGGCTCTACCCTGTAAATGGGTTTATAGGTATAAGATCACCGCTCATGATAGTCAACCAAAGTACAAAGCAAGGCTTGTTGCCAAGGGCTTTAAGCAAGAACAAGGCATTGACTTTGATGAAGTCTTCTCTCCGGTGGTCAAGATGACTACATTGAGATGCTTTCTTGCATTGGTTGCCATATTAGATTTGGTGTTGCACCAAATGGATGTCAAGACATCGTTCTTGCATGGTGATTTAGATGTGGAAATTTACATGCAGCAGCCAGAAGGGTTTGTTGAGAAAGGCAAGGAAGATTGGGTATGCCAGTTGTTAAAGAGTCTTTATGGCTTAAAACAATCACCGAGGGCATGGTACCATAAATTCCACAAGTTTATGCTTTCTCAAGGCTACAAACGTAGTGAGTTCGATCACTGTCTATATACAAAGAAGGCTAAGGGTGGCAGTTGGCTGATCCTTATTTTGTATGTGGATGACATGTTGATTGCTAGCAAGCACTTGGAAGAAATTTCAGCTTTGAAGTCCAAGATGGCAAAATCGTTTGACATGAAAGACATGGGTGAGGCAAGTCATATACTTGGTATGCGCATTGAGAGAGACAGATCAAAGAAGTTGATTTGGTTATCTCAAACAGAGTATATTGACAAGGTTTTGCAACGTTTCAATATGGAGAAGGGAAAGGCATTGAGTGTTCCATTGCCACCATATGTGAAACTTAGCAAACAAGATTGTCCTGTGTCTGAGGAAGAACAGGCTGAAATGGATAAGATTCCATATGCGTCTACAGTGGGTAGTTTGATGTATGCAATGATTGCTACTCGCCCAGACATTGCATATGCAGTGGGAGTAGTAAGTCGATACATGTCAAACCCAGGCAAGAAACATTGGGAGGCAGTGAAAGGAATATTGAGATACCTGAAAGCTACAAAGAGTATGCGTATATGCTATGGGAGTCAGGAGCTAAGTGTAAAGGGTTTTACAGACTCAGATTATGCAGGTGACTTAGACAACCGAAGGTCTACGTCAGGGTATGTCTTTACATTGGCTGGTGGAGCAGTATCATGGCGTTCTAGATTACAAGATTGTGTTACTCAGTCTACTACAGAGGCTGAATATGTTGCAGCATCAGAGGCATGCAAAGAATCAATTTGGCTTAATCGACTAGTAACAGATTTGGGAATCAAAGAAGAGATGCCTGTGTTATATTGTGATAGTCAAAGTGCTATACAATTGGCTCGCAATCCAGTTTATCACTCAAAGACAAAGCATGTGGATGTGAAGTATCATTTCATTAGGGAAATGCTCGAGGATAAGCAACTTCAGCTTGTCAAAGTTCACACCACAGAAAATCCTGCTGATCTACTTACAAAAGGACTTCCCTCAGAGAGCTTTGCGCATTTTTGCAAGCAGTTAGGTGTAGGGTAGTACATCACTTCTCTACATCTCTTGTATATTAGCTTGTATAGTAGCTTCTCACACTTAAAGTACCACATTGGACTTTAAGTGGGAGGTTGTTGGGGTATAAAGCCCAATGTGGTCGCCCAGGTAAGTGGACGGGCCGCCAGGTATGTACACATATTCTTTTGTAAAAACCTAATAAGAACTCACTATGCTCTACACATTACAGTAGAGCGAGTTCACCATATCGTCGTGCTCTTCTTCTCGCACTCTCTCTCGCGTCGCACTTCCGCTCGTACTCCTTCACTTCCAACAAGCGGCTAAGAGAAATCTTAAGCCCACGAAAAACAAGGACTGTAACGAGCCTAAGGGGAAGGACAACGTCCAAAAGTCTCCCAAAGGCAATGCCAACAACAACAAAGCTAAGGAGAAGGGAGTTTATAAAGGCAAAAATAAACTCTCTCCTAAAAAGCTAGAGCGTTATCGGAAAGATAATCGTTGTTTCAAGTGCGGGGGCAAGGGATGCCTATCGTGCTTGCCCCCACAAGAATACACGTAATGAGCCTCCTAGAGCTACCTTGGTCGAAATTCAAGAAGAGGATGCTCATCACAGAGGATTTCCTCTATGCCATGATTGGGGAAAGGTAAGAGAACATGATGCTCTTATTCTCTTTGACTTGGTTCTACTCACAATTTCATATCCACAGAGTTGGCCACCAAGCTAGGTATCCAGGCCTATGAGATGGGAGATGTCCTACCTGCCAATGGTGCGATTAAGGGGCAAGAAGCCTCAGTCACTCCCTTAATTGGGAAATTGAGGCTCCATGTCCAAAGCTATGTGGACAAGGAGGATTTCTTCATCTCTCCTCTCAAGCATGAGGATGTAATCCTAGGGGCACCATGGTTTGATCGCATGGGTGCTAATGTTAAATTCCTTGAAAGGCAAATCTACTTTAGGTTCAAGGAAAAAGATATGTACATAGATGCTAAGGAGTTGGGTAGTACCATACCCCTTGTACATAACCAAGCTTTCAATAAGTCAATAAAGAGCTCTATTTCTCTGTACATGATTTTTGTTAAAGATTCTCAACATCCCATCCCTCCCCACCCCCACCTCTGTCCGCACATCTTCTGCCTTGTGCTTGCATGGCCTCCGCCTAGCATCAAAGAAGATTCTCCCTTTTTTTTGAATTACCTCCAGCCGGCACCCCCTACTACTTTAGCAAAAAAAAGGGGGGGAATTAGAGTTATCCAACTTCCTCAAGGGTTTCAAGATGTTTTTATTGACGACATCTCTTGTGAACTACCTCCCAAACGAGGCAATGTGACAGCCATGCAATTGTACTTCTTCCAGGAAGTTCACAGCCTAATAAGGCTCCTTATCGAGTTTCTCAAGCTCAACAAGAGGAGATTATGCGGCAAGTCCATGAGTTAGTTGAGAAAGGCATGGGTAGGCATAGCTCATCTCCATTTTGTTCACCAGTGTCATTAGTGCAAAAGAAAGATGGCACATATTGTATATGTGTCAACTATAGAGCACTAAATAGGATCACTATCAAGAATAGGTTTCCTGTTCCATGGGTAAAACACCTATTTGATAAGCTACAAGGGTCAACCTACTTCAGTAGTATTGACCTAAAAAGTGGCTACCATCAAATAAGGATAGTTGATCAAGACATTGTAAAGACCGCATTTTGCACTACGTTTGGTCTTTATGAGCTGTACATTGTCATGCCTTTTAGCTTGACCAATGCACCAACCACATTTAACCGCTTGATGGAGAAGCGGCCTCACCGAACCTTTAATGGAGTGTTCTTTGATGATATGATCATCTACTCTAATTCATTAGACGAACACAAGCAACACCTCCAGGTAATATTTCAAGTTATACGAGAGAATAAGCTTTTTATAAATCGAAAGAAAATTGAAATTTTCTTACAAGAGATTTAGTATTTAGGTCACATTATCTCTCAAGATGGCATCCAAATGGATCCATCAAAGTTAGAGTAATAAAAGGATGGCCTAATCCAAGGAATCTGCATGAGCTAAGAAGCTTTATAGGTATGTGTGCATACTATAGACACTTCATAGAAAAGTTCTCACAAATCGCACGACCATTACATGACTAACCAAGAAAAACGTTAGGTATATATGGTCCACCAAGGAGAACAATGCTTTCGAAAAGCTTAAAGAGAAGCTTATCTCTCAACCTGTGCTTACACTACCGGATCTCTCAAAGCCATTTTAGGTCCAATGCAACGGTTGTGGTGATTGCCTTGGAGCTATTTTGCTCCAAGAAGGGCACACCATAGCCTATGACAGTCGAAGGCTCGACCCTGTTGAGCAAGCTCTATGCATATATGAGAAGGAACTCTTAGCAATTCTACATGCTCTAGACTCATGGAAGCACTATTTATTGGGGACTCCTTTCATTCTGTGAATGGATCACCAAATCCTTAAGTACTTTATGACGCAGACCAAGCTCTCCGACAAACAAATGAGGTGGGCAAATTTCCATTCATAGTTTCATTTTCATATTGCTCACATCTGGCAAGCATAATCAAGTAGCCGACGCACTCTCAAGACGACCGAGAGTGAATGCGGTATCCATAGCAACTCACAATGA
Source organism: Adiantum capillus-veneris (assembly GCF_014529385.1). Lineage (NCBI taxonomy): Eukaryota > Viridiplantae > Streptophyta > Polypodiopsida > Polypodiales > Pteridaceae > Adiantum > Adiantum capillus-veneris. The sequence goes on from NC_140957.1 coordinate 135,035,440, forward strand.
TCCATCTTCTATGATAAATCAGTATGTTATCAATCCCGATTTTAGAGATATGATTTCAGCCCTTGCACTAGGGAAGTAGGAAGAACCATTTACCCTACAAGATGGTTATCTTCTCTATGGAAATAGACTATGCATTACTAACTCACTACGTGAGAAAGTAATGTATGAATCTCATGCTCCTCCTTATGCGGGACATAGAGGGATTCAGTCTACCCTAAAAGGGATGGAAACATATTTCTAGTGGCCTACCATGAAAGCAAACATACAAGAGTATGTTTCAAAATGCATGGTATGCCAAAAGACGAAGTTTGATAGAGGGAAGCAACTTGGATTGCTTCAATATTTGCCAATCCCTAATTCACCATGGAGAGCATATCCATGGATTTTATATTTGGATTACCCAAGTTTATGCTCTCCATGGATTTTATATTTGGATTACCCAAGTTTATCCATGGGAATACAAGAATATGGACGATAGTAGACAAGTTTAACAAACATGCGCATTTCGTACCTGTCAAAAAGACTATCAAGGCCCATCAAATGGCAACCCTCTTTATATCACAAATCTTCAAATACCATGGCTTGCCAATGTCTATAGTGTCAGATAGAGATCCTAGAATGACCAATAATTTACAGAAGGGTGTCTTTGAGAATTTAGGTACAAGGCTAAACTTCTCTTCGGCCTATTATCCCCAAATGGATGGCCAAAGTGAAATAGCTAACCTAACCATTCTTGACATACTAAAAGCTTATGTCATAGAAGTAGATCAAAAGTCCAAGTGGGAGAAGTACTTACCCTTAGTGGAATGCCTACAATAACACTGCACATACTTCCACAAGAAAAGCACCTTTTGAGGTGATAGAGGGAAGATCAAAAAGTCCCCTGCTACTCAAGGTACATGTGCGCACATGTTAATAAGTATGCATATTTAGGATCATGTTTGTGGGGACGCCGTCTCCTGAACGCCAAGTAGAGTTTGTCACTCTACTATGGAAGATTGATACGAACTAAAGTGCAGGCATGCTTGCGACAGCTAAGGCTCTCAAGCACCAAATGGACTAGTCATCCATTCTGGAATGGTGTCGTAGGGTAAAATAGGGATCCTCTACCCGCTAGCAAACGGACTAATGACTAAGCTTTATCTTCTCTACCACATAGTCGAGGACGACTATGATTTCAAGAGAGAGGTAATGTCATAAAAACTAATATCTAATACTCCCAAATGATTTTCTCATGTTAAACTAATCATTTAATATGGGGAAGTACCAGGGGAGTAAAAGCCAGAAATGTGGTAAGGCTGCCAGACCGGTCTCTGCCAGGGATCCAAAGGAGGGAAGACAGGGATCCAAAGGGGGACAGTCTGCAAAATAGCAATGTGCTTCAATGGGGCTTAAAAGACCTAAGGTTCAACCCCATTAAGACTTCCATAGGTCAAAGTTCCTAATTTTAACTGAATTGTCCAAAGGCCAAAGTGGGGGAAATATTGGACGATCTTGGGAAGACTAAAAAGTTTTCCCACATCCCTAGGAAGGAGGGGGCGAGCCCTTATTGTAGAGGATGAGAGAGAAACACCCACACACACACACACACACACTCCAAAGCTCCCCCTTTACACAAAGGGAATACTGGACACATGTCAAGCTCCTAGCCTAGTTGCTCCCAATCTCTCCTCAAATTCTTATGGATGGCCATAGGGGTGGACCAATGAGAATTAGGCTAGAGTAAATTTATTCTAATCAATTAAAAAATGCTAGATAAAAGAATGTGCACGTCTGCCACACGTATCGGAGCTAGGGACTTGCCGAGCACCGTGTGCGAGCCACGAAGGCTGCAAGCACACAACTAGTAGGCCTAGCAAGCTCACAGAGAGCAGGGGTGTGTCACTCACCTCCCTGTGCTTGTCGCCGTGAAGGATTCCTCGCCGCGCAAAGAAGAGGGAGCCGCCGCCGTACTGCGCTCAACCGCCTCGCCGCCGCAGGTGCCGTTGCAATGCTCGATCACACACACACACACACACACACACACACACACACACACCTATGAGCACACAATGGAGATGGGGATGGAGATAGGGCAAGAGCACTTCTTCTATTGCACACTAAGAGAATAGGTCAATTTTAGGTTTAGGTGACTTTTATATGAGCTCGCCCCATTCACATTTGGGCACGCATGCTTAGCCAACTAACCTTTGCGTGTTCCAGTTAGAGTGCGCCTCTCATCGGAGATCACTCTACCCTTTTCCTATTGGACCGACAAGCCCGGTGCCTGACTCTACTAGATAAATAATACGGCTTCCGTCGTAGGCGATAGGGTGTCCGTGAGCCACAAGGGTTAACATGCCCCCCTTCCTGATGTAGATTCCGTCCTCGGAAGCTATTGAGTTGAAGCTTGTTATGTCCATGTTGTAGAGCATCTGGATTTGAATCTGCAAGGCAAAGTCACTCTTGCAGCAAGCAGAATTATATAGCCATAAATCATGAGGGGAATGTAAAGTACATGTGGAAATGAGTAAATGCAAGATTTATGAAATGTTGCCATTAAGGACAAATAAATCGCACTTTGAGTATATTAATTAATCAAGAGTTTTGGGCTTATGGGTGAGTCTATCAATTAGTTAGCTATGACTAAGGTTAAAACAACTACTCTAGTACTAGCTAAGCTAAGAAGATTATCTAAATGCAAGATTCCCTAATTGTGCTTTTCAGCTTTGATTAGCCAACTAGCTCTCACAACTGCAAACAAAAGCTTGAAATGTTAACTGTCAGCTCGATGGAAGTCTTTTAAATGTCATTCATTTTTTTTCTTTTTTTCTTTTTACTTTGGTTCGCAATCATTTGACGTGTGCTTATTTTGTATGTCCGGGAATTTTTGCTTCTCAAAGAAAAGCGCCCACACTGGGAATGTCTAGGGCTCTAGTACCATAGACAATACATGTGAGTGAAGTACCAAATCAAGCCAGGATTTCTCTTCCAGCTTTAGATTTTTCATTTGTGACACTTATATGTTTTGCTTCCATTTCCTTTGTATTCTCACTAGTGTTTTTGTTGTTTAAGTGAGCAAGCTTCTCTATGCCTTAAACATTCCTAAAGTCTCAAATACTCAGATAATTTTATCAGCTAGGCCTAGTGGTCAAGTAAATGAGTTAACCTAAAGTCACGGTCTCCTAATCTCAAGGCTCATCCATAAGATTAAACTCTAGTTCCATCAACTTAAGCAAAGACAAATTTATACATCTATAATGGCAGATAACAAACATAACTATTGCACTCAAACAAACCATGAAAAATCATTATTAGCAATTATACATATCCACCAACATGAATCATGGAAAGTAGTACAACTGGAGGTAAGGAGTTGCTCATTTCGTCGAAGCAGATGTCCTCAACCATGTGGATGGAAATCCAGATAAGTCCTACCTAACACATTAAAAAAACAAGCACTATACCTCTAGGAGGCATGTCAGTGTGACAAAATCAAAACTCCTAGAAAACAAACTCAAAACACAATCCAGACCCCTAACCTACCTATTTGTCATCCCTTTTAGAATCAAGGAAAGAGGATATTATATAAACCGCGTGGCCACCCTAAGGCTAGGCCTCTATCCTCATCATCTAGATAAACGAAATCATTTTCCGTGAGGCCATAGTCTTCCTCGGTCTCTATTATTTCTTCTTCATCATCCTCTTGCGCAAGCGTATTAATCAAGAACCTTGCGATGTGTGGATACTCATCTTGTGCAAAAGAATAAGCATGTGCCACCGGAGAAACATTCGCTACTGGGTAGGGATCACTAGTTATCCATAGACGTATCAGCCATTCTAACTCCTCAAAATTTCGCTCACGCGCAAGTCTCTCTACTAAATCCCATTCGCAAGAAAGTACAGGGTGGCAGATGTGAAACACTTGAGAAAAAGAAAAAGCGTACCTTTCATAAAAAATAGAAGCGCATGCCTCTGGTGAACTAGCCATCTCTGAGAATACAGATAGATTTGGTTAGTTCTTTAAAACATGAGTTGTTTTTGTGTGCTACTTGATGTGACATGGTGAATTTAGACTTTATGTGTAGGATCTGATAGGGTGCTCTCTCGTTGTTAGTCGCTCTTGCTCTTTTACTTTTTAAAAAAAAATCTTTTTTTGTTTGTTTGCTAGAACTAGTATAAGTCTTTATATATACATTCCCTAGGATTGGAGATTGAGAGGTCAGGGAGGAAGGTTGAGAGGGAAGCAAGTGAATGATGGATGTCAGCAAACACTCCCCCCTTCCTTGGGTAGATCATACCTTTTGGAATGATGTCGTCACCTTTTGAAACCAATTGTTCCAAGTTGTTATGGATGAAGGCTTTAACCAATAGTTTTCGATTTCCCTATGCGTTTCATCTAGTTGCAAGGGTGGTAAGGTACTCTCCCATGATTTTATTTGCAACATCGTTGTAGGTGGTGAACTTACAACGGTAGGTATAAACTCTTTCTTGCTTGTATGGATATGTACAATGGTAGGTGGAGGTTGTGTCGAAGCTTCTATTTCCGTATAGGAACTACATGAAGAGCAAGAAGCTTCATTTGCTTTCCCTGTTCCTGAGCTAGGTGGAACAATTCGTTCTTTCTTTGGTACCCAAACCATCTCTGGAGCAGGTGTGTCGCATTCCGTGATTTTTTCCTTTCCACAATCTTCAATTTGTTTTGGAGCCACAGGATTGAGCTCACATGGGCCCGGTGACAAGTAAAAGCACAATTTACGTTTTGGCACCCAGATTTGATCATTTCCTTCATAGTAGCCTTGGGCTTCCAATAGTTTTTTAGGAATCCAACGCAATATTTATTTACATTTCTTGGGGCGAATGGGACGTCTCTTACGAGGCTGCTGTCTTTTAGCATTCGCTATGGTTGCTAAAGAAGCTTTAGGGACCCACTTGTATGTTTTCTTTGTTATATTGGGATGGGTCTTGTGTGTCTCAAGCTTTATTTCAGCTACATCAGTTGAAGCTCTAGAGACTTGGGCTATGGGGCCATATGGTTCAACCTCTTGGACATGCAATGTTTTGGGTTTTATTTCCTTAAGAGGCAATATCTCAGGGACTATGGCTTGCGTGGCAGGGCTAAGAGTTGGTTTTTGCGTTGTGACACCCCCAGTCCCCCAATCAATAGTGCATTTGGTGGCTATCATCCACGTGCGTCCTAGGTTTATATTACCCTCCATAGTTCCAGTAGGCATGACCAAAAAGTCTTGAGCTACAACCCCATTGTCATAACTGACATAAGTGTGCCAGATTCCAAAAACCACAGTTTTTTTCTTGTTGACACCCTTGACTTGGATAATACTCTCAGATAGAGGTGGCTTCCCTAACTGACACCACACCCCATATGATAGCAGATTATATTTAGCCCCCGTGTCCAATAAGGCGTTATATAGCACTTTTCCATAGGCACTATTTAACTCAATAGGGTATCGTAGAGGCGTGTCAGAGTCCAACCAATCATCTTCTGTTTGAATGTGGAATGCATGTGTAACTCCAAGGTTAGCCTCTCGCTGGCGTCTTATGCGTTGTTGGCGCTCTTTCGCCTTAGCCTGAGCTTGTATCTTTTTCAACTCTGTTTGAGCCTTGGCTATCTTTTTCGTATGGATGGCTCGTAGCTCCTCTTGGCTTAAAGGATCATAGTATCTTTTAAATTTGCTCCCATTGAGGAATCCAATGGTTTCAACTCCATCAAGAGTCTCCACACAAATGGTTCCTTGTGGGGTGATCTCACATACTCTATATGGTCCTTTTCCCGCATATTTCAACTTTTTCTTTTCGTTACGCACTCCATACATAAGGACTTTATCACCAACATTGATATCTTTGTTCTTTAGATGACGGTCAAACCATTTCTTCCTCCTATCTTTCTCCACAAGTGCATTTTGCACAGCTAATTGCCTCTCTTCATCTAGCCTTTCAAGGATATATAATCGCTCAACTAAAGGGTTACCATCCCAACCTTCTTGAGAAGCTACTTGAAGACTAGGAACGACAAACTCCCATGGCATAACCTCTTCTTGGCCATACACCATCTTAAACGGTGTGCAATTAATGGCAACTTTGTACGCAGTACGATAAGCCCATAAAGTTGAAGTTAACTTTAAATCCCAATATGTGCGATGAGCTTCCACCGTTTTGGTCAAGATAGAGATTAAGGTTTTATTGGTGCTCTCAGCTTGGCCATTTGCTTGCGGATAATAAGGTGTGGACTTATGGTGAGCTATCATGAAGTTAGTAGTGAGTTCTTTGATTACTCCATTTATAAAATGAGTACCATTGTCACTCACAATCTCAAAGGGACACCCAAATCTTGTAATAATATTCTCAAAGAGAAAGTTGGCAGTTGACCTCGCATCAGCCTTTCGTATCGCCCTGGCTTCCGCCCACTTTGTTACATAGTCAGTGGCAACGATAATATATCGAGATTGAGTGCTATGAACTGCCGGACTAATTGGTCCTACAAAGTCCAAACCCCATTTTTCAAATGGTTGAGTCACTTTAACAGGATGTAAGGGCATCCTATCCTTTCGTTGAGTGATCTTGTAACGTTGGCATTCATCACATCCTTTTGCAAAAAGTGATGCATCCTTAAATAAGGTTGGCCACCAATAGCCTAATTGCAACACCTTTCTAGCTGTTAGTCCCCCCGAGAAATGTCCTCCGGCTATACCCATGTGGGCTTCTTGCAGTATGTACAAATACTCATCCTCACGGGCACAACGTCTCAGAATATCGTCCTTCCCTAGTCTGTAGAGAGTTCCTGCAATGAGAGAGTAAGGTTCACATTCTTTTAACAGTTTTCGAGCTATGTCCCTACGAATCTCTTTGGGTGGAAAACCATTAATTAGAAAGTTCACAATCTTCTCACTCCATTCAGGTATGGTTTCGACTAGGAATAGAGAAGTATCGGGTAATTCATCATCGACTCCAGTAGGGGCTTCACCATTGGGTATGCGAGACAAATGATCTGCCATGACATGTCTTTTACCAGGTCTAACCACAATGGTAAAATCAAACTCAAGGAGAATTAGCAACCATCGTGTAATTCTTCCCGTGGAACAAGGTTTATTTACGAGATACAACAAGGCTTGATGATCAACATAGAAAACAAACTTGTTGGCCAGAAGGTAGTAGCGAAATTTCTTCACTGTATAAATCATACCTGACCCTTCTCGCTCTGTAGTGGTGTAGTTTCTCTCGGCATCATTCAATTGACGATTTGCAAAGCTGATGGGGTAGTCCAATTTATGTTCTCCTGGTTGAGCTAGAACACACCCAATAGCAAAGTTTGATGCATCAATATGCACATGGAAGATTACATCCCAATCGGGCACTCGTAGAATAGGAGCGCTAGTCAAGGTCTTTTTCAATGACTCATAAGCATAGTCACACTCGGCAGTCCAGTGGAACTCAATAAGAAGCTTGTACAAAGAATGAGCTATCTCGGCAAAGTTTAAAATAAACCGTCGGTAATAACCAACATGGCCCATGAATCTTTGAACTTCCTTATAGTTTGTAGGTGGTTGCAATTCAGCAATGGCTTTAATTTTTCTCTCATCTGTGGAAATCCCATTTTTGGACACTATATGCCCTAAAATGACTCCATGTTTAACCCAAAATTGGCATTTGAAAGGATTTAAGGAGATGTGATACAATATGCACTTCTCAAACACTTTTCGTAAGCACGAGAGATGTTCTTTCCAAGAGGAATAAACACAAAGGTCATCTAAGAAAGCTTGGCAAAACTCCCTCAAATATTCTCTAAAAGCAGTGTTTATTAATCTTTGAAAGGTAGCAGGGGCATTGGTTAAGCCAAAGGCCATAACACGGAATGCAAACACTCCAAATTCGGTTATAAAGGGTGTTTTAGCTTGGTCCTCTAGCGCAATTGTGATTTGATTGTAGCCAGAGTACCCATCTAAAAAGCTATAAGCTTCCTTCCCTGCAACTCTTTCAAGCACATGTTCCGAATATGGCAAGGGGTAATGGTCCCTCCTAGTGGCGGCATTGACCATCTTGAGATCTACGCACACTCTGAGTTTCCCATTCTTTTTTGGTACAATCACTATTGGAGACACCCATTCTGAGTGCTCAATAGGGTATATGAATCCGCATTCTACAAGCTTTTCAATCTCTTCTTGAACGATCTTTGCATATTTAGGATTCATTGGGTAGGGTCGTTGCTGAACTGGTTTAGCCATGCTATTCATGAGGATTGTGTGCTGCACCACAAAAGGTGGAACACCTTTCATATCATGATATGTCCAAGCAAATATATCCCTGAATTCCTTGAGAAGTTCTTTAAGTACACACTCCTCAATCGCTGTCAGATCTTGGGCAATGAAGACAGGTTTAGACTCTTCTCCTGGGTCTGCTAACTCTATTTCCTTAACTATCGCTGGACCATCATAGACTCCATTGCTCCCATCGATAGGTTTTCTTTGGGCCTTTGTATACAGAACCTTACGTTCCTCTGTGGTATAGGATTTGAAATGTTCAGGTGCAGGGTGTAAGTCTGTGGGGTCCAGTTGTTCTGTGGACTGTGATTTAACTTCTGATTCCTTTTGTTGTTGAGCTAACTCTCGATTTTGTCATCTCCTTACGGTACGGCTCAACCTTGGCTTCTCTATAGCCTCTAGTTGTGCGATGTCAATGGGTTGTGGACTACACCACATAACGCTTTGAAGGTATTCACCCTAGTTATCTACCAACTTTCGATGAGCATCACATGCCCCTATGTAATTAAACCATTCTACGGTAGATTTCTTTTCATTTATTCTAGCACGCACATTTTCTCGATATCGTCGCCTCTTATATCTCTTACTCTTCTTGTTTAATTCTCAATTACGGTCGATTTCTAGTGAAGACTCACTAGATGAATCACTACTTGTGTCTTCTGCTTCCTTGGATAGATTATCATCTAGGTTACCACTGGGCCCTGAATGGTTTGTCCCCACATTTGCACTAAGATTTAACTCAGATTCTTCGTCCTCACAATCAATTTCAACTGATGATTCTGACCCCAAATCGTGTGGGCTATAGTCTTGTGAGACGCTACTGGTTTCAATGCCAATCAAACTTTCATCTTGTAGATCATCATAAGCTATATGCATTGCTTCTAGCATGTTTCAGGGTACAAGTGGTGGTATTTCATCCCCCTCAGGTGTTATCCAGGTCGTCCCCCTATTTCCCCAAGTGTCTATGGTTGTTGCTAGGTGGACCCAATCCACATTGTTCGACTCAGTCATCCCAGGTAGTACATCCATATAAGGAGAATCTTCCCCAACATCAGTGTCTGCTTTACACGTGTAACAATACTGCAATGGGGCCGAGTGAACTGTGGTGTCAGATCTATGATCAATTATAAACCTGTTTCCTAGAGGATGTGCTCGACCCATCACAAGATCCACTCGAATGACAGAATTTTGGAACTGCAAGTAGACATGGTTTTTAGACCAATCATGCACCATTTTTGCTTCCCTCATGAAAGGACGTCCTAAGATCATCTCCGATGCCATAGTGTGTTTGGAGAAATCCATAATAATAAAGGTAATCTTTATTTTATGTCCAAAGACCTTGATCTTGAGATCTTCTAGCATCCCAATAGGTTTAACAATAGACCCATTGGCCATCTTCACTACTATGGTTGTGGTCGCCAGGTGAGGTCTTCCCATAGTTTCCCAGCAATTTTTAGTCACAATGCTAACCCCAGCGCCACCATCAAGGATTCCCTTCACAGTTAATCCTTTAGTAGTGATTGGTATGGTCGCATTGGATTCATCACCCTCAAAGTATTGTCCCAACTTGTTAACATGTATTTCTATAACAAGGTTCTCATCTAGGTTGGGTTGTGGATCTAAGTGTTCCTCCTCTATTGGCATCTCCCCAGCTCCATCCATCTGTGCAAATTGTGGTAGCCCAAACTTCAGTTCTCCATTGAGGAAGGCTCGAAGAGCTGAGACTAGCTCGGGGTCTTTATATAGTTTGGACATGATGGTGGTTCTAACTTCTGAAGACATGAAATCCATCAATTTGGCAATGTTTAACGGCACCTTTTGGCCTTGAGTCCCTTGACGTGGGAAAGATGGGATCTCCATTTCTTCGATAGGATCAGGTAGTCCCTCTGTAAACATTCTTTCCATCAAGAAGTGAGTACGCCCACTTTCCCATGACTTTAAGTCACTTTCTTCTTGGATGACACTAGGTATGTCCAAGGGTCTATGGACTTGGTGAGGTTGTTGTTGCGTAGGGAACACGATGTCTGTAATCTGGATCTTCCTAGGTGCTAGTTCTAGATCCCTTTGGGTATCTTCTACCCAACTCCTTAATTTCTTGACTCGCTCAATCTCCTCTGTAGGGTTTGGGTAAGTTCCTATCTTCTTTTTGGATCCTGGCCATTGTGGCTCATGAAGATCTTCCTTGTTGGTTTTTATGTTAGTGGTCGTTTTGGTCTCCATGGTTTCACCTGAATCAGAATCTTCTTCAGCGTCGTTCATATATACGGGGTCATCACCATTCCCTATGTTGGTCTTTCAACTAGGGTCTGACTTCGCTGCTTTTTGCGATCTCTTTCTTCGTGTTTTCTTCTTTTTCTAAGATTGGGCAATTGATGCCGTGTCTCTTTCCTCAAGAATATAATTTTGTTTTTGGAGCATCGATCGTGTGAGTACGTTTACTGGTACCACGGGTGTACTTGGTGATGGCTCCTCGGTAACTTCAATCAAGTTTAATGGCAAGATCTTCGATGCATTTGGATTATTTGGACATTGGGCAATCAAATGATCTATGCCACATCGATTACACATGAGTGTTGGCATTGTAAACGTGCTCGCTTGATTGGTTTGCATTAGTGTGGTGTTCTTTTATAGCCTAATAGGACACTTGGCTACACGATGTGGACCTCTACACTCATAGCATTGAAGAGGTGGTCTCTTGGCAGTGTAATTGATATTTTGGCCTCTTGTAGCAAGAGCAGCTACTTGATATACAGGTTTGACCTGTCCCCAATAGTCCTCCATGTAGTATTGTGGACTTTCTTCAAGCACATCCATCCCATAGGCAATATTAGGATCTATATCTTTCTCATAGCTTTCCAAACAAGCAATAGATGACTCACAACCCACTTGATTCACCGAAGTGATTCTCGAATGTGGTGGTTGCGGTCCTAGCATTGGAGGTGGTAAGGGTGTTGTTTGGACAACCTTTTGGGCCCTAGGGACCATGTGTTGTGCTGTTTGTTCAAGAGGTGGGGCCGGCATCAATGCAGGCACTCGAGGTGTGTCTGTCCATGCTAAGGTTGGTCTATTGGCCATCGCACGCTTAAATACTATGCAATCCTTAGCTTGATGACCATACCTTCCATAGGCATTGCAATTCCCATTGAATTTTACTCTAAAAGTAGGGCACTCACTAGTACTATGCGGTCCATAGCATACTGAGCACCATTGTTGCTCCCTTCTTGGATACATATGATTATTTTGCGGAGCACGATTGTCTCTAAGACTCTCTTGAATAGCCTTGGTGAGATTTGCTAAAGTTATCTCAGATATCTTTGGCTCCTTAGCAATAGGCTTTAGGGTCATTGGCTGATGCCCTGATGCTTGCGAGCTAATAGATTTAGGCTCAACAGACACTCTTTCTCCTTGAATCATTAAATTATCCTCCAATTGGATCGCATTGGTGGTGACTGCTTCCCAAGTGGTGATACCTCTAATGACTAGGCCATTGTAGATATCCTCATGTTTTAATCCCCTAATGAATCTATCAAGCAATTGATTATTATTGAAGCGCTCATTTGGATTACAACGAGAATTCAAATGCTTTAAGTGACTAATAAAGTGTCTCACCGACTCTCCTTCCTCTCGTTCGGCTTTTTGGAGCTGAGAGGCTACACCCCAAAGCACTCCCTCTCGTATGTATTCTTTTAAGAACAGTCTCCTAAGAGTAGGGTAAATCCTTTTTTCTTCCACCCTTAGGGTTCTATACCAATCCCCAACCTTTCCACTTAAGGTTAGGCTTAAAGCATTGCTCTTATGTAAGTCATTGTGTTCTCCTAGAGAATCGCATATTTGTTCAAACACTTCGATATGCTTTCTCACATCCCCGTCTCCACTAAATTTTTGTGTGAGCTTGGCTATTTGTACTGCCTTACTTCTAAGCTCTCTATCATGCGTGTTACTCATATTCTCAGCAATAGATCGACCAATAGCTTGAGCAAATGTTGCCAAGTCACCTGAGTGAGCAGGCACTGTGGGTGAAGGCGCTCCACAGACTACATGCGGAGTAGGTATTAGCATTGGGCTTGGCGCATAGGAAGCCCTTGGGTTCCACGTTGGGTACGATGTTGTGCCATGTGGTGGTCCATAGTTCATATGAGTGGCCCTAGGCATAGCAGACGTTGGATGTGACATGCTAATGCTAGCCGGTATAGTCCCATGGAAATAAGAACTTGTGTATTGTGGTTGTGGAGCATAGGTAGTTGAAACAATGGGAGGGGTAGGGATTACATGAGTACGTGGACCCATAGGTGCATCTGATTGGTACGCACTTGTAGGTACTATTGCAGGCATTGAGCTACCATGTAGCGGTGCTTTACTAACAAACAAGGTCCATGGTGTGTTTCTTGGCATGCCCATCATTGGGGTAGGCATGGTGTCCGTGGTGTCATCCAGGGAAAGATGAGCTAGACTTGAAAAAGTAAAGCTATCACTTGTGGGCTCAGATTGCATTGAGACCCCTGGCGAAACAACATATGGGGGATTGATGGGACTCACTGGGGGAGTCTCCATTTGTGATAGAGTGGGTTGTTTCCATTTGCCCGTGTCTAAAAATCGCATAGGACCCGTCGAAGGTATGTTCATTCCTCGATTTTGCCTCTCGGACTGGATAATCCTATGGATGACATTGCAGATCATGTGTTGTTGTTCCTCTAGACTAGTGGCACTAGATGTGGATTGTACAACTTCTAACCAACCCACATGGTATGTGTAGCCCAGGTATAGGTCGGTCAAAGTCTCCGTGTGTAGGTCATATTCCCAATTTTCATTGAGAAATACCCCGTCCAAACTTGGTGTACTAGAGGGTTGCCGGGAGGTGGATGCAATGTTGCTTCCCGTGTTTTGACTTTTAGTCACTGCTACCTTAGAGGCGACTTTGGAAGGTGGTAGCTCGGTAGGGCCCTCATTAAATGAGGTAGGTAGAATGTCCACGTGGACACTCTGAGGGAGTGTGGGGTCTACAGGAGATGTGAATGGTGATTCTACTTCCCCACCCCCTTCGTTTACTTCACTAGCCGTAGGTTCAGAGCCCGTAGCTGATCTACTAAAAGTTTCCATCAAACGGCTAAAAACACTAGTTCCAGGTTGTTGGGCCCAGCTAGGTACGGTTTCATTTGTCCCCCTGGGGCTTTGTGTAAGATGCTCTTCCATAATATCGTAGTCAGAGGAAGAGTCGCTAGCCGCTATATTTGGGTCTTGGGTTGTACTACCTTGGGTCCTCGCCGAGGGCGTAGACCCTAGCGTGGAAGGATAGTGAGTACCCCCGTAAATTAAAGCACTAGCTAGTTGTTCGGACTCTAGAACACAACCAGAGCGTAGATACATGTGCTTTGGGCGCCCTACAAGTGTCGGCAAGTACCCTCAAAGGTTACTTGCTTTGTTTTGTGGGTGTTTTGTACCCCATTTTCTACTTGATTTTTTTCTTGTTTTTGATGTTTTTTGAGGTTCGAAAAACGGATTGGGACGTGTGATAGCTCGAAACGAGCGTATCGCTTAGGAGATCTAGCGCACTTTACATAACACCGTTTGACTATCGAAAGCTCCCCAAGTCCCTAAAACAGTCAATTTCTCCTAGTTTCTACTCGGGCACATGGCTTAAAATAGAAAGTTGAAGGGTGACTTGTGGAGGGAAAGGTGAAGGCTTTGCCCCACATGCTTTCTCCTTTCACTTGAGCACTAGCCTATATATAGTGAATAGCATTTACCTTATATCATAAGACAAAGACCAAGCCCAAGCCCAAGCCCAAGCTCGTCAAGCAATCCCGATCTATCTTTTTGGGACAAACTTACAACTAATTTTTGTGTGAAAATAAATATTCCCCTCACAAGAGAGCCTTGCGCATGAAACCTTCAACAATTGCTTTTTTTTTTGTTTTGTTTTGTTTAAAAAGATAATGTTGACGAAAACGTGTTGATTTGTGGGCAGTGAAACTGCTGCGCACTCAACTGAACTAAGTGCGGATAACAGGATCGTGCAAACTAGATCTGAGCCGTTCCGACTGTGCAGAACACAAACTGAACTAGATGTACCGAAAACGAACTGAATTGACTGTGCTGAACCGAACTGTAAGCAGAAATCGAAATGTGCAAACTTGCTGTGAGCTCAAACAGAACTGTGTGAGCTGCAGCAGCAGAACTGTAATAGACTGTGCAAATAAACAGACCTTTCGTACACTAACCCACAACACAAAACTCTTGCAAATCTACACCAGATCTGCGCACACAGTCACCAGGCTTCTCTTTCTTCCTTCCTACTTAAGCTTAGTGACTCCACGGGGCAACACAGAGTGCTTCCCGGAGCTTGGTGCAGGGCAATCCCCGACAACGACGCCAAAAATGTGCGCGTCTGCTGCACGTGTCGGAGCTAGGGACTTGCTGAGCACCGTGTGCGAGCCACGAAGGTTGCAAGCACACAACTAGTAGGCCTAGCAAGCTCACAGAGAGCAAGGGTGTGTCACTCACCTTCCTGCGCTTGTCGCCGTGAAGGATTCCTCGCCGCGAAGAAGAGGGAGCCGCCGCCGTACTGCGCTCAACCGCCTCGCCGCCGCAGGTGCCGTTGCAATGCTCGATCACACACACACTCTCTCCCTCTCTCGCTCAAGTGCGCGCACACACACACACACACACACACACATGTGAGCACACAATGGAGATAGGGCAAGAGCACTTCTTCTATTGCACACTGAGAGAACATGTCAATTTTAGGTTTAGGTGACTTTTATATGAGCTCGCCCCATTCACATTTGGGTGCCCACCATGCTTAGCCAACTAACCCTTGCGTGTTCCAGTTAGAGTGCGCCTCTCATCGGCGATCACTCCACCCTTTTCCTATTGGACCGACAAGCCCGGTGCCTGACTCTACTAGATAAATAATACGGTGTCCGTCGTAGGCGATAGGGTGTCCGCGAGCCACGAGGGTTAACAAAGAACCAATAGAAATTAAGGTCCCTAGAAGACTATTGGACAGTCTACCAAGGGGTCAGCAATCCAATGGCTTGCCTGGTTCCTATTGGCCAGAAGACAAAAAGGTCCAATGAGAGTTTAGATGAATTATTTAATTACCTAAAGCTCTCAGAAAAGGGGAAAGGGGGACACATGTCACAAGGCTATCAATCATGCTTCTAATTTGTGATTGGCTAAGCTTTGCAAGAGCCAATGAGAGGCTAGCATGAGCAAAAAGCAAGAGGGATCGACCAAGAGAGAGAAAGCTTGACATTTTTAGTCTAACACAATGCTACACACACACACACACACACACACACACACACACACAACTCATGTGTGCAAGAAGAACTCCATCTCCTTCTCCAAGCATTGAGAAGTAGAGGCCTACACCAACAACTCTTGGCTATGGAATGCAAATCCAACCAAGAGCCAAGCTTCAATGGCATGCTCATCTCCTCTACCATGCTAATTACTAAGCTAAGCTATGCTATTAGAGTGATTATGTGAGGAGAATACTTCTTTCTTGTAAGATCATTTCCTGCTAGGTCTCACCATTTTTGAAGGTGTGTGAGGTCTTGGGACTGAGGCTAGGGACACTAGGTGTGTTTTTCAAGCAATTTGGTGTATGAAGCTTCCATCTTCATTGCACCAACGAGTTTTGTCAAGGAACACAAGAATTGTATTGTACAAAAATTTCCTTTGATGGGAGAAGCTTTAATACAAAGCCTTTATGGAAGGGGGACCGGCTCCATGTAAATCTAGTCCTCAACTATTGTCAATTGTTCTATTTTTCTCTCTTTTCAAGTATTGTCAAAGCCAAATTAGCTAGGTGTAAATTGCTACGTTGCTCTCTCCAATTAAGTACTCTCTCTATGCTCATTAGGAACTTGTTCTTAATGAAATGCTCACTATGTTATCAATTTTCGCTACACACAAGTTACTAGTGCATTAAATGTTACATATTAAATCGGAAACTAGAAGGAATCAATGTAGATAAGAAAGACGTGAGTGGAAGTCGAACCAAAATGCCGATTGTCGGGCGACTCACATCCGGATAGGAGGGTGTGCGGGCAAGGTGGCGGGTAGACGAGTAGGGGTAGTGTAGGGACTGAGGGTGTTGGGCAGATGATGAGGAGGCACCCAGAGGCTGAGGGTGTAGAGGCTAAGTTGTGAGCATTGTTTTACTTTATGGGGTTTGCTTGACTGGCTATGAGAGACCTACGTAAGGATGATCATTGAACGGATCTGGATTGGAATCTGCTTTCTTCTTTTTACAAATGTATGAGAGTAAAGTCTTGATAGCTAAGAACTCAATATTTAATGATTTAAATTTTTTAAAAGAAATGTATATATTATCATTAAATTTAATTTTGATTTTTTTTTTGAGAGCTATAAATAAAGGATCTGCAATATTTCTGCATTCCCCATTTCAACTGGAAGCATGAGGGCATCGCGAGGGGGGGTTACTGACGAAGATGTCACAGCGGAAGTGTTGGGCATTCTCTCAGCTGCTGCTTTTCTTCCCCGCCTTGTGGTCTTTGATCTCGACTACACTCTGTGGCCTTTTTACTGGTAATCTCTCTCTCTTTCTCTCTCTCTCTCTCTCTCACACACACACACACACACACACACACACACACACACACACACACACACACGTGAACGCGCAACCCACTCTTTTGCGATTTTGTACTACGGGTTGATGAAGATAATATTCAGTAAGTGTGCCACATCTCAAATTAGGTCCAAATGGGGTAGAGATCGCATGTAACGTCAAACAATCATGAAACGACTCTAATGTTGACAGAGGAAACTCATTAATCTGAAAGCAGAAGTGGTATCTGGCTATCTTCCGGATCATTCTGACAAACACTAAACTGATAGAGAACCTAAATAAAGAAGAGAAAGAGACGCAACTCCAAAACCCGATAATGAACCTACATAAACAAATGGTAGAGATGAAGTGATACCGTATAGCTAGACGTACTTGTTGAATTGACCAATGAAAAATTGCACATGTAGATATCCAATTATATGCCAGAAGAAGTCTTGAGTATGTAGGCAGAACCAAGTAAATGAGTACGAGTCTCTGTGGATTGCATACACCGCCAACAATGCCTATTTGACTTGGTGTTTGAAAGTATGGGGAATACTCCAAGGAAGGTGTAATTGGTTGGCACCATGAGCCAACAAGAAATTAATGATGCAACTCATAATTAATGAATAGAGAAAATTTCACACTTTAATTTTGGACCCGACACAAAAGTGGCAAGAGTTTCTCTTCAAAGAATATTGGTCCCCAAGTCTTGCATGCCTAGCCGCCTTTCTTTATTAGGAATCAAGAAAGTTTTGCAATTGTTGGATGAGACCACTTACCAAAATTGGAGCTACAATCGGCACACAACCCATTGATTTCTAGGCCCTTAGGACTCAAAAGCAGCGAAACATTCGCTAAAAGCAACTTAACCAAAACAACATCTAAAACTTATTGTGCTACTCTAAAAACCTTGTGTAGACTTTATTGCTATGTTAGTATCTTGTAAGTTCCATGGCAAACCATGTCAATTGATGTGTCGCTCTCTTTTGACTCTCTTTTGTTCTCCCTCTACTCGTGCTCAACGATAATGCCATGTCACCAAGTCATCACATACCCCTCTTAGAGAAGATTAATGGTTGCAATTACTGTAAGGATTTTAGGTACTAATCCTTAATTAAGTACTTAAACTCATGATTAAGACTTAAGACACTTGAACAGAACTCAGAAACAAGACTCAAAAGCCTCTATGTTTGATTGATTGAAAGTGTGATACAATGACTCCTTATATAGGAAACGAAAAGGTACATTTGAAAAGGTATGACCCTTCACGAAGAGACACATCCTTTAGGCGAATAGACATGTCTTTAGGCGAATGGACACATCCATTCGATGAAGAGCCGCAACAATTGGTCGAAGGGACATGACTAGGCGTCAAAGGAGTGTGGTTGTTGGTGAAGAGGTATGACTTTTGAGCGAAGTGTTGTGACCATTCGAGAACAGGAGTCCTCCTAGGTTAGTCACACTTCGTATCTGCATCTGTAATGAATCAAGAAGAGTGTAACAAGTCACAATCGTGACATTTCCTCCCAAACCCCGTGTTCAAATGAAAGTCTTCTGCTTGTCAAAGAACTCTTGAAGAAGGTTTGGTTCTGCTGCATGTCTTCATCCGTCTGCCAAGTGGAATCTGACTCATCAAGATCCATCCACTTAATAAGAAATTCCATTGAGATCTTTCGTCTTGTCTTTTTGACGAATATCAAGAATCTTTTTTGGAACAAGAATAATGTGTTCATCTTCAATTTCTTGCACATAAGAAGATAAGTCTGGAATTGGCGAATTTCCTTGTATGGACTGTTTGAGCCAAGAAATGTGGAATGTTGGATGAAGTTTTCCTCATGAGAGTGGAAGCTCCAACTTGTAACTGACAATTGAATACTTCTTGATTATTTTGAAAGGTCCATAGAAGCGAGGGCGCAACTTTGGAAAGATTGATTTCACAATTTTGTAGCGATGAGGTGCTACATATAACAGGACAAAATCTCCTTCTTGGAAATCTGCATGTCTTCGATGCTTATTGGCTTGTTTTTGATACTTTTGTTGGACATGAACCAACTTGTCATGTACTTGAATAAGCACATCTTGCATTTCTTGAACCAACTTATCTGCTAGAGCTACTTTGTGTTGAAGAACAAAGTTTGTCGGTACAAGATGAGTATGCCCATACACTACTTGGAATGGAGTCATGCTAATTACTGAATGGATAGAGTTATTGTATGCGAACTCTACAAGTGGCAAATATTCTTGCCATGACCGCAATCGAACTTGTATGTAATGTCGAAGCATTTCTTCCAAAATTTGATCCACTCTTTCTGTCTGACGATCAGTTTGAGGAGTTTGAGGATGGTATACTGAGCTGAACAGTAAATTTATTCTTAGAGATCCTGTGAATTTTGGATCTCTATCTGAAACAATAGACTTCGGCAATCCATGTAATCTAAATCTGTGTTGCACAAACAATTGCGCAATGTCTGGAGCCGAAGAAACCTTTTTGCAAGGAATAAAATGTGCCATCTTTGAAAACCGATCAACCAGTACGAAAATTTGTGCATTGTCTTTTTGGGAACGAGGTAAAGTAGTGATAAAATCCATGCTGATACTTTCCCATCTTTCTTGAGGTACTAGTAAAGATTGAAGTAAACCTTGAGGAAGCTGTCGAGAAGCCTTCATTGTTTGACAGGAATGACAAGCTTTGACTAACTTGATAACATCCTACTGCATTTGTGGCCAAAAATATGTTGCGGACAATAATCTGTATGTCTTGTTGATGCCTGGGTGAGTAGCAAAAGGGACTTCATGATGCTCTTGGATCAAAATCTTCCTCAATGGCACGTTGTGAGAAACACAAATGCAATCAATGTAATAGAGCAAGTCATCAACAATTGTGTAAGCTGCAAACATATTCATCTCTGAAGGAGTAGGATTAGACGATTTAAGAGCTTGAAATGCGTCTCCAAAATCTCTATCTGTCAAATACTCATGCTTGAAACAAGCAGGTATTTCTATCTGCACACCAGAAATGGCAAAGTTGGTAGCGCGAGGCATGCAGCTTAAGGTATTTGCAATTGCATTTGCAAGGCCTGGCACGTATTGAATAATCATATGAAAATTTGCCAAGAACTCAACCCATCGTCCTTGACGAGGATTCATCACTGGTTGAGTAAAAATGTATGTTAATGACTGATGATCTGTTTGAACAATGACTGATGATCTGTTTGAACAATGGAATTTGCGCCAAGAAGATAGTGTTTCCAAGTGTGATAAGCATGAACAATGGCCAAGAATTTCTTGTCATAAACTAGGTATCTCATTTGAATGGCTGAAAATTTGCGGTTGTCAAAAGCAATGACACGCTCATTCTACATAAGAACACCTCCAAAAGCACGATTGAGCATCTGTCATTACCTGAAAAGGTTGAGTGGGATTTGCAATAGCCAAGACTGGGGTTGCCGTCAAGGCATGTTTAAGAGCTTTGAACGACTGTTCTGCTTCTTCAAACCATTGAAGTTTATCTTGCTTGGTAAGCTCAGTCAATGGAGTTGCAATATCCGAGAACTTGTGCACCTTGGTATGATAAAAATTGGCAAGTTCCAAAAAAGAACGCACATCTGACAATGACCAATCCACAATGACCTGTATCTTCTTGGGATCTACTGCAACGCCATTAGCAAAAATAATATGACCAAGGTATTCCACCTGATTCTTGAAAAAATCACTTTTCTTTTTGTTGAAATATAGCACATTGGTTTGCAGAATTTGGAAGACAAGCTGCACATGTTCTTTGTGATTAGCCATCGTTCGATTGAAAACTAGAATATCATCCAAATATACGATCACAAACTTATCCAAGTGACGACCCAAGATTTCGTTCATCAACGTCATGAAAGAGGCCGGGGCATTGGTTAACTCGAATGGTAAGACCAAAAATTCATAGTGACCATACTTTGTGCGAAAAGCTGTCTTGTACTCATCACCAATGCGAATGCGAATTTGGTGATATTCTGACTTTAGATCAATTTTGGAGTAAATCTGTTAGGTGCAACGGAATGAATGTTTGAACTTTGCTCAAGATGAGTGCTCCGAACTGTGCTCAAGGTTCCTTTTTGTTCTTATGGAAGGTAGAGCCTTCCGTTCTTAATGAGAGAGTGCAATGATCACAAACAAAGTGAATGGAGACTTGCGTGCAAGTGTATGAACTGAGAGATAGAGAGAGAAGAGAATATGACACCAAAGACGTAAAACCCTCCTCCGAAGGCCCCACTCTCGTTCGGCGAGAGTGGTCTACTATTGATTGCACAAACTGGTACAAATTGAATGCATGTAATTGATGCAAGTCTAGTCTAGATCGATGACGACGACGGGGATGGCGAGATGGATCTAAGGGCTGAAATCTGATGCTTATGTACTGCTGTCCAAAAACGTTGATGGCTGAATTCTGCGGCTGATTTGCTGCTGAAGAATTTGCTCCTAAAAACGCTGGTAGGGCTGGTTCTTAATGGCTGAAAACTGTGGGTCTTTAGGGCTGAATTCTGCTGGTCTCAGAGCTGAAATCTGTTGGTCTTTACCTGCTGAAAAACGCAGAGGCAGTGCCATGCAGATGTTGATAGCTACCAAGCAGCATACTCCAAGGACTTGGCAAGCTTTCAAGAAAAAAAATTTGTCCGAAGTTATATGGTTTCTGACATCTTCCTTCGGAATGCAACTTTTGGCAGAGTGGGGTATCCTGAAATGCTTGCCATGGAAACCCTAGTAGATTATAACTTGCAGTTTCTCGACATCTCCCAGTAGATGTCTCTGCACGAGCAGATGATCTTGGAGGTCCAGAGCGATTGCTATCTTGGGACTATCATCGCTGCCAAAGAAACATTGTTTGTCCAAGAGCTGATGGACCATGCTGTGCTCGGCCGCGACCTTATGGAAGGAACCTAACCCTAATTTTTGATGCAGGTTTCAAGATGGAAAGTCAGTCGACTTTGAGATCTGTTTGATCTTGTTTGGTGATCCTGTTTGGAATTTGTTTGAGATGGATGGTATCTGTTTTGAACTTGTTTTGGTGCCGATTTGAATTGTTTGACTCTGGTTTTAATACTGGTTTCAATGATTGGTGATTTTACTCCCGGGTGGAGAAGTGAGAAATACTGTTTTGGTATTGTTTGAACCTCGGAATGACGCAAGCCAATGCCTGGGGAGCGTTTGGTTGTATGCTTGTTAAATAATTGTTGTCGTGACTCCCGTCCTGGACCTGGATGGTTATGCGGGAGGAGTATTAAGAAGTCTGAGCAGTGGTTACTCTCAGCACGTCCAAACGACGCATGCTGTGGTCTGGGGGGCGTTTGGTTGTAAAAGGCCTCTATATCTGCCGGCCCGGACCTTTTTAGGTTATGCGGGAGGAGTGATGAGGGAGTTATTGAATATCTCCCAGCCTGGACCTTATTAGGTTATGCGGGAGGAGTGCTCATCGGCGACTTTATGTTTCTATGTCTTGTAACATGCATATGTAAGCATTTGTGTTGCATTGTACTGAATATTCCTAATTGAATGAGATTGCCTGGGTATGTAATTTTTTTAGTGCATCAAGACACCTGTGGAAGATCAGTACGGGCTGGGTGTAATGGCTAATTTTACTACACCGGAATATCAAGAGTTCCGATCTGGACGAAAGGAGAAGCTAACTTCTGATCAAAAGAGCAGAAAGCAGAAGCTAACTCCTTGATCAAAACAGCTGAAAGGAGAAGCTAACTCCTTGATCAAAAGAGCAGAAAGGAGAAACTAACTCCTTAATAAAAAGAGCAAACTGATTGTCCCTCGGAAATTTTTGAGCTAACTTGAGTTGTTTTGTAGATGTGCTCTAATCACGGACGATTACTCTCTTTCAAGAAGGGGAGATGTTACAAACTGCTGACGTGTCAAAGCCTAAAGAATGGAGCCAACTTGCAAATGCTGGTCGAGGGGCCTAAACCCTAAGAAGAACAAGTAATAGAAGAAGAAGTGCTACCAACTTATGGGGACCCCGTCCGATGGGGCCCCAAGTGACATAAAGGATTAAAACAAAGCAAGATCCGCACACACGCAAAAAAATTGATGACATGGCAGAATCCCGAAAATTGCGTTGACATGATGACGTGGCATGCTTTACGGATTTCCGCGTTTTGCGTTGGATGATGATGTGGCAGGCGTACGGATTTCCGTGATTTACGTTGGCACCTTTTGGCTTTGCTTTTGGACCAGATGCTTTTAAGTTTGAAGGCTTTTTATTGTAAACTGCATTTTAGGCCAAGGGCCTTTAAATATGAGGTTAGGGCCCATTCTTTGGCATGCTTCTTAGAGAAGGTGCAGAGTCTAGAGTACCGGCTTGTATTGTGTTGATGCAATATAAAGAAATACCGAAAGGGGTGCCAAGGTTTGGGGCCAATACTCTCTGGGGTGGAATTCTGCCACTCTGTTTTGCGTGTCATCTCTCTCTTTCTCTCAATTCAGTTGTTATTTAAAGAGCTAAAAGTCTGTTCAGTTTGTTCTTTTCTATTGGCACGTGGTGCCCGTCTTGTGACAACATCTCTTTCATGTGTCGGTCGTTCATGGCTTTTCTTGCTTTGTTCTTGCGATCCATTTCTGCTTTTCTTTTTGTGCATTCACGATCAAATTCTGCCATTCTTTCTGCTCTTCTTGCTTCGCGTTCTAACTTCCTGTCCATCATCATCATCATGTCAAAAGCCTCCATAGGGGTTAATGCAATCCTTTGCGTAGATGGGAAGGGAGAGGGTCGGAAAAACCTCTTGGTGGGGAAAATTCTTCTTCGCCTCTCTCATGCTCATCATCTTCATGCCAAGTATCCATACCGCTTCGAGTGATGACCATCCACTGGAGTCTTGGATTCTGAAGTTCACCAGGAACTTGGGTTCTTGCGGGTCTCGAGTTCTTGTGGTTCTTGAGGGTCTTGAATCTTGAGGTTCTTGAGGGTCTTAAGGTTCTTGAGGTCTTGAGGTCTTGAGGTTCTTCTTTCGTTTGCAATTTGTGTTAGAGAAGGATCTTCTCTTCACCCGAGTTTTGCTCTTTTCCGCGGGTGCACCCCTTGGCGGCCTTGCGCTCACACCAAGGTTGCTTTTCCCACCTCACGTCGATTGGCCGGCCGCTAAGTGCACGGTCCGCTCTCAATGAGTGAAAAGAGGCACAAGGGGAGGCTGGACAAGCCCTTCTTCTTGGGATTCCTATCACTCTTCAAAAACACGATTAGGAATCGACACACCCAAGAGGACTTGGGTTACGTGCGACCGCAACAAGCAAAAAAATTCAGTGGTTCTTGTGGTTCTTTCCTTGAGTGATATAGAACACTGCCAAAGCTCTGGTACCAATGCAAGGTGCAACGGAATGAATGTTGAACTTTGCTCAAGATGAGTGCTCCGAACTGTGCTCAAGGGTTCCTTTTACTTACGGAACTTCCGTTCCTTTAGTGAGAGTGCAATGGACACAAACAAAGTGGATGAACACTGTGAATGAAGGTACATGAGACTGAGAGATAGAGAAGAGAATACGACACCATAGACGTTGTAAAACCCTCCTCCGAAGGCCCCACTCTCTATGGCGAGAGCGGTCTACTTATGATTGCACAAATCTCTACAATGCTTTGGACTTGCCGACGATGTCGACGACGATGAGGACGATGATGGACGGGCTGAAATCTGAAAATGTTAAGGGGCTGAAATCTGCAAATCTTTATCTGCTGAATTCTGACTCTATGTCGATGACGACGATGCGACGACGACGAGCTGAAAACGCAGATGCTGAAATCTGCCTTTTCTGGGCTGAATCTGCAAACTGCGCTGGATCTTACCGTGCGGCGAGGATCTGTTGCGGGAAGGTGAGATCTGCGAGGTTCGGGGGTTCTACTGTGGAGTCTGACTCCTGAAAACTGAAAATGCTGGTGCTTGTGTTGGTTCCGTCGCGGTAGATCTGCAAAACGCTGAAACGCTTGGCAAATGCAAAAACGCTAGGGTTGGTTTCTGTCTTCTGATGCTACCGGTGGCCTTGCAATGCAAAACGCTAGGCTGATCTACTGTGGTCTTGTCGCCATGCTGATGCAGAAGCAAAACATTGGCTGATTTGAGTTCTTGTCCAAAAACGCTAGTCAATCTGCTGTGGAGCAAAAACGCTAGGGGTCCTTGGGGCCCTGCTGAGAAGTTGCCTGTGAGCAATGCTCTTGCTGCCTCTTCTGCCAGAAAGTGCTAGCTCTGGTTTGCTTATATATTATCTTAGCAAAATTGCCCTACCTACTTTCCAACGAAAGTCACTTCAAAATAATAAGTGAAAAATGTCAAAAATAGGGAAAATAGGTTAAATGCACTGGAAAATTCCCTTGATGGGAATGCTGATGATCATGCTGTATGCAACCGGAGGATATGCATCTAATCTAAGTGTCTGGACATGCACGGTCTACGAACAGACTCACAAAAGTGCCAGATCACTTCCTATTCTAGACCGACTTGATTGAACTGAACCCTGGTCATGCTGTAGGTTGTCCACGGACACATAGGGTTGGATGTGTCACGTGACAACAAAACCACTAGAGCCATGGGGCCGTGATGGTTCAGGGCGACGGGTGCACTCCACTGCCAAATAGGATGGTGTGGGACCTCGATGGACATGGGGGGCACATGCAAACTGGTGGCAGGAGTCTAGGGTATACTGATTTCTTTTTTCCTCTTTTTTCATGGATTCTCGTGTGGTGGTTGATGTTGGCATAAGGCACATGACGATGGAGGCCCTCTGTTTTCAGCCATGAGGGCACCTTTGATGGCATGCTAGCACTCCTCATGGCGCAACTGGGTTGGTATAGTTGCGATACTTAGTGGAGATGTGGCTACATACTGATGGTGGATCCCCTTTTGCAATGGTTTCTAGGAGCATCTGTCTCACAGGAAGCCATGCTTTATGTGGTAATATTACCAGCTAGGGAGCTTGTCAAGCTCCTAGAGTACTTTTAGGGGGAAGGTGAGCTCAGACTTTTGAGCATCTCAATGGAGATTGGGGGGTTGCTCCCTGGAACATTTATTCATGACTTGCCCAACTCAGGCCTGCAATTTAGCAGCCT
The DNA here is from genome assembly GCF_014529385.1 of Adiantum capillus-veneris. Lineage (NCBI taxonomy): Eukaryota > Viridiplantae > Streptophyta > Polypodiopsida > Polypodiales > Pteridaceae > Adiantum > Adiantum capillus-veneris. The sequence continues at coordinate 135,061,358 of NC_140957.1, forward strand.
TTGGGGCAACTCCATTAGAGTAGTCATAGCTCTCATTCATTTTCCTTAAGCTTCTAGTAAGGAGTCCTCTCTTCCTTGTTTTGGGCGATGGGGGCAGCCCCCACGTCTTCGGAAGGCACTTTCTTGGGGGTGAGCTTGCAGCACCTTCCTCTTTCATTCCTTGGCCACAAAACCACACATGCTGCCTAGGTTGCGTCCTTTTTAAGGCGCTAACAAATCAACTAATGAGGGGGTAGAGCTGGCTACTTCAATCCACTCATCTTGTGCTAAGTGGTGGTCCTTGATTGGTATGACTCTAAGCAGACAGTTCCAATTAGCTTCATAGGCATCTGTGTGGCTCAGTTTGTGTAGTGCATAGGATGCATCATTGGGTAGATATGTGGCTCAGTTTGGCAGCACATAGGATGCATCATTAGGAAGATATGTGGCTTTGTCTGGGCAGCCTTTAAATTGCAGCCGGAGGTAGATAAGGCTCAGTTTGGGCAGCACATAGGGTGCAACATTAGGTAGATATGTGGCTTGAACAGGGCAGTACTGTAACAATGTCAGACTTTGTAAATAATTAAATTATTTACGAGAAAATAGTTATACAATTAGTTGTGTGCACATCATAATAGAACTAGCAGTTCTAGGGCCTCAAGTGCACCTAAACTTGGGCCAGAGCACTTTAGGGAGACCCTAGCAGAAAATACCCTGAAGCTCTAGTGATTGGGAAATCGGGTCTTCAATAAGGGGCAGACAGTAGCTTCAAATTTCAGGCTCAGAAAATTACGTGCATCAGTGCGAGCACAGGAATGAGATGGGTCCTTAGAACAGTAACCCTAAGGCCTGAATTATTTTTAAAGCCTTAGAATAAGTTAGTTAAACTAATTTAAATTGTTTGTGCTGGACCAAATGGCCGGACAAGTGCGAATAGGTAATGCCTGTGCAGTGCCGGTATGGCATTGTGCTGGGAGAAACTAACGTTTTTATTAGTAGTATCCATGTGTGCAGTTGTGAGTTAATTTGCACATTTTATTAATACCCTAGGGAAAATGTGAAAGTTGAATGGTTTTAAAGTTATCAAGTGTGCCACTTGGCACACTTCCAATGCAAAGTGACTCTCTCACTCTCACCCTCCCTCATCCTCTAGCGCCCCCTCTTCTGGCCGGCTATGTAGGAGCACCCCACGGGTTGGCAGTTTACCTACCCCCCCTAAAGTGAGTGTGCTCTACGCACCATAACTCTCATTGAAGCTTGAGAATCAGCGCTTGTGGTGTATGTGGGGTCCTGGAGCTCCCATCACCTAGAACAAGGTTTCTCTTGATCATAGGCTGCTGTGGGGGAAGATTCATCACGAAAAGTAGAAGGAAACTCTCTTTCTCTCTCGCCTAGCTGTTGCAAATTCTCTGTTTTCAACCCCTAATCACCTATATTAGGGTGAATTTCAGCAAAGTACTCATATAATCTAGTTCTTTTCTACCTACACTACGCGTACACAGAGTTTGGTGCGATTCCATCGTGAAAAAGGTCTCTATTTCGGCATTGAAACGTGCTCAGGTAACATTTTCAGGTTATGTGCAGAAAATTACAGCAAGCATGTGTGCGTGCATTTTGTGTGTTTCTCCCTTGTTTTTATTGTAGGAATGATCATGCATAAAGGGACACAGTTAGCGGAAGGTAGACTCTCATTTTTGAGAGCTTCCGTGGACTTTTGTGGAAGATAGATTCTCGCTTACGAGAGCTTCCCAAAATCTCACAGCAGAGGGAAAATCCTCTCAGTAGTTAGAGAGTAGGTTTCTCACTCTCTCAGTCAGAAGGAAAAAAGGAACAAAGAAAGAATAGAGGACGGGCTTTGCCCCGTTCCTGTGCTTGTAAAGATTCTCCCTTAGTAATAAAGATATTCTCTTTAGGGGGGGGGGAACCAACCCATCTTCAGGTCCCCAATGAAGTGTCAAGCTCTCTCTTTCTATCTCAAATTCTCTTGAGTATTTGAACTGCAACTAAAAAGTCAGTTTACGCTTCCCTATTTTTGTGACAAGTATGTAGGCATGAAGTAGAGCAGCGACCAACATTTAATGTGCCTTAGATTGGGACAGCAAGTAGACGAAAAGGGGGTGCAACATCAGGCAGCTACGTGGCTTAGCACATAGCATGTAGGTCTCATGTTAATCTCCTTCCCGCCAAATGTGTCACGTGCACATGGCTCTGTGTGCCATGTGGACATTCTTCATCGATTTCGAGAGCCAGTTTTCCCCTTCTTCCTAGATAGGGATGTCTAGAATCCTAGGAGGATTAGTACCAGCAATTTTGCGAGCTTGTTCGCAGTACCTGCATGTCCGAACAAGTCCATTAGGTTAGGTTTTCTAGTTTTGGAACCCTCTTGCATAAATGGTTTGTATACGCGTTTTGACAGATGTTATAACTTATTGCACTACGGTGGGCATCTTCCAAGCAGTAACAATTTTGTTTGACAGCTTCTCATCTTTTACGTTTTTCCATGGACCGTGAACTCTCAATTATGTCACGATTGTGACTATGTTATCTACTCCTAGTTGCAGATATACGAAGTGCCATGCCAAGGAGGACCCCTATGCTTGGATGGTCACGACCCTTCGCTCAAGAGACATGCCTCTTCGCCAAAAGCCACACTCCTTCGACGATTGGTCACACCCCCTTGCTCTACGATTGCGACTCTTCGTTTGCAACTCTTTGCCGAAAGGATGTGTCTTTACGTCTAAAGTCGCGTCTCTTCACTATGAGACGTGTCTTTTTATTTGTGTCTCTTCGTCTCCTATATAAGGAGCCTATTGTACTCAATTTTAAAAGCATTCATTCAATCAATCAAACAAAGAGTCTTCTAAGTCTTATCTCTGGGTCAAGTTTAAGTTTCTTAAGTCTTAATGATGAATTTAAGTACCTAATTAAGGATTAGTAACTAGAATCCTTACAAATTATTTTGGTAGGCAAGCTTTCTTTACCCAATATAGAGAAAATTGGGTATTCGTCTTTGTAATGTGCAGCGGAAGTGAATGATGGTGTATGGCTCAGGATGAGTGATCAGTGGGTGATCAGTGTTCCTTTTACTGACGAGAAGGGAGAGCCTTCCTTGACTTAATGAGAGAATGTGCAATGACCAAAACACGGGAGTGGAATGCAAACTGAGTGAGTGTGCACGAGTGCTAGAGAGAGAGAGAGAAAGAAGAGACGACACCAGATGGGGTCCCAAACCCCCCTCCAAGGGCCCCCCTCTCTATTGCTAGAGAGGTATTTGCTTGAGATTGCACAAAGTCTGGTACAATGCTTCTAGATGCTGTGGCACTCGATGACGACGATGACGATGTGTCAATGGTGAAATCTGAAAATGCAAGGTACTTCTTCGGTGGATCTGCTACTGTGGCGGTTCTACCGGGCCAATCTGCAACCACTGAGGCGAGCAAGGGCTGAAATGCAGAAACGCTGGCTGATCTAGCTAAATCTGCAAAATGCTGGCTGCTGTCTGCTGATGTAACAAACTTGGACACCCCAAGTCAAGATTCTACCGCGAGATTCACTTCAAAAACAGTCACAATTTCACAATTGAGTTGACACGGCATGGCGTAGTTCCGTGCCTAAAGATATTGGCCCCAAAGACTGACGTCTCTTTCGGTATTTCTTTTTGTATTAATGTGTGTTCAAAGTACATGAGAGTGGGAGGGTTCTCACTCTCAGACTCTGCGTCCAGATGCTAGGGCCCTGCCCACTTATTTATAAGTTACAAGGGATGCCCAAAAGCAGAGCCCCAAAAGCTTTCAGTGAAAAGCCTTGAAAAATAAAGCAATTGGACCCCAAATGCTGCTAATTTCAGCCTATGCAGCGCTTAAAGCACATTTTCGTACAGCCTGTCCATGTCAGCAGTGCAGCGCAAAAAATCGGGATTTCCGAACAGCAGTCAACGTGGAATGCGGAAATCCGTACGGTATTGCCACGTCAGCCTGTTGCCGCATTTTCCAATGGTGCCAGCCAGGGGTGTGTGTGTCCAGCATGCCACGTCACTGGTTTGTGACATTCTCCCTCTTGAAAGTATTGTAATCGCCTTCGATTACACCTGCAAAAGAGACAGAAGCCATAAACTGTCTTAGCAGACACTGATTGTTAGTACCGACGCACTAGGAACAACACATCTAGCACATATACCAATCGACAGTCACATCACCGGACATCACTTGACATTACATGATAAATCACATTCAACAATCATTCCAATCTCAGACTATGATTAATCGGCAACGTATTTAGCAATCGCATCTAGATCCAGTTGGGACCTCACAGATGCCCGATTGACTAATCCTTATTGCAATCATGTCTATAGAGATTTATTAGACTGAAATGTTGTAGTCACTTCGTCTATCATTTCCTACACTTAAACAAGTCAAGTACAAATGAGTATCATATTATCAGGAATTCCAAGTCTTAAAATCATTGCAGCGGAATACTGTCAACTCACAGTATCCCTGAAACCCAATAGGGACATCAATGACTATTGTTATAAATCGGGGCAATCGATTGACAAAGGAGCGGAGTGACTCCCCTCTTGTGCAAGCCCGCTGCACCAAATTCCACCCAAGATGAATTCGGGGTTCTTTCGGAGTAGACTATGCTAAACCGAATGCTTCAAGGTAAAGATTCACAATCCGAGGAGTATCTGCCAGGTCCTCCTCCTCCATCCACTTCACATCGAATGCGGGATAGTTCTTGAATTTAACCAAGAACCGTCTTATCGCTTTACCTTTTATCTTTCTATCTTTATGTGCCAATATTTGTTCTAAAACGAGTATCTCCTTGTTTTCCTCCACTTCGGGTTGCTCATCTGGCTCCCTATCATTGGGCACATCGCCTTTAAAAGGATTCAGGAGACTCACATGAAAAGCATTGTGAATCCTCCAAGTATCGGGCAGCTTCAGTCTAAAGGAGATATGATTTATCTTTTATTTTATCTGGAAAGGTCCATAGTATCTCATGCTAAGCTTTGGAAAAAGCCGCTCCTTTCCTTTTTCTTTCTCAGGCGTGCCTTCTCAAAATGTAAAAGCACCCAATCGTTCTCCTTTAATTTCAAATCGCGACGATGTCCATCTGCTGCCTTTTTGTGTCTTTCTTGAGATTTCTGTAAAGCCTCTCGGACCTTGGCAAAAGCTGTGTTCAAGTCCCTCGTGTACTGGTCAAAAATCTTATCTTTCGTGCTGATGAAGGGTGGAACCTTCGGAGCACCTTCAATGATCTCAAATGGCGCCTTCCCCGTCGAAGAGTGAATTGTGTTATTGTAGGCAAATTCCACCAAGGGCAAATACTTTTCCCATTGAGTCTTCTGATCCGAGATGTAAGGCTTCAATAAATCCAGTACGATTGAATTTGTAATCTCAAATTGTCCGTCTGTTTGCGGGTGGAAAGATGACGGAACTGCAACCGTGTGCCAATGTTCTCCCAAATAGCCTTCCAAAACAAACTCGTGAATCGGGGATCTCTGTCAGAGACAATCGTCTCAGGCATGCCATGTAATCTGAATATCTGGGCAATGAACAATGATTTTTCTTACGTATGATAGCTTCTCCTCATAATGAGGGCCTTACAAATGTGCGTTTTTGAGACTAAAATCAAGTGATCCGACTTGACTGTTTTCTTCATTGGAATGAAATGAGCTTGCTTGCTAAATCTGTCAATAACAGTCCAGATACCATTGTGACCCATAACAACACTTTCCTTGGGGCGGGTGGGAATGGGTAAAGGCTGTAACAATCCCTGTGCTTTATGCCTGTCAAACTTGACCTTCTGGCATACCAAGCAACTGCGTACAAAATCGCCCACATCCTTCTTGAGTCTCGGCCAAAAGAAGTATTTTTCCACACCTTTCAAGATGGTATCAATGCCGCGGTGACTTGTAAGTGGTGGACAGTGGCATTTAATTATAACCTTTTCCCTCAACGGCTGTGTAACGCACAACATCGTTTCTTCATCAAGTAGCCATCCCGAATGGAATATCCCGCTACTATCTCCCCATTTTGTATTTGACTGAATATATGTGCAAAATCTGTGTCTGTGGCATACTGATCGACCATATCCTCGAAGCTTCTATGGTGTATTGCAGAAATAGCCAGAACCAACGGCTTCCGGACAAAGCACTGCCACCAAGTTCTTCTGTCATTGCATATGGACAATCTGGAAGTGAAACTGTGACAAGATGTTCGCCCACCGCATCTGCTTTTCCGATAGCTGCTTCTGTGACAAGAAATAGCGTAAACTCTGGTGATTTGTAAAGACCGTAAAGTCGGCTTCGAGTAGGTAATGTCGCCACTGAGTAAGAGCATGGATAACCGCCAAAAGCTCTTTCTCATATATCTGTGCTGTCAATTCCAACCTTGAAAACAATCGGCTTTCATAGGCAATGACATGGCCTTCTTGCATTAAGACCGCACCCAAACTACGACCACAAGCATCAGAATATACTTCGAATGACTTCTGCAAATCTGGCAAAGTCAAAACTGGTCCTGTAGTCACTTTCTCTTTCAAAGTCTGAAAGGCAGTCACCTCTGTGGACCCCACGAGAAAGGGATTCCTTTCTGTGTCAAGATATGCAAACGCAACGTCTGCAAATTTTCTAATGAACCGCTGTTAGTAAGAACATAAGCCCAAGAAGCTTCTAACTTCATGGACATTCTTCAACTCGGGCCAATCACCTATAGTCTCAATCTTGGCCGGGGTCCATCTGCACTCTTGCTGTTGAGACGATGTGTCGCAAAAAGTGTATCTCCGGTAGGAAAAATTTACTCTTCTTTGTAGTGATCACGAACTTGTGATTGCGCATGCCTGAAAGACGTGTGTCAGATGATGTCTATGGTGTGCCTCATCCTTGGGGAAGACAATAATGCCATTAAAGAAAGTGCCAACAAAAGATTTGTACTCTTTGGAAATCCTGTCCATCATTCGGTTAAAAGTCGCTGGAGCATTGGTAAGGCCAAAAGGCATCACCAAAAATTCATATAAACCGAAAGCTGTCTGAAAAGCTGTCTTGTAGACATCTCTCGGCACGATTTGGATATGATGATATCCACTTTTCAAATCGATCCTGCTGAAACAAGAGGATCCTTGTAGTCTATCAAGAATATCATCGATCCTCGGAATCGGAAATCTGTTCTTGGTGGTGTAAGGTGCAACGGAAGTGAATGTTGAACTTTGCTCAAGATGAGTGCTCCGAACTGTGCTCAAGGTTCCTTTTACTTACGGAAGGGAGAGCCTTCCGTTCCTTTAGTGAGAGAGTGCAAATGATCACAAACAAAGTGGCAAACACTGTGAATGAAGGTGCTGAGACTGAGAGATAGAGAGAGAAGAATACGACACCAGAATGTTGTCAAACCCTCCTTCGAAGGCCCCACTCTCTATGGCAAGAGCGGTCTACTATTGATTGCACAAATCTCTACAATGCTTGGAATTGCTGATGATGTCGACGACGATGAGGACGACGACGAGACGGACTGAAATTTGAAAACGCTAATGGCTGAAATCTGCAAATCTTTTTCTTCTGAATTCTGACTTTATGTCGGTGACGATGTCGATGGCTACGATGCAACGACGATGCATTGAAAACGCAGATGCTGAAATCTGTGTTTTCTTGGCTGAATTTGCGAACTTCGATGGATCTGACCGTGCGGCGAGGATCTGCTGCGGGAAGGTGAGATCTGCGAGGTTTGGGACTTGTTCTGCTGTGACTAAGTGCTGAAAACTGAAAAGGCTAGTGCTTGTGGGGGTTCCGTTGTGGTGGATCTGCAAAACGCTGAGATGCCAGACTGATGCAAAAACGCTAGGGCTGATTTTGGTTCTGATGCAAAAATGCTAGGGTTGAAAACTGTTTGCTGCGGTGGAAAACTACTAACGCTATGGCTGATCTGTGGTCTTGATGCCAAAAACGCTAGGGAGTCATGCTGTCTTGCTGCTGCCGGGGTTGATCTACAATCCAAATCGCCAGGGTTGATCTGGGTGAAAAACGCTAGGCCTTGCAATGTAAAAACGCTTGGGGTCTTGCTGAGAAGTTGCCTGGCAAACACAGGGTCCCTGCTGCCTCTTCTACCTGAAATGCTAGCGCTAGGGTTTTCTTATGGTCACTTAAAAATAATAAGTGAAAAATGTCAAAAATAGGAAAAATAGGTCTATGCATTGTAAAAATGCTCCTGATCGGTTCCGACTATTATCTGATGGTAATCTAATGGTCGTGCTATGTGCAACCAGAGGATATGCATCTATTCTAAGTGTCTGGACATGCACGGTCTACGAACAGACTCACAAAAGTGCCATATAACTTCCTAATCTAGGCTGACTGAACTGAACTGAACCCTTGTCATGAAGTAGCTTGTCCACGTACACATAGGGTTAGATGTGCACTTGACATCCCCTCCTTTTCAAAGTGAGGTACTGGTACCGAATTGTATGGCGTCGAGGAAGATCGTCAACAGGGTCTGGAATCTTGGGAAGGACTCTTCGCCGACCAACTTTGATGTGTGGGTCGTGCGATACTTGAACTTCATAAAGGTCTGCAACGCTTGCTTCTTTGGGCTGCGCCGAAAGCGACAAAGTCATTTGTGGCTCCTTCGATGCTTCAACTTCTTCGATAGTCATGCGTCTACCTCCTTCAAGAATCTCCGAGGATGAAAATTCTGAAACCTCTTCCAACACAAAAACATGAACATACCCATTCCACGTACAGTGACTAGAAAAATACTCTTCCTTTGAAAAAATTGTGCATTCAATGCAGATGAACAAAGTGACGGAGTGCCAAACCGTTCATCAAACACACGCAAACAATGGGGTCGAATCTGGACTTTCTGATCTAGATCAATCAATTGTGGCAAATCACAATGGAAATGCCGATGCTTGATGCTCGATCCTTCTTGTGCTCTTTCGGATATTGTGTCATGCCAAGGAAGAGACATGGAATGTGAATTCCTTGAATGCAAACATTTCATCTTTTCATGAGTAATCCGCATACATCCGTGCTCATTCATGAGTGAATCGTGCTCAGCGCACAATATGTCATGCCTGTGAAAAGGGATCACATAAGGACGGTGACTAAAATACATGACACACTCGAACAATGCGTGTTGACTAATCGTTCGTACACATAATTCTTCCTGTGGGGGTTCTTTGGACCTTGACTTGAGAGCCAAGATCGGTTCTTGGTGATCGATCATATTTGCAACGAGGTTAGCTTTTCTAGAAAAAGCATCAACTAAACCATCATCCTTGTGAACAATCACATCTTTTTGCTGCAAATGATCATGCTTGTGAGTAATCACATCTTGATCATGCAAATCATCATGCTCGTGAATAATCACATCTTGATCATGCAAATCATCATGCTCATCATCATGCTTATCATTATCATGCAAATCATGTATATCATGCTTTGGAAAAGAAGAAACTGAGAGAGTCTCCTTTTCCTGATCCTTTGCAATCCTTGCTTGCATACTAAAAAAGAGTCGCAACAACTCTTGCATGTGTTGGGCTCTGTGTTCGGCCGCCAAGCGCACTTGCTCATGCTCACGCTCCAAGGCTGCCCTTCTGTCTTCGGCCGCCAAGCGTGCGTGCTCGTGCTCACGCTCAAAGGCTAACCGGCTTTCTTCGCGTTCGCGAGCCAATTCTGCTTTTCTTTCTTGGTGCTCGCGATCCATTTCGGCTCTTCTTTCTTTGTGCTTAGGATCCATTTCTGCTCTTCTTTTTGATTTCTTGCTTCGCGTTCTAACTTCCTGTCCATCATCATCTTGTCGAAAGCCTCCATAGGAGTTAGTGCAATCCTTGGCGTAGATGGGGAAAGGGGGGGTCAGAAAAACCTCCCGGTGGGGAAAACTCTTCTTTGCCACTCCCATGCTAACCACCTCCATGCGAAGTATCCATTCCCCTTCGGGTGATGACCATCCACTGAAGTCTTGGGTTCTTAAGTTCACGAGGAACTTGGGTTCTTGAGGGTCTTGAGTTCTTGCGGTTCTTGAGGTTCTTCTTTAGCTTGCAATCTGTGTTAGAGAAAGATCTTCTCTTTACCCGAGCTCTTCTCTTTTCCTTTGGGCGCACCCCTTGGCGGCCTTGCACTCACACCAAGGTTGCTTTTTCCCACCTCACGTCGATTGGCCGGCCCCTAAGTGCACGGTCCGCTCTCAATGAGTGAAAAGAGGCACAAGGGGAGGCTGGACAAGCCCTTCTTTCTTGGGTTTCCTGTTACTCTTCAAAAACACAATTAGGTATCGACACGCTCAAGAGGACTTGGGTTACGTGCGACCGCAACAAGCAAAAAAATAATTCTTTGGTTCTTTCCTTGAGTAATACAGAACACTGCCAAAGCTCTGATACCAATGTAAGGTGCAGCGGAAGTGAATGTTGAACTTTGCTCAAGATGAGTGCTCCGAATTGTGCTCAAGGTTCCTTTTACTTACGAAAGGGTTCCTTTTACTTTCGGAAGGGAGAGCCTTCCGTTCCTTTAGTGAGAGAGTGCAAATGATCACAAACAAAGTGGCAAACACTGTGAATGAAGGCGCTGAGACTGAGAGATAGAGAGAGAAGAATACGACACCAAAATGTTGTCAAACCCTCCTTCGAAGGCCCCACTCTCTATGGCGAGAGCGGTCTACTATTGATTGCACAAATCTCTACAATGCTTGGACTTGCCGACGATGTCGACGACGAGACGGGCTGAAATCTGAAAACGCTAATGGCTGAAACCTGCAAATCTTTATCTGCTGAATTTTGACTTTATGTTGGTGACGATGTCGATAGCGACGATGCAACGACGACGCATTAAAAACGCAGATGCTGAAATCTGCGTTTTCCGGGCTGAATTTGCAAACTTCAATGGATCTGACTGTGTGGCAAGGATCTGCTGCCGGAGGGTGAGATCTGCGAGGTTTGGGACTTGTTCTGCTGTGACTAAGTGTTGAAAACTGAAAACGCTGGTGCTTGTGGGGGTTCCGTCGCGGTGGATCTGCAAAACGTTGAGATGCTAGGCTGATGCAAAAACGCTAGGGCTGATTTTGGTTCTGATGCAAAAACGCTAGGGTTGAAAACTGTTTGTTGCGGTGGAAAACTGCTAACGCTATGGCTGATATGTGGTCTTGATGCCAAAAATGCTAGGGAGTCATGTTGTCTTGCTGCTGTCGAGGCTGATTTGCAATGCAAATCACCAGGGCTGATCTGGGTGAAAAACGCTAGGCCTTGCAATGCAAAAACTCTAGGTCTTCTGTCTTGGGGGGTCTTGTTGAGAAGTTGCTTGATGAACACAGGGTTCCTGCTGCCTCTTTTGCCAGAAATGCTAGCGCTAGGGTTTTCTTATATATATTCTTACTAGAATTGCCCTACCTAGTTTCCAACAAAAGTCATTTAAAAATAATAAGTGAAAAATGTCAATAATAGGAAAAATAGGTCTATGCACTGTAAAAATCATAGTTACTCGGAACGGAAAATTTGGAACGGGAACGGGGAACGGCAACATGCATGAAATGTCATTCCTTGTTACTAATACTCACGTCTGAAACACGGAACAGGAATCCCGAACGGGAAATTGGGATGGGAACGGGGAACGAGGAACGGTGACCTGAAAATGACCATTCCCTGTAACTATGGTAAAAATGATCCTGATGGTTCCGACTGTTATCTAATGGTAATCTGATGGTCATGCTGTGTGCAACCAGAGGATATGCATCTATATTAAGTGTCTGGACATGCACGGTCTGCGAACAGACTCACAAAAGTGCCAGATCACTTCCTAATCTAGGCTGATTGAATTGAACTGAACCCTTGTCATGAAGTAGCTTGTCCACGTACACATAGGGTTAGATGTGCACGTGATAGATGGTGATTTTATTGAGAGCTCTATAATCAATGCACATACTCCAAGATCCGTCTTTCTTCAAAACCAACAACACCGGAGAGCAGTGAGGTGAAGTACTCAGTTGGATAAGACCCTTTTCCAAGAGTTCTTTCGCTTGGTTCATAATCTCTTCATTTTATGCTCCTCTCACATGGTAAGGTGACCGGTTTAGTGGTGTGCTTCCAGGTATCAGATCAATAGTATGATCCTTAGGACGAGTTGGTGGCAACTCGCCTGGCAGGCCCTGAGAGAAACAATCAGCATGTGAGGAGAAAATCTTGACGTTCTTTTTCGAGGTCAAAACATATTCGGCCTTTAGATTGGGTGCTCTTACGTTTTGATAATGCACGCCTAAGAAATCGTAAAGGAAAGGAGCGGCTTTTTCCAAAGCTTAGCATGAGATACTATGGACCTTTCCAGATAAAAGAAAAGATAAATGATGTCTCCTTTAGACTGAAGGTGCCCGATACTTGGAGAATTCACAATGCTTTTCATGTGAGTCTCTTGAAGCCTTTTAAAGGCGATGTGCCCAATGATGGGGAGTGAGATGAGCAACCCGAAGTGGAGGAAAGCGAGGAGATACTCGTTCCAAAACAGATATTGACACATAAAGATAGAAAGATTAAAGGTAAAGCGATTAGGCGATTCTTGGTTAACTATCCTGGTTTGGATGCGAAGTGGATGGAGGAGGAGGACCTAGCAGATACTCCTCAGATTGTGGAACTTTACCTTGAAGCATTTGGTTTAGCATAGTCTACTCCGATAAAACCCCGATTTCAGCACGGGTGAATGTAGTGCAGCGGGCTTGCACAAGAGGAGAGTCACTTCGCTCCTTTATCAACATATTACCCCGATTTTTGATATAGAGTCACTGATGTCCCTTTGGGTTTCAGGGATACTGCTGGGCTGACAGTATTCTGTTGTACGACTTTGTGAACTGAAATTCCCGAAAATGAAAATGATATTCATTGATTTGTACTGAAAGACGAAGTGACTGTATCATTTCGGTCTCATGAATCTCTATAGACATGATTGTAATATGGATTAGTTAATTGGGCATCTGTGAGGTCCCAACTGGATCTAGATGCGATTACTGTCACAAAATGGTGACTTGGCAAACCCTAACACACACATACACACTCTTTGTTGGACTCTTTGTTGGCCAAGGATGACGTGGCTGGCTGAATGCATGAGAGCCTACAAGGACACATGGTAGGCCCGGCAAAACGCGGCGCAAAATCCGAAAAAAGCCGTACTGCTGACGTGGCATCCCGTGAATTGCGGTGGGTTTTACGGCTGGCTGTTTTTGCTTTACCTACGCAATTGGAGAGAGAGAAAGCTGGAGCTTTTTGGATTGCTTTATTTCTACAGTAAGCAAGAGAAAGAGAGAGAAAAAGCCTTTGCTTTATTTTTGAAAGCTTTTAAACTTAGAAGCTTTTTGGGGATTTTGATTTTCAGTTTTTGGGCTGTGCTTTTAGCACCCCTTGTAATCTATAAATAAGTGGGTAGGCCACTCACAACTGAGAGCATCTGGATGCAGAGTTTCGAGTGTGAGCGCCTGCCCGCACTCTTGTAATTTGAACTCAAATTAAATACAAAAAGAAATACCGAAAGGGGCGCCAGTCTTTGGGGCTAATATCTCTAGGCACGGAACTCCGCCGGGCCAGTGTCGAATAAAATTGTGAAGTGTGAACTGTTTTGAAGTGGTTATTTGGTGTTGTTGCGGTAGATTCTTGACTTGGAGTGTCCAAGTCTGTTATAGTGGTATCAGAGCACGGCCGATTTCTCTTCTACGGGAAATCCGATCCCAATTTTTTTTCCACGGCACCTATGGCTTCAGGCAAAGATCAGTCGACTCCCTCTGCATCCGGAAATGCGGGAAGGGATCACAACGACCGGATCACAACGGAGTATGGCCCACCTCGGCCTACTCAGGCGGAGCGTCGAGAGATGGAGCGCCAACGATTGATCGGCGACGCAACAAAGATGATGCTCAATTTTACTAAGGACCCAAAAATGGCAAAATATATGAGCAAGACCTCTTTGGAGGAAGTGCACAGGCAGTGGCAGAAAGCCACATAACCACCTTGAAAACCCGCTCTCAAGAAACCTCCTACTCCCAAGGAGTATACAGAGAAGGAATTAGAAGAGGTGGTTGATGCACGAATTGCTCAGCTTTTTGACGCGCAGAACAAAGCTAAAAAGCATGGCAAAAAGTAGAAGAAAGGCGTTGACTTCCCGGGTTATTTGGGTCGTCAGTCTACTTTTGAAAAGGCAAGAAAGCAGAAGAAGCGTGTTCGATTTGAAGGAGTACCCAGTTCTTCTTCTTCTTCTTCTTCTGACAGTTCGTCTAGCTCATCTGACTCGAGCGAAGAGGACCGAAAAGGCAAAAAGCGAAGCAAAAAGCAACGCTTCGGCAAGGGCAAGAAAAAGGCAAAGAAGTCTAAATCTCGCCCCGTGAGTGATAGTTCTATAGAGGACTCGTCTACAGCCAGTTCAGACTCTGAAGGCAGCAACTTTTATGCAAAGAAGAAGAATTTTTACAAAGCCAACCAATATGACTTTCTGGAAGACAAAAGCAAGAAAGTCAGAGAGTTTAAGGAAGGTGGATAGTCAATTAAATTTGACACGTTTTCTAGTTATAGAGATGCTTCGAAGGCTTTGTCTTTTGTACAATAGTTTGATATTGCTTTTGCGAGAGGGCGTTACTCAGAGCACTCTAAGATTCAGAGAGCTGCCTCTTATTTTAAGGGGAATGCTCGAACTTGGTGGTCTACGCTTCTATTAAGCAAAGACTGCGCTAGTTAAATGATTGAAATTCAAGAGGCTTTTTATTTCTTCTTGGCTGACTCGAGAGTATGAACGCGATATACGAACTGCTTGGAACCATCTTCGGATGACCAAGAAGGATACAGTGGACGCTTATTGCAAGAGATTCTGGAGCTCTTTTCTACCTACCTCTTCATTTAAGAAGATCTCGTTCAAGGAGCAGATTGAGCGGTTTACCTTGGGTCTTACCTTGGGTCTACCTACAGAGATCCGAGATCACTGCTTAGAACAAAAGTCAGCTTCCATTCAGGACTTGATGAGTCATGTGAAAGGGGGTTTTGTCATTTGTAGCAGGCTACAGTGTCACTTTCACAGGACAGTTAGTTTACAGTTGGTCTTTGGTATGGTCGGTTCACACTAGATGGACTCGTTGGGCAGAGACACGTGGCAAGGATACGGTGGTTTAGTGGACATCGTGGTCAGGTCACCACCACCACCCAGTGGGGATAGACTTAGATGATGTTCTTTATGAGCCGTTGGTGGCTCTTTATGATTGTATATACA